>NC_135309.1:46099005-46798172 GCF_048772815.1 Callospermophilus lateralis
AAGAAGAAAGAAGACAGGATCCAAGGGACAAACTTTGAAGGCACTGGTAAAATAAGATGGTCAAGATGGTCTTATAGCAAAAGTTTCAGGGAGAAAACTGGCCAGTGAGGCTCTAACTGAGTACTGACACTAGAGCAGAAAGAATGTCCTATACAAAATCCCATCTACTGACCTCATCGGATACCCCATCTATGCTGGGATCTCGCTTCTCTACCTGTTATTCAGACCTCAGGACCTAAGCAGGACTTCAGCAAATGCAAGCCTACATGCTCCATGAGTAGGCAAGGGTGCATTCTGGTACTCTGGCTCTTAAATAGCATCTCTTCAGCCCAGCTCACATCACTATGTGACATATCTGGAATGAACAGCAGGGTCTTCTGAGGCCACTTGATGGTGGGAAACATCAATTCCATTCAACAGCTAACACTGATTGGATGTCTCCTGGTTGGGCAGCCCTGTGCTGGCCCCCAGGAAGAAAATGATGAATAAGACAAGGTTTCTGACCTGAGGATTGGACCTGATTCAAGTCCAATCACAGAATGAGAAAGGGCTCCCACTTCAATCATTTCAACCCTCCAAACAATCAGCACAAGGCCTGGCTGAGCCTCTCCTGGGACCCCATCTATTGCTAAGAATGAAAATAGGGCCAGGGTCATCATCCACTGGGCAACGCTGGAGCTGGCAGGAAAAAGGATTGGCAAGTCAAAGCCTCTGCCACCTCTGGGCATCTTCTTCCCCAAGAAAACTCCCTACAGCCTTGAAAGATATATTTTTTTTAACCTTCCCATTAGGGGCCTAAACGAGGATGGTACAAATCATAAATGTGGGGGGTTAAAAAATAAAAGGGGTGGGAGAAAATCTCTAGAAAAGCTAGGGAGAAAGGAAATTGCTCAAGCAGCTACTTTTCCCAAAGAATTCATTCAGCTTGAACTAAAAGCTCCCCCCTAGAGAGTTCATAGGTACAGAGTTTCAAGGTGGGATGATGAAAGTTTTGGAAATGGATATGGTGATGGTTGTGCAGCACTGTGAATATAATAAATGCCCTGTATCATATACTCAAAAACAGTCAAAATTACAAAGTTTGACAGGCATGGTAGAACACGCCTATAATCCCAGTGGCTCGGGAAGCTAAGGTAGGAAGATCAAGAATTCAAAGCCAGCCTCAGCAACTAAGCAAGACCCTAAGCAACTCAGAAATACCCTGTCTCTAAATAAAATATTAAAAAGGGCTAGGGAGGTGTCTCAGTGGTTAAGCACCTCTGGGTTCAATCACTGGTACCAAAAAAAAAAAAAAAATCACAACGTTTATGTTAAATATGTGTATGTGTTTATTATCAAAACACAGCATGTTATAAATTTAGAATATCTAAAAATGCTTAGTAAAAGCCTAATTAACTTTAGCTATTGTGAGGCACAGATGCCAGGCAGTGTTGGTTGCAAGAGTTTTCCCACTCTCCCTTCCTCTTGCATCATGATCAGCCATCCCCAGCATTCAAGGGCAGTGAATGCTGAGGAAACATCCTTTCCCAAAAGTGTTCACCCTGTGAGGCCTAATAAAAGTCCTTTTAGAAAAGGAGTCCCACACAACAGTTCTCACACCCAGTGCCTCTGACCTCCTCCTTTTCCAGGTCCAGACCGTATTTTGCCATAATAATCCAGAAACTATCTCCTAATATCTTTGTTAAGTTTCAGTCGTGGACACTTAATGGAGGTCTCTAAGTCCCCTTTACCTTTCATTGGAACCCAGGTCCCTGGCTGCCCACCCTGCCTTCAGTTTCCCACAGGACAGTGGGAAGACCTACTGTGACAATGAGAGGCAAGTTCAGTCCCTCTGCTTCCCTTTCCTACAGCAGGGATACCATGCCACCAGGTGGCACTAGTATCCTCCAAGGTAGCATGCAGGGCCCTTATAAAGGCTTCAAGGGTGTCCCTCAGTGCTGCAAAGAAGGTTGAGGTGTACAGATTCAGAGGACATTGTACTGACCCCTTAGGCCTATGGCCAGCAGCGTCAGGAGCAGAGGACTTTACAAGTGCTCACAAGAACAGCATGTTACTCACAGTCCCAAGGACAGCGGTAATATTAACTAGTATTCACTGATCACTGTGTGATAGGCTTTATGTTGGACCATCTCATTTTGCTCCAAACAATCCTACCAGGGCAAGTGCTATTTTGACCAGATGAGAAAACTGAGGTTTCAAGGGGTTAAGTATGGCACAGGGTAACAGGAGCTGGCTGTCAGACTGCTAAGCCTCCTTTTATTCTTGCATCATACCTTTCCTTCCTTCCAGAGACCCTCCAGGACAGCTGAGGGGTGGCCTACTTCCTCGATGTTTAGTTTGGTTCACATATTTTAAGCTTTGACTCCCTGCTTTACAAGTATCTAATGCCATTTACTGTTCAAAATGAGCCATGTAATGGGGAAATGGAATAAAGAGCAATAAAGGTGGCAGCTGGCACCGTGTGCCTCAGGGTCTGGCTGCTGTGGATTTGAATCCTAACTCTCCCCAGGTGGTTGGTGACCCCTGAGGGCAACCCAATCCACAGCCTCAAGGGCCAAAGTGCTAAATAGAGTGTTGTAATATTTGCCTCACAGGCTGATTACAAGGTTTAAGTAAGGAAATAGGTGGCACTAGAGGGACATCCCATAATTTTAAAATTTTCTTTCCTTTCTTGGAAGAAGTAGAGGTAGTCTGTGTTCTAGGTACCTGTGAAAAGCTGATTTTCACAGTCCTGAGTTGGGCTCCAACTTGTTTAGAGCAGAAGGGTAACATAGAAATATTATGAAAATAACTCTTCTGGCTTTGGGCATCTACAGGGAAAGCAGCTAATTTTATAGAACACTTGTTAAGTCAGGCTTCAGGCTTACTTTCTGACAACTCGTTTCTGGAAGGAGATACTGAGGCTTGAATAAAAACTCAAAACTAGTAAGTAGTGGAGCATGGACTGAAACCTACACAGCTTATCCCCAAACCTATGCTTTTAAGCTCTACTTCAAACTTAACTCAGTTGGTTGGTGCCCCCAACACACACAGAAGATCTATTGATCTCAACTATGCCATGCAACCAGAGTGGCCTCTGAGGCTTCGGTGGACAGGCCAGCACGCACCTGCACTAGATAATCCCTGGGCAAGAGAGGGAGTCGGACGTGTTCCATCAGTTTTGCCATATGCTCTAAACGGGTCTCTTTCTCATAATTGATCCAGGAAATCACAGCTTCAAACACCTATAAAGAAAAGAAGGAACACTTTCAAATAACTTGCTCAACCTATTAAAAAAAAAAGTTATAATTCATCTGCAAAAGTGTTTAATATAAGATTCAACGTTTAAAATAAAACAAAAGCTTTTTTATTATGTTCTCAAGCGTGAATACGCACATATATGCCTGCAATAAACCTGCTCTCCCCAATGTAGAGTCATCGTGGTTCATTCTAAAATAAAAATCAGTTCCAATAGTTATTTAAGGGTAGAAATACAGAGCAATAACTGTGAACCAAATGTTTAAAGGTGGCTGCAGAGGACCAGATGTCCTGGGGGCAATGCCACACTCCTCCAGCATTGCTCTCCTCTCTAATCTCCCCTGCACATTCAGTGCAAAATGAAAATTGTAAGAAGGCCTTCTGCCTGCAGCTGGCTGTGATGATGACTGTGACACCAAATACAGAGAAGGGCAGACATTTCTCCTTGGATTTAACTTCTCTCTTGAGGAGAGATTTCATTTCTATGTAAATCAAAACTGGAGGGCTTGGAACCAAAAAGAAGATAGGTGGTTTGGATGTTTATTTTGCTCAAAGCTAAGTCTAAATTCAAACTCTGCACCACCATGCACAGACAGGGAAAAAAAAAAAAAAAAAACAGTGTTGGTGAGGCTGTGGGGAAACCAGTAATGTCAGTGGAAATTTACTAGATAAATATGGCTTTTTAAGAGAAGAGGGAAGAATTTGGCAATATCAATCAAAAGTGTAAATGTGTATATTGTGACCTAGAAATGCCACTTCTAGAGCCCTAGACTACAAAAACACTCAAAGAGCACAAGAACAACAAGTGTCCAAGATGTTTGCTGCAGCACTTTCATAAAGGGACAAAAAAGGAACAACCTAAAGTCCACTAACAAAGAAGTTATTAAAATATCATCTCTATTATTGGTTTCAGCTTTCAAAAAGAATAAAACAAGACGCCTTCTTGTACATGAAAACAAGAAAGTGCTCTCAGAAACTGTGGTATACACACTAGAATATTTCTCAGCATTAGAAGAAAATAAAATTATGGCATTTGCAGGTAAATGGATAGAGTTGGAGAATATCATGCTAAGCCATTCCCCAAAAAAACAAAGGCCAAATGTTCTCTCTGATAATGGTGGAAAGTGGGCGGGGGGGGGGGGGCGGGGAGGCACATGTTGGGAGAATGGAGGAACTCTGGGAAGAGGGGAGGGGGTATGGGAGAAGGAAAGATGGTGGAATGAGATGAACATTACCCTAAGTATATGAGTGACGGCACATATGATGCGACTCTACATTGTGTACAATCAGAGAAATGAAAAGTTGTGCTCCCTTTGTGTACAATGAATCAAAAAATGCATCTGTCTTGTATAACTAATTAGAACAAATTTTAAAAGGGGAAAAAAGTGCTCTCAGATTAAAGAGGACATGCCAAAAGGACACAAATATAACTGGATGGGACCTTCACTGCCAACACTTGGAACAACTCAAACATCAAAGAGAATAATGAAAAAATGAGATCAGGCCTGCTCTGGTGTGGTGAGATTTCAGGAAATGACTAGGGAAGAGGCCAAAGATTTTTGAAGGTAATGGATATGTATCTTTATAGGGTAGACACTATATGTCATACACATTTGTCAAAACTAATCAGATTGTACCTTAATATCTGTACATTTCACTGTGTGCAAACCATACCTCAACAGAATCTTAATTTTAAAAATATAGTAATGGATTACAATACAATAAATTTTATAAAGAAACCATTAATTCCTAAGATAATTTGAAAAGTATCAGAAGGGCTCTTCTTTAAGAAGTGGTAAATGAGAAGGAATGACAAAATTAGAAAAACAGTATTTTGCAAAAAGCACCAATGTGATAACTGATTCAGCAAGGATCACCAATGAAAGCTAGAATCAAAAGTTTTTGTGAAACACAAACTATCATCCCAAAGATTTATTTACACAGCGGGGGAAAGATGCCCTCAAACAGGAGAACAGACGAATATCACCTTAAACAAGGGATCAAACTTACCACCAGTAATAGGACAAACTTATATTCCTGATTGTGATTTAATGGAGAGAACACAGCACCCCCAATGTGTATTTTTACGATAACGTTTAACCTGAATGTTATAGTACAGAGATAATCAGACAAATCAGTTTGGAGCCTCTACAAGATGGATGGGCTGAATTCTTCAAAATGTAATATAATGAAAAACGAAAAAGAATCAAGGGGATGGTTATAGATTAATGAGATTTTGAGACATGATAGCTAACTACCATACACAAACCTTTGGATTATGGATTGAAAAGAAATAGGGGGACCATTAGGAAAATCTGAATACTGATTATTTGGTAGACATCACTTATGTTATCAATGTTGAATTTCTTTGGCATAAAAATGATTTTATGGTTAGAAAATAACATCTGGGAGGTGCATACTAAAATATTTAGGAGTGAAGTATCAAGTATCTACAATTTACTGCTAAATGGTTCATCAAAATGAGACATCAAGTCTGTAAGAGAAAAAAATAAAGCAAAATATTAACTAGTGAATCTCAGTAAAAAGTATGTAGATGTTCATTCTTTCAAACTTTACAGTATGTTCAATGTTTTCAAAATAAAAAGTGAAGAAAAAAAGATAAATTATAAGGTAAAATGATAGATGGGGCAATAAAATTTACAACCTGACATAAAGTTGAAATAAAAGCTTATCTACTAAGAGAAAAAAAATTCCAATTTCTCTTAACTTATTTTTTCTTTATGTTTGCTACATTAATAATGCTTTGTACCTAAAATTCTTATTTCTATTTCCTAGATACATCTTAAGTCTCAACAGGCATAACTTTTATTTTTATTTTTATTTTTTTTTTTTTGAGAGAGAGAGAGAGAGAATTTTTTAATATTTATTTTTTAGTTTTCGGCGGACACAACATCTTTGTTTGTATGTGGTGCTGAGGATTGAACCCGGGCTGCACGCATGCCAGGCGAGTGCGCTACCACTTGAGCCACATCCCCAGCCCAGGCATAACTTTAATTGGGCAAGGAATCATAAAGTTGTCAGAAAGGTAAAGAAGGGAACAGAGACAAATGGTAAGGAGAGGTTGATCAGTGGATACGAAGTTAGATTGGAGTAAGAAACTCTGGTGTAGCAAGCACTGGACAGTAGGATGACTATCTATAATGGACTATACATTTCAAAAAGCTAGAGAACAGGGCTGGGGATGTGGCTCAAGCGGTAGTGCGCTCGCTTGGCATGCGTGCAATCCGGGTTCGATCCTTAGCACCACATACAAACAAAGATGTTGTATCCGCTGAAAACTGAAAAATAAATATTGAAATCTCTCTCTCTCTCTCTCTCTCTCTCTCTCTCTCTCTCTCTCTCTCTCTCTCTCTCTCTCTCTCTCTTAAAAAAAAAAAAAAAAAAGCTAGAGAACAGGGCTGGGGATGTGACTCAAGTGGTATCGCACTCACCTGGCATATGTGAGGCACTGGGTTCAATCCTCAGCACCACATAAAAATAAATAAGTGAAATAAAGATATTGTGTTCAACTACAACTAAAAAAAAATAGATTATTTTTTAGAAAACTAGAGAACAGGATTTTGAATCATAAAGAATCATAAAATTTTGAATCATAACGAAAAGATACTTTGAGGAGACACGGAAGTTTACCCTGACTTAAACATTATACAATGTATACATGTTTCAAAACATCACATGGCATGCCATAAATAATTTTTTGTTTGTTTTTATGGAACACAGCAAAAGGAAAGGAGCAATGTGTGTGCATATGTGTGTGTGTCTGTCTATGTAGTTGGCTCACATTTCCGAATAAAATAACCTATATCTTGATATGAGCCTATAAACACCATGGAAATCCTCCTTGCCTAGAACATTTCAAAAATACAAACTTTCCTACAATTATGGTCCTTACCCTCATAGCATTGTTTTGTCAATGTGTTTTCCCCACCAGCCCTTTATTAAAAGATCCATGAGAACAGGGACCTTGTCCTATTTGCTGGCACATAATATATATTCAAATACTATTTTAATGAATGAATGGACACATAAGTTCTTAATAAGTCAGTAGGGAGTAGGGTGGGACCTGCCCAGGCTACAGCTGAGAGCATGACTGGGAACGCGGGGCTGGAACCTTGGCGAGGAGGGCAGAGCTGGAGGCTGATGGAGAAGCTGGCCTTGCTGAAGGAGGAGATGGGCGGCCACATTAATATTCTGCCTTGCATGTGGTTATCCACACTTCTTCCTACTCCCCTCCACCAGAACAAGAGCTTTTGCAGGAGGAGAATGGTATTTGCTCTGCCTATGGGCCTCCTTCCCACACACTGCCAAGTAAAGCTCCAACTGGCTGACTGACAAAGCTTTGCTGAACAATGAAGTACAAGTCCTTGAGTAGTAGGGTTGATTTATTGAGCACATTCTTCCCCCATCGACCAGCTTAATCATTGCTATAAAAGCTAAAAAGCAAGCTGAGTCTACCAAAGTCGATATTTAACCTTATCTCCATTTTTGGCTTGACTAGTCTAACAGGTTCCGCTTAGTTGCACTGTTTACCTACTCAGCCATGAAAAGCCACAGCGGTCAGCAATAGCAGTGACCTTCTAGCAGCTAGAGAAGGCCACATATGTATATATATTTTTTTCATTTAGATTTCATGTTTGAAAAAGAAACAAGCAAATAAACATTTAAATAGCTTGCCTTCAAACTATCCAATGTCATTCCCAATAGCCCTTCCCATAAAGGACTCTTTGTAGACATTATCTTCCTGAATTCTCATGATAATCCAATGATTAGTTTCTCTTACCCTTTATAAAGTGATTTGCCCAAGTCCCAGAGCTAGAAAAGAGGCAGAACAAACCTAGCTCTAATGCTCATACTCTTAGCTGCCTCTCAAATGTCTACTAGCAGGGGTTGACATATTACAGCCCAGGAGCCAAATCCTGCACCTGCTTTGGTAAATAAAATTATACTGGAACATGGCCATACTCATGTGTTTACAGACCATCTGGGCTGCTTTCTTGCTACAACAGCAGAGCCGAGAATCTATTAACCCACAAAACTAAAATATTCACTATCTGGACCTTTGTTGGAAAAATTTGTTAACTCCTGCTCTAAAATCTAAGCAGGGCAGGATGATGTTCTCTCAAATGATAATACCTTTCGTGGATCCCATGAGAAAATTATCAGCTACCCACAAGACAGGCTTGGGGTTTCACTTTCAAACAAAGAAATAATATCATTTCCTCACTCACAATTTCTTGGGGGCTACAAGGTTGTTATGTGCAGAAGAGTTAGAGAAAAAGACTTTACAGTTCACAGGTCACCATACTTCTGATATAAACACAAGACTTGGCCAGAGGACACCAGATTAACTGGATCCTTCCACCCCACCTTCTGGTAAGACAAGCAGCCAAGGCAGGTTGGACCTGATATGTGGATGCTAATTCACAATGGGAGTGGGGGGTGGGCATGTGCCAGGGAAAAACAAGAGTTATTTTAGGTAGATGGGAATGAAGGGAAGGGAAGGGATATGAGGATAGGAAGGATAGTAGAAATGATATATATAAAATATCAAAGTGCACAATACTACTGTCATGTATAACTAATTAAAATAAATTTTAAAAAGAAAAAAAGAAAAAATGAGGGATTCTAGCTTTCAAAATGTTTTTTAAAAATCAAGTTAAAAAGGCAGGGTGATTGATGATTTGGCAAGATGAGGGGTCAAGTTAAGGGTGACTGTTATCAAAATGGGGGAGAAGCTAACTTTGACAAATGAGATGGGGGGACTAGGTCCGGCAGGACCTTATTTGTTAGTCAGGATTGAAGGAGGACTAATCTTATCAATAACACATACAATGCTAGACATTTTTACATGCATGATCTCATTTAATCCACAAAAATAATTCTATGAAGGTGTTACTGTTCACATTTTACAGATGAGGAAATAGCTTCAGAGAGATAGCTAGTTGTTCAAGGTCACACCAGCAGGAAGTAGTGGATCTGGGCTGTGAATTCAGTTCTAATCCCAAAAACCAAGGTTCAAATGTTATGCAATAGTGCCTCTAAGAGGCAGAATTAGTTGAACACCCTGGGCAGACTACTGAATTGGGAAACCAAGTTCTTAATTCTATAATACCAATGAAGCCCTCCACACCCTCCTGGGACATCAACTCTGAGGATCCTGCTCCTTTCCCAGGGATTGAGGCAATAGCACTGGCCCAATCTGCTGCCATGTTTTTAAATCAAGAAGATGGCACTTGCAGACACAAGAATGATTTTGAGAGCCTCCTGGTTTTGTTTCTCAAAGGAAAGCTTAACAAGAGCTACAGTAGACATATTCCCACCTCACAGTCACATACAATACAGGGACAACGGTGGGCAGTTGGAGCTCATTGTGCATGTCTCTTCCCAACTGAGGGTTTATTGACATTACACTGGTGGTTTGAAATCAGACTTGGTGAATATATTTACACTGTGGCAATCAGCAAGTGAATCATCAAATGAATCAGGGCTTTTAGATTTTACTCTATTCTTTATTTGTTTATTTACTTGTTTTTTGGAAAGCCAAATTGTTAAACCACTAGCTGGGAGATGTCCTGGTCTGAAGGTTCCCCTGCCCCCTTGAAACCTACCCAATTGCATGTATCTATCTGACAACACCATTATCTCAAGGTTTTGTATAACACCTAAGAGCTCTTTCTTGTAGTTGCTTCATCTCATATTCACAAGTGCCATGCAGAAGAGCTAGGTTGTTCACTTACAAAAGGACAAAATGAGGCAGAAAAGTGACCAACTACTTTCCCAAATATTCCCCAGCTAATTGTGAGAGGGCACCTATAAACACCTTGCAATATTGTGGTTTAATGGGACACAGTTGACATGAACCTAAAAAGAAGGTTCCCTCTTTACAGGCCCCTACTCCATAATCAGCCTCATCTCCTACAATCCCCTCAATATAAATATCCTCAATTCTCATTACACAGGGTACTCCCTCTCCCAAGCACAATAAGCATTTCTGACTTCTATGTCTTTATTCCTACTATCCCTCCAAGATGAATGGCTTTCCAAAATCCTAACTTCACATTCCAAGTTTGAGCTCAGATATTTCCTTTTCCATGATGCCCTTCATACCCAACAACTGGGAGTAAAATAGTCCAAGGTGTTTTCTTTCATCTTTGATTATAAGCAATAACTTCTTTCAGTCACATAGTATAGATATATATTTCCAGTATGTTGCCCACCCAAAGAGGAGCTACAGAAGAGTAATGACTAGGTATCATTCATCCCTGTATTCTCCTATCAGGGTGCTGCACTAAAGAAGGACAGGGTCTTAAAAGGCAGACACAGCTTCAAATCACAGAGCTATCTGATGCTAATAAATTATGTCCCTCACTGAACTTTAGTTTCTTTCCTCCTCTGCAAAACAGAGACAATAACCTCTGCCTTGCAAGTCACTGTGGGATTAAAAGAGATATGCTGAACAGTATGCTGGACAAAAGAAATCAAATACAAAAGTATTTATATTCTATTATTACAATTATATAAAGTTCCAGAACTGGTAAAACTCACCTAGGGTAGAAGAAGTAATTACCCTTCCTGGGCCTGGTGTACTGAGAGGAAAGGAGTCCTGGATCTGCTTCTCGATGTGGGTGCTAGTTATGTGGACATTTTACTTTGTAAAGTGCTGAGCTTCATATATTTTACTTCTCTATGAACTTACCACAATACAAACTTCATCTTTAAAAAAAAATGTGCAAAATGTGCCTGGAGAACAGTGGGTCATAGTGGTAAATTTTTGCTCATAGTTCTGTGGTATTCTGCACATAGTTGATTATGGAGTTGCTCTCTCCAAAGAAAAGTCAAAAGAGGAACACAGAGGCAGGATCCCAGGCCAAATCACCACCTGCAGGCTAAGAAGCTGGCAACTGACCTCAGAAGATGGCAGGGCTGCCCCCAGCTCAGTCTAGACAGTGAAAGGTACCTACTTGGTCACCAGATAACACATCCCACAGCAATCACTAAAGCCCAGCCAACTGGCCAAGGCTTTCTAGCCTGCATCCCACAGCCAGCAGCCTGCATCCCTCAGCCAAAGCTAGAAATTCAGACAGAAGGGCATACAGCACTAATGATCCTGGAAAACAAAGACACAGTCCCTACCAGAACATAAAATGCTACAATCTGGCTCCTGACATGCAGTGCAGCACTAATCTGTAGTTCTCATTAAAACACATAGTCTAATTTTTTAAAGAGCCTCAACTAATTTCTTTCTGACCTATACCTAAAATACAGGCCATTTCCCACCAATACTCACTCAGAGCTATCTCTGAAAAGCCTTGATAGTGTTTCCTAAGAACATGGGATTCCTAAGATATAAAAACATTCACTAACTAAGAAAGTAAAGATTCAGAGAAATCCAATAACTGGCAAGGTCCTGCAGCAATTCAATGGCAGAACACACTAGGACTCAGGAGTCATATCCATTTCTTTTTTCCTTAGAGCATGTTAGGCTGGAAGGTTGCTCACCCTTTCCCTAAGACATTAAGGATGCCCAAGGCCAAAACCTCTCAAAGGAGAATATGCTCAGCAGGCTGTCTGCTCACAAGCTTAGCTCTGACTCTACTGCACCACCCAAGCAAAGAACTCAGATGCCAGGGAGGGGTTTGCTTTAACTTGGTGGGAGTGAGGTGGGGTGGAGATGGGAGGGTCCTATCCAAAGAAATAGTAAGATTCCATAAGATCTACCAGATCCATCTGTCCTCTCTCAAGAAACAGGGATTTTTAAACAGAAAACACAAGAAGGAAAAACGAGAGAAATGACAAAGGCCAAAGACCTCCCCTGTCCTCTAGTTCACCTATCTGTCCTATTCTCTGGAAAAATATTAAAATGATTCCTGTATCCTCAGCTAGCTCAGGCCAGAGTCCAGCCTGTCTGCTTCAACACTCCCTCAGACAACATCTGCTGAGCACCTCCATGGTGCCTCCCAGGGCATGTGTCAGCATTATGCATGACACAAAGATAACCATGGGATCCTCAGCTTCAAGGAGAATGAGTTCAGTGGAGGATGAGAGTCCAGGAAAAAGTGAGCAATGTTGGAAGAAGCATAATCTCTGAGCTGTGGGAGAGGCCCAGACGGGACTGGAGATGCTAGGGAAGCTGGGGAGCATGAGGTCACTACCACTCCCAGCCCCTGCTAGGCACTGAACCCCAGATTACACCAATAGCCCCAACCAACATGGGCACTGGAAAAAACTTCCCCCTGACAAAAGCCCAGGTCAATATTTATTCCTAGCAGAAGTAACAGTAATAATAGTTTAGCAGTAGTAACAACAATAATAACATCAATAATAGTATCTTACAGTAGCAAACACTTCCTGTGTTCTAGGCATTTCTCAAATATTATTTCATTCTTAGAACATCTCTACAGATAGATACTACACAGTAACTACCTTTTACAGATGAAAAAATTGAGCTTTAAAGAGATTCTTTTATTTACTCATTCAACAAATATTTTCTGTGTCAACCAGAAACCTCATACTACTGTAACAGTGAAAATTAGACAGAAAAAGTCTTGTACCATGTGGTGCATACATTCTGGTGGGTACTTATTCAAGAAAGGAAGATGGGATTCAAATCCAGCCACTTTGACTATAGAACCTATCCAGTAGGCCACTGCTACTTTCACTTATCATTAACAGTAAAACACCATACATCTCCTAGTTTAAGATACACAGCTTTTTCCCACTTTCATGTCTGCAATTTATAATATATGTTGAAAGACATATGTGGGCTGTAGGCAGGGAAGTAAGTCATGATATAGCTCATATTACTATTCAAGTAAGGATTTAGATGAACACGGGTTATTTGATTATGAACTCAGTTGATTTTCTTACAGAAATTAACACTATCTAGAGTTGAATTTTCACTTAAATTAACATCCTAACATTACTTCAAACACATACCCAAATCCCACTATGAAACAATACTGAAAGGAAAAGCTATCGAACGTACAAGAGATCACTTATCACATGCAATATGATTAAAGGGAGTAGAAATCACAAAATCTGGAACAGACACAGAATCTTCAAAGCCTAAAGGATGAGTATTCAGATGACAAACATCTAATTGTCTGAAGTCTTTAGCTATTTAGCTTCCAGCAATACTTGATCTGTCAAGGGAAAATAAAACTATGGATTTAGCCAATGAGAAATACAGACAAAAATCTACTACTCTTTGATAAAATTATACTGCCAGTGTAAAGGTACTAAAGGGATCAAGAGCACAAATAATACGCTTTATGAAAAGTATCACATAATCCTAAATTTATACATAATTTCTTACAACCAAACATTTCAGCAGAATTTCATTAATATGAAAAACACCCATTTTTACTGCAAACTCTGCTTATACAGAAAAAACAACTCATATATACGCATGTTAATTAATGAGAGCCACTAGAAACAATTTTTAAGAGTGTACATTTAAAGTCATATTTCCAAAAAGACTCAGTTAACTCAAAGGCATATTTTAACATTATCAATGACAAAACTGATACCATTATTATTATCAACGGTGTCTCAAAATGGAGAATTATGGCAATTATGACAACTTCCATTTATTCAGTACCTGCCAAACACTATCTGGTATTTTACATCCATCATCTCTAATCCTCATAACAACTCAATAAAGGAGGTACTACTAGACTGCCTGTTTTATATTTCAGGAAACCGAGGCTCAAAGAAACCAGTGACTTCTCAAGGTCATGCAGCCAATAAGCAGAGATTGGAACCAGGTCTGCCTCAGTCCAAAACTCCAATGGTCTACAGGTCACCAGATTGCCTCTCCCTAACAATCCACCTGATCCCAACCGCAATCCTGTCACAGCAAGCACAGATTAAAAAAAAAAAAAAAAATGGGTTTAAGCTTTTAAAAAATTTTTTATAACTTTGTTTTTTTGTTTTGTTTTGTTTTGTTTTTCATTTTTTATGTGGTGCTGAGGATTGAACAAGTGCCTTCCACATGCTTGGCAAGCGCTCTATCACTGAGCCACAACTCTAGCCCTATAGACCCTTTCTTGAAGAAAACTTACTTATGATCTCAGAGCAGGATAGGCCAGCATGAATTCAAGGTAGCAAGGTGACAGCCAACCCAAACACTTCTGAACACTCTTTTGTTTATATGACTTCTTCTGTTTCTCAGTTTACAGTTGAGAATATGCTCAAACAGGCCCCAAATTCACCAACTGCCTCATCATTCACACAGCCAATTAACTGACTGGTTCATTCCTTCCAAATGTGCCAATTTGGAAGCAAAACCCAGAGATGACAGTAAATACACTTGAAAAGAAGCAAAGGCGTCCACTCAGTTTCTGAGGTTAAAGCAGGAAAGGAACTATGTATGACCTGGACAGAGCACTGTTTTCCCTGGAGGCACTGTTTCATATCAGAGATACTAGAAGCAGAGGCCTCCTCCCCATGGGAGTGTGGAGCTTGCTGTGCTAGTCACTTTCTGGGGATCCACTGGAGGGAGGAATCAGGGCCCACAGTTGTGCTAGTCACTTTTGGGGATCCACTGGAGGACTCGGGGACCAATAAACAACTGCTCTTCTTCTCAATCAAACCTTCCCAGCATGAAAGGTAGGGACTTGCGAATATGTCCCCATTCTCTAGACCCATGCCATTGGGCAGTTTGGTGTGATGTAAAATCTTTCTCAAGTGTTTTCCTTGAATATTATCTCAGGAAAGGACCTCAAGTTGGGATATTAGCAGTGGACTAAGATGATTCAAGAAATATTTACTGAGGATGAAGAAATAAGATTAGGGACTTAATAGTTGGGAATAGGAAGTAAGATTAGCTTAGAACTAACTACAGTGAACAGAAGGACAAGATGAGTGTTATCCTGTTATACTAGAGGAAGAAATTGATTCCAGGTGCAAGGTCAAGAATGAACTCATCTGATGCTGACCGAGCACCAACTAGGTACAGTACCAGGCATTTTGTGTACAATATTATCCCATTTAATCACCTCAAAGGCTCTGAAGAATCTATTCTAATACCATTGTCCTAACTTTACCAGTAAGGGAACAGAGGAGAGGCAAAGTTCCTCACTCAAGATCACATAGCTAATTTGTAAACACTGAAGTTGTTGGCCAACACGGAAGCTTCTGCTATTTTCACTGTAGCAGACTATGTCCCCTGGAGCAAAGAAGTTCTTCCTGGTAGAAGAGGAATCAGAACTAGTTTTCCTCTTTTTAACAAGGGTATGACAGCAAGGCCTGCTTCTCAAGGATATGGTTAAGGCTGAATGGACTGAAGATCATAAAGACTTCACACAGAGTTTGACAAACTACGGTGCACAGTAAATAGAAGCAGCTTTGCCATCACCACCATAACCTCTGCCATTTCTTCTTTTTTTCTTAAGGGTTTTTTTTTTTTTTAAAGAAAGAGTGAGAGAGAGTGAGAGATTGGGAGAGAAAGAGAGAGAGTTTTAATATTTATTTTTTAGTATTTGGCGGATACGACATCTTTGTCTGTATGTGGTGCTGAGGATCGAACCCGGGCCGCACACATGCCAGGCGAGCGCGCTACTGCTTGAGCCACATCCCCAGCCCAAGGGGTTTTTTTTTAATAATTTTTTTTTTAGTTGTAGTTGGACACAATACCTTTATTTGATTTATATATTTTTATATGGTGCTGAGGATCAAACCCAGGGCCTCACATGTGCTAGGCGAGCGCTCTACTGCTGAGCCACAACCCCAGCCCCTGCCATTTCTTCTTTAAAGGGTACAGAATATGATCATTAGTCAAAAACCACCACCACCCCTGTTTTAGGAGGATGAAAAAAATAGTAAGTTTTTTTTTTCCTGGCTCTGAATAAAAGATCTTACTGAACCACGAGTTCATCCCATGACCACCTCAAAAGTGAGGTGCCTATTTCACCCAAAGCCCACTCCATACCTTCTCTTCTGAAGAAACGGTCAGCTTGTCACTGGATATCAAGCTGCACACCTGGTCCAGACTTAGGCTAAGAAATTCTTCCCCCAGCATCACCTCTGGAAAGTGCTGCTCTGTTCCAAAAAAAAGAAAAAGAAAAAAAGAAAAAAAAAAGTACTAGTAGTAGTGGTAAAGAAAACAAAGTTACAGCACACTCCAGCTCTTCCAAGAGCCAAGGCCATGCCAAACTGTGGACTCAGGCTGGAGGATCTGGGGCCAGGGTGGAGGAAGAGGGAGAGACAAAGAGGAATCTGGCCAAAGGGAAACCGGCTTTTTAATTCAGCAGCACAGGCAGCCATCGCCCTGTGTGATCCTGTGTTCTGAATACCAACACAGAAAAATATGGGGCAGAGAAATCTGAGGTTATATATTTTTCATGCTCCATGAGATTAATAATGGCATTGCAGAGCCCCACTGGGACCTGCCTACAAAATTGAGCTCATTTCCCCTCAAGGCACAAACACCGTTGCCCCTTGCAGCTCAGTCAAACCCAAGTGGGTCAGAACAGCTGGTTGACTAGAAGTCTCTGAGAATTCTTGTAAGTGGTCAACATTAGGAGATCAGAAGATGGGATCATAATTTTTTGCCCAAAGTCACACCTATTATATTAGGTTTCTGGTTCACCAGCAGTACCAAACTAACACCCAGCTATAAGGTGTAAAGCTTTTAAGATGGAAGAGAATTTGGGGACAATTAGAACAAGGCAATACCCACAGGTGTGAGGTCCACACAAGGAAAACTCCAGGGGCAGTTCCTACCCTGACATTTGCCTGGGCCATCATCCTGCTAATACTGAGCATTATATTCAGTGAAATGCCACCTGCTTCAGAAAGAAGGAACCTATGTTCAAATTTTGGTTTTTCCATTTATGAGTTGTGTCCTTGGGACAAAAGCATCACTTCCCTAGGCTTCACAACTGCCTTCTGTAAAATGAAAGAAACACTACCTGTCTTGCTTCACTCCCTTGCCCCGATGAGAACAGATCTGTGTCTTTCAAGCTCTTCCAAAGTGAATTCACCCAAAGATAGATAATTTCTAGTTTGGCAAGCTCTGGGGATCACAGGATCTTTGTCATTTGTCCTAGACCTCGCTCCTTTCTCAGTTGTCTTGTAACCCTGCACCATGGAGGAACACATGTGCTCCTCGCCCTCCAAGCCTCCCACTTCTTTCTTTGCAACTCCACCCAAACTGGTAACCTCTTGGATTCTCTTCTGGGCTTCATCACCCAATTCTCACTAGAGAGCATCCCTGCTTGGTCTAGCTAGCTTCTTCTTTTTTTTTTTTTTTTTTTTTTAATATTTTTTCAGTTGTTTATAGACCTTTATTTTATTTATTATTTATAGGTAGTATTGAGAATCAAACCCAGTGCCTCACACATGCTAGGTAAATGCTCTGCCACTGAGCTACAACCCCAGCCCAGGTCTGGCTACCCTCTTAAATGAGATTCAGGATCCCTCCATCCCAGGGAGGCTCCTGAAATATGAAGCTAGCTGCACTTACATAATGAAAAATAAAATCAGATCATGGGTAAGCCCCTTTCACACTCATCAACTTCTCAAAAATCAAAGAAATTAAGATGTAATTATTTCTTGCAAAAATCACTGTTAACTTTCTATATGAAAATAACTTCAGACTCTTGTGTGAATTCCCTTCATCCCAGATTGTTTTTTTTTAATGTTGACAATCTGTATATTTACTATTTGTACGTCTTTTTAAAAAATTATTCTAATTTGTTATGACAGCAGAATGCATTTCAATTCATATTACACATATATAGCACAACTTTTCTGGACACAACATACAGTCACACTATTCATGTCTTCATACATGTACTTAGAGTAATGATGTCATCCCAGAAACTTTAAATGTTACTAGTTTATTCTCAAAGATGGAGTTATAAACAATCTCTTTCATCTTTCACTAACAACAACAAAAAAGGCTCTCCACTTGCTCCTTGCCAGCCTAAGGATCTCTCTCTGTCAATACTATTAAAACCTGTCCATCCTGAAACTTGGGACTATATTTGTATATAACAAGAAAAACCTAAAAGTCAGATTCTTTCTTTTCATGGTGTTGGGGATAGAACCCAGGGCCTCATGTATGCTAGACAAGTGCTGTACCATTGAACCACACTCTCACCCCCTGCTTTTTATTTTATTTTATTTTATTTTATTTTGAGACAGGTCTCACTAGTTGCTACGACAGACCTCCAACTTGCAATCCTCCTTCCTCAGCCTCCAAAGTCTCTGGGACTACAGGTATGCCACTACACCCAACCTAAAGGTCAGATTCTTCATAAAGAGAAACAACTGCCAGCGTCAGCAGGGTAGGAAGCTGGTCTTTGCTTCTGTAAGTCAGCAGGAAAGCCTATAGCTTTCAGGTTCAGAGGAGAGTCCTGCACACTGTAGTAACCTATCTGGTCCAGAGCCACATCTGGCCTTCCCATGTTGGTGTTTGGTTGAGTAAAGAACTATCATTTGAAGAGGAAAAATAATGAAGAAAACAGGAAGAGATAAGAAAGTAAGTTCTATGCTGTGGAAAAAAAAGGTTTTTTTCCTTACAAGCTCAAAAAGCCCAAAGTAGATGGGCTTGGATTTTGAAAAGAAAGACAATGGATATGCAGAAATGCATATTCTAGGTAGTATAAGGAAAAAACCAGAAAGCCTCAGAGCTAAATGAAGGCAGAAAGTAATCGTCTTCCACATCTTTCCATCTCTAGCTTTGTGGGCCTGACAGATTTAATCTAGGTCCCTTCTTTCGAGAGTGGACTGCTTCTTTGTTCATACAGAACCATCCCCTGAAATCCTCCCGAGATGCAGTATCTGGTAGGGAGCATGCAATAAGGGAATCAATGTCAGTAGCCTCTCATCCAAGGTTGGTGCCCATGAACCCAGGAATTTGCAGAGCATGAGCAGGAAGCGACCAAGAAAGGGATCAAAGAAGGAATCTCACTGCTCTTAGAGCCTGTGAGATCTGCTAGGAAGAGGGCATGTACAAGGCAAATGCATCTGGAGGGCCTCCATGCAAGGCCACTTTTATTGGCCATGAGCAGAGTTTCTGGAACCAAAGTAAGTAGATAGCTGTTCCTAAAATTGAAGATGTTTATGCCCAAGATGAAACAAATTCTACTTGGACAAGGGATGAAGTTATGTATACAAAGCAAAGAACAACACGGTGACTCCTGGAGGGAAACTGACCAAAACCAGAGTAATCCGGGGAAAAGTAACTGGTGCCCATGGAAATGACCACTGGCATCACTTGTGCCAAAATTGGAAGAAACCTTCCTGTAAAGGTCACAGAATATATGTAGTGCTATACCACTCAAAGATTAAGACTAAGTAAAGGTGGATTGAAAAGGAAAGATGGAAATAAGGAGAGGGAGGAAAACACCATCTTCTTTTCTCTTTTAAGTCTAAAGAGTCAAGGTGGAGCCCCTAAATTTTTGGTCAGAGTCCCCTTTCTGTTAGCAACACTTAAGAAACAACAGAGCCAGGCACACACCTATAATCCCAGATACTTGGGAAGCTGAGGCAGGAGGATTGCAAGTTCAGGGCCAGCCTGGGCCACTGAGTAAGACTCTGTCTCACTAGATAGAGAGATAGATAGATAGATAGATAGATAGATAGATAGATAGATAGATAGATAGATAGATAGATAGGGCTGGGAATATAGCTCAGTGGCAGAAGACTTGCCTAGCATATATGAGTCCTTGGGTCTGATCTTGAGTGGAGGGGGGTGGGGCGCGGAGGAGAGATGGGAAAGAGGGAAGAGAAGAAAGAGAGAGAGAGAGAGTCACAGACACACACACAGACACACACACACACAGGATTGTCCTTGATTTTCTGGGAAGAGGATTCTGGTAGAAAATTATTACTCAGCTCTCTTAACAGCTGCTTCCCAGAAAGTATTTACTCTGCTTCCAGAAGATACTTCCCTGAGAGTCATCATCTACTTTTAACAATTACTTGGTTTTTTGTTCATTTTGCTTTGCCTTGATTGTTCTAATGGAGATCATGGTGAAGAGCTTTGGCTAAGAGAAAAGCTGGCTAAGTGATCTCCTATGGTCACTTCTTTCCACACTTGTCTTCTTCATCCATAAAATGGAAGAACAAATGACCTATGTCTTGAGATTGTTCGCTTGAAGTTCAAAGATGAGACTATATGTTATTAGTCCACTTTGGAATCTTTAAGAAGCTCTTAAGATTGGAATTGCATTTGATCTATATAGTGCTTTTGGAAATATGGTCATTTTGACAATATTAATTCTGCCTAAGAGCAAGGTAGATCTTTCCATCTTCTAAGGACTTCTTTAATTTCTTTCTTTAGCAATCTGTAGTTTTCATTGTAGAGGTCTTTTACCTCTTTCATTAAGTTGATTCCAAGTATTTTATTTTATTTTTTTGAGGCTATTATAAATAGGGTAGTTTTCCTTATTTCCCTTTCAGAGGATTTGTCACTGATATACAGAAATATCTTTGATTTATGGGTGTTGATTTTATATCCTGCTAATTTACTGAATTCATTTACTTGTTCTAGAAGTTTTCTGGTGGAATTTTTTGGGCCTTCTAGGTATAGAATCATATTGTCAGGAAATAGTGCTAATATGAGTTCTTCTTTTCCTATACGTATCCCTTTAATTTCTTTCGTTTAATTTCTCTGGCCAGTATTTCAAGAATTGTGTTAAACAGAAGAGGTGAAAGAGGGCATCCCTGTCTTGTTCCAATTTTTAGAGGGAATGCTTTCAGGTTTTCTCCATATAGAATTATGTTGGCCTGGAGCTAGCATAGATAGCCTTTATGATGTTGAGATATGTTTCTGTTATCCCTAGTTTTTCTAGTGTTTTGAACATGAAAGAGTGCTGTATTTTGTCAAGTGCTTTTTCTTCATCTATTGAGATGATCACATGTTTCTTATCTATTGAGATGATGAATTATATTTATTGATTTCCATATGTCGAGCCATCCCTGGGATAAACCCCACTTAATCGTGGTACACTATCTTTTTGATATATTTTTGTACTTGATTTGCCAGAATTTTATTGAGAATTTTTGCATCTATGTTCATTAGAGATATAGTCTGAAGTTTTCTTTCTTTGATGTGTCTTTGCCTGATTTTGGAATCAGGTGATACTGGCCTCATAGAATGAGTTTGGAAATGCTCCTGCTTTTTCTATCTCATGAAATAATTTGAAGAATATTGGTATTATTTCTTCTTTAAAGGTTTGTAGAACTCAGTTGTGTATCCATCTGGTCCTGAGCTTTTCTCAGTTGGTAGGCTTCTGATGGTGTCTTCTATTTTATCACTTGAAATTTATCTGTTTAAATTGTGTGTATCATTTGGGCAAATCATTTGCCTATTCAATTTGGGCAAATCATATGACTCTAGAATTTTGTCGATGGCCTTCGATACTTTCTATTTTATAGGAGTATAATTTTCAAAATAATTTCTAGTTATCTTCTGTATTTCTGCAGTGTCTGTTTTGATATTTACTTTTTATCACATTAGTAATTTGAGTTTTCTCTGTACTTCTCTTCGTTAGCATGGCTGAACAGACACTTATCAGAAGAAGATATATAATCAATCAACAAATATATAAAAAAAATGCTCAATATCTCTAGCAATTAGAGAAATGCAAATCAAAACTAAGATTTCATCCCACTCTAGTCAGAATGGCAGATATTAAGAATACAAACAACAATAAGAGTTGGTGAGGATGTGGGGGAAAGGGCACACTTTTACATTGCTGGTGGGACTGCAAAATGGTGCAGCCAATCTGGAAAGCAGTATGGAGATTCCTTGGGAAGCTGGGAATGGAACCACCATTTGACCCAGCTATCCCGATCCTAGGTCTATACCCAAAGAACTTAAAAACAGCATACTTCAAGGACACAGCCTCATCAATGTTTATAGCAGCACAATTCACAATAGCTAAATTGTGGATCCAACCTAGATGCCCTTCAGTAGATGAATGGATAAAGAAAATGTGGCATGTATATACACGATGGAATATTATTCAACATTAAAAGATAAGAAAATCATGGCATTTGCAGGTAAATGGATGGAATTGGAGAATATAATGCTAAGTGAAGTAAGCCAATCCCCAAAAAACAAATGCTGAATGTCTTGTCTGATATGAGGATGCTGATTCATAAAGGGGATGAATCAGTGGCGGGGCGGGAGCATGGGAGGAACAGATGAACTTTAGATAGGGCAAAGGCAGGGGAGAGGAAATGGGTATGGGATAGAAAAGATGGTGGAATGAGACAAGTGAACTCATTATTATCCTAAGTACATGTTTAAAAACACAAATGGTGTGACTCTACTTTGTGTTCAACCAGAGACATGAAAAATTGTGCTCTATTTGTGTAATGTGAATTGAATTACATTCTGCCATCATTTATAACTAATTAGAATAAATAAAATTTAAAATTTTTTTAAAAAAGAAACTCTTTAGAAACAAAGGGTGACTATTACCAACCCATGTTTCTGTTTCAAAGTCCAGTTCTGGGGGCAGCATCACTCTAACAGAAAAGTTTTTCCATAGCATCAAGACATCCTCTAGGACTACCAAGACTATGGACCTGCAATGTCTTACCAACCAAGTTTAATTCCATTGAGTTCAACAAACTTTCTTTGTAATGCAAGTTATTCAAGTTCCTCTGGCAGCAGTTTTCTCACCTACTAAGTGGCACTAATTATAGTATATATCTCATAAAAGTATTATAGGCTAATAAACAAATATATAAAACTCATATTTATTGAAACCATTGTAAGTACTAGATAACTGTTAATGCCTGATGTAGCAAATGCAGCATTGCTTCAAAAAAGAAGAAAAACAAGCTGATGCCCACAAGGGGCCTCCTGGCTCATAAGAGAAGATAAGGCAAGGCATCAATATTCCCAACACGAAGTCCACAAGGTCATAACAGGGAGAAGCACTTCAAGTAGAAACAAAAGCAGAGAAGCAGGAAAATTCAGAGCACATGTAAAGAACAGCAGTAGTGGAGTCTAGTGAGCACCTACACTCTACTACGTCAGTCTCCTGACAAAGGTTTACTGAGCACTCACTGAGTATAGGACCTGTGCCAGGCACCAGGATATGCAATGGAGAGACAGGCAAGGCTAGATCACAGGGAAGAGTCAAATGCCCACAAGGCAAGGCATTCTTTAACCACAGGCTAGCTCCTTACAGGGGAGCGCTCCAGTAATAAACTAACTTTTCTTGTCTTTTTGCTTCTTCTTCCTTAATCAAGACTAGAAACAGAAGAAAAAGTGTTAATTAACTAAGGTTCTAGTTAAGAGCCTTAATTAGCTAGACTTTAACTAAAAAGTTTAAGTTCTAAATCCTAGTTCATGAAACATTATGTGTGTGCTCCTTTCCATTAGGATGAGAAATTATAGAGAAGAGGAAGAGCCAACATGTAACTTCCAGTTTTTCCCCCACCATGCAACACACATGCAACACACACACACACACACACACACACACACACACACACACACACACACAACTTCCAGTGGTAAAAAGATGAGAAAACTGGTGGCATCCCAGAAAAAAAGATTTCTCTGGAGGCCTAGGTAGAGGAGGTTGAGGCATCTCCTAATAGTAGCTACCACATACTACTGAAGTGCATATCAACATCCCCCTTTTACAGATGGAGAAACTGAAGCTTACATAATAGTAAGAGGTAGAGCCAGGTCTTGAAACCAAGGCTGTCTGATCATAACAAATATTCTGATAAGTACCTTAATCCCTAAGATCATAAAAACCAGTCCTGAGCAAGACATTGGGGTAAAGCTCAATATGGAAACCATAAAATCCTAAGAATTCTTCTCAGGGGTGCTAGAGAGAAAGTTGTTCTAAGTATTTTGGAGTCGGTCCTATGTTCCAAAGCCAGACCTAACCTATCACTTAGATCTTTCTCACGGGGCATAGTGGCACACACCTGTAATCCCAGTAACTCAGAAGGCTGAGGCAGGAGGATCACAGGTTGGAGGCCAGCCTCAGCAACTGAAGCCCTGAGCAACTCAGCAAAACCCTGTCTCTAAATAAAATATAACAGACTGGAGATGTGGCTCAGTGGTTAAGCACCCTTGGTTCAATCCCTGGTATAAAAAATATATATATATTTTATATATATATATGTGTGTGTGTATATGTATGTGTGTGCACATACATATATACATCTTTCTCCAACAGGCTACATAAAGTGGTATTCAATGTTCCCAAATACCCCAAAACAGGAAATAATAATTTGTCATATCACCAATCGCCCTGCCTTACCATATGAAGTCTGTTTGGGACTGCAGCCCCAAAAGGCATGTCTGCCTTGTTGGAAGCTGAATCTTCAGTGTTAAATACAATGTCTGAAATAATTACTAGCTCTGAAATAATTACTGCACTTAACTTAATATTCTTCAGGACTGTCTAAGACTCAGGCTACCTCCCAAGCTAGCCTCAAGCTTGTTCCTTTCTCTTTGTGGGAAGAAGTAAACCAAATCCTTTGATCTGGATCATCTAAGCTATCAGCCCAGAACAAATGGAACTGATAATCCACTTGTGATTTCTTTGACCTGCAGAGATGAAATGAACCCTATAATCCCCAGGGCACATGTGTGAGTGCCTCTGAGTTGAACCACTGGTCACAACTACAGGAGAACTCAGCTGAATACAGGTGAGCACATAAACAGAATTAAAACATTTGGCAAGATAAAAAAAAAAAAAAAAATGAAATAGAACTGCCGTAAGTCTCTCTCTTCTGGTCCTCATTATCCTATTTTTGGAGAGCGGAGGCAAGCTTTCTTGAATCAATATTTGATTTTCCAGGCCCACAGTTTCTCTGCTTCAGGGAGAAGATTCTGCTGCCACAGGGAAGTAAAGGAGACCTACTTTGACCAATTTCCAGAAGGGCCACAACCACCAGCCCTCAGACTAAATATAATTACATCCGCCCTCCCCAGGGATGAAAGGAAATGAGCTTTCTTTCCATATTGACTCTCTTTTCCATTTTGAATCCAGAATTTATGTACTGTACCACCTTTCCTCTCTCTCTTTCCCCTCATGGATACATACAGAGCCAAGCGCTATATTGAAATTGCCCAGTTATCAGTGCCATGGATGCAACACTGAAGTTTGCTGTTACCTAGAAAATAGAAGAAACAAAGGAAGTATCCTGAAATTACCAAAAAAAGAAGAGCTAGCAGCAAAAGCTATCTGTGTCTGCACTGCTGCTGCATTTTCCGGCTTCAAGATAGAAGGGAAAATCAAAGGGAGGCAGGAGGGAGGCAACCACTAGCAGCAGACAGACTGCACTGGCCAGTGCAGGAGGGGAGGTAAGTAGAGGCTCAGAGCACAGGCCTCTGAAGTCAGACAGCCTCACCATGAACCTTGGCACTGCCACTCACGAGCTGTGTCATCTTGGGCAAGTTACTAAACCTCTCTGAGTTTCTGTGTCTTCACCTGTAGACTAAGCAAATAACAGGCTCCCTTATAGTTAGGTGACTAAAATGAGCCAATGCCCGTGAAGTGTGTGCACCCCACCAAGTGTTCAAAAATGGTAAAACCTCCCACCGCCACCACCACCACCACTTCTTGATGCCAAGTTGGGGGCAGCAGTTTTATAAGAAGATCCTCAGTGAGTCAGAGGTCAATGACTTTAAAATGCTTTGCCAAACTTTCCTACAGCCCTTAATTTAATTACTTCATTCCAAGGTCTCAAATGACTCAGTCAATTTGGTGGGGGAGGAGCCCATTTCTCTCCATGAGCACGTGAAATCCAATGGCTTTTCCATCCTGTGGCTGGAGGGTTTCAGCTCAACTTTGGCAGACTGATGTAAACAACATGTTCAAAGAATTTTAATTGCCATCTCATTAATGAAGTCCCATTAACATCCCTCCCCACCAGCTCTGCTGATAGCCCAGTGCATGGCCAAATAACAATAACCTGGGCCCTGGCCTCTGAGGTTAAAAATTAAGCAGTTCTTGGAAACAACAATAATGATATATAAGAAATAGGCTGCATAAGATACTAGGGTCCCTTTCCCAGCTACCAGCTACACAGGAGGACTGGGAGAGTGTCATTTGGGAGCAGGAATCTGAACAGGCAGCCTCTAAATGTGGACCCCACTCTTTTCCACCACAGAACAAATATCATAGTAAAAACCTAGGGGTATCACCCTAAGAGGGAAACCAGATTTATAGGAAGCAGAAGGGACTTCAGGAGTCAGGGACCCAAACAGCCTCCTGGAGAAAGGAAGGTGCTCCAGCCCCCTCCCAAAGTCCTGCTCTCACTAGGCAGGATGAAGACTTCTCAGAAAGCCAGAACTGGCCTTAAAAATAAGATTCCTTTGTTTTACTGAGAGAGAAATTTGGCAATACCTATAAATTCATTCATTTATGTGGTGCCAGGGATGGAACCCAGGGTGTTGTGCATGCCAGCTAAGTGTTCTAAACTGAATACATCCCCAACTCCGTCAGAATGTTTAAAAATGCACATTCTCTTTGGTCCAACAATTAATATTATCAAAGCGGCATCCCTACAGGAGTACTAGCAAATATATTCCAAATTATCATAAGAATTCTCACTGAAGCATTTTCTACAAGAAAAAATTGAAAACATTAGAGTCCATTGACAGAGGACTAGTTAAATAAACTATACTTCATCCACATGATACAGCAGATAAAAATTATAATAAGATTCAGCCATCCACAAGGATCTGGAAACAATTCCAAGACTGTTTTTAGTCAAACAAAAACACAATGAGTACAGAATAATTCTATTTATGTCAGTTAAAAAAAAAATCATGATATACAAATTTTATACGGCTACCTAATATATTCCCTTTGTCCTCTTCAAAGAGAGGGCCTAGAAGATGGACTTTGCTCTTTTATATATGTACTGTTTGCACAAGTGTAAGTTGCTTTTACTGACTACATTCTCTAAAGTTTTAAAACAATGATAAAGAAATGTATCTGCCAACATGGGTAATGGCTAAGGATTTTTTTAAGCTGGAAAACACACATATACAATGAGAAAGATCCAGAAGGCCTCAGAAAGATATACATCAAGGTGTTGGCCGTGGTTCTCTTTGGGTAGATGGTGGTGCTTTTCATGTCCTTTTTTGCCTATCCACTTTTTCTGTACTGATCAGGGATGGATTTTGTATTTAAGTAGAATAGCAGCAATAATAACAGAAAAAGAAATCTTTCACTGGAAAAGGAACAGGCAGACAAGTGAAGGCACAGCCCCTCTGGCCAGAGCCTGGGGAAGATGAGGAAGCAGTAAGGACATATTTGCCTGGGGCATCTGGAGAAAAAGAAACCAAAAGCAGAAATCCTTGGAAATGATCCTCCATCCCCAGATTG
Source organism: Callospermophilus lateralis (assembly GCF_048772815.1). Taxonomy (NCBI): domain Eukaryota; kingdom Metazoa; phylum Chordata; class Mammalia; order Rodentia; family Sciuridae; genus Callospermophilus; species Callospermophilus lateralis. The sequence continues at coordinate 46,126,596 of NC_135309.1, forward strand.
TGTGTGGCTTGCAGCACTAGTGGAGGTAGCTCAAGGACTCCTGCTTTCTAGCCTAGACTCGGCTTTGAGACTCTCAGTGCAAATGAGGAGGCTGGCAGGAGGACTGCAGAGCCCAGCTCAGGGTGTCTGCTCGGCCTCTCCCCCTTGCCCCTATCTCCAAACCATCCTAGAAACAGGACAGAATGAACTACACCCATCATAGAGGAGAAAAGGAGCCCAGGGTCAATTAGCTCCAAAGCATTAGATGGTCTCCTTACAATCTGTTGGCTTCAAACACCTAACAAAAGTCAGGGCCCAGGAGACCAGTGATCACTGGGCAGAACAACACTGTCTCTTGTGGGTGCCTACCTTTATGAAGGGACAAAGCAGCCGATCCCTCTCAAGAAGCAGCAATGGTAAAGAGCACCAGGTCCCATTTAAACACCAGTGTGCAAGACCAAGAAAACAAAGCAGAGCCACATCACTGCAAGGGGTAGGCACACATAACACATTCTACTTTCTTTCTAGACACTACAGGCTTCCTGCCCTTCACTTCTAATTTTTTCTCATCATTGTCTTAACTTCTGCACCATCCCATTACATAACCTCCTTCGTGTGCACAGCTGAGGGCTGCAAAGAAAGCCATCCGGGAGATGGTCATGGGCCTGCACACAGGGAGGAAGCCCTCAGCCTGAGGATGATAATGACTGAGCCAGGGAAAGTGAGACGGCTCCCTCCTGCAGTGAGGCAACAGGCAACATGTGTGGGGAGGAAACAGCCCAACCAGGAAGAGAAGGAGACGCCCACATGATGCTTCCCTACTCCAAAATGCCTAGACACCCTGTGTCTAGCAGACAGCTGGGTGTCTGTCTATGCTGTCTGTTCTTGGAATCTGGTGACTACATGGCACAGGTTTCCAGGCACACACTTCTAATGGAAAATGCCATCTCCAGCCACCTGCACTCCTCACTCATTGACTCACAAGGTCTCTTACGTCCAAATGGGGCCTGGAAGCTGTAGACAGTGGTAGTACAAATGTCAGCTCTGGAGTAACTGTCTGGGTTTGAATTCCACTTCTGTCCCTGCTAGCTATATGGCTTCATGTTATTTTACCTCTCTGTGGTTTCCTCAGCTGTTCTGTGAATTAAACAAAGTAATGCCCATAAAATGCTTCACACAGGATGTGACCCAAAGCGAGAGCTCATCAAATGCTAGCTAAAGAGAATCCATCGGGGTATCTGCACATGCACATGCACCCTCAATGATGCCCGAACCCAAACACTATGACAGCATCAGCACGAGGAAACACAATGATGGTGGACATGGCCCTAACTGCATCCTCCCCTCTCTCCCACAGATGCATTTGCACCACCAGATAGAAAAAAGGGCAAAGGGAGAACATAGATGTTGAAAGAGGGGAAAAGCCAAGCCACATGAGCCTGGGAGCCTTTGTTAAAGGTGAGAGTTCATCACATTCCCTAAACCTCAGACAATCCTATCAGCCAACTACAGAAGGATGGAACATGTGCTGCATATGCACGGATCCATGCACACACTGGGCAGAAGGAAAGGGCTGGTGAGGGAGACAAAGGAGGAGCCACAGAATTCCTGGCACCTAAGCACTCCTTCTTTGCCACCACACAAGCAAACAGCCGTGGCCAAGCTCTCAACTCCTGCTGGAGAAAAGCCAGAGCATATCCATCAAGAAAGTAGCCTCTGCAGAGGTTGGGCTGGGGAACCATCACTCTGAAGAGAAAGGGGGACCTAAGAAAAGGCAGAAGTCTGGTGGGGAAATGCAAGGGAAAGGACAGCACAAGAGGGACAGCAGAGGAACAGGAGAGTCAAGGTTCAGACTGGCAAGAGGAAACAGGATTCAGAAGTGAGGCTACTAGGGAATGTCCTTACAAATGTCATAACCACCAAGCCCATCTTAACAACCAGTCCTATCTGTGCCCTCACAACTCAGGGCAAAATGAGAATCTGTGCAGTCTCCTGGAGTCAGGGGTTTGGTGAGAAAACAAGAGGATACCGAGAGACACAGCACACACTAATTACCTCATGAACCACAGGGAGCTACAGGTGGGCATCCAGCTGGTCCTCAGCTCCCTGCCACACACTGCTGGACAGGAGGCATAGAACAGAGTTTGTCTGGGGAGTGGGTAAAATGAAGCTTTTTATTGCAAGGACAGGAGGCAGCCAAAAGTGAATCTATCAAAAAAATGTGGGGACCTGTTTCCCAGGTCCCTTATGATCTTTCCCTTAGCTAAAAAAAAAAAAAAAAAAAAATGGTAATGAAGATTTCTGTCCTGCTAAACATGGTGGGCTGAATTTTTTAGTTCATTTCTGTTCCCTCCAGGGTCCCATTAAAATAAGGGAATGACAAGCTCTAGCAGGGAGAATGTCTCCCAGAAAACTAAAATGGAATCAACACATTATCAGATTGAGGATTGTTCAGTTGTATCTGACAAAAACTAGATAGAGGTTGTAGCACTGGCATGCACAAGAAAAACACAATTACTAGCTTCCTGTCTAATCTGAAGGAAAATAAAGAATTTTCTGATTAAAAATTAATACATGACTTGGTTCATTTGTGGGAATGACTGTCAAATAATGAAGAGCAGGTGAGTGAGTGGACAAGGTTAAGGTTTAGAAAGCCCAGTGGGATTTTTGTGCAGAAGTCAACACATAATTTCTAAAGTCAACAAACCAAAAATTAAGGGTAGGAACAAACTGCTTAGATCAATGGAGGTAGATAGCAGATGAAGCAGGTTTTAGCTGAGTCAGAACCTGCATTTTAGTTGTTAGGACTGAAAGTGAGTAGCCTAGAAAGCAAGACAGTGTGGAAAGGAAGAGCAGGGGATGTGTTTATCAATAGAAGGCTAGCAACAAACAGTATCTGACTTTTAACTTCATGTTTACAGAACATGCTGTAAAATTAAAATCATGACCAAAATTAAAATCGTCTTCAATAACAACAAAAGATCTCTTTCAACACTTAGCTCAATTTATTGTGCCCCAAAGACTTCTCAGATCTCCTTCCTCTACTATACCACCCACCTAGCAATTAATCATATTCCACTTGGCAATGAGCTAAATGCACCTATTGCTAATTACCTTCCCACCTGTGCTTTGTCTCCTAACTAAATCAGAGCTGCTTCTCAGCAGAGACCACTTCTCATAATCTTTGAGGAGTCCACGGCAGGCCAGGAGATTAAATCCACAAGCCCACAGAGGAGGTGCAGTGTTCCACTTCCCGGTTACCTGCATAGGCATTGGCCTGCTGCAGAAGGTCGGTGCAGGTATGCACATCTGCAAATGCACGGATGCCCAGGCAATTGGTGGGATGCAACTGAGACTGCAGGAAGTCACAGCAGTTCTGCCGAACATCCATGAGCTGCAGCAAGCTGGCTGCTGGGAGCAGCACCTACAAGAGAAGGTGACATTCTAAGACACGATATCCCACTGGCAGGGACTATTCCAATCATGTTCCCAAGCTCAAGATCTATTCAGGGCTCGACACTGCCTATTAGGTCCAAACTTCCCAGCATTATTTCCCACTGCTCTCTTCATTTCATCAACCCAAAGCACCAGGAGATTCTCTAACCCCAAGACACACTGCAGTGCTTCCAACGGTGATATCAATCAGCGGGATCTTATTCGGATCAGATTCTGACTCAGTAGGTATAGAGTGGGACCTGAGAGCTCATATTTCTAACAAAAACCCAGGTAATGCTTGTAGCTACTGGTTCATGAATCATGCTTAAAGTAATAAAGCCACACGTGACACACACACGGTATGGCACTTGTTCTCAGATAAATCTTGGAGTTAAGACTGAGTCAACAAATCATCCTGACTTTCCTGGCACCTTGCCAGTTTTAGCACAAGTCGCACGTCCCAGGAGATTCCTCAGTTGTAGTCAAACTGCAACACTGGAGTTTAATACTCATGTGTAGATGTCATTTCCAAAGATTCCAACTTATAGGCATTGGGCATGGCCTGGGCATTGAGATGTTGCTAAAGCTCTCCAGGAGCTTTTAACGGACAGCCAAGTGTGAGAACCATTGCCCTACGCATTCAGAAAGGACTTGAGTGCTCGCTAGCTCTCTCACTACTTAGCTGCTGAGCCTCCGTGTGCTGTGCACTGGTCTAGGCTCTAAAGTTCCATGGTAAACAAAACAAACCAGATCCTACTGTCATGGATCTTATATCTACTGGAATAAGAGGCTCACCCCCAAATCCCTCAGGACTCAGGCATATTTATCCTCCTATCCAGCAGATAAAATGTGAACTCTATCTCTGGATACATTCTTAGAGAGCAAGTTTTCTTTCAAAAGGTCACAAGACACATGAATATTTACACCGTATCCTACAAGACAGAAGCAGTTCTTGCTCAGGTGTATGTGCATGTGTTTTTCCGAGCAGTCAGGGAAGACTGGCTGTAACAGGCTCAGACTGCCAGCCTCAGTCAAGCTTCCCTAGGATTTCCCTACAGCTGCTGAAGTCTGCCCTCTGGATCAAAATAAGGATGAAGGCCAAAGTCCTACTCCATCTAGCTCTGCTCCCCTGGTCTACCCCCATCAGAGGAACATATATGATTTCTAAAAAGAAATTTAGAAAAAAATTATGGAGAATAATTTGATAGCTGCTTAGTTTATGGACCCCTCCTCCTACCCCCAGCATCCACTCACACTAAAACAATCCCCTCATCGCAGGCCCTTGCTCTCAGAGTGACTGAGAGCAGCCAGACTCCAGCTGTTCCCATCTACAAGGCTTGCCCAGAAAGACACAGTCTGCAGATCATTTGCTTTTTACTCTGGGCACCATGAAAGTCTTTAAATGATTTAGATTCTGGACCCTGACTTTCTCCCAAAACAGCTCTGGGCCCTCAGCTCTGACTCTCATCACCTATAAGTGCACACGTAATGCCCCCACTCTTAGGACTTGTCCCTTCATGAGGGTAATCAATTGTCCTGGTTTTCCCAGGACTGCAGGGTTTCCCAAGACTCTCAGTGCTAAAACTGGGAGAATCAGTCCCCCTTTACCATCCCTACCCATGTGAGTAATCACCAAGGCCCCCACTACCAGTGTCTACTGTCAACAAGGAGGGCTCTGCCTCCTAACAGCTAAAAGTCCCCCTCACCACAGCCGAGTTTGAGAAAACCCGCTCCTTCTCCCCTCCTCCACTTGCCTATGTCCCCAGTGGAAAGCAATAAATTAGCTCCATGTCCTTGGTATTTTGTGGCCCACTGATTAATTCCTGGGGAAGAAAAAAAGATAAAAATCACCCTAGCCGGAGAGTTTCAGACATAAGTGAACACAGCCAGGATCCAAATCTAACCACTTCCCCCACCTCTATCCCCAGTAGGCAGTCACCAGCCCCCCAAGCAGCCATAAACTAGGAAACTCAATTAACCTGTGAGCTTGCTCAGAGTGGGTTGAGCTTGATCCCAAGACCAGATTAGTCTCTGCTTGCTGGTTAAATGGAGATCCATTAACCATTCTTGCCGAATACACACCAGGAATGGAAAGCCCTGTTCCAAGTTCCCAAATGACCTCCATGGCATACCCTGACCAAGCACCAGTGACAAAGCCTGCAGTTAAGACTGTAGGTCAACAAGTCATCATCCTGACTTTCCTGGGGCCTTGCCAGTTTTAACACAAGTCACACGTCTCAGGAGATGGCTCAGTCGTAGTCAAACTGCAACACTTGCCTGCCCTAGGCTGGGGTAACCAGGAAGTCCAAGGATACCTGAGAGTCCAGTCTACCCCCAGAGTCATGCACTCCCTGACAAGTCCCAGCAAGATCACACCAGCAACACACTCCCTCCCCTTTCTCTTCTTCTTCACCAGGAAGACAGTAGCTTGAGGTGCTCAAATTCTCAGGTTGTCATGAGACAACCAGCCTGAGAAATATAATAATAAATATTTCCTGAACACACTCCTTAGGTTACACTTTCAGGTTTGTTGTGTGTTGTTTTTTTTTTAAGAGAGAGAGAGAGGAGAATTTTTAAATATTTATTTTTTAGTTTTCAGTGGACACAACATCTTTATTTTATTTTTATGTGGTGCTAAGGATCGAACCCAGTGCCCCACACATGCCAGGCGAGCACGCTACTGCTTGAGTCACATCCCCAGCCCCTACACTTTCAGTTTTTAAAACATCCCTGGATACAGCTACCCACATAGCTTTCATCTTCCTTTCTGGTCACAAAACCCACTTACTGGGCAAAAATTATGAGGCTTCCCACCTCTCCACAACACCCATCATGTTGGGTCCGCTCCCTCCAAAAGCATTCCTGAACAGGCTTCCTAAATGAACAGGCTGTGGCTTCTCTGACTGCTCAATTCCCTCTCTTTGATCTTTCACTGCAATCAGCAGTGAGTCAAAGGCCCTTTTCTTTCTTCACTTCATACAAGAGGGCATGAAGAAAAGTCAAGAAAGTCAGAATGCTGAAGGGGATGATTCAGAGGCCAGGAGGTACACCACTGCATCTCAGGGGTACAGTGGGGCCCAATTAGACAGAACTCTGGGGTCTGGGCACAAACGCAAGGCAAATTGCCACCTAGCAAAATATCCATGAGGTGACTCTCGAGTTCCCTGCTCTGACATCAGGAGGCTTCCAGAGGATTTCCTCTTCTCTTGTCAAACACTTCTTCCTCGAGGGACAGCAGGAACAAGGTCATGAACATGAGACCAGCTCAGGTACTCAGCTTGGAGTGAGACTGCCTTGGTGGCGTCACTAGTCAGTACTTCCTCTTCCTAGGGAGAGGAAGCTGGAACCACCCATAAAGATGGAGGAGTACCCCGAGTCAAAATGTTCCTATTGCTGCCTCTGCATTATGTCTGGGAGGACGGGCACTCGAGTCGCCCTCAGCAAAGAGCCTTTGGGTTCCCCTTCAGCCTGCAAATGGTCAACGCTCCATTTTTCATGTGCAGGCCCAGTTTTGTTTTTTCTCTCCCTCGGATAACATGAAAACACAGCAGAGGATATCCCGTCACAGAGTTTGTTTCCTTTAGCAAAAACAAAAGGAAATGCCCTGCCTCAGAAAGCACCTACTGCTGTAACTACAGGGGGCAGGGGCCAGGCACAGGGGGAGGTGACAGGGCCACCAGGGTCTCTAGGCCGGCCATTGAGTAGGCTGGAACAGAAACAGTGCTAAATTGAAACCTGTTGAGAGAAAGAAGAGAGAATGGAAGAGAGTAGGGGGTGCACAGATGAACAGGACAGTGGACAGAACAGCACTGACATTACAAGGGTCACTTGGAATTTTGCCTTCTCCACTTACCAACCATGTAACTGAGGACAAATTACTTAACCTCTCTGTCTCTTCAACAGGAGAGTAAAGATAATAACGGTACTGCTTTAAATGCTTGTGAGGATCAAATGAGGCAATTCATTTAAACAGTGAACATAGTGCTTGGTACAAAGACAGTGCTCAGTTATCAGCTTTTATTATGATTAATCATTATGAGCAGAAGCCAAGGTTCATTCATTTAGCAAAGATGTGAGCTCACCACAGTTGCAGAACATAGTAAGAGAGAGCCAGGTTCAGCTCCCCACTGCACCACTTATTCCCTCTGTGACTGTAGCAGGTCACTTCCCTCTCTGTGCATCAGCTTCTTCAACTGTATAAGATGGGTCATATTAGTTGTGACTTTCATCTACCTGGCTTATAATGAATATTAATAAGCATCAGTTAGGATTGTTGTGACCTCTGCCCCAGAAAGACAACTCAAGGTCTCTCCAAGAAATTTGTAGCTTGGAAGAGACAAAGTGTGGCTCCCATGGTCATTAAACCAAGACCCAAATCTGATACAGCAAGAGCCCCTGGGACTCCATGCTCATCTCCTCAGTGCACAAATCCTTAACAAATTATGTCTTTGTAGACAATGGGTAAGCAGCTGGCTCAGCAGAAATGTAAGAGCATGATGAGGAATCTACATTTTGATCCAGACTCTCTCCTCAATCTTTCTTGCTTTGTTTTTCCTCAAGGTCATCCCTGACCTTACCACAGTTTAGAGTGAGGAAGAAAAGAAAAAGGAATAGTTTTACTATATATTGCACTGATTCCAAATGACAGTTCCCCTATAGTCCCTCGTGGTGCCTCTCCACGGAGCCTTGCACATGCTGCCCCCCACCCCACTCCACACTTATAGATGAAGACAGCAGGCCCTGGGGGTCACAGGCCAGTGGGTCACAGGTAGGTCTAGCCACTCAGGCTTCTTTCAAGATTCAGCCCAAATATTTGGTATTTCCTCAGTTAGGTGTGACCTGACGGCCCTCATCAGGGCAGCAAGGACTGTCTCCTGCTTCCTGGGCAGCCCACCCTGACCCCCACCCCGCCATGCTGGAGGACACCCACTTGTTCAGCCATCTGTTTCCACCTGCAGCCCAGCTGCTCCTTGGGAAGCAGCCTGTCATGGCACCCTCTTTGCCCACCCTGTCTGCTAGCACAGGGCAGGAGCTCAAAAGACATGTTTTGAATGACTGACCAAATAAAGGAGTAAGATGAGACTCTACAACCGGCCACAAGGAAGGAGAGGAACCAACACAGCCCCTTCCCCGGTGCCTTCTATAGCATGCTTCCCCTCCACCTAACTATTTAGCAGCTCCTTTAAAGGGCCTTTGCCTCAGTGCAGCAGCTGGCAGCTGGCCTTGGCCTCTGTCCTTGCCAAGCATTCCAGGCACACCCAGAGCAGGAGGTATCCCAAACTATCCTCTGCTTGGGACAATTCCCAGCCACTTCCAGGCCAGATCAGGTTAATCCGTACCTCCCATGCCTTATCATGGTGCCTACACCCTCTCTGGCTCTTCCCTTTCAGTCCTCATCAGCCCTCAGGCAGAGGAGAAATCAGGCAAATCCTTCTACTCCATGAGCACCTCCACATTTTAGATAACAATAGCCAACATTTATTGTTTACCATGTGTCAGACACTGTTCTAAGTGCTTTACCTACATGGATACATTTAATCCTTACACTATAACTATGCCCATATTAGATATAAAAACACTGAGGCACAGAGAGGTTAAGCAACTTGCTAGGGCCACACAGATAGAAAATGGCAAAGCTAGGATTTGAACACAGGCAGTCTATAACTCACTGACTATTGTGATTCCTGCTCTGCAGATGAGAAAACTGAATCCGTGAGACAGAGTGTCAGTGGGGGTACTGGAGAAGCTCTGGTAGGAGATAGGCAGCATGAATGCCTTCCCTGGCCAGAGGTCACAGAGCCAGGCCCTCACTTTATAGATGAGGAAACAGACATCCTGCAGGGGGAAAGCACCAGGGCAAGAACCCTCTGTGAACCAGTGCCCAGGCTGAGCTGGGATCCAGGTCATCCTTGCTACTCCAGTCCCACCTCGCCCCTATTTCCACCAGTTGTCTGAGCTCATATCTTCACTTTCCCTCCCCACAAAGTACTTTACAGAGCAGTATTGAAGCCATTTTCTCCCAAGACCTCTGGCTGGGCTGGCTGCTTCTCTATCTTAAAATACTCATTTAAGCTAATTTAGAGAGAGACAGACACCGGGTTAGATCAAAAAACATCACCTTATTACTTTACTACCAATTATTACCTCGTAACTTTTTACTTATTTATACCTTAGTTATTATTACTTATTACCTTACTACTATTATTACCTTATTGCTATTATTGCCTTATTACCTAAGCAGGCAATAACAATCTAGAGCAGAATGTCTTCTAATTATCCAAATTTGTAAATACTTTATACTGTACAGGGAAAAAGTTATTAAATAATGACAAAAAGAGAAGAAAACAGGTTCTAATCATATAGCTCTATGACCTCCCCTCTAATCACCTGATACTAAAATTATTTTGCACTTACTGTTACTGACCAAAACTCATTCAGCTGTCTGGACTCTCACTGACCCAGCATATAACCACTGCACTGCCCATTCTACTCTGGACAGGAAAGACAAGTAACAAAACAGAGTGGCTGTGCATTCCAGCACACATAAAATACACTTCCACTAAAAAAGGGAGGGGGAGGATTAAGCCAAATGGATATAGAAATTGTTATCACCCAGAAGATGATCTCAGGGGCCAGAGACAAGGCAGGCTCTGCAAGACTCAATGCATTGCACCTCAGATGCTCTGCTGGCCTGCACCCTGACCCCGGTGAGCATGCTTCACCACACGGACCTACACCACACGGGCCTAACACCCAACTCATGCTATAGCCCCAGCTTAAAGCTTATGTCCTGAAACCAACTTTCCAAGATCCCCTCCTCCATCCAAATGCAGCTCCCTGATTCTCTCTCACTGGGACATATTCTTTCCTTCAAAGGACTTATCACAATTTGTGCACAGACATTATTGGTGTGCTTCGTTGCTGAATGCCTTCTTCACCCTTGGACTGCAAACTCCCTAAGGGCAGGCAATAGGATCAGCCCTGTTCACTGCTGCTACCACAAGAGCTAAACAAAATGCATGGCAGATAATGGGAACTCAAACATTTGGATTGAACTGAGAGAATAAACAATTTTCAATTCAGCCTCTCAAATACATAGATCTTGGAATACGGGGTGATATTCTGGAAAAGGGAAATAGGTATTTTTTATTTTTGTCACTACAGAGGTTTCAGCTTCAAGTAAATATGAAGTTTTATGCTGAAAAAAAAAAAAAAAAAAAAAAAAACAGAAAAACCTTTCCTATGAGATGGAAGATGACCTGGAGATAAGAGAGGTCACCCAAGCTTCTGATTCTTCCTTCATGAGATACTGAATCAACATGAATTAAAAATTCTTCACTCCCAAAGGCTGGGATTGTGGCTCAATGTGGCTTGTAGATTGCTTTCCTAGCACATGTGAGGCACTGGGTTCAATCCTCAGCACCACATATAAATAAATAAACAAAGGTATTGTGTCCAACTACAAAAAAAAAAAAAAAAAAAAAAAAACACTTTAAAAATCCTTCACTCCCAGAGCCCAGAGTTATCCTTGCTTAGTGGTTAAGAACATGGCTGCCCATGCCAGCCAGGCAGGAGTTTAGGGGCCAGCTGGCCCACCTACTGGCCATATGACCCAGGAAGGCACCTAGTCTCTCTGTGGTGTTGGTTTCTTCTTCAGTGATCCCTGAGTTGTGAGGATTAAATGAAACAATGCTAGAAAAAGGCAGGTCCCAAGCATGCAATTCACTGATAGGCTCACCTGCACATTCTCTTCGGTCACCTCAATTTCTGCAGTATAGATGTAATCAATCAGCTTCCTAAGCGTATGCCCATCCACATCCTTGATTTCAATCTTCTTGGCTTTACTCTCAGACATGTCACCTGCAGTTCACAACAAGAACAAAAAGGACACAAATCTGGCACCTATGGTATCGTTAACTTCTAAGAGGCCTCCTGCCTTGTCATGGAAATAGGAAAACAGGGCCTGAGCTCTGCGAAGCAGAAGGAACTGAGGCAGAGATTGTAAGCCACTGATGGGAAGGCCACATAGCCTTGAGTCTCTGACCACCCACAAACCCCATCTTAAGCATCCCCTACTTTTAGTGTGAAGGAAAATCAATGTGCAGTAGCTCATTCAACCAATGTTTACTATAAACTTGTGCACATAGGGCCATGAACAAAACTCTTGGAGCACAGGTTCTAGTAAGAGATACATAAAAAGATTTATAAAAGAATAAGAACTTGGGGCTGAGGTGGTGGCTCTGTGGTAGAGTGCTTGCTTAGCACATGTGAGGCCCTGGGTTCAATCCTCAGCACCACAAAAAATAAATAAATAAATAAATGTATTGTGTCCTACAACTAAATTAAAAAAAAAAAAAAAGAATAAGAACTCAGCAAAGGTAAGTACAAAGTACCAAAATGACAAGAAAAAAATAACACTTGTTGAGTGCTAATGAAACCCTACTTTAAATTGTTGCCTCCTTCAATCCACAGAACCACCTATTGGGCTTATTAATATTATCCCCATTTTACACGAAAAGAAAATGAGACACAGGAGGGAAGGTAGTTCATCTTACTGTTGGTCACACATGTAGGAAGGGACCAGGATAGGGTGAACACCAGGGAGTCTAATTTAAGAGCCCACATTTATAACCACTATGCTATCCTAAATCCCAGGAATATGGAGAGAGTGCAACAAACCCCACCTGGGAACTCCAGAGAGGCAGTAGGGGATCACAATTGAGCTGGGCATTAGAGGATGAGGAGGAGTTCCACAGGCAGCCACGGTGAGGAAGGATGAGCAGGATATGGGCCCCATATGTGTACAGGGAAGAAAATACCAGAAGGATACATCTGGGGAATGGTGAGAAGCTGCTGTGGCTGCACACAGGTCATGGTGCGAAGAAGGAAGCTCAAGAGGTGGTTGAGGGCAGGACTTGCAGAGCCCTACAAGTTGTGCAAATGAACTTGGACTTCATCCAGAGGCCAGCACTACTGAGAGGTTTTAAACAGGGGAATGACATCAACAGATGGCTATTTCTGAATGAAATTTTGGAAGCAGGGAGGAAGCTGGATCGACCCAGGGAGAACAGTTGGGAGGCCCTGATAATAAAACAAGAAATAAAGGATACAGGGCTACGAACAAGGGTTGTAGCAGCAGCAGCACATTCCTGCCTGCACTATAAAGACAGCACTTAGGTTTCCCTAGTGCCAGTTTCCTCCAGCAAGTGCTGATTTCAGAAGGAAACAGACAGCACATGAAATAAAGGACAACCTGACTGCAAAAAACAAGTCATTCAGAAGCCCTAACGTGAGTGGTAAAATAGCCTGGGCAGTTGTTTTCAACCAATGTTTACTGTGGAATTCAAGAAACTGAAGCCAAGAAAATAAAGTACAGTATAGCATGTGGGTTGCAAACACCCACCTCCAAGCTGCTCGGACTGCACACAGTTCCTCTAACACAGTTCTAGATATGAGTGACTCTGGAACACGAAGGCAAGTGGACAGCAGGAGTGATTTCCAAATCCTGCCCACTGGCTTCACTGCCAGACCAGGGGACCAGAGACACTCTTTCTACTGTGTTCTCTCTTCTCTAACTGCTATGGAGACCAGTGAAAAAGGTCCCAGTACAATGAACCCTGGTGCAGGGAAAGATGGTAGATTCCTCCTACACCCATAAGCTAGGTTCGCAGTCTCTCAAATTTATGCTGAGACACACAAACAAAAACAAGCATAGACAAAGAAATCAGTGGTTAAATTCTCACTCTCTCTCTCTCTCTCTCTCTCTCTCTCAACAGCTAATAAGAAGCTCATTAAAGGGCTGGGGTTGTGGCTCAGTGGTAGAGCACTCACCTAGCATATGTGAGGCCCTGGGTTTAATCCTCAGCAGCACATAAAAATAAATAGATAAATAAAGGTACTGTGTCCATCTACAACTTAAAAAAAAAGTAGTTCATTAAAGAGGGTCCAATTGATAAATATACTGCAAAAGATAATCAATTAGAGCTAATTCTTGGTTTAAGATCTTAGACTTAAAAAATGATACTGAAAAAAGCAGCAGGCTGACTATAAGAACCAAGAGACTGGGAAGCCCTCCTGTAAGAGTGCTACTGGAACCTGGGCTGATTGTTTTCTGGGGTGGAATTTATGCTTGGGGGTCAGATTAGGGGTTTATAACTTTGAGGTAAACAAAGGGAAACTCCTGAAATTGTATAAAATATTTGTATACATACATAAAAGTATTTTGTTTTCTTCTGAAAGGAAGATGGATCATTTAAATTTTTTTTTTTTTTTTTTTAGTTGTACATGGTCTCAATGCCTTTGTTTGTTTTTATGTGGTGCTAGGATCAAACCCAGTGCCTCACACTTGCGAGGCAAGTACTCTATCTCTGAGTTACAACTCCAGCCCAAGACAGATCATTTTTACCAGACTCGTAACAGGTTTTCATACTCCACAAAAGATTAACACACTGTTTTCTGAACAGTGGGACTTACATGGACTTTTTCTTGATTCTTTGCATAACTCTGAAATTTTTCATTTTCTACATTAAGCACCTAAAATTTTAATAAGCTGCCCAAAAAAATGACACCATAAAAGAAAAACTAGGGGTTTGAATGATAGTTATCTTCTAAGAAAGCTCTCTTAGAGACTGGTATAGGTCACACAGACTTACAGAATCCAATCTTATTGTTTCTTGTGAATCAGCAAAAACAATTACACCAAATTAAGATTTCAGTTTAAACAGGCCCTAAAAATGGGAATAGTTATAGTCACTACTGTGTACCATCCCCTCTACTAAGGGTTCATGCACATTATTTCATTGAATTCTCCCAACAAACCCAGAAGGTGGATGATAATTGCTGCCACTTGACAAATTATAGAACTGGCACTTTAAGATGTATTTGCAGGTAGATAGTAGGGAGCAGGGCTGGGATTGGAAGCTGAGCCTAACTCTGTATCCTGAGTCATTTCTAATAAACCCCTCTATAATTTAAATATGACCCTAACCATGACCTTAATAAACATATTCCCAAATTCAAAGCATCGTTCCAAATTCTGGAGACAAGGTAGCACTTAATATATTTCAAGCAAGAACCTAATGGGCCAGGACTTGCCAGGCTTATTAGTAAAGATATCCTCAACATGTAATAAAGTGTTTGGCATAAAATAAGCACTCAGAAAATTATTTTGGAGTCAGAGGAAAAAAAAGTAAGAAGGGAGGTTTTCTCTTGACATCTCAAGTCCATGGGCTTCAACACCTCCTGAGGGGTAGAAACCATCAAGGGCTTGATCATTTTTGCTTCTTCACCCACATCTAACAGTTTGACAAAATATTTCTAGAAAAGAGAACATGCATTCCATAAGTTTTCTCCATCTCTAACGTTAATACAAGAGCCCTGCTCTGCTAGTTCTTCACAAGGGGCCCTAGCAGCTATCTCAGGATCTGAACTTTCAAAGATGTACATCAGCTGCATATCCTTTTACCCTTGTCATCTTCCACTTGTTGTATGTAAATATGCATGTTCTCTAAATAATTTTCTCCAAACAGAACAAGATCCACTCAGGGTAAGACTGGTTCATTCATTCAGCAAACATATATCAAATGTGCCTCCGTGAGCTAAGCACTACACTAGGCCCAGAGGACACAAAGATGACCAAGTCCTCACCCTGCCCTCATGAACCTGTCTAGCAGAGAAGAGACAAGTACTCAACAACTACAAAGAGTGTCAAATGCAAGAATAGGAGATTCTGCTTGAAAAGTTCTTCAGTAAGGGATTCCTGCATCCTAAAGCTGTGTGCAAAGTGATAAGCACGTGGGAGCACATGCCTGCTTTTCTAGGGAGAATCCATTGTTCTCATTGGATTGATTCACAGTGGTTAAGAACAACTGCTCTGGAGGAGTGACAATTATTCAGGAGAGAAGTGAGAATGAGGGAAAAGCACTCCTAAGAGAATAGTATATGGAAAGGTCTGGAAGTAAGAAAGAACAAGGCCTGCTGGGAGCCATAAGAAGTTCAGTTTAGCTGGAGCACAGCTTGCAAAAGGAGGGAGAGTGAAACAAAGCTGGAGACAGAAGCAGGGTCTGGACCAACTGAGGGTCCTGCAGCGCATGCTAAGGAGTTCAGACTTCATCTCAAAGGTAACTGGAAGCCCCTGACAGGTTTTAGGAGGTGAGGGATACATCAGATTGTTATTTGGGGGAGACTACTATAACTACATGTGGAAAATGGGTTGGGATGGACAAACAGAAATGGAAGAAGGTTTAACAATTGGAAGACTGCAGCAGAATATCAAGTAGAAGATGCTATGGCCTGGTCTAAGGGACAGGGTCTTACATTTCTTTAAATTCTTGGACCCTACCTTAGGGTCCTCCAAGAACCACAGAGATCCCAGGAGAGCAAATAATTCCACACCTATCAAGATGAATGCTACAGTCATGTATAACTAAAAAGAACCAATTTAAAAAATTCCACACCTCTATCAGGTACAGGTGTTCAAGTCTTAATCCTAGATCCTAGCAAGCATACCATGTGTACAACCGAGATCTTTATAGGTGAAAAATTGCCAAAGAGGAGCAAGAAGGAGGAGGCTCAACTTGAGGAGTAAAAGGAAAAAATATTTTACCATCACAGAAAATTCAAGAAATCTAGAGGGAAAAAAATCACTGACTCATCATCTAGGTCACTGGTATAAACTCAATGCTATTATTAAATGAATGAAGCCCTTAGAATGGGAAAGCAATGGTAGATTGGGGCTGGCAGGTCTCTCTAAAGAACCAAAGCTAAGCAACCAGCCCCCCTACAAAACTGGATGTCCTCAAAGAGAAGAAAAAGGTGCACTCAAGAGTTCTTACATTATAGAATTCTTTCTCATTCCCAATTTGGCTCCTCTATGCTGCAATTTCTAATCTTGTATTCTAGGTAGAAAGAAAACAGGTGAACCTTATCTTTCGCACAATGATCCTTCATGTATGTTAAAATGATATTGAACTGTCTTCTCCCTAACCCTCATCCATCTATGTCCTAATCTCTGAGTTACCAACTTGTTTGGATAGAGCTGAGCATTAAGGCCTATGTCAAGTGTTAACCTCACATATGAGAAAGAAATGCTCTGCCCTCTCCTTGCATCCAAGCCAATCCTCCTGCAAATCAGAGGTCTGGACCATTTGACTGCACAAGTCTGACCTCTGTTTCCTGTGAAATAAGAACATTCCCTGCCCTGCTTTATTTTCTGGGCTGAGACAAAGAGAGAAAGTTGGGACAGCAGGATCCTGCAGAGCCACAGTGGTAGGTATCACCTCATCACCCACCTTCCTTGGAATCTCAGACCTCCTCCACCTGCCCAGGTCTCTCTGCCCAGCTAGTGGCAGAAGGAAACACCTATGTAGCCACATAAACATTTCATATCAATCCTAAACACCATCAGGATGGTGAGTTTCATAGCTACCCCTTAAATGCATAAGTGCTTTGGAAATGATGAATTGCTCTACAAATAAGAGTAAACTGCATTAAGTACCTACTCTGTGCTGGGTGCCTTAAATCCATTACCTATATTTGCTCTCTGGCTATTATTACTCCAGTCTCACAGATAAGAAAACTGAGGACCAAAGAGGGTGAGTGAGTTCCTTGGTTCAGTGATGAGAACAGAATTGGAAGCCAGGTCATTGTGGCTCCAAAGCCCTCTCCAAGATACCATGCTATCTCCCAAAGCAAGGTGGCATCAGCACTTTAGTGTTAAATCCTTAGCAAAAAGGCCTCTATATCACTTCCTGTTAACACTCATAAAACATTCCTTAGCAATAGTGACCTCCCATGATGATGTGTATTTTAAGGCTGAGCTCTAAGCTCACACAAGTCTACCCTAAGCCATCTCAGTCAAACTAGGTGCAACTTAATGGGGAGATGCTGAGGATAAATGGCAGTCTCCATTCCTAGGCAATAAAAAGGACTCTGTGGAACCACAATCCAAATCACTGCTTAAAAAGCCATTTCTACATCAAGACAATGATATGGTAGATACCTTATTATTATCTAATAATAAGTTACATTATTAGACAGAACTATTGTATTGTATTTCTCAGTCCCCATTCTGAGTCTTCTAAGCCAGAAAAGGATGTCTGACTTTGATGTGATATTTCAAGGATAGGAAGAAGAAACCCTACATCATTGTCATTTGTCCAAAGGTGACTGACTCAAGAAGATAGTCACATGGAAGGTGAGGCCATTAGTTATTATTGGAGTATCACATTACTCTGGTACCTCCAGCATTTAATGAAATATTCTGTCCAATCTCTGACTCAATAGAGGCAAAGCTCTCAGAAACCAAAGTCTATCTTCTAATTCTACTACCTCCAGGCCCTAAGAAAGGACTCGGCTCCCTAGTTCTCCTTCCCTCTATGCCCTGTTGTCTATGTTAGATTTTGCTGAGTTCCCTATGATATGAGGTTCTTTAAAGGCACTGACAAACCATACAATCACCCAGGACACAGGCACAGGCCATGAGCTGGGGCATGGGAAGGTCTGGCAGGCAGAAAGGGTAAAACAAATGTTCTATGGAATAAGTGCATGCCTAGGGATAACAGAGCCAGGCCCTTGTTGTTCTACTTTGTGAATGACTGGTGTCCGCTCGAATTCTAACCCCCTTGCCCCTAAAACCCCAGCACACTCCTGACCTCTTCTCCCTATTTCTACTCATATGTTCAAAGGAATGAGTTGAACATCAGGCTAAATCTAATATAAACTGGATCATGACTCACTGAAATCAATACTGTATACGGTACAAAAGAATCAGAAGAGTTTGGGACATAACACTCCCAGGTCTTCATGTGGGATTAACCTCAAACATCTTTGAGCCTTAATAGTGGATGTAAGACCCTGAAACCCGATATTCTTTAGACCTTAGTTCCTTTAACACCAAAAAAATGGGGATGACATGTCAGAGACTCGTATGGAGTGCAAATACTATAGTGCATAGAAAGCCCAGAGTAAAAGGCATGATAAAATTGACTAGTCCAGTAGCCAGGTGCAGTGGTGCATGCCTGTAATCCCAGCAGCTCAGGAGGCTGAGGCAGGAGGATTGTGAGTTCAAGGCCAGCCTCAACAACTTAACAAGGCCCTAAGCAACTCAGCAAAACCCTGTCTCTAAATAGAATATAAAAAAGGGCTGAAGAGGGCTGGGATTGCAGCCCAGTGGTAGAGCACTTGCCTAGCATGTTTGAGGCACTGAGTTCGATTCTCAGCACTACATATAAATAAATAAACAAAATAAAGGTCCATAATCAAAAAAAAAAAAGGTGGGGGAGACTGAAGATATGACTCAGTGATTAAATACTCCTAGGTTCAATCTCTGGTGAAAAAAAATATATATATTGACTAGCCCATTCTATAGGAAAATTGCATCCCCTGGAATGCAGATACTAGATGGGGAGAGTGAAAAGCTGTAAGTATTCCATACTTACAGGACAAAGGTAGGCAGCATACACACTACCCATGTTATCCTGAAAGGAACGGAGGGCAGGTAAGGTGACTGCCCATCTCAGATCTTCTTACCCTGGCTGGATTTGAACACTCTCTGGAGAGGCACTCAGTTTCATCATTTGTATTTCATGTGGACAGGACATGGTCAAGAAGTGTGGAACTGGTATTTGCGACCACCACAGGAAATTTGGACAACATGAACTCAAAGGACAAAAAATATACACATAAAAACACATAAGCCTGACTAAAAGATCAAAATCATACAACTCAGTTAGAATAAAACCATGTGTATTTTCTTTGGGCCCTAAACATGCTGATGGAAATAGATTTAACAAGAGTCAGCTGGGCCTTTTCACAATGAACTCTATGCATTCCGAAGCCAAATCTGATAATTAGAACAGAATTTTGCAATGTTTTTCATATCTATTTAATACCAAATTTTAAGCAAAGCCAAGGGGCCTCAAGAATATACAAATCTCATTTAGTGCTGATGGGAGTACAGGCTGGAACAGCTGAAGGGCGGGTGACACATCTTACAGCTCTTCAAATATGCATGGCCTTTAACCAAGTATTTCCTGTTCTAGGCATCTATTATAAGGAAATAATCAAAATGAAGATTAAGATGCAAGGATGCCCATTAGAGCATTATTTACAATAGGAAAATATTAAGACTATAATTTCCAACAAATGAAGAGATGGATTTTCTATTAGGATACACATGATGGAATCTTACGAAGTCACTGAAATTAGGATGGGAAGATATTCATAATATAATGCCAATTTCAATTAATCATTTTTATTAAGTACATATTGCATGGAAGACTACAGTAGGCAATAAAGTTGCATAGTTAAGAAAGTACAATTCTTAGCCTCATAGAGCTTATAATTGATGAGGGAAATCAGATATTGAGATTAGTAATAATACTAGAGAGTAGTAGTATAAGGTACATTGGAAGTAAGTAACAAAGGGATTTAACCTAGTCTGAGGGGTCATGGAAGGCCCTCCTGAGGAAGGGATGCTTGTGGGGTAATGAAAGACAAATAGGAGCTACATGGGCAAAGAGGCAAGAAAAACACCTCGGAAAATGAATAGCAATTTTAAAAATTATACCTATCAAAAAAGACATTTCAACTGTACATGTAAAATGAACTTACTTACGTTGAAAAATGATTTTGTATATGTCCATTTTATAAATATAAAATATGAAAGGATATAAACCATAATCTTACCTAGGAGATGTAATACATGTAATTTTTTATTAATTTATTTTTAATTTTGCTTGCTAACATTTTCTGATCTTTTCCTGTAATCTACATATGTGGATAGTGTTTTCAAGGATGGGCAAATGGATGGATGGGTGGAAGGATGAATGAGTGGATGGAACAATGGATGGTAACCAGACCCAAGGGAAGGACTGAGCCGGGCATTACATGAGACTAGCTTTCTTCTCTTGCAGTCTCCCTTCAATTACTAGAATCCAAGATCTGCTCCAGAAGCATGTGTTCTCCCAATTTCTAAAATCACTTTGTCTTTTCTAAGGCATTTCATCTACCCTAGAAACAAGTTCATCAGTCAAAAGCAAAGCCAACACTACAATTCACTGCAATTCCAAACAGGTTTCTCTCAATACTGGACTTTCAAACCACACACACACACAAAAAGAGCTATATTGGCATAGCTATTCATTAATGTTTCACCTAAATAACTGTTGGCGACAAGATAAATTATTTTAGAAAGAGATGGATGAAGGAAAGGGGTAAAAAGGAAATAAAAACCTTGAAACTGAGTTTGTGATCATTCCAAAGAGAGTGTTACACCAGGAAACAGACCAGAGAATTAGAATGCAGAGTGATGGTCCCTACATTCAGAGCAGGAAAATGGTTCTTGGAAAACATGAGATAGGCACACCTGACAAAGTCAGAGGGTCCTTTGAGCTCTGATGGCCTCCTTCTGTCAGCAGTGATTTATACAGCACTGCATGTATCTGATTCAGGGGAGGTGCTATGAGGAACTACAGATGGGAAGCCTGTGGATTTCAAGAAATTCAGCCCAGAGTTTTAAGTGTAAAATGTGATCCTTTCCTACATGTGCCCAGGAAGCGGATCCCTGGGGAGTTGGCAAAGGTGCTGAAACTATGCTAGATTTTGATCATTCTTATGTCTCAATACCAATCCCCACCATCATTTCTGCAAATCTCTTCCATACCTCTATAAAGGCTAGGGGAGATCCCAGGTGCTTGCCTGGAAGGAAAGGCTAGGGAAGAACAAGATGTGGGTCCAATGATAGAGCACTAGGCCAGTTGTCAAGAATCCAAGTCCCATTCATTCACTGTATGACCTTGGGCAAGTCCCTTCCCCTCACTCAGCCTCAGTGTCCCTCATGCAAAATGGGAGACCAGAAGGCCTGGCAATGAATCTAGGACTGCACTGTTAACAAGCTCCCTAATTTTGGTGCATGCTAAAGCTTGAGAACTAATGAACTACACGATTCCACCTCTCTTCCTCGTAGTGGTCAAGGGTCTACATGCCCAGCTGGCTTGGTTGGGACTTTGATTCCAGAAGTTCTCTATGGTACAAAGCTGAGAAAGGGAAACTCCTCACAGTAAGCTTCACAGCCTTCTCATTCCTCCCTCCCCTTGTGCCACCACCATCAATATCCTCCCAGGGGGGCAGCAGCCCCACACCATAGGTTATTGTGTGCCCCTCACCATACCTGTGAACATCGCACAGAAGTAGGGACTGCAGGCTGCCAGGACCACACGGTGGGCTTCTATTTCCACATCTTCTGCCACAATCATCACGTCACACAACAGCTGCTTACTGCAAGACACCAGTGAAGGGACAGGATGGGTCACAGCACGAACACCTACCCACATCATACCAGAATATTGTTTTCTCCCACCCAGACTTCACACTGGTTTGCCACATGAAATAGCCATAGAAATTTGCTCTATCTTGAGTTAAGCAAAGGGATGGGCTCCTTCATTCAAGTATTTGATAAATCTTCCACAAAGAGATATTCAACTACTCTGTGGCTGTAAGTCAGGCTGCTTCATTAATCTTCACTCTCTGTTCCCAATACCATCAGCTCTGACTGAGAATTAGGGGGACAAAGGCTCAGAAAGCAGTGGCAACACCTCAGCTGCTAGTGAATGACTGAATGCTGAGGTACACGAGCACACCACCAAGTGTGCCACTAGCAAGACTGAGTGCTAACAACTCCCCAAGAGTTCACCCACATGCAAAACTGTAAGAGGCAAGCCAGATTCCAGCATGTCTCTTCACATCCAGATTTAACACTATAACCAAGAGCCCTCTACCTGCACACACATAACTGAAGACCCTTCACAAGCTCCAATCACTACAACTGTCAAGGTAAAGCTTTACCCTGCATTTTTCTGGATAAGTGAGTGAATAAATGGGAATCAACTCATATTCATAGACAGATGGATATTTAAAGATTGACAGGGAGCCATAAGACCCTGTCAAACCAAGAATTTTTCCTTTATCAGCCTTCCAAGTTGTTATCAGGTCTATAATTAATATAATGGATAACATTTATTGAGTTGTATGTGCCAGGAACTGTTCTAAGCATTTTTAACACATATTAGTTCATTTATTCCTCTCTACAACATAGTGACATGGGGCTAATTGTTATTTTCCACATAAAAAATGAGGACACTGAGGCCCAGAGAAATTAAGTAGCTTTCCCAAGGTCCCACAGAAAGGGAGTATAGAAAGTGGAAACAGCATTTTCATGCACATATCTCATCCCTAGAACTCATTCTATTGTATCTAATCCTACTAGTGCCTCCTTTAGATGAAAGCACTACAGATAGGAGGGAAGACCAGGACAACAAACACATCTCAACCGTGATTCACTGGTAGTGGTTGTTTAGCACACATATACTGGTACAAAAAATCTGAAGTCATGTCTGGGTTTTATGTGAGGATGTTGAAACCAGTTAATGAGTCTGCCATGCTTGGCAGATGGAAGAGAAACTACGTATTTGCCATCTCAGGTCTAGTACATTAAGCCACTGTCAACTATGAAGACAGGTTCACTTAGAGAATTGTGATCATAAAGCCTGAGACAGCTGGAGCTGCAATGCCCTGAGAGGTCGTGTGGTCTATGAAGCCCAGAGAAGTAAAGAGACGCCTGAGAAGGCCGATTCTCGACTCCAGAAATAGTGCTTTTCCCACTCCACCATGATGCCTCACAAGTGGCTGACACTCAGAATGGGAAAAGACAGAAGACAATGGGCTTCCAACACAACAGGTGGTCAGGAAATGTCCACCACATGGCGTAAAGTACCAGTGGTAGGCTTCTAAGAAGGTAAGACCTGCAGGAACCAAGAGGTAAAACCTAGGAGTTGGGACCTCACCCCACAGTGGGCAGCAGACCTCACACACCAACCTTATCAGAATCCATCGGCACAAACAGGAACACAACTGATGCTGCCCCTATGAGAACATGAACAAATAAGCTTGCCACAGCTTTCGCACCTGTCTTAGTAGCCCTTAGGACACATATCACAGAAATAAAACGGAGTGGCAGAAAGTCACCCGAGAACAGGCTGTTTTTTAAGTCTGGTCAAAACTATTGTAAAAACTATATACCCAACATGAATAGACAAACCTTGGATACTTTCACTTCTATTAAGGATTTTAGGAGACTTTAGTTACTGCTATTTATAGTTGCTATAGTTACTGCTATTTATGAATAATGATAATTTTTTTAGATTCCAATATTTTAAAGAGAAACAAAAAAGAGTCAAATTTTCAGTGCTAGAAGCAAACAAGCAAATGTCAGAATGAAATTTACTGCATATATCCAAAAAGGCTGATAATTTGTGAACAAATGAGAAAGAGATAAGAAGGAATGGGGAATAGAGATGATCCAGTTAAATAAATGAAAGAGAGCAGTTCCAACAGGTGGAAAACAAAACTCAAGGCCAAATAAATCTACCTGGGTAAATGGTCAAGAGAAATTTGCCAAAAAGTCAAGGTAAGCTTTCCCTGAAGGTAGGGAAAAGGCAGTACCAAAGACTACAAGGCTCACAAGCACTTCTGTTTCACTTACCAAAAATCCTATGGATTCCTTTCATTTTTTTCTGAGCTATGATACTACTCCAAAGAACAATCTTAAGGAGAGAAAAGTGGACTATATGCTTTACCATTTGTAGAAAAGTATAGTGTAGCTGTTAGGAAGGTGCTCAGGTATTAGAATCGAACTAACTGAAATTCAAGACTCTGTCCCACTGCTCTCTAGCATAGGAGAGTTACACCATCTCCAGAGTATCACAGAATTGAGATATATCATAAAAGACATAATGCACAGTGCTAATAGTAAATACTTGGCAAATATTAGTTTATTCTTTTTCTTCTTTATTCCCACAAGGTATTTTCTTTAAGAATAGAAGTTTTGGACATGATAAATGTGAGTTGTCTATTGGGCATCTAAGTAGAGTTATCAAGTAAGCAGATCTGGAGTCCAAAGATGGGAGATGGGTAAGAGGATGAAGGCCAAGCACAGTGAAGTGATGCATGCCTACAATCCAGGGTACTAAGGAGTCTGAGTCATGAGGATCACAAGTATGAGGACAGCCTGGGCAATAGAGTAAGACCCTGATTCTATTTTTGAAAAAGTATGTGTGTGCACATGTGGTTGGGTGTGTGTGTGTGTGTGTGTGTGTATGGGGGGA
The DNA here is from genome assembly GCF_048772815.1 of Callospermophilus lateralis. Classification (NCBI taxonomy): domain Eukaryota; kingdom Metazoa; phylum Chordata; class Mammalia; order Rodentia; family Sciuridae; genus Callospermophilus; species Callospermophilus lateralis. The sequence continues at coordinate 46,151,171 of NC_135309.1, forward strand.
CAGCCAGCAAAAAAGACAATGTAGAACGAGCATAAAGATAACTATACATATCAAAAGAACAGAATTGAGAGTCCAGAAATTAATTTTGATTCTTTTACAAGGGCACCAGGAACTTTAACTGGGAAATGGGCTGGGATAATTGGTTATCAATAGGTAAAAGAATCAAGTTGGAGCCCTACCACCTACCATATGTAAGAATTAATTTACAATGATCAAAGACCTAAGTGTAAGAGCTACAACTATAAAGCTCTTAGGAAAAAAACACAGGAGTAAAGCCCATGATTTCAGGAAAGGCAATGTTTTCTTAAATGACACCAAAAACAAACAACAAAAGAAAAAAATGACAGACATCTAAATTTAAAACATTTGTACTTTTCAAAGGACACCATCAGGAATACAAGAAGCCAATTCACAAAATGAGAACAACTTTTTACAAATCATCTATCTGATACTGGAGTTTTATCTAGAACACAAAAACCCAAACTCTGGGAACTCAATAAAAAACATAAAAATAATCCAATTTTTTTTAGGAAATTGAGCAATGGAGCTGAATAGACTTTTCTCAAAATAAGATATAGAAATTGTTCATATGCACATTAACTCATTTTCAACATCATGAGTCACCAAAGAAACGCAAATCAAAACAATAATAGGGTATCATCTCACACCCACTAGGATGGCTATAATAAAAAAAAAAAAACAGATAATAATGAGTGTTAAGAGAGGAATTGGAGAAATTAAAATCTTCATTCACTGCTTATGAAATGGAAATGATACAGCTGTTTTGGAAAGTAATCTGGCATTTCCTGCAAAGGTTAAACATAACCATATGACCCCATAAATCCCTCTCCTAAATATATACTCCAGAGAAAACACATATCCACACAGAAACACATATCCACACAGAAACATGTATGTGAGTGTTTGAAGAAGAATTATTCAATATTGCCAAAAGTGCTGTGTCTATATAATGAAATATTATTCAGCAATAAAAAGGAATAAGAGCTGAGATATGCTACAACATGGATGAACCCTAAAAATCATTATGCTCAGTGAAAGGAAGGTAAACATAAAAGACTACATATGGCATGATTCTAAAATAGGTCAATCTATAGAGACAGAAAATAGACTAGCAGTTGCCTGGAACTAAAGTGGGAAAGGGATGAAGACAGGGGAAGAAGTGGGAGTGGGTAACTACTAAAGTACACTGGGTTTCTTGCCGGGGTGGGGGGCAACAAAAATATTCTAAAATTGACTATGGTTGTATAACACTGAAAATTCAAAGTGATTAAACTGTATACCTTAAATAGGTGAACTGTATGGCATGTTAATTCTATTTTTATAAAGCTGTCACTAAAAGAAAAACAGAAAGCAATGTATTTAGATGGTTCATTGCTGGCAATAAAGGCATAACGTCAGGGCATCCAAATTTTTAAAAAATGAGGACTGAGAACTGTTTCCAATGTTGAAATGAGAGGTTAAAATTGTGAAGGGGATAGTATGAAGCTAGTGGTAGAGCACATGCTTAATATGTGCCAAAACCCAGGTTCAATCCCCTGGCAAAGTGGGGGAGTGGAGAGGCCTGTTGAGTCGAAATAGGAAATACTGTGGGTTCTAAATACTCATTGGTTGCTTTGTCCTTCCTGCTTCCTTCTTTTCAGGACCAGTCAGGGTATGCCATTCTCAAGGACCACATCCCCACTACTGGCTGGATGGTAAGTCAGGGGCCAAAGAGTCACTAGGACTCTGCTGCCAGAGGCACTGTGGTTTGACTAGAGCAGAGCAATTTAGTGCTAAAGGGAGAGAAAGCTGGGTGGTTACCATGCCAACAGCCCTTTCTCTACCATGGCAGTAAAAAATAATAGGAAACTCATGAATTGTGTGATTCATAAATTGCAAAAAAAAAAAAAAGTGTGCTTGAGCTAATATAGCATAAAATTAAGAGAGGGGAATGTGAAAACAACACAAAAAATAACCCCAGATCCCTGGAATATCATACAACATTTCATTAGCTTAATCCTTCATGGCAAAATGCTTTAACCCAGGCCTTCTTCTAAACAAAGTATGCCCACCCTCTCTCCATTTCCCATTAAAGTCACACAGATCAATCAAGTATCAGTCCAGGTCCCCTTTCTGCCTGCTTCATCTATTTCACTACAGTTTTTAGAAGACTATCATTTAAATATCTTGGTATTTGATATAGCCTTTTGAATACCAAGAGAACAAAAGATCCATAGAAGGAAAGACTTCAGTTCTCTTACCTACTGTCATATTCTGGCCACCTAGTAGAGTGTTTACCTCCTCCTCCTTCTCATCATCAGATAGCTGACACACAATATTCACTGTGTGCCAGAGCCTCACAGCAACATCTAAGGAGCAGTTAGTATTATACTATAGACCATGGAAATTGGCAATTCTACTTCTAAGAATTAATTCCACAGAAATAACCGTGAATGTGCACAAATATTTAGCAATAGTAATAAATGTGCTATCACTGTTCTAAGTACTTTATTCATTAATCCTCTTAACAACCCAGCAAGACTGGTACTATTATTAGCCTCCTTTTACGGGTAACAATAGTAAGACCAGGGAGATTAATTAACTTGTCCAGGATTGCACAGTTAGTCAGCACTAGAGCCAAGATTTAAAACCAAAGTCTATGTGACCACTACATTATACTGCTACAAAGATAACCACTGAAGATATTTTTTATATATGGAATGGGGAAAACCTAGACATCCCACAACTGAGAACTGTTTTTGTTTTGGGTTTTTTTAATAAAGCAAAAAAAGGGGCTGGGGATGTGGCTCAAGCGGTAGCGCGCTCGCCTGGCATGCGTGCCGCCCGGGTTCAATCCTCAGCACCACATACAAACAAAGATGTTGTGTCCGCCGAAAACTAAAAAATAAATATTAAAAAAATTCTCTCTCTCTCTCCCCTCTCTCTCTCTTTAAAAAAAATAAAATAATAAAGCAAAAAAAGAATATCATTCATTCAATGTTATAAAACAGTGACTATTTGACACAGTGCTATATGAATAAAAAAAATCAGGTTTAGACATATTTTAAAGAGAAAATAGGGGGCTGAGATTGTGGCTCAGTGATACAGTGCTCACCTGGCATACCCTGGGTTCAAACCTCAGCACCACATAAATGTAAAATAAAGATACTGTGTCCACCTAAAACTAAAAAAATAAATATAAAAAAAGAGAAAATATTCTCCAAAGTGTTAACAATGGTTACCACTAATATTAAAACCATAAGTGACTTTTTGTTCATCTGTATTTTCTAAATGTTCTGCAATAAATACATTCCTTCTATAAAAATTAATTAATTAATTAATTTTAAAAAGTGAAAGTGAAATTCATGCCTAAATTTGAATTAAAAATTTCCTAGGCAAATACATACAGACTGTGGTCCATTTGATCAATCAAAAAGAAGAAAAACAGTTTATTACTTAAATTTTAGAAGAGGACTATGTTTCATGTTTAGATCAGCATTTTTCAAACAAATTTCACAATATACTCAGTCTTTACCTAACAACACTCAATTATGTGTGGGAAATGTTCAAACAAGTTTATTGCACATGCCTAAATACATTATGCACCTCAGAGAGGTGTAGTATATAGTCTTTTTCAAACTCATTTGGGTATGGGTCTCTTTTATCCCATAGAGCATCCTGAGGAAACAAACACTACTCAGAACAAACTATGGCAAATGTTGAATAATACAAAAGAGAACAGCACAGAACTGTGGGAGATTAAATCCAAGTCAAGCCCTACTCTTGGGGAAAGATACAAATACTAGTAACTTGTAACAAAAGCAGAGAGGACATAGGATGACTTTTTTTTTTTTTAAGTTGCTGAAGAAAATGAAATGATGCTAGTAATGGGAAGTGGGGATAGGAAGAATCCTCTATGCACATCTATTCCCTCAGCTCTCCCTTTCAATGGTCACCAGAGTTGGCTGCACCAAGCAAAATAAGGCCTGATGAGAGAACTAGACTCTTAAGCAGATTCTTGAATCAGACAATGGACACAAGTCATACCCAAAAAAACTAAGTTGGGATTCAAATAGTGTCTAGAGAACAACACACAAAGTCTTTAGTGACAAGAGACCAAGTCCATAGACATGATCATCAGCTCTGCCCTATGGCTAAGACAGCTAAGGGCAGAGCTTCCAAGAAATCTGGCAGGAGGCCTAATAAAAATTGAGCAGTAGAGCATAAGACAAATTTAATTAAACTTGTTTTTTAATGCCAAAGACTAGGCTGTGCAAAAAGAAGAAATGAAGAAACAAACATAGAATCAAACTTTTAAAAAGTAGCTCATGCCCCACTCAACAGACACTTCTTTGGCTATATGCCATTTCTCAGGCTAGAAGGTTCCTCCCTACCCCCAATATCCTTCATGTCTTTAACTCTGACTCAATCTTCCACATTCAGTTCAAGCATCATCTCTCTTTTAAGAAGTATTCTCTGAAGTTAGTCGACATACTTGTTTCTTCTGCATTATTTAAGAAACAAATTATTGCATACCTACCACCTGTCAGACACCTGTTGTATTCCTCCTTCATAAGACCCAGTCACACTATAGAAAGATGATTTTTATTAACTTGTTTACATTTCTGATTTTGTTTCCACCCACCCATCCCAAGGCCTAGGCAGTACCTTTGGGCATCTTTGGTTAAAAAAAAAAAAAAGAAAGAAAAAAAATCAAAGCTCTTATGACGTACCAAGTGCTAGAGATCAAAAGTACTCAGAAGTTGTCCCTGCCCGCTGGGAGCTCAAGAGCTACAAAGAAAAAAGGTGGTAAACAATTCCACTTTAATATAATAAAGAATCCAGTAAATAAAGGTGGGCAAAGGAAGCTGCCGAGCTCTTTGGTAAGAAAGATTGAATGTGCAGAATTCATAAAGAAAAATATGTTCAGTGCCCTAAACCTGTATTGCAACAAGCTTGTCACACAAACACACATTGGCCTTCCCAACAGCCTGTAGACCCTCACCATTTAGTTCTATGAGGATGAGTACATTTGTGTGTCATTTCTTTCTTTACAGAGTCAAACTGCATTTAGGGAACTAGGTATTCTTCCATTCATGTAGCTGTCCTGCCAAGCTAAGCTCAACCCGAGGCATGAAAGAGAGGCAAAAAGAAAATATATAACATCTACAATCTTTAGTTTGCAATTGTGTGTAGGTGTCGCAGTTCTATTATTGGTTTTTAAGCAGCTGGTTCAGTTGGAAATCAAGTTTAGGAACAGACCTGCTTTAACTACAAAGGAATTTTCCCCTGTGATTAATCACTAAAATGATAGGTGCTAAATAAATATAAAGGAAAGAGATTTTCTGGCAAAGTTGTTCTGTCTCAGAATTTGAAAAGGGGAAGGAAGCCAAGTGACTGAGAGTGGGTGGGGAAGAGTCATAATTCACTAGGTGGTGGCGTTCTGACTTCTGTTCTTGGTCCCTGATAAAGCTTCCCTGCAAGTTCCTTCTGAAAGGGCACAGGCAAGATAGGAAAAGTACCTCCGAAGCTCATTCATAACCTTGAAGGCCTTTCCCATGTGGGCTGGGTTGACAGTGACTGTCCTCTGGTTCTTCTCATCATCCCCAGCCTGTATCTGTGGCTGGGAGTTTGGCTTGACACTGTAAACAGGAAGGAAGAGGGAGGGGAAAGAGAACACATTAGAAAACCCATTCATGGGACTGCCATAAGTCTGTGCATTTGCCCACCCACCAGGGACATCTCTGTCAGGCTATTCTCCTCATCACAGACCAACAGAAAAGGAAATACACTGTCTAGCATTTCTGCAGGATCTTGCATTACAAAGTGCATTCCAATGAAAAAAGTCAGGTTCTAGCTCTGCTTCTTCCACAAATTCGGAGTGACTTGGTGAAAGATCCTCATGCTGTCCCCAACCTCCCTTCCCAAACTGGAGGGAGACTAAGCACTCTATCAGTCACCACACTGGAGTATTTGTTAATTAATACTTTAATTAACAAATTAATATTAATTGAATATTTTAATGTAGACAGAATGAGGATGTAGCTCAATGGTAGAATGCTTGCCTAGCTTGCAGGAGGTTCCGGGTTCAACTCCCAATATTATTGCAAAAAAGAAAAAAAAAGGGTACAAGTATTAAAATATTTAATATTCTATTAAATATTAAAATATTTAATGGAGGCAACTATGTGTCAAGTTCCATATTTAAGTTTAAGGAAAGCAAACAAATAAAGCACAGTATCTGCTGTTCCAAAGCCATTCAAACAGCCAAGTCCAATGGAGCAGAAAGCCAAGTAAACATTCAAACATCACATTTTAAGTATCATGATCCAATTGAGAAACTATCCTGGTGATGCTAGATTGAGAGAAAATTTCTAAAAGAAAAGGTTTGGAGGAAGAGCAGAAATTAACCAGGTAAAAAGGAAGACAGACAGGAAATAGTATGCACAAAGACCTAAAGGAGAAAAGGAGCAAAGTGTGTTCAAAGTATAGGCAGTTCAGTAAAACTGGAGAGCACAGAAAGAGTATCAAGAAGACTGGGGAGTTTGGATCTCTTTCCAAAACGATGAGAAGACATCAAAGTGTTTCAGAGAAGTGGGAAACAGGAAACAGATGAACAAATTTGTGCTTTAGAAATATCACATTGGCTATGGTATGGAGAATAGTGGCACAATAGTTTAAGTTTCTCAGAAACCATAATCCTATAAGAGACAAGGGACTGTAATTGATGTGAAAAGAAAGGACATCTGGGTAGGCTAACTGAGCAAGTGAGCAGGTAGGGACTAGCAAGACTCACCCATAATCTCAACACCCTCTCTACTGAAAGCAAGAGACAAAACACTCAAATCCCTATGGGAAACCAGATAACTATCCAACTATCTTGAATTATCTGTTAACTTCATGGGGTGGGATGGCGGGGTAGGGGTTGGAAGAACCACCAAAAGAATGGGCAAGGAAAGGATATTCTCTCCAAACAGGTGACATTATTTGGCTCCAAGGCCCCAGACTTACCTTGGAGCTGTTTCAACCAAGCTAAGCTTTATTTTGCTAGTACAAAAACAGAACCTCCTTGGCTTGTATAGATTTGGAGACCCACAGTTTATGCCAACTCTAGGACACTGTAGCCTCCTTTGACTTGCCCTAGCAGACCTCTGTCCATCCTTACTCCCTGTCCTTGCCAAATGGCTAGAGAAAGGAGCTGTTATAATTAAGAGAATGTTCCAGAAGCCTAAACAGATCTCACACTGAGATTCAACTATAAGCAGCATATCAAACCACAGCTTGTCTGACCATAACAGACTCCTCTTCTGGCTTCCATCCCTACCTCAGTTCAGCACGCAAATATAAGCCATAGATATCTGAACTAGGAACTGTTTGGATTCTGGGTACAAGGAAATTAGCTGAGCAGAGGAAGATAAATATTGAGAGATATACAAGAAAGATTACTACCTGCTTATGCAGGTAAGGAAAATCTCAAGCCAGAAAATGTGATCAGAGAGGAAGCACTCAGCAAAGATGAAAAACTTCATATAAAAAAAAATCCTACATACCTAATTTATTTTAGAGTTAGTGTCCTTACTTATTCCAAAGCCAGAAAGATGTTAATTTGTTTTCTACTAAAATTTTAACATTTGCCCTTGATATTTAAGTCCTAATTTTATGTGATATTCATGATATGTCATGAAGTGAAACAAAAACCAATTTTTCCCATAAGCTCCATTAACTGATACTTATTTTTCCCCCACTCATCTGTAATGCCACCTTGGGTCACAAATTAAAGTTCCAAATAGACAGGGATCTAACCTATTCCACTGGTCACTTTGTGTCTCTGGACCAGTACCACTTTTTTTTTTTTCCTGTAGCTTCATAATAAGGCCTGATATCTGATAAGGCCAGTCCCAAATTCTATTATTATTATTAGGAAATCTCTTGTCTATTATAGTTTCTTTACTCATTCATACACATTTTAGCATGAGCTTATCTAGTTCCATGAAAAACCCTGATGTGGTTCTGATAGGAACTACACTGAATTTATAGATCAGTTTGGACAGAACCAACACCTTTTTTTTTTTTTTAATTGGTTGTTCAAAACATTACAAAGCTCATGATATATCATCTTTCATACATTTGACTCAATTGGGTTATGAACTCCCATTTTTACCCCAAATACAAATTGCAGAATCACATCGGTTACACACTCACATTTTTACATAATGGCATATTCGTGACTGTTGTATTCTGCTACCTTTCCTATCCCCTACTATCCCCCCTCCCATCTTCCCTCTCTACCTCCTCTGCTGTTGTTCAATTCTCTCCCTTGTTTCCCTCCCCCTTTCCCCTCACAACCTCTTATATGTAATTTTGAGTAACATTGAAGGTCTCCTACCATTTCCATATGCTTTCCCTTCTCTCTCCCTTTCTCTCCTCCCCTCTCATCTTTGTTTAATGTTAGTCTTTTCCTCATGCTCTTCCTTCCTGTTCTGTTCTTAGTTGCTCTCTTTATATCAAAGACGACATTTGGCATTTGTTTTTTAAGGATTGGCTAGCTTCGCTTAGCATAACCTGCTCTAATGCCATCCATTTCCCTGCAAATTCTATGATTTTGTCATTTTTTAGTGCTGCATAATACTCCATTGTGTATAGATGCCACATTTTTTTTATCCATTCATCTATTGAAGGGCATCTAGGTTGGTTCCACAGTCTAGCTATTGTGAATTGTGCCGCTATGATCAATGATGTGGCAGTATCCCTATAGTACGCTCTTTTAAGATCCTCAGGGAATAATCCGAGAAGGGCAATAGCTGGGTCAAATGGTGGATCCATTCCCAGCTTTCCCAGGAATCTCCATACTGCTTTCCAAATTGGCCTCACCAATTTGCAGTCCCACCAGCAGTGTACAAGTGTACCCTTTTCCCCACATCCTCGCCAGCACTTGTTATTGTTCGACTTCATAATGGCTGCCAATCTTACTGGAGTGAGATGGTATCTTAGGGTGGCTTTGATTTGCATTTCTCTGACTGCTCGAGATGGTGAGCATTTTTTCATGTACTTGTTGATTGATTGTATGTCCTCCTCTGAGAAGTGTCTGTTCAGGTCCTTGGCCCATTTGTTGATTGGGTTATTTGTTATCTTATTACCAACACCTTTCTTATAGTATGCCTTCCTATCCACAAACATGGGATATCTATTTACTTAGACCCCCTTAAATGTCACCCAAATTTTATTTTTTTCTGTAGAATGACTTTACACATTTGATTAGAATTATTCTCAAGTATGTTATAGTTTTTAACAAAATTGTCTTTTTAAAGATATATTTCCTGATTGTCATAGTTCATAAAATACAATCAAATTATGTAAATTGATCTTATATATCCAGCTACCTTACCAAATGACCCTATTATTTCTAACAATTTGACCACAGACTCAATCAGGAAAATCAGATTACTTGCATATCATGCCAGAGTTTCCCGCCCCCCCCCCACCCCCATATTCCAATTCCTACAGGTCTCATTTCTTCCTTTTTTCTTTTGGTACTGGAGATTAAATCAGGGGCATTCGAACATGGAGCTACATCCCCAGCCCTATTTTGTATTTTATTTAAAGACAGAGTCCACTGAGTTGCTTAACGCCTAGCATTTGCTGAGGCTGCCTTTGAACTCACGATCCTCCTACCTCAGCCTCCGGAGCCACTGGGATTACAGGTGTGTACCACCACACCCAGCCCTTTCATTTTTTTTTTTTTTGAAAGAAATTTTGCACTGGCTATTGATGTCTATACAGTGTCAAATAGAAAAGATGATAGTATTCTTGCAATATTCATGATTTTAAAGATGCCTGTTGTGTTTTCCCACTATATATGTTTGTTACGTGATTTTTATATATGCTCCTTATCATATTAAGAAAATCCTACTTTTAGTAAGGATTTTTTTAAATAACAACAATATTCTGGATTTTACCCAATGGCTTTATTTATCTAATAAGATGATGATGTGAGTTTTTTCCCTTTAATCTTTCAATGTGGTAAATAACAAATACTTTCTAATTCTAAACCATACTTGCATTCCTGGCATAAATATTCACTACAAATATTGTCTCCAAACTATAAAGAGACTTAAAAGCAAAGATGAATAAACAAAATTTGGTATGGATCAAGGAACCATTGAAAGGTTTTGACAGGAAATGAAGAAGATTAGAATTCAGAAAATATTAACTCCACTTTACAAATGTGGAAGAGGTGTAGAGCAAGTAGGGCCACTTTGGAAGCACTAAGAATAATCTCCACTCTGGTTAATGAACAGGAAAGCTCATTATTCCTTTTGTTGCTCTTCGTACTTTCCAGCCTTCCAGAGTGGTCCAATAACAGTATAAATCCCCATTAATACAATGTTGTATTTACCAACATTGCTAAACACTGATTGCCTATTGTCAGAGGATTAAAGTCCAACAAAATGCAATTCACACTATGGCCTCCCTGAAAAAGTAGTGTCTTGCTGATGACCATAGAGTTGCCCAGGCAAAGGACATCAGTTTCCCCAATCCATCCAAACTCCTTTCCACCCTTGATGCAAAAGGACATCAAAAGGAACCCAAGGCCTTTTTCTTCCCCTGCTCTGCAACTCTGTGAAGACATAGGAAGGCTGAAGAGTTCTGGATCCATGGTTTCTAGAAGGTATAAGTTTCTTGGAAACTCACTGAGAGGAACACAATGTTAAAGAGAGTGTCTGAGGGATCTGAGAAGTTAAGAATCTCATACAAGATAATACAAACATCCTCTAACTATTTCCTCCACAGCTTACACCCCCCCACACACACACCAGCAATAGAGTAGATGCATGTACATAAATGCACACACACACACACACATAGGCCTCAGCCTAGGACATGTCCAGAAACAGAGTTGCTAGATTCTACATTTCCTCCCCAACCTTTTCTCCCTCAACTCATAGCAACTCTTGACTTAGTTGCAATAGATTGTCCATCATCTATCAAGGCCCAATCCCCAGCATTCTCAGTTCTTGATCCCAAATAAGCGGGTAGATCCACTCTCGCCACTGCAAAACACAGACCACACTGAGTTATATTACCAACCACTCGTCCCAAGGCCTTGGGACTTTACTTTTCACCCTACTCACATTCATGAGATTCTCTGGGAAGACTCAGCCACAAGATGCTTTATGACAAAAAAGTATTTATCAGTAAACATCCTTACTACAAACACACAGTGATTGAATTCTCCAAAGCAAACACTAACTCCAGACCCATTAAAATCACACCAGCCTCCAAGAATCTCCATCTAGATCAACTGAGGTGATTCAGTCTTTAGCATCTCATGATCTGACAAGAGGTATGCTACCTACAAAATTCCCTCCATATCAATTTATCTATGCTCCTCTCAAGACTTGAAGCTCTGGTTGCTGAACAAAGGAGACTTCACCTACACCCCAATGTCCAAAGTTCCAGAAACATTCTAGTTGAACATAGTTAGCATTCAAATTTGTCGTCAGTCATAGATGTAGTGAGAAAGTATGGACCAGGAAAACTCCTCACTCCTTCCTATAGAAATATGAAGAAATTATCATCTAAGCCATTTTCTAGACAAGCTAAAGCAGAATCAGAACATACCAAACTAGTCAACTTTGTAAAACCACTAAGTATCTGGCTCAATAATTTAATCAATTCCACACAATGACCTGTTCCTCAAAAACATACTCGTTTGAACTAACGCTGGTGCCATGGTGCCTAGCCCACTGGTAAAAAGGCCAACAACCTATCAACAGCCCACAGAAAGAGAGTATGGAAAGGGGGTTCAGATAATCTCCCAATCTCTCAAATACCTATTGACCCCATTTAGGAAATCATACATGTGAGATGGTCAAGATTCATAGCCATAAGGATAGACAAAGCTGGCCCTGGACCTTTCTTCCTGGGCTTTCTGCTTCTTTTCTTTCCAGGCTTAGACAACTACAGTGGCTTCCCACCTGCTCTTCCCCATTCCAGATGCCCTCTCTTCAAGGGCTTCCTGCACACCACTGCCAAATGGATCTTCTAAAAGGCCACTGGGATCATGTCTTTCAGATCCTCACTGTCCACAGATCTCTTCACAGGGGGCATGAGGATTATGTGCTGGAGGTTCCGTCAGAACTATTTGTTTTATATATCAGTGTCTATGTAAGATATCCTTCAAAAGGACTCTACAAATAAAAAGCTGAAAATCCATCAGCCTGCAGGATAAAGTCATAATTCCTGCATAGTATGCAAGGCCCCCTAAAACAGAACTGCACATCAGCTTTGCCTTACTTACTCAAATATTTTTACTAAGCATCTATTATGTATCAAGCAGACAAACAATCCATTGCAAAAATATTTCCTGGATCTCCCTGTGTCATAACCTAAACACCTGTTCTCCAAGGAACAGTTAAGCCTTGCCTCCTCTAGGATGCCTTATGAACACTTCAGTCTGAAGTGATCTCTTCCTTCCCTAAATTCTTAATAGTATTTCTGGTCTGTAACTCAACTAGCATACAGAATACTGCCCTGTGTTTGACTCCTTTTTCATGATACAAATCTCACCACTTATTTCCCTCACAATAGATTCAACATACCTGGAGGGCGAGGACCATGTGTGTGAGGACTCTTTGTATAACTCAGCCTGCCTGGCATAGGGCCACACCAACAGTGGACCCTCATTACATTTTTATCAGCAATGAGTTCTGACCTGAAAACCCTTCACTTGAATAGATAGTGTGACCCAACCACTGCCAACAATTAAGTACAGTTGGCCTTCAGAACTAAACTATAAATATACATAAAATAGTTATAAAAGTTAAAAATACATAAGCTCTAAAATATACATATGTAAGGTCTAAATATCAGTGCCCTTCTCATAGCAAACCCACCTTCCCTATCCTCTAAATCTCATATACACATACCCAAAGTCTTACTTAACTTCACTTAGACGTTAGATAAGTAACTCATACATATCCAAAATTGATGTTCTTTGCCATTTCCTTCAAACCATCCAAAATCAATGTTCCCCACCCTCTCTCAAGCCAATTCTTTCTTCTCTATTCTTGATCTCAGAGGTATAACCAACTACCGATTCACCATCCAAGACAGAAACCAGGCTGTTATCCTTGGTAGTTCTTTCTTATACATGTCCCTCACAAACAGCCACCAATTCTATCAGTCCTAGGTCTTTTCTGTACCCCATTCCCTTTTCACAGTCACACCACAACCACAGTACAGGCTAGTATGATCTCTTGCCTGGATCAATTCAATTACCTCCTCTCAAAACCCAGAAGGATCTTTCCAGAATGCCAATATAGTTGAGGCATTTTTATGTGAAGTATCTTACTGATCTCTCATTACCTTCAGAATGAATCTGGCAAGATACTAACTAACTAAAAAACAACAACTACTAAGTAAATAGCAGAAAGATCAATGGAGTGGAGGGAAGAGAATAGGGGTTGGGAGGAAGAGAAATGTTCTGGTGTCATGTATGACTAAAAAGAACCAATCAAAAAATTTTTAAATAAATGAATCTGAGAAAATAATCCTATCACTGCCTTGGGAACGTCTCCTTACTGCAGTACTAAAATGCTTAAAATTACCTAAATATGCTAGGTTCTTCTGCCTGAAGTTTTGTCTGCCTAGAGAACATTCTATCCCCACCTTTCCTTCCCTGGATCTAGTTAGTTAGTTCCTACCAGTCCCTCAAACCTCCTCCTGGAAGCCTTCCCTATCATCCTCCTCCACCCACGAGATTCGTTTCCCTTCTTCTGTGTTCCCACAGTACTCTGTGCTTCCCTCTATTGTACTGAAAACACCTCTTACTTGTCTCTCTCCCCCTCACAGTGTGTGCTGGTAAATGTTTAACAGTTGGTTAGGGGAAAGGGATCTCTGATTTATAACATTCGTCAATTTCCATGGTATAAATACTCCCACTATGGCAGATTCCAAATGATGTCACTGAACATGGGATTTGGAAAGAGATGTGTGTTGCTGCCAAATGAATATATAATATTGCTTATATATGATAGACATTCTCTCAAAGGTATAACATTGAAATAAATAGGAAGTAATGAGTTGTATTTATTATATTTGTTTCTAATATAATTTGTTACATAATTTGATTTTTAATAATGGCTATATTTAATAGCAGTTACAAAATTCCTGAAAATTCCATAACCCTTTGCCAAGTTTAACTCTGAGACTCTGGGTTCCATGAGAACTAGGATGGTGTCTTAGTTCCCTGTATTCTTAGCATCAAGCACATGATAGGTACTCAATAATGACTATGGAGTAAATTAATAGATGGATAAGTAAATGAGGTATAACTACTGACTACTGCATCTTTCCTCATTTCTCCTCATTAGATAATTATGACTTTTTCTCCCTCAACTTCCCTCACCATAGCGGGGGGCAGATTATATAATCCAGTTCCCTGGATTGTGATACAAAACCAGGAGCAAGTGAGGAGATAGGAAGCCAGCACTGACTAAAAAGGAGAACAGAAAAGAATTTTGGCTTACTATATCAGTTGTTAGGCTCTTTTTTTTCCCCCCCTGAAGAAAATCAAGGCAATGAGTGAAAATGACACTAAAAATCAAGCCAGAAAGACAGGGGACTGAAGAGTCTCAAGCAGGCTGACTATGCAGGTGACTAGGGGATCTAACAAATGAGGAGCTCCAGAGCATCTAGAGTGAGAGAATATGGGGAGGGGAGGAAAGAAGAATCTGAGAAATTCTGAAAAAGGCTATGGATTATTTTCCTATGAAAGTCTTTAAGAGATGCAAACAAAGTTTGGAAATCATGGGCTGACAGTGGCCCAGAACATTATATTCAAGCTAGAGATGAGACATAGTAAAGAGGGCAGAATGGTGCTGAACTAAATTAAGACTATGCTAGATACACATTAGAATTCCTCAATAGGTGCTGGGGTTGTGGTGGGGCTCAGTGGTAGAGTGCTTGCCTAGCATGTGTGAGGCACTGGGTTCGATCCTCAGCACCACACAAAAATAAATAAAGTATTATGTCCATCTATGACTTAAAAAAAAAAAACCCTCAGCAAAGAAAGGGTGCTTTAGAAAGGAATAATCAAAAACTAACAGTCATGGGCTGGGGATGGGGCTCAGTGGTTGCACACTTGACTGACATATGTGAGGCACTGGGTTTGATTCTCAGCACCACATAAAAATAAATGAATAAAATATAGGTCTATCAACATTTAAAAAATATTTTTTAAAAAATTAAGAATCAGAAAACCTTAGGTCCAGCACATCTCGCACTATCTAGGAAGAAAAGTGATTTAATCATGGGATATCAGCTTTTCATTCAGCCTCAGATGAGATCCTATTTGTGGAGCTTAAAGCCTATAAATACTCAAATGCCATAACTCAGGTCCATAACCCAGTTTTTAGCCAACTGGGCCTCCCCAACCTTTCTCCTTTAGAGATAAAGTGGTAGCAGGCCCTAAGGAATACATCACCAGTAATAGTTTTCACTAAAAATTAGTAAATGGACATGCTGACTGTCATACTTCAGGTTCTCATGATGTCATCAGCATGACTCTGCTTCTTCAGGTTTGGACAGCAATGGGACACTTTCAAAACAAAATATATGAGGGCTGGGGATGTGGCTCAAGCGGTAACATGCTCCCCTGGCATGCGCGGGGCGCTGGGTTCGATCCTCAGCACCACATAAAAATAAAATAAAAAGATGTTGTGTTCACCAAAAACTGAAAAATAAATATTAAAAAATTATCTCTCTCTCTTCTCTCTCTCTTTAAAAAAAAGATATACGAAAAACTCAAAAAACTCAACACCAAAAAAACAAACAACCCAATCAATAAATGGGCAAAGGAACTGAACAGACACTTTACACAAAAAGAAATACTACTGGTCAACAAATATATGAAAAGAATGCTCAATATCACTCGCAATTAAAGAAATGTAAATTAAAACTACACTAAGATTTCATCTCACTCTAGTCAGAATGGTAATTATCAAGTTACAAGTAATAATAAAAGTTGGAGAGGATGTGGGGAAAAAGGCACACTCATCCATTGCTGGTGGGACTGCAACTTGGTGTAATCACACTAGAAAGCAGTATGGATATTCCCCAGAAAACTTGAAATGGTACCACCATTTGAAACAGTTATCCTACTCTTTGACATATATCCAAAGGACTTAAAATCAGCATACTAAAGTGATGCAGCCATGTCAATGTTTATAGCAGTTCAATTCACAATAACTAAGCTATGGAACCAAACTAGATGCCCTTCAATAGATGAATGGATAAAGAAAATGTGGTATATATACAAAATGGAATATTACTCAGCCACAAAGAACAACACAACTATGACATTTGCTGGTAAATTGATGGAACTGGAGATTAGCGTATTAAATGAAATAAGCCAAACCCAAAAAACCAAAGGCTGAATGTTGTCTCTGATATGTGGGTGCTAACACACAATAAGTGGGGAGAGAAGAATAGAAGTTCATTAGATTAGACAAAGGTGAATGAAGGGAAGGGATGGGAAATGGGGATAGGAAAAGATAGAGTGAATCAGACATAACTTTCCTGTGTTCACATATGAATGCATGGCCAGTGTAACTCAACATCATGTACAACCACAAGAATGGGAAGTTGACTACATGTATGTATAAGTCAAAATACACTCTATTGTCATGTGTATCTAAAAAGAACAAATTTTAAAATTAACAACAAAATGGGCTAGGGTTGTGGCTCAGTGGTAGAGTGCTCACCTAGTATGTGTGAGACCCTGGGTTTGATCCTCACCACCACATAAAAACCAAGAAATAAAATAGAGGTATCATGTCCAACTATAACTAAAAAATAAATATTAAAAAAATTAACAACAAACAGAATTCCTGAATCCATGGAACTCTAGGAAAACTGTATTTCTATAAGTATCCTAGCCCTAGGTGGAAACAGTGGAACATGCCTGTAATCCCAGAGCCTAGGGAGGCTGAGGCAGGAGAATTCTAAGTTCAAAGCCAGCCTTAGCAACAGCGGTGTGGTGTGGTGCTAAGCAACTCAGTGAGACCCTGTCTCTAAATAGAATACAAAATAGGGCTAGGGATGCGGCTCAATGGTTGAGTGCCCCTGAGTTCAATCCCTGGTACATCCACACACTCTGCAAAAAAAGTATCCTAACCCTAAAGTTCAAGACCAAAGTGATCAAATTTAAATTTCAGTTTCTTGGTTAATGAAGGACCTGGCACTTGAAGATGTCCAGCCAGCAGGATCCAGGACTGGATGGGCAGTCTTGCCATCAGGAAATACCATTTATCCAGATGCTACCATAGAGCCACATACCTTTCATAATCTTTCAGCAGAGATACCCTGGTTCTGCATTAGCCTGACGCTATGAAATACAAGCCCACATGGATACAGAAGACTTGTATCAGTAAGTTACAGTTCCCAGGTAACTGTTAATCACAGTAGTAGACAATATATTAAAGTACTTTACCTCCATTTTCTCATTTTATCTTTAGAACAATCCTATGAGGTAGTTATTATGATCTCCTGAAGCACTGACATAAATATTGTCCAAAAGTCCCATATAACTAGAAAATGAAGAACTGACATTCAAACCCATGTCTCTCTGACCCCAGGGCCTAAGCTCTTAATAACAATGTCCACTGACTTAGGATAATGCCCATAGACCATCAGGCCAAGGGGAATGCAATCCCTTGTGTCTCACTCTTGGAGTTCCTTCCTGTGTGGCCAAAATAGGCCAAATTAAAAAAAAAATTAAAAATCTTCTGGGACCTATGATAGAGCCCTATTTTACTCGACTGATTGTAATTACAGAGTGTACTGAAGCCAATCAATGTTATCAACTGCCTTGAACTTAGAATTTCCATACTTGGGGCTTCACACAAACCAATATGATTCATGAAAGCTGACCAGCAGCTGCTGCCCTTCCTATAATGTCCTCTTTCATAAACAAGCTCACAAACAGGTATGTGACTAATCACATTCCTAAAGGCCCTGTTCATGACTGCTTTCTTCAAAACTAAGAGAAAGCCAGGCATGGTGGCACACTTCTGTAGTAATCCCAGAGACTCAAAGGAATAGAAAAAGTTGCTCAATACTTGCAGGTTGGAAGACAGGGTGAGCAAATTAGCAAGACTCCGAATCAAAATAAAAATGAAAAGGACTATAAAAACACTAGCAAAACACTTGAGTGTAGACAGAAAGAACTAAACAAGAGAGAAAGATAAATAAAAATATCCCTCGTTTATGTGATATCTTGGAAGCCAAGTTTTTTTGGCTTGAATGGGAAAAGTGAGCTCTCGTATAGAAAGTACAAAATATATTTTCACAAGTTAAAAAGAAACATCCAGGAACGTTGTGCTGAGAGTCTGAAAATTCTCATCAATTATGAAAAGCTACAGATTTCTAACCTGAGAGCCACTGAACTTATTTAACAAGAAAAAAAATCTAAGGACAAAGTATGTTTGAGTTATCTTTTATATAGTTTATTAATGGTCTATTCATTTTAACCTAGTCTTAGGATTTATCCAGATATTGAAAAAAATTAGGTCAATTCTATAACAGTAAATTTCATAAGGTAGAGCACTTGCTTTAGAAAACTTACACAAAATTTCTTGTCTGGGTCTGTCCTAACAATCTAAAACTTAGCAAGAAAAATTCTCAACAGCCAACAGGTTTCTCTGTTTTTACAGTTGAAAACCATATTTTACAAAAAAGTATTTTCAAAATGGAAAATTTGGTTCCAATTATCACTGAAATGTACGGACATCTGCTTCAGAAAGCAGTCATGCCCAAAAATTTCTACAAAAGTTTCTACTTGTGACTTTTAAAAGTGGGAGGGGTAAAGAGACATTAAGTGACTTGCCAGAGGGAATAGAAAAAAATTGCTCAACACTTGCTCTTCCCTGGGTCTTGCCAGAGTTCTACCGGCATTGC
This sequence comes from Callospermophilus lateralis, assembly GCF_048772815.1. NCBI lineage: Eukaryota > Metazoa > Chordata > Mammalia > Rodentia > Sciuridae > Callospermophilus > Callospermophilus lateralis. The sequence continues at coordinate 46,170,131 of NC_135309.1, forward strand.
AGAACTCAGCATTTAGGGAGCACTGACTTTCAAAGTCATGTCTCCTCCAAATATATTATTTATTTTGTTTTTCTTGGATCAAGGATAAATAGACAAGTATCTTCTTCAGCTCAGAAGCTCCCTGTGGTCCAAGGGTAGGCTCTCCCTGGTAGGAACCAGCCATGAAGAACTGTCCTCTGAGGACACCTGATAAAAATTCATGGCACAAGCCTGGGTACATGGTGCCACTATCAAGATGGAGCATCACAATGCTTCCGATGAAGAAAATGAGCACAATTTTAAGAAAAATGGACAACTGATTTCCTCTTTCAAATTGCTTCTTCCAAAAGTTGTGGTTCTCTGAAACTCTTACAGGTCTTTCAGAGTCTGTCCCTAAAACTGTGCAGGTATGTGAGTGGTAAAATACATTTAACATAAAATTTACAAATCATTTTTCACTATATAATAGCATTAATTACATTCACATTGTCATAAAACCATTACCACTATTCAACTCTAAAACTTTTTCATCTTTCCAAAGTGAAACACCATACCCATTAAACAATACCCAATCCTCCCCTTCTTCAGTCTCTGACAAGCATATTACTTTCTGCCTCTATGAATCTAACTGCAATCATATAAGTGGGAAATTTGTTTTAATCCACCCACAAGGTTGATTTCTAGAACTGAAATAAATCCCAATAGCAAGGGCAAGTGCCATTTTCAATTCTATCTCCTCTACACACACACCAACACAGGCATGATTTATCACTGTAGTAGTTAAGAGTCAGAGATCCTTTTCTTTTGCAAAACAAAAGACAAAGTCACTTTCCTGTGACTGATCAAGCCACAGTGATTCTCCCAAGAAGGAAGCTGGGAAATATTTAGCATCAGTACATCCAGGAGAGAGCTAGAGAGCTTGGGGAATGCAGCAAAAGTAAGCACCAATTCACAAGTTCTTCTTAAGATCTTGGCCTGAAAAGGGGAATATCCAGGTCAGGATTCCAAACCACTAAGGCTTCTAGATAAGGTGTCTATAAAAGGGAAGTTAAGGTAGATCTTGGTGAAACCTAAAAAAGAGGAAAGGCCAAACTGCAGGAGATATCTTATTATGAGGAGATAGTTTATATAAAAAGATGATGGCCTGCTAAGCTCTCCCTAGCTTTCCCATGAGAATGGTCCCACATAATCTGTTTCAGATGATACATATAAGAAAACCCTAAAATATGCCCTTGTTAGTATCCCAGCAGCAAGTCATACGATAAAACAGCAATAGTTGGTCACCAATGATAACAACAATTAAACTTTACTGAGTATTTATTCAGTGCCAGAAACATTTACTAGGTATTTTGCACAGACTTTAATATTTAATATTCACAACAACTCCATGAAGTATAGATACTGTTATTACTCCATTTACACAGAAAATACAAGTTAATTCTGTAAATCAGGCATAAATTTCCTATGTTCATATATGAATACATCAGCAGGGAAACCTAGTGTATACAACCACAAGAATGGGATCCTAATTAGAATAAATTATACTCCCATGTATGTATAATGTCAAAATACACTCTACTGTCATGTGTATCTAAAAACAACAAAAATAATTAATTCTGTAAAGATGTGACACACTCAAGATCATACCGATTATAAAGAAGTTTCACTACAAGGTCTATGTCTCCAAAGCCTATGCTTTTAATTAACAGCCTTTCAAGGTAGAAGGTAATTTCATGCCCTCATGGCCAAGAAAGAAAATTACTATTCATTAGAAATTTCTTGATTGAAAATTGTTTATGCTTAAAAGCAGCCCAAATTAAGCTTCAGGTTAAATGTGGAACAAGGGCAAGATTCAGGATTCAGTCCCTGGAGGTTGGACATGTGATCCTAGTCCAGTCATTCAAGCTCTGTAGCCTCAGTTTCCAGGGTACTTACAAAACAAGGTTATTTCCCTCTGCACTCCCCCTACCTCAAAACATTCCATGAGGTCAATTACCTGTGGTGAGATAAGGCTGATATCCAAGGATGAACCTATGGCCAAAGGTTTCTCAATAATTTTCTTTCTACTTATTAGATTTTCTCACAAAAGTTATCAGTTAACCAACAAATAACTGCCCAATACCTGCTATTTGTGCAGTAATATGATAGTCAATAAGTAGTATTCAAAAAAAAAAAAAAATACAAAGTACCATCCTTGGTCTGAAGACCTATCTCCAAGTTTGGGAACTTAAAAGATAAATGAAACAAAAGCACCCAATTGTGAGATACAGCCTAGAGATATTAAGAACATCAGCAGGAACTAGAAAAGTTCAGGTTTTCCAAAACAAAGTGAAATTCTAAAACATCCTTAAGAGATAACTTGTGTGAGGGGGTAGAGGCAACCAGCAAAAGGAACCCTGGGAACTACAAATTAGAGTTTAGATGGAGTAACGTACAGAATGGGTGACCACAAAAAAGACTAATTCATTTCCTCAATTTTTGGTGGGCATATAAGTAGTGGTAATGAAGAGAAAAGCCGGGTATCAGAACACTTTAATGCTTGGCATGTAAGCTAAACTTGGAGTAGGAAAAAAGGCAATGAGCTCAGTGACCTGATGACACTGGAAGTACTTGGTTTGAATTTCTTTTCTACTCTCTGCCTCTAGTAGAAGAAAAGCAAAAGAACATTTGCAACTAGGTGTCCTAAAGACACAGATATCATGGATGTTCTATTCCAGCTGAGAGCACCAGGGAACATTGTGCCAAAGAGCTCTTGGGGTGCAAGGAATCATTACCTTTCTGAACACAGAACTGGGAACATAGTCAGTGACCCGAAGCGCCAATCAACTGCTGATAGTCAGTCTCATGTCAATCTCTCAGCCCCAAGAGGCCATGGTTCAAGCAAACAGGTGTGATTCAGAATCTCTACACCACCAAAACATCATCCTGCCCTCTGCTAGCTATTATACCAACAAGGTCCTGATGAAGACACAAGGAGCTCCTCTAGCAAAGAGCAAAAGAGGATGCACTAGTAGCATTCTTGATCTGAAAATTCCCAGACTCTTCCTGTAGGAGTAACATCAAGAAGTACAGTCCTGAGCCTGTCCAAACAGGAGGTTGAGATGACACCTAACATGCTAGTTCTAATAGGGTCTAAAGTTGTTTAATAATATCACTCTGTCCCATTATAGGCACATGCAAAGGAAAGTGTTTATCAAGGTGCTCTCCAGACAGAGCTTAGTTGAGAGTGTTCTCATTTAACCAGCCAGTTATTGTTTGCATCAAACCTACAACTCAGAGCAACAGCCTCCCCCTCAGCAGTACACTGCCATGGCTTGAGCTCTCCCTTAAGTCTTCTGTCCTCAAGGTAAATGGTAAGCCCTGTTCTCAACCAGCACATACCCAAAGAATGAAGACATGGCCTAACATTTCTAATCCAGACAGAGGAATGACCCACCTCAGCCCTGTACTGAATACCTTAACAAGGCAAAAATCAGATCCTCAGATAATAATTTAAAAATTTATATGAATGTGCCTGCCAGGAAATAAACCCTGGTTAGTTTTCTCTCAACACAATTACTTAAATCCCTTCTTTTGATCCCTGTTAATAAAAAGTCTCACATAAACTTTTCAATACAGATAAAACTTGATGGGCATGGTAGCATATGCCTGTAATACCAGGAGCTCTGGAGGCTGAGACAGGAGGATCACAATTTCAAGGCCATCCTCAGCAACTTAGTGAGACCCTGTCTCAAAATTACAAAAAAAAAAAAAAAAAGGCTGAGGATTTAACTCAGTAGTAAATTGCCCCTGGGTTAAATCCACAGTTATCTGCCTTCCAAATACTAAAGTGTCATCTGACTGAGTTTCTCTCCATCCTTGAAAATACACACACACACACACATACACACACACATATTTTTTAGGAAAGAGATCAGCACTGCATACTTCCTGAAGATTTGGGCACTTGAGTATAAAAAAATCCAACTGCTCTATGCCAGGCCAGCCCTGCTATGACATCAAAACCCCCCACCAAAGAAACACCCCGGGAAAGACGCCAAGAAAGGGAAACGCCTCCTTGAAACAGCCTGAGAAAGGTAATCCTGATTCAGCCCACTGCTGAAACTATTCCTCAACACCAGCCAGGAAGTCCCTTCTTTTCGTGTGCCCTGCAAACCCAGATCTGCCTTTGCGGAATCCCATCTCTGGAGCTTCTGTAAGGGGGGAGTTTAGAAAGGGGCTTCCCAGCTCTGAAGCCCTTTGGGATCCATCAGTGGCCAGGTTTTCCAACCCCGCCTAACCAATGCAAACACAAAAGCTAGTGGCTATACCACAAGCATACATTTACTTACACAAAACAGGCACTTATACATACATACCTTTCACCCTCCATTGTGCGAGGCCCAGCAGGGGTGGTAGCTGCTGAACAGTGCGTATACCCGGCGATCCTAGCTCTGTTCCCGGTTCTCCCAGCAGCCCAGCGGGAGATCTGATCAGCAACAGTGATTCAGCATGGCTGCAACTGAAGCCTCCTCCCTCTCGATCCTCCTTCCTCTGACTTACTCGCGGCAGTTTCTACCGCAGAAGCAACAGCAGTAGAAAATGTCTTACCCAGAGCTCCCTGCAGTCCTTTCAGCTGCTAAAAGCAGCAACCCACTTGCTCCCCCTCCCCCGCAGGCTTGCTGCTTCTCTGTCTCCTAGGAACAGCGGCAGCTTCTGCGACCAAGTGCAGTGCCACCTTTCCAGCTGCTTCTGCATCTGCCCAGGCATCCCCAGCTCAAGCAGCTAGCCCACTCAGGGGCTCCTGCCTCCTCTGCCTATGCTGCAAAGGATCCAGCAGTTCTTCACTAGCCCAAGAAATACTGACCCCTCCTTCCCCCACCCCTCCTCATAGCCTATGAGTCTGTCAGCCTAGCCAGATTGCTGGAATGAGGAGGCCCCTCTGTGGACTGCAGTGGAGTTTATCCACCTGGGGAAATTCACTGTGGGTTACAGTTCAGGTTCCAATTCCTCCTCCCAAAATCTACAGTAGCTCTGAGTCTGACAGATGGAGAGAAATAGGGGGAAAGAACTTGATAGAACTGAAAAGAACACAAGAGGAAAAGAACATAGAAATTAGAAAAAGAGAGGTGGTAGAAATAGGTGAAAATGAAACAAACCCTATTTTACTGCAAGAGGCCAAAGGCTATTGCAGCAAAGCCACCACAATGAATATTACACAGGCTTATTGCCCTAGGCCATGCTGAAAGACCACCGATTTCACAGTACAACCCTAAAACATCTTCCTAAAGTCTGTTATACTGAAATTTATTTAACTTGTGGCTCAAACTAGCAAGTCTTCCACTAAATCTCTTATGTCCTCTAATCTCCAGATCTGGACCCCATGCTCAGTTCCTTGTTCAAACAAGGAATCACACAAGTCTCTAATGCCCTTTTAGCTCTAAAATCACTTCATTCTAAAGGTTTTTAACATCCTATTTTTCTTCTCAGTGTAATCTGTGTGATTATTTGAAAAATATTTAATGGACTCGAGTTTTGTAGGGAGTTTCAGGGAAGATACAGCATGATGCATGTAAAAGCAAGAGAGATGCTCAGTACATCTATTATTCTTATTCTGATTTTCACTGGTACAAAGCCCTGAAATCACAGAATGGAGGGAAGAACATTGAGTTGAGTTGACAAAGACTTAAAAAGAAAACAAAGCAAAAAAAAAAAACAAAAAACAAAAAACACTTAAACTCTACACAGCCTCCTGAACTCAAACCAGCTAGGATGTTATTCTCCAAGACTAACCCCCTTGTTATCTGTGTCCTCTTAGATGGGGCCATTCCCCAACTTACTCAAGTGAGAAGAGGCCCAGTTATCTTATCTACACTCTATAGCACTGTAGCTTCATGTTTTCTTTCCACAATACCCCTCATATCTTTCTCCCTTTATGTCCCTTTATGCCCCTTCCTCCTCTAATCAGCCTTGTAGCTCTGCTCCATGTTTCCTCTTGAGATCAATCACAGGGACCACAAAAAGCTGAACATCACAAACAAGGAAACTGAATCCCAGAATCCGTGCCAGAGCACAGGCATACACCAGGAAAACAACTGGGTGATTCATAAGAGGAACATAAGAATGAGATGACTTGTCTTTGTACATACCCTCATTCACATCTTCATCATACAGGAAAGAAAGGAAATGCCACATTTAACAAACCAGATAAAGAAAAAAGTTCAGAAAAGGAAATACTTAAGGGCTGAGCATATTCAGGTTTTAAAATACAACTATTAAGAGCCAGTGTAAAGATCCTACAGAATTTCCTTTGCAATCTACTTTTGCCATGCTAAACAAAATCACTATAATGTGTGTAAAAATCGTATTGCTACCTACCCATTGAACACTTTGTTCACCACTCACTATCCAGAGAACAATCAGAGAAAGCCATCTAGAAAAGAAAGATCATCTAGCAAAACCAAGTACAGAATCAAAAGTCTCTGGACTCCTTACACAAATCTCTGGACTCCTGTTGTAAATCCTCTCTGGTTTCACATTTTCTACCTAATTACCCAAACGTTCTCTGGGACAAAGCCTGAATCTATTGCCTCTAGGCTAATTTTTCTGACTAGTCTTTAGATTAAGGAGTATTGCTGTTGAATTCTTACAGAAGAAAGTCAAAGGAACCAAAGTAATGTCTGCCTGGAGAAGGCCCCATCCTTGGACTGCCCAGCAGGATCTAAGCCCAAAGTTCCTTCCAGGCTTCACAGTTTGCCAAGTATATTTAGTGACCCCAGATCTCCACCCCAAAGTGATTTATCTCCCCCTGTACATCAACTGTGTTTAAAATCTTTAAGCTCGTGTGTTGCTTGGGAAAAAATCATATTGATAGAAGAAAAAAACTTTTAAGCCAGGTTTGGTCTGGAAAGTTCTCTCTTCCATACTCCATCTGTATGCTATACCGGTATACAGATAGTTCATCAAGAGACAGCTAGACCAATCATTCTTCCTTTTAATTGCCTTTTTCTTTTTTTTTTTTTTTCCCACTTTTATCTACCTTTCCCAGGACTTGAAATCCTCATATTTGCAGTCACCATAACACAGTACAGTGGTCCTATATCCATCTGTGCATCAGAAACATCAGCTCATCTAGATAGAAGTATAGACATTTTGGGTTCAATCCCTAGTACATTAAAAAAAATTAATAAATTTTTAAAAATAAAGGGTAGGCATCATGGGATCAAAAGGCACAAAAAAACTTTTCAGGGTTATGAAAATGTTCCATATCTTGATTGTCTTAATAATTAGATTGTATAAGGGCTGGGGTTGTGGCTCAGCAATAGAGTGCTTGCCTAGCATGTGTGAGGTGCTGGGTTCGATCCTCAGCACCACATAAAAACAAATAAAGGTATTGTGTCCAACTACAACTAAAAACAATTTTTTAAAATAATAATAATTAGACTGTATACAACTACTATGGTTTTCAAACTATACATAGCTGTATTTTATGTAAATTTTACCTCAATAAATTTGGAAAAATAAAACAAAACACTGGAGGGTCAGGTTGACCTCACACTATAGAATCAGAGCACAGGAGCAGGAATTTTAATGAGTTTCCTCAGTGGCTATGATGCACAGCTAGAGCAAAGACTACTTAGAACAATGAAAAAAAAACCTAGACCGTTAGATAGTACAGGGTCCAAATGTACTTACCAGAATCATGACCCTAAGCAAGTTACTTTATAAGCCTTAATTTCATCATAAAAAATTAATAACAATAATAACACCTCCCAGGGTTGTTAAGGTTTAAATGTGAAAGTATACAAAGCGTTTGGCAGACAACTGAGCCTGTAATAAGCACTCAGTAACCATTAGCAGCTACTATTTCATTGTCTATGCCAGTGCTACCAAACTATGCCTCTATGAGCTCTGGGTCCTGGAATCAAGCAAAAACTTGGCCAGGATAGTGGCTACACTGGAGCCATTTTAACATCTCCAATGGTCACTATTACCTAGAGATCAGCAAGGACTAGAAAAGACCAAAGCTAAATTAAGGCCCACCCACACCTTTAACCACCAAAACTTCCCCTCAGATTCTGGACTACTTGCTGAATAGGCTCTCCCTACAACTACTTAGAGTACCCCCCAAAAAAGCCAGGCAAAAGCTGAAAAAGGAACTTCAGGCCCCAAAATGTCAAAAGGTAAACAGAAGAATGCTTGGCTTTCCTCAGGACTAGTCCTCTGAGGGTGTAAGAATCCATGTCCTGCCAGGCACGGTGGCAAACACTTGTAATCCCAGCGGCTTGGGAGGCTGAGACAGGAGGATCTCAGGTTCACAGCCAGCCTGAGCAATGGCAAGGCACTAAGCAACTCAGTGAGACCCTGTCTCTAAGTAAAATTAAAAAATAGGATTGGGGATATGGCTCAATAGTTGAGTACCCAGGAGTTCAATTCCTAGTACCCTCCCCATGAAAAAAAGAATCCATGTCCTGAAAAGATTCAAAAATAAAATCACGTCAGACACAATGGTGCAGGCCTGTGACCCCAGTACTTTAGAAGGCTGAAACAAGAGAGCCGCAGGTTCAAAGACAGCCTCAGCAATGTTGAGGTGCATAGCAATTCAGTGAGACTCTGTCTCTGATAAAATACAAAATAGGGCTGGGGATGTGGCTCAGTGGTTGAGTGCTCCCAAGTTCAATCCCTGGAACCAAAAACTAAAATAAAATCACCCATGATGTTTATGTCGCACTTTTAAGCTTACAAATCTTTTTCTTTTTCTTTAATATGGAATGCTTCACAAATTTGCACGTCATCCTTGAGCAGGAACCATGCTAATCTTCTCTGTGTATCATTTCAATTTTACTACATATGCTGCTGAAACAAGCACTTAATCTTACAAATTCTCCATGTCCATAATTTCTTCTGACTCAAGATAACATTCCCCTGAATAATAACTCCTATTTCTTGAATTTTTACTCTGGGCTAGACCCTGAACTCTGAAGTTCACATGAATCACTCTTATTGAATTCTTAACCTTATGCAGGTTATGTGAGAGAATTGAGGTTCTGAGAGTTAAATAACTTGACCAAGGCCATAGGTAGTAAATGACAGAGCTGGAATTTGAACCCAGGTCTGCCAAACCCCACAGGCAACTATTTGTTATTGTACAGGGCAGGCTCTATCCCTATCTTATTACCTTTATTTTAGAGAGAAGCTAATTGAGACAGAGACAACTGTCAACTCAGAAAGCCAAAGCTAGGTGTGAGTCAAGACTTCTCTTAATGCCCTTGCCATGTCACCTCTAGAGGAACAACAGCATTTGAACCCCTAAAAATATTACATAGCAGCTGGCGAAGGAAGGAAGGAAGGAAGGAAGGAAGGAAGGAAGGAAGGAAGGAAGGAAGGAAGGAGGGAGGGAGGGAGGGAGGGAGGGAGAAAAAATGGTCTCTGTTCATCTAGCTTACCAGTCAGACCTAGCAAAAGACTGCTCTTGGGGTGAACTACAGGAGCACCACTGGACCTCAGGAGAGTCAAAAGTCAGGCCAAACATAGCAACAAGAAGGGGCTTCACACATACCAGTAGTAGTACACTGCAGTCTGAGTCTTCCTGAGAATTCCTTCTTCTCCCAAATCTGCAACTGATGCCCTCTACTGGTAAAAGTGTACATCTCTCCATAACAAAAATGAGACAATTTTACACCAGTGGTTTAGGAAGGTTTAGGTGGGTAAAAAATTCATTTCCTTCTCATTCTACTGAAGAATGAGCATTAATTCTTTCTTATGACTTTTACACAGGTACATGCTAGTTTAAACCAACTATCTTGATTCTGCTGCCCTTGCCTCACTTCTCCAGTTCCTTCCTCTGGGTACAAAGAAAACAGGACTGTTTTACATAAGAAAGCAAAATAGAAATGACACATAGCCCCTTCCACCATGCGACCAGAGCACTGCTTTCATTAAAGAGGTTCTTGGCATAAAAATCAGCTAGTGAGATCAAAATAAACACACAGACTCAATTACCTTTTTCTATGACCAGGTCCGAGACGGCTCTCACCTCTCGGGCTCACACCTCGAACCACCCTATTTATTTATTTTTATTTCAAGACAGGGTCTTGCTAAATTGCTCAAGCTGGACTTGAACTCTATCCTTCTGCCTCAGCCTTCTAAGTCACTGTGATTACAGATGCACGCCACTGCACTTGGCTTTTCTGTGGCATTTTAAAAAGGGCATTTGTAATTCTAAATAATTGCAATTAGGTAATTTCAATTCCCCATGACATTATTTTAAATGTTTTTATTTTAAAGATGTAATTTTTAATCCCACTACTCTAATATACTTACATATTACATTAATATTAGGTTACAATTTTATCATAGTAAAATACATACTAAAACTTGCAATTTTAACCACTTTTAAACGTTCATGTCGTTGATTCAGTATCTTCATATTACTATATTAAGTATATTTACAATGTTGTACAACCATGCCACTTCCTATTCCCATTTCCACAACTACTTCATCATCCCAAGAAGCTGTATACTCATTCAATAGTAACTCCTTGTTGCCTCCTCCTGGCTCCTGCTAACCTCTATTCAACTGTTTTTTATTTTTCCTTTTTTTTTGCAATACTGGAGATTGAACCCAGGGCCTCACTAATGCTAGACAAGCCCTCTACCTCTAAACTACATCCCTAGCCTTATTCTATTTTCTATCTCTATGAATCTGCCTGTCTTAGCTATCTCACATGACTGTAATCTTTCACTAAATATTTGTCCTTTTGGTCTACCTTAATTTGCTTAGTAAATCTTGTTTTAATGTTTATCCACATTATAGCACATACCAGAACTTGATTCCTTCTTATGGCTGAATAATATTCCATTGTACATGCACACCATATTTTGTTTACCCATTCACCTGTTGATAGACATTGGGTTAGCATTTCACCTCCTCACAGAGCACAATTTAGATTTTACTATTTTCCAAATGTTTGACATTTATACGGTTTCCGACTTTTTGCAACATTATAATGATCATTTTTATGCAAGGACTTTTTTCCTCTCAATTGAATTGTTTTCTTAGGTTAAATTCCTAATAATAGAGTCCCAGAGCCAAAAAAACATAAATTCTCTAATTCTTAATTAAGTTTTTACTAAATAAATCTGTATTTTAGATGACCCTCCTTGTTCAATACTTTTCCCACTCTGATAAGTTACTGTTGGCAATTTCAATAAATAAAGTACAAAATTTAATTTTACTAAAGGACAAAAACGTGACTAGAACCAATCAAAGGGAAGTTTTTAGAGAAAGAAATTAACAAAACAGAAATAGCTCAGAGGAACTCTCCACTAGACAGTTGGCAGATTTACATGATAAGCTGCCCAAACAGCAATTTTTATCTATAACCTGATGTTTTCCAAATAATTCGGTTACAGTTAAAAAAAAAAAAAAAAGATACCTGTGTCAGGAATCCGTAAGATCACATGTTCAGCGACTTGTTAGGACTTATAGAACTCCACACTGCTAATTATTATACCCACAGCTAAAGTTTATTACAGTCATACGAAAAGTGCACACAGTAGGACTGTATACAAAGTACCCAGATACCTCAAAAACTACTGCTTTCCTTCTCTTTCCTTAGCAACAGCCACCCTGAACAAGTTGTTTTTCTTCAGAGACCAGGGGCAATCCTGCCTCCCAATTTTTGCTCTCCAAATCCTTTACCTGGAATAATGTTCTTCTAAACATCTTTATATCTATATCACTCCATTTCCTTCAACTCCTTGCTCTAATGCCACTTTCTCAGAAACCTACCCATACCACCCATTTTAAATTGCACAATCCTCACAGCACATCCTGCCTTGCAGTACTCCCAACCCCTCAATTTTTTCCATACCACTCATTCTTTATCATATAATTTATTGTTGTATTGTCTCTCCCCACTAAATATAAGCTCTATGAGGGCATGGATTTCTGTCTCTTTTGTTCTCTGCTGTATTATCACTGGACTCATCAAGCAGAAGAATAATAAATTTTACCAGATGGTAAAATTTACTGACACTGCATTTCAGAAATGGAGGGGAAACTCCTGACACATAGGGATAGTGAAAACCATGTCTTCTCCAAGTGTGGTGATATGTAGATGATCAAGTCATTAGAAAATACGGAGGGGATTAAACAAATTTCACTGAAGAGATAACAAATGATGATGCACTCTAATAGTTACTGAAGTTTTCATAAAAGGTACTACTTACAAGGGTGTCAGCACAGATTAAGGGAAATCAACAAGTTGTGGCAAACTATCTTCGGGTTAGGAAGCCTGATATAGCAATAGGAGATGGTGGTTATCACAAGCCAGAAAAGACCAGGAGCTATAAAAGACGGACAAGGGAACAGAACTGTGGACATCAATTATCTGTTGCTGAGGAATTGTATTTAGGGAAATGAAAAACCAAATATTTTGATCTCTCCTTCACTCACACTCCAAAAACCACCTGCTGGCAGTAATTTTGATTCAATTACTACCCTCTCCCTTATGGGCATTTACCAAATACCCAATCATTTGCCAGTTATACTTTCATAATTTCCCTCAAATTCCTTTAGTCTATTTTTTTAAATAAACTTTTTTTTTCTTTATTTTTATGTGGTTCTGAGGAGGGAACCCAGTGCCTCACACATGCTAGGCGAGCATTCTAGTACTGAGCCACAACTCCAGACCCTCTTTAGTCTATTTCTAATGCTAACTCTTTGTTCACATTCAAATTCTTTTTCCTCATGAACAGGAGTTGTCTTAATAGTCTTGCTATCTGAAACATCTCCCACTGACATTTATTTTACTGGGTGCTACTGGAATAATCTTACTGAATTAGTTTCACAATTACTGTAGCTCAAAAACCTTTAGTGACTTCCACTGCCCACCAGATAAAGTCCCAAATTCCTTAACCTTCTACTTGAGATCTCAGTAACATGGTTCCAACTTACTTTTCCCTAATTAAATTTTCATAACTCTTAACACATATTGCTAGTTATTTGGAATCGAATACATATTGCTAGTTATTTGTAAGACAATATTTAGTGCTAAGAGTATGACCACAGATTACTGACACCTGACCCACTATTATTTCACCAGTTAGGTGCCCCTGGAAAAACTTAACCTTTCTGAGATGAGCTCCCCAGCTACCTTCTCTACTACTGAATGGCTCCAACAAGAACATTTTAAATGCGTCTTCTATAGTGTGTAGCCCATAATAGGCGTACTTCTCTGTTCCATGTCTCTGCCTATTTGTTCTTACCTGAAGTGTCCTCTTTTCTCCTCTTGCCTCTCTATGAGACCAATAAGGCTAAACATTTTATCAACCACATGCTTTTCTTAATCCTTTTTCCTACCTAGAAGTCACCTCTCCCCAACATTCATATTCACTTTCACCTTCTGGATAGTAATAAATAATTTATAGCTAACGAGATTCAGCTCTTTCCTACTTGAGTTAGAAGTTTAGGAAGCTCCCAACACTCCGTCAACAAGTGAGGGAAGTTTCAGTTACTAAGAATGCTACATGGACAACATATGTATACGTCACAACTCTCTTCAAAATAGTTATTAATATCATTAATGTGCAAATCTATATGATAGGGTGAGGGTGAAATAAAGGTGTATATTTTGCAAGTCAGTCTTATCTCCCTATCAGGGGGCATACTATTAACATTACTATTTACCAGAATCTAAGTAAGCCCTTTATGTGCATTCTTATAAGCCCTTATAAGGCAGTTATTACTAGTAGTTTAGTCTCTTATTTAATTTTTTTTAAGAGATAAGAAAATGAGGCACAGATCAATTTATACTAGGTCAGAGCTGGAAAGTAACCAGGTCTGGAATGGAACCTTGTCTACTTCCATGACAAAATTTACATCCTTACAGACTATGAAATATTAAATCAGATGCTATAAGGCAAATCACATTTGCAACATAAGCACCAAAGACAAAAGGCACCTTTCATTTGGTATCAAACTAACAACCAATGAAAGAGAGAAGAGCATTAATTTTAATCAGAGAATGTATATTCAACGGCAATAACTTCTATTTGTTTGGATGGTGTGAATAATCTTAAGACCACAATGCTGAAAAGGAAAAGTTGCATCATTTATGATGAATTTCAACCACGATGTTAAGTTATATGAAGACAGCAACAAAGTTTGTCACACTGCTATGCATCTGCAAATCATAAGTGTTCTGCACAAAGATGCTCAATAAACACCTGATGAAACTCATAGTAACACTGGGAAATAAACATACTGTCTAAATGGCTCAAATTCACATTGGCCAATTTGAGAGCAGGAACTGACACTTAATTTCAGGTAGTGTTTTGCTTGTTTATTTTTTAACTAAATCATACAAACTGGTGAAAGAATCAAAGGAGCTAAAGAAAGCCTTAGTAGAGAAGAGTTCTTAGCATGTGCAGTGGTACATGTCTGTAATCCCAGCAGCTTGGGAGACTGAGGCAGGAAGATCACAAGTTCGGGGTCAGCCTTGGCAACTTAGCAAGACCCTGTCTCAACATAAAAGGAAAAATAACGGGGATTGAGTATATGGCTAAGAGATACAGTGTCACTGGTTCAATTCGCAGTAACTCAAAAAAAAAAAAAAAAAAAAAAAAAAAAGGAAAAGATAAAAAGGAAGAAAATGGGGCTGGGGATAATTCAGATGGCAAAATGCGTGCCTTGCAATGTACAAGGCCCTGGGTTCAAACCTAAGCCCTCCCCCCCCCCAAAAAAAAAGAAGAAAGAAAATGTCTAGCCTGGCACAGCATCTTCCAGAATCCTTTTCCTCTCTCAAGATTCAAATCATCAAGATTCAGGTGAGTTTTAAAAAATGGGTGAAAAAAGCTGGGAGACTCAATTGCCCTTTTTAGCCTTTCTAGTTGAAATTCCTTTTTAAGTAACAGCTTTCAAATACCTTCTTTTTGTAATCAGTGTTTTATCTTGTAGCATTTAAATTCTCACTTTCAGAGCATATGAAGTTCACTCAACAGCAGGTTCAATGTCAAAGACTAATTTTTCAAACCAGATCTGTGCCTCTTCATGGAATGAGCCATAAATTCTATTTCCACAGTAAAATCTTCCACACGTTATATTTAGTAAAGAGACTAAATTTAAGCCTAACAACACTCACAATATGCTAACCTCAATTTGAGGCTAATAATCCATGCCCATTTATCACTTTTCAAACTACCGATCTCCCCCCCAAAATTACACAGTTAACTATTTTAAAATGAAATTTTGTATATACATAATCTTTCAATTATAGCAAATTGTCTCATCTTCATCAAAAACTGATTAAATCACTGCAAAAAAATTTTTATAAAATTACCTATTAAATCAAAATATGGAGAACACATAAGAAAATTCAAGAATAGCAAACACACGGTGTAGCTTAATAACTCTCCAAAAGTGACCCTCTTTATTAAGCTACAGCAATCCATAAGTTGCTCCAATTCACAACTTATGAATATTCGTAAGTAGCTCCAATTTGTGACTTATATAAATCTACAATGACTATCATTTCAAGATCTCAACTGACTTCTATTTCTACCATTGAAATACTTTTGGGGCTGGGGATGTGACTCAAGCGGTAGTGCGCTCGCCTGGCATGCGTGCAGCCCAGGTTCCATCCTCGGCACCACATACAAACAAAGATGTTGTGTCCGCTGAAAACTAAAAAATAAATATTAAAAAATTCTCTTAAAAAAAAAAAAAGAAAAAAAATACTTTTAAGTTCTACTTCCCACACCAGTTTTGTTATTAATACTTGGGCAAAACTCACAAAACAATCAATAAAACAGATGATATCCGTTTAAGATACTTGTGATGTATCAGGTCTTCATGATGTAACAATCTAAGGGAGAAAAAAAAGGTTAAGGAAGCCAATACTTTGTCCTCTTCATTTGAGCATAAATCAAGGAATGCCCTTTTCAAATGTCAAAACTAATCTAAATGCCTTCTCTGCATTCTACCTTTCCCCACACTGTCACTACAGCTCATGTATCTCCGACTAAAAAAAAATCCCACCAAACTAAACTATGGGTACTTTAAACAGGGTTTGGTCCTAATTAATATTCAGTAAATTTTGTTGAATGCATTTAAGAATGAATCTAAGAGTTCCTCTTGAAGGTTGTTAATAAATACCAAATAGGACTAAAGAACAAAAGTATCAAGTTGGAAAGGACCTAAGCAATTATATAATAGAGAAAATAAGTTGACTTACCAAGGTTACAAGCAAGATTTGAATCCACATTTCAACTAGAAATTCACATTTTGGTGAAGTCCACCTCTGATCCAGATGAAACCTCTCCCAGTATACCCTTTCCAGTCTGTGTGCTTTGCTCTCTCAAGAGAGCTTCATGAGAATATTTAGTAAATCATTTAAAATTTAAATAAAGACAATTTCTGCACTGAAAACCCTCTATTAACACACCACTAGAATATCATGCCATAAAATTTGAGGATACAATAGAAAAGAACAAATGGCATATGCCTACTTATAAAATAATCCCAAACCTCAATGTATAATCCCTTCAGAAAATAAGAGTACTAAGGCTAGTTTTTAATGGAAACAAGTTATATTCTTAAATTAAGTCTCATAAAAAAATGAAAACAAAAATTTGGGGGGGAAATTATAACACAAAATTAAAATATTAAGACTGTAAGAGTTGGGGTTGTACCTCAGTGGTTGAGCACTTGCCTCACATGCACGAGTCACTAGGTTCAATCCTCAGTGCCACATTAAAAAATAAATAAATAAAAAGAAATAAAACTAGTGTCCACCCACAACTAAAAACAAAAACGTTTAAAAAAAAAAATCTTAAAAAAAAAAAAAAGACTATAGAATACCCAAAATTTCTTGTGGGGCTCTCACAGATTTCCTGGACACCATATAACAAATGGGTTTGGCCAAGGGTTTTTTTTCCTCTTCATTTTGTTCTAAAATGGTAATCCAAACACTGCAAAAAGAGCTTTAAATAATAAGTGGAAGAAAAACCAAAATGTGATTATCAATAAATCTCAATAAATCATGGTGTAGCTAGGCCACAGAAGACCACACAGGTATAAGAGTAATATGTACAGGTAAAGATGTCTTTGATGTAAAATATATATTTATGCATATGAATATTATATATATAAAATGATCCTAGTTTTGTTCTACAAAAGACTATATATATAAAAATTTCATGAAAATAAGCTCTATAAGAAAACAAACCAAATAAAGGTTATTTCTGGACACTGCAAGTTAAAAGCTAAGCTAAAAGATCTTTTCTTATTCTCACAATCTTGAGTAAATTAAGTCTGTATATGAATCTAAGGGTTCATATACAATTGTGCAAAATAGAACAGGTTTCCTTCCTAGAATTACTGGGAACAAAAATAAGTGAAATGATGCATATGAAGTACTTACCACAGTGCAAGGCACATAGCAAACTCTCAATACTATTCTTCAAATAGTAATAAAATTTAAGTGATAAATGCAGACATCATATGGAGAAATTGAGAAATACTATGCAGGAAAACTACTGAAGAAAACAAAAGGGGAAAACAGCAATACAATGGTTGTCATAGGTCACTAATACTGTATTATTATATATTATCTAGCTTTGAAATTTTTTCAGGGGCTGGGGATGTGGCTCAAGTGGTAGCGCGCTCGCCTGGCATGAATGTGGCTTGGGTTCGATCCTCAGCACCACATACAAAGATGTTGTGTCCGTTGAAAACTAAAAAATAAATATTTTTTAAAAAAAGAAGAAAATTTTTTTCAGTAAAATTTTGAAAATTTGTAGTAAATTTAGTTGCATTTACTAAGGCTTTTTAAAAGCCACAAATAAATATGTACATTTTGTGTATACTAGGATTTGAAAAACACTTGTATTGAGAAATGCTGATTCTCATTATCTAGCACATTTAACTTTAGTAGCTATTGCATCAACTAAGAAGTATACATTTGATGAGAAAGAACACAGCTGCAAGGCTAACCATCACCTCATGTTTTAAAATAGCAAGAAATGGAAGAAGCAAAGTCTACCAACAGAATATTCTAAGTTATAGCAGAAACTATGCTATGGAACATTATACAGGCATTAATAGGTCTACTTGTCTTGATATGCAAGAATGTTTATGATATAAACAGCAAAAATATTAACATAGGTGCACACAACAAGGATGTAGCTGGTTATACACCTAATAATGATTACCCAGGAAAGAGATTTGCTCATATTAGTAGGACTACTTGCTTTTTTAGTCTGTTTTACAAGCAGTTATTGAATTTTACTTTAAAAAGCAGTGAGGTTTCGGTGTTTTATGTTATCTAGCAATATTGAAATATTTTCTGTGACTTGAAATGCAATCCAGATGTTATACAATTTTTTAAATGACAAAAGTAGAAATTACATTTTTTAGGCCTTATGCACTTTCAAGGAATTACATCCCCAGCCCCTTCAAGGAACTTTTTACTTAGGAGAAATATACATAATGTTTTTTCATGAGACAACCACACATCTAAGTAACCTGCAAAAAGACACTAAGGAAAAAGCATTCCTGGTCTTCACTGCCCTGTTTCAAAAGGCCAAAACAGAACTGAGAGGAAATTTTTCCCAAGGAGATCATACTGTAACAGTGATAAAATGGTTAGTATGAAAGAGACTTACTCTTAAGGACAAATGTTGTCTTTGGGGGTAAAATCCATATACTGTCTAGATGCAGTTATGCTCAAACCAATCTAGAATCCAAAAACCCACTTTCAACCAACAAACACAAAAATCAAATGTAACTTAAAATGCAAATTTGAGAAGCTTAAACACACTTAAAAGGTAAATAAATAAACCTACAAACCAAACAACTGACACTATTACTTGTAGTCTTGGGAGAATCATAAATTCAAAATTCTCAAGCATCCTTAATCCTTTAACCTTGCTAAAAACAAAAATAACTGAATTGGGTTTAAATATGAAAGGTATGTTCAAAATCACTGTTACAGAAAGAAACAATTAGTGTACTCATTCAAATTTGAGTTAGCTCTACAAACCTTAGCCATTTGTAAACTAAGACTTGAAATCATTACCATCTTTAAAAAGCCTTTACTTTCAACAGATTACTTCAAAATTTACACTAAAAAAAGTAACGAAAACAACAAAAATATTTACATTAAGACAAAGACATTCATTTTTATCTCCCAAATTAAATTTAAGGCACAAAAATTGTACTCAATATTGGCTATGTTCTGCACCACCTCCTACCATTGATTCTTGAATCTGATGTCATGATTAGCTCCCATAAGGGAAAAAAAAAAAGTTGACCCACCCATTCACCCATCCAAAAAGCACCACATTCCAAAAACATCCACATAAAAACTCACAAATCGAACCCAAGAAAAAATATCACTGTTTTTTCCTTCACTAGATGCCAGTCCAGGTTATAGAAATTTTTAAGGGTAGACATGATACCAAATGTCAATATACCCCAACAGAATAGGTTGATTTTCTAATTAACAGGACATCTTTTTACTTAATTCATTTGCCAGCTTTTTATGTGTCATTATTCTGGGACTACAAAGTGACAATATGCTTATTAGACTAAAAAAACCTCCAAAAAATAAACTATTCCAACTGATCCAGAAGTAGGTCTTTCCACCAAAATTAAGTCAAGGAAAATGCTTAACAACAAACATTGAAAATTTTAAGCAAATCATTTTCTGAATCCTAGTGGCCCCAAATGAAGCTAGACCAAATTATCAAGCATAGCCTATGTGTAAAAAAAAAAAAGCAGAAATCTAAGGAAACTGTATAACTATTTGACAGCAAAAGATTTCACTCAACTTGTTTTTAACTTCTCTCAATGAACAAACACCTATCCCATTTGTCAGAGGTACATCTATATTTGTGCCAAACATTAGCCATCCTTTGTCAAAGCAACTATCCAGAAGCCATAACCTAGACTACCAATCATCTCTTTAGAAGTAAAGCCGCAACGATTTTAAAAATTTTGGCAAGTATTAGACCTTGGGAATTAGTGACAATAATTAAAAATGTGTGGACATTAAAATATTCTTATACTTTAAAACCCAGTTTTCTCCTTTACAGAAAGTTTCTTAGAATATAGCTTTGGGCTTCCAACTTCAAGATGAGTCCAATATTTTAAGCTAACATAAAATCAAGTTAAGTACACTAAATTAATAGTCACTCTGAACCCGCCCACCAGGTTATACATACTCTCACTCAATCATGTAAAGAATTGAATTCTTTATTTGTGATATCCATAAACGTTGCTATTCTAGATTTCTATCCAGGAAGGCAGTTTTCTCCTATTATGTTTTTTTTTTTTTATAAACAACAACTTGAATTCTATCGCATGAAAGGGCTACAAATATACATTTGTTAACCAAGCAGAACACAGATATTTTGATTTACAACTTGCACCTAAGATACCAGTACACACAGCTGGTTCATTAGTTGTCATAGCAATTTGGGGCTTCTGCCCAAGCTATGTATAGCAGTTTACATTTTCAAATCTCATGTAAAATAAGGGCGACTGTGATAGGGACTCATAACTACATTTCTGTGAAGCCCAACTTGGTTACAAGTAAATATGTAACTTCCAAGTTTGCACAGATTTTTGACGGCAAACCTTCTAAATCTGATGCAATTGTCCTGAACAGATTTAACAAATTATTTTACAGCTATACTGTCATTCTGCCATTAGATGGTGCTACAAAGACTGGGAGAAGGATTTTCATGAAGACAACAGTTCAGTTATAGGAAAAAAACGTTTTTAAACCTGCTCTGAAAATACAAAAATGCATTTAGTGAGGGTAAAATAACCCTTATTTGTAACCATTCATTACAGACAAACCAATAAAAGGGATGAAACTAGGCCATCTGAAAAATTTTAAACAGTTTATATGAATGAAAACACATGCTTAACACAAACTATTTCGTTTAGAACTACACAGTACATACTTTTAAGTAAATTCTCATAGAAAGTGACCAACCATGGCAAGATGATAAGCAAATCGCTTAGTACAAGAGATGGATGCACAGAAACTAAGATTTTTTTAAAAGCTACATCCACCACTTTAAAAGTTTTGCCTGTAAGGGATAAAATTCAACAAGTCACTAGCAGGGCAACGGGAAAAAGAAAAAAAAAAAAAAAACCCACAGGACCTTTTAAATTTCTCAAAGTACACATCAAGAATTAACACGAAAAATCTCAACTAATATCCCTTAAAACGGTACGGAATGGATCCTAGAAAAAAAATGTTGGACATGTACGGTCAAACACAATGATTTATTAAAAATAAAACGTAAAAATGATTTTTTTACATATGCTTCCAAATTTCAGGCATGGGATCCAAGTAGGTTTCATAGAAAACGCTGTAGCCAGGTATCAAGTCCTTACAACAAAGTAAACTACCCCCTCCCGCCCCAACCCCCGCCCAGGTTTTGCTACAGAATCAGCAAGTTCACTCCCTCCCCCCCCCCAAAAAAAACACAAATTAAAACAAGACATTTTGCTAGTATAAAAACGACCAAGGTCCAAGTAATAATAAAAAAATAGAGTCCATCAATGACTGTAACACAAAAATGTGTATGTGGGGCCGAGTCCATTCTCGCAGGGAGAGACAAGAGAGGTGGCAGGCAAACAGGGGAACACCCCCCAAGGGTTAGCAGCCTTAGAAGCGGCTCCCCCAAGGGCAAAAAGGAGAAGGCGGTGGGAGGGGGAAGGGACTTAGGAGTTGACCCCACCTGGGTTGTTGAAAAGAGCTACCCCTATAGCCACTCCCAGACATTTTCAATTTTTTAGAAGGAGCTGCCTCCATAGCCACCCCCACCGCCATAGCCGCCTCTGTAAGGTCCACTGTTACTGCGACCGCCCCAGCTGCTGCCTCCGCCTCCGCCGCTCTTCATCGGCCCGTAGGAGGACTGGTGCTGGCTGTAGCTGCCGAAGCCGCCGAAGCCGTTCCCGTAGTCGCTTCCCCCGTAGGACGAGCCGCCTCCGCCGCCTCCGTAGGCGTTGTAGCCACCGCCGCCACCGCCGCCGTAACCTCCGTAGCTGTTGTAACCGCCGCCGCCGCCCTTGGACAGGCCGTTCTGGTCTCGCCCACCGCCGCGGCCCCGGCCGCCGCGACCACCGCGGGAGGAGCGGGAGCCGCCGCCGCCGCCGGCGTGGATATCCTCCTTGGGGACCGCCTTCTTCACCTCCACGCGGTGGCCCTGGATGGGGTGGAACTTGACCACCGCGGCCTTGTCAGCCGCGTCGTGGTTCTGGAAATACACGAAGCCGAAGCCGCGCTTCTTGCCCGACTGCTTGTCGGCAATGATCTCGGCCTTCTCCACTGTGCCGAACTGCGAGAAGTGCTCGATCAGGTCGCCCTCGGCCACGTCTCCCTTAAGGCCACCGACAAAGAGCTTCTTAACCTTGGCGTGGGCGCCGGGCCTCGCCGAATCCTCCCGGGACACCGCCCGCTTCAGCTCCACCGTGTTGCCGTCCACGGCGTGGGGCGAGGCGGCCATGGCGGCATCGGCCTCCTCCACATTGGAGTAGGTCACGAAGCCGAAGCAACGGGAGCGCTTGGTCTGGGGGTTCACCACCACCACGCAGTCCGTCAGAGTCCCAAAGGCCTCAAAGTGGCCGCGCAGGCCCGACTCACTCGTCTGCACATTGAGGCCGCCAATGAACAGCTTACACAACTGGGAATTCTCCATCTCCACCGCTCGGGCCTTCCCCCCGCCCTGCGAGCTCCGAGGTTTCGCCGTCGCCGCCGTTATCGTTAGCGGAGGCCTCTTCACAGCTCGGGCCCAGCCGTTGCTGGAGCCGCCACCGACGGGGAAGGGAGGAAGGGAAGGGGAGGGAAGGAAGGAAGGAAGGAGAAGAGGAAGGGGGAGGGAAGGGGAGAGGTGCCGGCTAGAGGGCGAGCCGAGGAGACTGGAAGACAACCAAGGCCGCCGCTACCGCCACCTCCGCTCCCCAATCTGGGCACCACACAAAGAGGCCGCTGAACGCGCGCGCACCCTCCCCGAGGCGTGCGTCACCAGCGACGTACGGTAGCCCAGGGCTGCCAGCCAATCCCCGCCTCGTTCTCCTTAGTCCCGCCTACCGCGCCGCAGCGCCGCTCTGGATCACGGACTCCCCGCCCTCCGCGGTCTATTCAAGCCTTGGGCCTGCTCTGCTTCCACCGCTTTTTGTACCGCCCGGCTTTCATTCCCTGTAGTCCCAGTGTACCAGGACGAGGGACTCTTCCTGCGCTCTACGCACCTCCACGGTTCATTTCCTTCCAGCCTCGCGGCTGTTCCCACTGATTCTCCCCCTCCCCTTTCCTTATCCCCTCGCCCAACTCCGCAGTGGCGTTCGCGCCAGCCCCTTGAGAGACATGTCAGTTCAGCCAATCACCGCGATCCCCTTGCACCCACTTCCGTTTTCGGCGACCGCTGGACGGGCGCGCTCCCCGGTGCGCGCTTTCCCCGGCGCCCCCTGTGTGCAGAGCCTGCCTGTCACCCCCGCGCCTCCTCCTGCCTACGGCTTGACAGGGGAGGGAATGAGGGGCGCGCTGGGGGCCGTTCCCAACGGATACGGCCTGGGGCTCCACGCGCGGGCTTTTTGAAAACTTGACTGTTGGGGTTGGGGGTCTGTATCCACCCGCCGCGTCTGGGCCGGCCGGGTACACCTGGCGTCCCCGCCCCTCCTGTTCGCACAAAGATGGAGGGCAGAGGCCTAGTCCAGAAAGGCGGTTATTAACCGTTTACAGTGGGCCTGACGCGTGGTTAATCTAAAATTTTTGACACGTGGCCCTGTGCAAAGAGAGCCCGAGCCAGGGTGAGACAACAGGGCGCCAAAAGCACCTCAGACCTTAGGACCCCGACGAGGCGCGAAATCCCCACAAACCTCCTTCCATCCTTGAATTTTAGAGCGAAACCTACAGTTCCCCTTCGCACGGTCCAGCAGACATTTTCATTTTACCTCCACGAACCCTTTAAATGCTTTATTTAGTTCATCTATGCGCTGTTTCCTTTCAACTAAAATGCTAGCTTTTTAAGCTGTGGTACCAGACCTAGGGAATTAAACAGAAGAATACTCTTTACAAAGATCACACACCCAGTTACTGCCTTATGAATCCTCACTCAGGCAGAAATACAAAAGATAGTCCATTAATTGAATTTTTGGGGTGTCAACAAAGATACACGGAAGGGTACTTAGTTATATGAAGTGTTATGTGACCAACAGCCTCCAAAGCCATGTGGAAAATATTGAAGAAGGGGAATTCATATACTGAAATATTCAGGTATAATTAAGGGCAGAGGTGATGTTGCACTGAGCCTCAGAGTCAAAGGCTAGATAAGATCTCCATTGGGAGTTCATCTGAGCAAAATTTGAAGGAAAACTTCAAGAGCAGGTGGTTTGGGGTAGAAATTAGAAACAAGGTAGGTTGAGGGTCTTTGATATTTTCTGCCTTAAAACTTAGATTGATGGAAATGGAAGGAGACCCGCAGGGGTATACAAAATTACATACAAGAGGAAGTGAGGGGAAAGGGAAAAAAATATAAGGGGGAGAAATGAATTACAGTAGAGGGAGTAGAGAAGAGGGGAGGGGAGCGGGGAGGGGGGATAGTAGAGGATAGGAAAGGCAGCAGAATACAACAGACACTAGTATGGCAATATGTAAATCAATGGATGTGTAACTGATGTGATTCTGCAATCTGTATACGGGGTAAAAATGGGAGTTCATATCCCACTTGAATCAAAGTGTGAAATATGATATATCAAGAACTATGTAATGTTTTGAACAACCAACAATAAAAATTAATAATAATAATAAAAAAAACTTAGATTGAGGAATGTTATGAATGTATAAATGGGCTTAAGGTTTAGGGGGAAAGTGGGATCTGTCTCTACCACTTACTTTATGAACAATCAGTTGTGTGGCTTTGGGCAAGTTATTTAGTCTTTCAAAAAATATAACTCACTGGGCACAGATACTCAGGATATTTAGGCAGGATCTTTGGAGCCCATGAGTTCAAGGCTGTCCTGGGCAACACAACCAGACCTTATCTCAAGGGGGAACAAAAAAGGAGGGGAAAGAAAGAAAAGAAAAAGAAACAATTTTATTATCTTAAAATGGAACTAATGAAAGACCTCTTTCATGTGATAAAATTAAGTGAGATATTGTATGTAAGCATTACCCTAGTAAGTGCTTGTTAAAAGTTTGGATCCGGTTTGTCCCAGAAAAGTTCATGTGTTGAAAGCTTGGTCTCCATCAGTGTTCAGAAGGGGGCTTTTGGGGAAGTGATTGGATCATGAGGACTCTAATATCATGGATGGATTAATCCCTGAAAGCTATATCTTGACCCCAAGCCTTTTTTTCCTTCTGCCTTGCCCTGTGGTCTAAAGCAATGGAACAAGCCAACCCACCCACCTGGATCTGAAACCTTAAGCCAAAATAAATCTTTCCTCCTTTTAGGTTGTTTTTCTCAGGTACTTTGTCAACAGTGATAAAAAGTTAACATGGTGTGGAATTTATCCAGTGGGAGTATGGCAATAAACAATAGACAAAATTCTGTCTTCATGAAGCTTACATTCTAGTGGGGAGAAGCAGACAATAAACAAACAAGAATGTTGTATTGCATGATAGATAATGATAGGTGCCATTGGAACAAATGAAAGAGGCAAGGTAGTAGAAAGCTATTAACTTTATTATTACCCGCATACACATTCATATACAAATCAAGTTTGTTGGAATTTCCTACTTGATTGATAACAAAGAAAGGAAAAAATAAAAGGATAACAGTGGAATCTGGAAGCATAAAATGCCAACATGATGGAATAAAATCCAAGAAATGGAACTCTGATTTCAGAGAGGTTGAGAGAGATGATCAAAATAGTCGTAAATGTGACTATAGCTCAGATGAGACATACGACCTTAAGAAATTTATTTTATCATCATTCAAATGAAAGAGTGTAATATGAATTCCTGAAGTAATAAAGACTATAACTTATTTTTCTACCTAAATTAGAATTCCAAAAGTAACAGTTTTCTGCTGTATTGTTTTAAAATAATAGTCTACACCACCTAAGTGGGGATCCATTCATGGTTTATTCTTTATTGACTAAGAGCTTCATAGAGGTATGACTGGTATAGACCGTACGTATAAAAGTGGCTAAAGATAATGGAGAAAACAAAACGTATTTGGGAACATTAAGAAAGTCAGGATAGGGCTGGGCGAGTGGCTCCGTGGTAGAGTACTCGCCTGCATGCATGAGGCACTAAGTTTGATCCTCAGCACCACTTAAAAATAAAATAAAGGTAATGTGTCCACCTTTAAAAAAAAAATACTTATTTGGAAAAAAAAACGAAAGTCAAGATAAATGTAATATGATTAAATTTTAAATTTCTTTTGGATAGGTAAAGACAGGGATAGTCTGTAAGGAATATAAACACTCCAATTGCAAAAAGGCAATCAATCTTCTACCCTTCAGACCATTTAGTAGGAAAAATGTTTTTCTACTTTACTTTTTCTATCATTACCTAAGTTTGTTTACTTTGTTTCTTGGCTCTAACTTACTAATAGGTGCTTCAGCCTTCCAAAACAAACAAACAAAAAATTAAAAATATAACTGAAATGTAGTCATTTTATTCCTATCCATCCGGTAAACTTGATTATAAAAACCTAAATGAATGTGGTAGTTACACAACACTTAGAAGGGTCTATTTTGTTGAGAGCCACAGCCAGTTGGAATGGCCCCTGGCATTTTGCCAGAAGTAATGGTTGAAAGGCGAGCCATTAAGATGATACTGGATTGAAACAGGTCGTGTATTCAATTGTATATAGACCCCTGCTGTCCGCCACGGGGATTCCTGGGGAGTTCGCATTGGTTGGTGAAGTTCCAGTGGAGGGAGTTCCAGTTGGTGTGTGGTGTGCCTAGGAGGGCTGCGTTCAAGGGAGTTCGGAAAATAAAGTTTGTTCCTGCTTGAGTGGCTCATGATTTGTGCCCAGCCAGACTGCGGCACTATTTTACTGTACCTAAATTATACCCAGAAAAAGAGAGAAAGAGAGAAAAAGTGAACTGAGAAAGAAAGGGAAAACTGTGGCCTTACGTATTTCCAGAAAGCATCAACTCTGATTTTCTCGTTTAATCAACTTTTTATTATACTCAAGGTTTGTTTTTGTAGTTGGTGTTCTGTTACAAACTAAATTATGTCCCCATACATACCCAAATTCATATATTAAAGACCTAACCACTAGTGCCTCCAAATGTAACTATAATTGAAAATAAGGTCTTTAGAGAGATAATTAAGTTAAAATGAGGCCATTAAGGCAGAGCTTTAATTCAATATGATTTATAGGAAAAGGAAGAGACTCTAGGGACACACATACACAAAGCAGGGACCATTTAAAAAGATAGCAAGAGGATGGCCTCTATGAGCCAAAAGGAGAAAAAAAACTCAGAAGAACCCAACCTTGCCAGTATTTGACTTTAACACTTATTCATTGGATTATGGTCCCCTCACTCTTCTCAAAGCCACTTGAGACTTTTTCACATTGTCTCACTCTGATATTAACTCCTCTATCTTCCAGGGCAATGGATTGAATGTGTCACCTCAAAATTCTTAAGTTAGAAACTCTAATCCTCATGTGATGGTATTTGGGTGCAGAGACCTTGGGAGATAGATTAACAGAATGGAGCCCTTATGAATGGGATTAGTGCCCTCATAAGAAGCAGCCAGAAAGCTAGCTAACTCTCTTTCCACCATGTGAAGATTTAATGAGTAGTCAACAGACAAGAACTTCCAGTCTCCAGACCTGGGAGAAATAAATTTTTGCTATTTAAGCCTCCCAGTTTGCAGTATTTGTTAGAGTAGCCCAAACTAAGACACCAGGATAATTTATTTTAAATCCTGTTGATAAGAAACCTTAATCCTATCAATAATCTTAATTCACCCTTGTCATGTAATTATAACATATTTATAGGTCCCAGAGCTTTAAAAAGTGGATATTTACCTACCTCAGAAGGGAACAAGAAAAAATGAGGTGGAAAGGTAAGTAAGGGATGAATCAAGAAAGATGGAGAGAGTGTGTGTGTATGTGTGTGTGTGTGTATGGGTGTGTATAGATACCATATCATACCATTTAATTTGAGTGTGTGTTTCTGGGCCATGGTCAGTCATATTTGTATCATCATCATAATAAATATATAATGAATAATAAATATATTATATATATATACATATATCTTGTTAATGATTTCAGCTTTTAATCCTATAAAGAACATGGTGCCATTCGAGAGTTTTAAGGAGAAAGATAACAATTATATTTAGAAAGTTGTCCTGCAGGCAGCATGACTACTAGACGAAACTCTTTGGATATTGAACAAACTTGGTAGACACCTGTCCTCCATCAACCCTAAAGCTAAGAATGTGATAACATCTGAATCCTGTGAAAGATTTTCTTACCTTGTTAAACATTTGAATCTTGGAGATGAGCTATTTCTGCCTCTTTGTCATCAACTTAGCTTAAGGACCCCATCTACTTTCTTTTTTTAAATTTTTTTTATTAGCTGCTCAAAACATTACAATGATCTTGACATATCATACATTTGATTCATTGCCACCTACTTTCTTTTGTGACTGCAAAAGCTCACTTAACTTCTTCTGTGGGAGAACCATGTTGTTCCATTGAACCTGAATCTGTGTCTAGGCCATGGTAACTTGTATTTGTCTCACCATGAACCATTGTCTGATGTCCTCAAAGCAGAGTTTCTATTTTCCTTGACAGATGGGAAGGATGAATTATTTAAGAGAGATTTAGGAGTAGGAATTTACTTGATATGATGATCAATTAATTTGAGTGGGTAAATTTTCTTATTTTTGATAAAGTAGATTATGATTTATTCTCCAAAAGTGGGAGCAGGGAGAAGGCAGAGCAGATGGATTTTTTTGTTTAATAGTTATGATTATTTGGGGGAAACTAGTATATGAAAGGGGAGAGTAGAGATATGGTCTACCCCTTCTAATTCGTAATAGAGCCCATGATTTTTAGTTAGGCACTTGGCTGCAGGGTTTAAAGACATTTCCCAACCCTTCTTGCAGCTAGTTGTAGTCACATATCTAAGTTATAGACAGACTGTAAGCAAAAGTATTAAGTGGAAGTTTCTAGGAAGCACTCTCCAAAGACAACTAACACATGTCTTTTTCTAACTTCTTTGCAACTACCTCTATCTCTCTGTCTTGCTGCTTACAATGTGGGTAGGGTGACTGGTGCCCTAGTAACTCTCCTGCATGGAGAAGCTGAGAGTCACACCCTTTTGATGAAATAAGAAATGCAAGAAGGAGACTGGATCCCAGAATATCAAGGAACTGCTATATCAGCTGGATTGCCTAATCTTAGGCTTTTAGGTCAGAGAGGAATAAAATGTCTACCTTGCTAAACCTCTAATCCTAATTGATAAAAGAGAATTTTTTTTCCTCCATTTCTTGCTAAATTGCTGAGGCTATTCTTGAACCTGCAATTCTCTGTCCTCCCTCACTGAATAGCTGGGATTACAGGCGTGCACCACCACACTCATGGATAAAAGAGGATTAGATGTCTACTTTTGTCTGGCAAATGTTCACTGGAACTTTAATGTTATTCAGTGCCTTGGGCTAAATATCACATATTATTGAATTCTCACAAGAATCTTGTGAGGTGTTTTTTAATATTGTGCTAATATTTCAGTTGAAAAATACTGAGCCTTTAAGACATTAAGTTTCCCACAGTCTTCCATCTATTTGCTACCCTGCCTAATATCACACACAAAAAGGTTATGCTCAACCTGTTAAGCAGAAGAAATGCAATGGACTAGAAGCAGGATATAGATTCATGATTACATATTTCTGAATCTCTTTCTTCTTGACTTCAAAATTTATAAATCTTCTAAGAATTCAATGAAGATATTGTCATTTTTATATCACTAATGTACCTCATCTGAGCATAGCTTGTAGTGTAGTCATACACTACATCATGTTTCAGTCAAGAATTGACCACAAATACAACAGCAATCCTGTAAGATTGTATCACCTAATGAGTTAGTTGGCTTTGCATGACTGTGACCACAATACTCAAGAACAAAAAGGAAAAGTTTATTTTGGCTCATGATTTCAGAAGTTTAGTCCATGGTGGGCTGATTTTATTGCTCTGGGTCCAAGGTGAAGCAGAAATCATGGAAGAAGGGCATGTTAGGGGAGCACTATTGAGTTTATGGCATCCAGGAAGCACAGAGAGAAATGGGAAGGAACTGTAGAAAAGATGAACCCTTCCAGGGCACACTCCCGGTGACCACCTGCTTTAGTCACGTCCTACCTGCCTATAGTTACCACTCAATTCATCCAACTTGGATGGACTGATTAGGTCATCTCTCTCTTAATCTAACACTTAGATAATTTTTACCTCTGAACATTCCTGCATAATACCAAGTGACATCATAGCTATCTTAGCTTGTATGAGCACATTCTGATATTCACAACCACAAAATCACCTAATGATATCTTTCATAGAATGTATCCTTATGGTTAAATTATGCATAACTGTAGTTGCAAAATAGTAACTTTAGCAAAGAGAGAACTTACTATTTAACCTAAATTTGCATCTTCATATTTGAGGATTCCTCTAGTGAAGGAGGCACAGAGGAAAAATTAAAAGATGGAAGCACAAAAGATAGGGTCAGAAGGAGAAGGGAGAAGTTGAGCCCCACACTCAAGAGAAGGAAATCTAGGGCTGGGGATATGGCTCAAGTGGTAGCGTGCTTGCCTGGCATGCGTGCGGCCCGGGTTCGATCCTCAGCACCACATGCAAACAAAGATGTTGTGTCTGCCGAAAACTAAAAAATAAATATTAAAATTCTTGGGCTGGGGATGTGGCACAAGTGGTAGCGTGCTCATCTAGTATGCATGCGGCCCGGGTTCGATTCTCAGCACCACGTACAAACAAAGATGTTGTGTCCACCGATAACTAAAAAATAAATATTAAAATTCTTTCTCTCCCTCTCTCACTCTCTCTTTAAAAAAAATAAAATAAATATTTAAAAATTCTCCCTCTCTCACTAAAAAAAAAAAAAAAAAAGAATCTCAAAGCCAAGACATCTTAATCTGAGGAAGAAAGTCTTTGAGAATTTATTAAAAAAAAAAAAATCTAATGATAGGATCCTGAGATTTTATTTATTCTCTATCTCAAAATGATTCAGGAACTACAATTGAAAAAAATTTCACAAATGCACAAATTTGAACTAAATATATATAATTTCTGTAGCTCCTAAAATTCCATTGAAATGACAGGTAAAGATTTTAAAGGGCATAAACCCTTGTGAGGAACTGAATTGTATCTCTTTATATTCACACATTGAAGTGCTAATCTCCAGCATGACTGTATTTGTGGGTAGGGCTTTTAAAGAGGTAACTATATTTAAAACAAGTCATGGATGGGGTTGTACTCTGATAGGACTGGCATGTCCTTATAAGAGGAGAGACACCGGAGACCTGTCTCTACACAGGCAAGAGAAGAGGCCATCTGAGGAAACAGGGAGAAAGTAGCCATCCAAGAACAAGAATAAGAAGTCTCATCCAAAATCAGCTCTGATGCCACCTTGATTTTGGGCTTCTAACCTCCAAAACTATGAGAAAATTCATTTATTTTAATTTAGCCAGTCTGTGGTGTTTTGTTATGGCAGCCTGATAATACTAATATAATCCTTATGAACAAAAGAAGGGGGGAAAAGAACATGAACATGTTTAGGGAAATCTGATAAGCAGATAACTAATGAAGATTAACAAAATCGAAGAGAAAACTGAAGTTCAGTTTACTTTGCAAAATCTCAAAAGAATTCAGAAATCGGTGGCGTCATATCACTCTGAAAGTAAGTATAACTATGAGATTGAAAATAGGAAGGTTGCACAAAAGCACATAACTGAAACACTTAGATCCCCCAAATCCTCACATCTCCCTGGTTACAAGCATCCATCAGTCTCTTGCCTCCCCTCGTAAATTAGAAACCCTACTCTCTAAAAAGGCCAAGTTAAAGCAACTCTGCTTATATTTACCAGGAAAAGTAGGGGTTTGTCTTACTGCTAAGTAAGGAATAAGTGAAATCCTTACAATACCAAATATTGACATGTCTAGCACTGTTCCCCATTTTGTTGCCAGAATACTAGTAACCAGACTTAAAACTGCAAGAGTTTGGAGGATTCCTCATGAGAAAACAACCAGACCAAGAGAAAAAAATTTCCGATATTCACAACTCAGTCACCCTTGACTGAAGTCTGATACTTACAGAGCCTCTAATCATCTTTTCTTAGTGGCTTATTCTTTAATATGAACAAACAGCTAAGGATTACCAGACACTAGAAGAAATCCTTTAATGTGAGACCAAAACCCATGAAGAGTAAATAGGAACTCAGAGGAAATAAAATCAATGTAAGAAGCAGCAGGGAAATTTTTTTTTTTTTAAACCAGCAACAAAAACAACTGGGTTTTTCAGTAAAATAAAAAGAAGACATAGAATCTCTGAAAAAAGACAGGAGATTTAAAAATGGGAACATGGAGAGAATAACAAATAACTCTTTGAAACTAAACAGGACAACAGAGATGAGACAACAACAATGACAACAACAAAAAAACTTGAAATATAAGGCTAAGGAAATATCACAGAAAGCAAAACAAGGACAAACACATCCAAAGGGATGGAAAGACTTCATAAGACAATAACTTTTCATATAAAATATTCCCTCATTTTATCCCAGATCCACAATCCTCTTAATGTTTACTATAAATAAAGCTCTGAAATAATAGCTACCGCTTATTGGGTATCTGCAATGCATTAGTAACATTTTCACACACAGTCTATTATTTTACAGTCTTCAACATGGTTCTGCAAACGGTGTTGTCCACAAAGAATCAAGGAGGAAAATGAGGCTCAGAGAGCATCATGTGTCCTAGTTTCACAATCAATAAATAACAGCCAGATGTGAACTCAGTCTATTTCCAGACCCTAAATCTTTGTAGAGCTCTGCTACCTATCTGAATACTACAACCCATAACTTAATAACACTTCCCATGATTTTGGCCTGAAAACAGCAAGAGCAGTGGGAGAAAGAAAGACTGGACCCTACTTTGCTACCAGATTTGTTTGGAGGATGAATAACCACATGAAATAGAGAGCGTGTTGTCCCATGAACAGAGGGGAACCTGGGACTGCTGCAAGAAAGACAAGGACCTAGTCTTGAGTCAGAAAGGTTTGAAGCTATGCAAAGAAAAGGCATACACAGTTTCCTGAAATTGATTTAAAAAAACATTTTTGCATTTTGCCTGTTTGCTTTCTTATTCCTTTGTCAAGGAGCATTGAACAGATTCTTATTCTTCAAGAGTTGTGATTTATTACAGACATTCTCACATTAGAACTTGAGGGAAGGGATAAATCCATTTTCTTGGGCTGGTTTCTATCCCACTGCACCTGCCCCATCTCCCATTCTTATATTGAGGTCATAATCCTAGTATCTCAGAACGTGACTCTATTTGGAGACAGAATTTTTTTTTGCACCGGATATTGAACCCAGGGGGGCTTAGCCACATCCCCAGCCCTTTTAATGTTTCATTTTAAGACAGGATTGCTGTGGCCCTCACTAAGTTGTTGAGGCTGTATTTGAACTCATCTTCCTTCTGCCTCAGCCTCCAGAGCTGCTGCAATTACAGGCGTTTGCCACTGCAGCAGCAGGAGACAAGATCTTTAAAGAGGTAAAATGAGTTTGTTAGGGTGGGGCCCAATCCAATATGGTTCATGTCCTTTTAAGAAGAGGAGATTCCGACTCAGATACAGAGGGAAGACTGCATGAAGACACAAGAAGACAGCCTTCTGCAAGCTGAAGAAAGATACCCAGAGGAAACCAACTCTGCTGACACCTTGACTTCAGACTTTTAATCTTCAGAATTGTAAGAAAACAAAATTCTGTTCTTGAAGCCACTTGGTTTTGTAAAAACACTATATACTTTGTTGTGGCAGCACTATCAAACTGCTACATCCACCCAAAGAAGGTGTCCACTTTCAAGGCTATCAGACCTTACTCGTCTACCTGCAAAGCTGTCCATACACCTTATGTGGATTTCTCCAAGGCCTGTTTGTCAGAGTATATCAGATTTATTTGTTTATTTATTTATTTAGGTACTGGGGATTGAACCCAAGGGTGCTTAACCACTGAACCACATCCCAGCCCTTTTCTATATTTATTTAGAGACAGGATATCACTGAGTTGCTTAGGGCCTCACTAAGTTGCTGAGGCTGGCCTTGAACTTGTGATCCTCTTATGTCAGCCTCCTAAATCGCTGGGATTACCGGTGTGCACCACCATGCTGACAGATTTAGTAATTTATAAGGAATGAATTCTATAAAGGGTTACAGATTAATTCCTTAAAATTTCACAAATTAGGACTGGGGTTGTAGCTCACTGGTAGAGCGATTGCCGCTGTGTGAGGCACTGGTTTCAGATCTCAGCATGGCATATAAATAAATAAATAAATAAATAAAGGTCTAACATGATGGAGATTTGGGTCTACTTTTTCTTCTATTAATAGACACAATGTCTCTGGTTTAATTCCTAGGTCCTTGATCCACTTTGAGTTGAATTTTGTGCATCGTGAGTGATAGGGGTTTAATTTCATTTTGTTGCATGTGGATTTCCAGTTTTCCCAGCACCATTTGTTGAAGAGGCTGTCTTTTCTCCAATGTATGTTTTTGGCGTCTTTGCCTAATATAATATAACTATAAATATGTGAGTTAGTCTCTGTGTCCGCTATTCTGTACCATTGGTCTACCAGTCTATTTTGGTGCCAATGCCATGCTGTTTTTATTACAATTGCTCTGTAGTAGAGTTTAAGGTCTGTGATGCCACCTGCTTCACTCTTCTTGCTAAGGATTGCTTTAGCTATTCTGGGTCTCTTATTTTTCAAGATGAATTTTATGACTGCTTTTTCTATTTCTATGAGGAATGTCATTCAGATTTTGATTGGAATTGCATTAAGTCCGTGTAATACTTTTCTTATAAGACTCCTGTAGCACAAGAATTAAAATCAAGAATCAATAAATGGGATGAATTCAAACTAAAAAGCTTCTTCTCAGCAAAAGAAACCATCAGTGAGGTGAAGAGAGAGCCTCATTTGGGGAGCAAATTTTACCACATGTGTATCAGATACAGCACTAATCTCTAGGATATATGAAGAATTCAAAAATTGAAACACCAAATAAAACCAAATAACTCAATCAATAAATGAGTCAAAGAACTGAACAAATATTTCTCAGGAGATTATATATGTTCAATCAACAAATATATGAAAAAATGTTCAACATCTCTAGCAATTAGAGAAATGCAAATCAAAACTACTCTAAAACTTCATCTCACTCTAGTCAGAATGGCAGTTATTAAGATTACAAACAACAAGTGTTGGCAAGGATGTGGGGAAAAAGGTACACTCATACATTGCTGGTAGGACTGCAAATTGCTACAAACATTCTGGAAAGCAGTATGGAGATTCCTTGGAAATCTGGGAATGGACCCACCATTTGACCCAGATATCCTACTCCTTGGTCTATACCCAAAGGACTTAAAAACAGCATACTACAGGGACACAGCTGCATCAATGTTTATAGCAGCACAATTCACAGTAGCTAAACTGTGGAACCAAACTAGATGCCCTTCAATAGATGAATGGATAAAGAAAATGTGGTATATATACACAATGGAATACTATTCAACATTAAAAAAGAAGAAAATCGTGCATTTTTGGGTAAATGGATGAAGTTGGAGAATGTAATGCTAAGTGAAGTTAGCCAATCCCCCCAAAATAAATGCTGAATGTTTTATCTGCTATAAAGAGGTTGATTCATAATGGGGTTGGGGGTGAGAGTATGGGAAGATTAGACAAACTCTAGATAGGGCAAAGAGGTGGGTGCAGAAGTGAGGGGAGTATGGGGGTAGGAAAGATGATGGAATGAGATGGACATCATTACCCTAAGTACATGTATGAAGATACGAAAGGTGTGACTACTTTGTGTACAGAGATATGAAAAATTGTGCCTATATGTGTAATATGAATTGTAATTCATTCTGCTGTCTTATATAACAAATTAGAATTTAAAAAGTCCATTGACAACTAAAAAGGTATTTAAAAAATTGCACAAATTACTTGACTTTTTGTTTTGGATTTTATTGCTTTTATTTATATTTAAATGAGTAAATATTTATATTACCCTAAAAGTTTATTTTATTTGTGTATTATATTTCTTTTCTTTTTTTTTTTTTTGGTGCACCATACTTAGTCCAGTAAGAAATCTAAAATGTCTTGAATATTTATTTCTTTCAACAGATTTTGTAATGAATATTTTTATATCCATGGAGCATATGTCAGACCAATATGAAAATGAAGCTTTTAATCTTACCTGTTAAACACATTTCAACTTCTAGTTTCAACCCATAGTATAGTTAGAACTGTGAAGAACAATTTAGAAATCTTCTCTTCTTCACTTATGCAGAAAAGGGAAATCACATATACTAAGATCAAATTTCCATCATCCTAAAAATGTAATGTAATAATGTAACCTCTCAAGGCTGAGATTGTGGCTCAGTGGTAGAGTACTTGCCTAGCATGCATGAGGCACTGGGTTTGATCCTCAGCACCACATAAAAATAAAATAAAGATATTGTGTCCAACTAAAAAATAAATATTAAAAATAATGTAACCACTCCTATATACTTAGAGCTATGAATGAAGTAACATTCTTATTTACCATGTACATGTTGAGTCCTGAGAAATCTGATCCTTCCTCATTTTTTTTTTAAGTGGTGGGAGGGAGGCGGTAAGGGTGAGTAGGTATGCTGGGGACTGAACCTAGCTAGGGGCAATTTACCACTGAGACACATACCCAGTCCTTTTTATTTAATTTTGAAGCAGGTCTCACTAAGTTGCCGAGGCTGGCCTGGTCCTTTCTCATTTCCAAGTATATAGTGAATATAGCAAAGAGAGGTTTGTCTACTCACTTGACTGCAAGACTGCTATATAGTGGTAGTTGTTCAGTGAATTCAGAGTATGTATAAAGCCTTTCTGGATCATTCAATATCTAAAGAACATTTTTAAGTATCTTTTTATTTTATTTATTTGTTTACTTTTATTTATATATGACAGCAGAATGCATTACAATTCTTATTACACATATAGAGCACAATTTTTCATATCTCTGGTTGAATACAAAGTATATTCATACCAATGCAAGTCTTCATACCTGTACTTTGGATAATAATCATCATCACATTCTACCATCATTAATAACCCCATGCCCTCTCCCTTGCCCTCCAACCCCTCTGCCCTATCTAGAGTTCGTCTATTCCTCCCATGCTCCCACTCCCTATCCCACTATGAATCAGCCTCCTTTTGTCAAAGAAAACATTTGGCATTTGGTTTTTTGGGATTGGCTAGTTTCTTTTAGCATTATCTTCTCTAACTCCATCCATTTACCTGCAAATGCTATGATTTTATTCTCTTTTATTGCTGAGTAATATTTCATTGTATATATATGTCACATTTTCTTTATCCATTCGTCTACTGAAGGATCCACAGTTTAGTTATTGTGAATTGTGCTGCTACAAACATTGATGTGGCTGTGTCCCTGTAGTATGCTATTTTTAAGTCCTTTAAAGAATATTTTTAATTAAGTGATATTTTAATCATACTTTCAGCACATAAATATTAGAGAAACAAAATTACATGCATCTTGTTTTTCAACTAAAACCGAAAAAAAAACCAGTGGAAAAAATAATAATTATCCAAAACTTAGATAAGCAGCAATGCAATGAAGATTAGTGGCTATGAAATTAAGCTACTAATAAAATGTGCTCTGTGCAGAACCTATTCCCACTAGTGAGCACTGGCGGAAATCTCCCCCATGTACAGCCATGGTTGATTGGTTTCGCATTGACTAAGGGTACAGACTGCCTTATGTGAAACCTATTTTACCTTTGCAGCTCAGGACTTAATCATGCTCATTTTCCAGCTTCTGAAATAACACATAAAGCACTTTTCATTCATCAGTATCAATTAAAGGGGCTTCTTTCAATGTTGAAAATTGCATATAATTCAGTTCCAATTATAATACTTTGCTAATTTCCATCATTTGTTTGAACAGATTTTTTTTTAAAAAAAGCTAGCATTATGAATTATCTGCT
Organism: Callospermophilus lateralis; assembly: GCF_048772815.1. Classification (NCBI taxonomy): domain Eukaryota; kingdom Metazoa; phylum Chordata; class Mammalia; order Rodentia; family Sciuridae; genus Callospermophilus; species Callospermophilus lateralis. Next base: position 46,208,335 of record NC_135309.1, read on the forward strand.
GAACTCAACCAAAATGTATGGTTGTTCATTTTCTAAGTTTTGGGGCATAATTCTGTAAAAACAGTACATTGATCTTACACATTTAAAATTTCCATGAGAAATGATAAATTTCTTTATACTTAAGCATATACTATAGATAAGGTCCCATATAACCCTCTATTTCAATTTCAAAAGGGTCTCTTATTCTACATTATAAAATTGTAAGAATACACATGACATTCAGTGGCTATCCAGTTCAAAACAGAGTTAAATGATATGCCCAGGGCCACAGACAGGTAATGACAGTCACAACCTCTAATCTCAGTCAGCTGGAATTTTCACACATGGTAAATCCATAACTCTTTTGTTCATTTATTTCCGGTATAAGCATCCTGATTTAGAAAATAAAAACATTGTTAAAGCAAGAGAGTGGGTCTTCCTTGTATCCTTTCAGTCATCATTTATAGAAGTCATTTCAAAATCTGTCACAGTGGAATTTCCAGGGCTCAGTCTCTTCCATATCAAACTAAAATAAAAGAAATAGGAAGATTAGGTATTTCGATGAGACTTTGCACCCAGAAGATAAAGCTGTAAGAATATTGGAATGGAACTGGTATTTACCCCCAAGTCATTTCAGAGTTCTGGCAAAGGGAAGAGAATTGAAGAAAGTCATCTACCTACTTCTACCAAATGTCAGACTAGCTTTTTTCTTCCTTTCCATCACTTCAACTTTGGATTTAGAAAGAATAAAAGAAAACCAAGCTTGTTAAGGCATCCTGAGTTCATCTGGCATTCATTCCTAGGATACATATCAAACACCCTTTCATCCATTCTCTCACAGAAAAGGTACAACTAAAAACTTATATGGAATATTTCTGAAAAAAAGGCCTTTTCAAATGTAAGAAATTTTCTTGCAAACATTGAGAGCTGTGGGTATGATGAAAATTATTTCACAGTTCTAGGTGAAGAAAATATCACATTATTTTCATATTATCAAATCTAAACCACCATTCCTCAGTCAGCTCCAGAGCAGTATCCCATCCCAAGGGCAAAGACCCCAGGGTTTAACACAGTCCAGTGCTTAGGAAGGGCCCTCTGATCTTTTTGGTCCAGACTGGTCAATGTACCTTGATACAGCAGGAGTGAGAGCCGTTTATTGTAGGATCTGAGCGATATTTATACATTTTACACAGCTTATCTAATTAGCATAAAATAGGTACAGCAGTCAACCAATAAGGAATCTCCACACTTAATGGCTCGCTTTTGTTACTTCACAAACCACTCCCTCTGCATTTTGCCAGGCACCATGCAGACTTGTTTACAGACTCTAACATTTCTCTAGCAAAACAACAGGTGCCAATCTGACTTGTTTATAGACCTTAACATCCTCCCACTTAAGCTTGGGCACCTTACCAAGGCTGGGAACACCAACATCAATGGCTCAGCTTTTCCACTTTGTCACAAAGCCATTCCACATTAAGGATGGGTCACTTCCTGGGGATTACAAGGAAGCAGCACATAGGGGCTAGATCCTGGATCCTGTTACTCCATAGTTACAGTAACAGTACTTTGCCCCTCAAATAAATTCCTCTTGGAGTCCTCCTTAGTAGATACTCCCTCCTAGGCTCTTGCCTGTTTTCCTTCTTCTCTGGGACCACCTGAGTGGTTCTCACTTTAATGATTTTAGGCTTTTAAAAATGAAAGGCAGTTATATTGTTGTACTTGTGCTTTGACCCTGCTGAATAAAAGCTCAAAGAAAGAAAGTAGAAAATATTCTTAAAATGGGACAGGAAAACAGAACTAAAGGCAAATTCATATTTCAACAAATTATCCTATCACATGGGTCTCTTATAAAGTGTCCTTTTTGCTAAATTATTTGAAAACTAATACTGAGTAGCCTCCTCTTCCATTCCTCTTCACATTTCTGAGATGCACTTTCTGGAGGCACAAGTTAGGGCAAGTTGTGGTTGAATTCTAGGTTAAGCAGCATCCAGTTTCTAGTCCAAAGGTTGTCATAATTAGTTGGAGTGCATCCTTGCTAATGTTTTGCTTTTGGTTATCAGTTTTAGGGCTATAGAAGTGAATTATCATGTGACCCCTATCAGTGAGCAGCCCCACCATCCAGCAAAGTTAACCATCTTCATTTGACAATTGTGCCCACATCAATTCTACTTTCCAGACGTGCCAAACTGCTTGTGGTTCTAAAAGATGTGCTGTCTGAGCTCCAGGCCTTTGCATAGATGGCTCCCTCTGCCTAAAATAATGTTTCACAAAAATTTTATTATCAGTGCACACAGGAAAGAATATTTGTGAACTTGAAATACGGTTCCATGGCATAGTGTTTGCCTATCATGTTCAATCCCCAGCACTGGGAAAGAAAAGGAGAAGAGGAAAAATATGTGTATAGTACAGAGGGATAAACTGGAAAGAATTTGTAATTATCTATATGGGTCTGGTTGAAAAAAATTCAGTGGGGAAAGCATTATAAGATATCAAAACATTTTCATAAGAAACTTTAGCTTTCTAATATAAATCTAACTTGTTTCTTTTGAAATCATTTAAAACCTATAAAAGTTGCAACAATAGTACAAATAACATTTTTACTGAAACAAGCGGGAATAAATTGTTAATGATATACAACAGTGCCCACAGCTAAAGCTGGATATAATTGCTTCCTACAAACAAGGACATTCTCTTACATAACCACAATATAACCATTACAATCAGGAAATTTAAGACTGATCCATTACTGCTAACTAATCCACAAAGCCCATTCAAGTTTTGACAATTGTGAGAATAGATCTCCTCCAGGATCACACTTTGCATTTTGTTTTCATGTTCCTTTAGTCTCCTTGACTTTGTTGAATTTGACTTTGAAGATTATAGCCTTCAAAACCAGTGATTTTGTATAATATCCCAAATCCAAGACAATTTGGATTTTTTGTCAGATATTTCTTCATCAAACAAAGATTATGCATTTTTGGCATGAACGTCACAGAAGTGACAATGAATCCTATTAGGTGGTAAGGATTTCTATTTGTTCCATTATTGGTGATGTTAACTTTCAGCAAGGTGGTGTCTGATAGATTTCTCCATCATTTGTTTCTTTTTACCTCAACTTTGTCACTATAAAGTATTTTGTATGGAGGTATTTTAGGTCTACATAATATCCTTTTCTTCAATAAAATACCATTGTTAAATGTTATTATAGTAGTACTGGGACTTGAACTCAGGACCTCCTAAATACTAGGCAAGCATTTCAAAGAATATTTTATTTCAAAAAATATTTTATTTTGAAATAGTCTCTCTAAATAGCCCAGGTTGTCCTCAAATTTGTAATCCTCTTTCCTTAGCCTGACAAGAAACTGGGATCACTAATTTTTAAGATTCATTGATGTTTCTTGGCTGAATTAATTATTATCTGATGACTATATTTTATATTGGGGATTGAATCCAGGGCTTTGCACATGTCAGACAAACTTTCTACCATTGAGCTACATCCCCAGCTATATCCTGATATTTTCTAAATGGTGATTTTCTTAATCATTCCTCTTACATTTACTAATTGTCTTCTCTCCAACTATCTATTCATTTGTGTATATCAGTATGTACCCATACATGCCTATTTTATTTAATGAGCTGAGCTGTAATCTGCTATTATCATTATTTATTTTGATGCCCAAAGTATACCAGATTTGATCATTAGGAACTCATTCAAGATGACTTCAGTGGTCTTTTGATATTACCCCACAATTCTTGGAGTACTTTTTGATTTCTGGCCTAATAAGATATTTCAAACTCATCTCAGACTTTCCCTGCCCTGCCCTGGAATCAACTAATAAGGATTCTTGATTCCCTTTAATGGAGAATGGTACTTAGACACCAAGACATAGGCACTAAATGTGTTTCTGACTATTGGGAGTGTTGCTGCTTTCAGAGCTAGAAAATGTATTTATGTATTATACACATTGTACATTATATTCATACCTACACTTATGTATGCAATTAATGTATTTACATCTATATTTATTTCTACATACATCTATGTAGCCATGAGTTCCTACTAATATTTCAATTCCAATCCAGTATCCCAAAATTCATTCTAGTTCCTTTTCTTTTCCATTCTTAAATATCTCTCTTCTCTGACAATGGAAAAACTGACCTTCATTTCCCTCAATATATTTACTTATTAGCTCAGTCCTGCCTGGTGTTATCAGTTTCCTTCATTGCTACACTCACTCACAGAGATTTCCTCCTTGCTCTGGGTTACGGTTTAGATATGAGATGTCTCCCGAAAGCTCATGTGTAAGAAATGCAAAAAATTTCAGAGGTGAGATGATTGGGTTATGAGAATCTTAAACGAATAAGGATTAACTGGTTGGTGACTTTAGGCTGGGGGGCTATGACTGGAGGAGGTGGATCACTGTGGGCATGCCTTTAGGGTTTACATTTTGTCCATGGTGAGCAGAGCTCTCTCTCTGCTTCTGGGTCACCATGTTCTGAACTGTTTTCTTGCTCCACAATCTTTTGCCATGATATTCTGTCTCATCTGGGGGCCAGAGCAATGGAGTCTGCTGTCTGTGGACTGAGACCTCTGAAATCATGAGTGCCAAATAAACTTTTCCTCCTCTAAAATTGTTATTGTCAGAGTTTTTGGTCGCAGAAATAAAAATCTGACTCAAATACCCTGCTCAGAATGTGATACACTGTGGTGGCCCATCCTTGCTGCCATAGGCTCTCCCAGGTAGATGCCTTCCTTACCCTGTTGGGCTTCAGTGACCCCACACCAAGCCATCATCTTCCTGTGGCAGAGATGCCCTCCCCCTCCTAGTCAAGCTCTGACACATGGTGCCAAGCCAGTAAGCATCCTTCTTATCCCACTTAGTCTCCAATATTTATCAATGAGCTCCCAACTCCATACTCAAACTAGGCATCTTCTTTCCCTCACTCAACTCCACACCCTATGCCAGGTTGCCACTGTCACCAGCATCCTGTGCAGAAAACCTGCTCACCTCTCTAGGCTCCAATTGCAAAGTGGGCCACTGCCACCTCCTGCTACACACTCCTTTCTCGCTCCACAGAGGCTCTGATGCCCTTGCCAGGCCGCCACCACCACCGCCACCCTCTCATTTCAGTACAGATGTCTACTTTGCTCAGCACTACCTAATTGTTTTTAGATTACTTGGGAAGGAAAGGAAAAGAAGGACACAGGTTTGAGACTTGAAATGGCTATGTGCGATTCCTGATCAAGACATTTTTTAAAAATTTTTATTTGTTCTTCTTAGTTGTACATGACAGCAGAATGCATTTCAATTCATTGTTAATAAATGGAGTGCAATATTTCAATTTTCTGGTTATACACCGTGTAGAGACATACCATTAGTGCAATCATACTTGTACCTAGGGTAACGATGTCCATCTCATTCCACCATCTTTCCTATATTTGCCCAATCCAAAAGTCTTCCATTCTTCCCAAGCCCCCCACCCCCATCATAGATCAGCATCCACTAATCAGAGAAAACATTCAGCCTTTAGTTTTTGGGGACTGGTTTATTTCACTTAGCATGATATTCTCCAACTCCATCCATTCACCTGCAAATACCATAATTTTATTCTCTTTTAATGCTGAGTAATATTCCACTGTGTGTGTATGTATATGTATGTATGTGTGTGTGTGTGTGTGTATATATATATATATATATATATATATATATATATATATTACATATGTACGTATATATATATAAAATCTGACTCAAACACCCTGCTCAGACTGTAATATTCTGTGGTGGCCTATCCTTGCTGCCACAGGCTCTGTAATTTATTTATTTATATATATATATATATATATATATATATATATATATATACACACACATATATATACACATATATATACATACACACACACACACACACACACACACACACACACACACATATATATATATATATATATATATATTACAGTTTCTTTATCCATTCATCTATTGATGGGCATCTAGGTTGGTTCCACATTTTAGCTATAATGAATTCAGCTGCTATAAACATTGGTGTGTTTATGACACTATAGTATGCTGATTTAAAGTCCTTTGGGTATAGACCGAGGAGTGAGATAGCTGGGTCAAATGGTAGTTCCATTTAAAATTTTCTGAGGAATCTCCACCACTTGTAGAGATGAAAGAAACCACTCTACAAGTGGTTACACCAATTTGCAGTCTCACCAGCAGTGTATGAGTGTACATCCTCTCCAACAATTATTATTGCTTGCATTCTTGATAACTGTCATTCTGACTGGCGTGAGATGAAATCTTAGAGTAGTTTTGATTTGCATTTCTATAATTGCTAGAGATGTTGAACACTTTTTCATATATTTTTTGATTGCTTGTATATCTTCTTCTGAGAAGTATCTGTTCAATTTCTTAGCCCATTTATTAAGTGTTTGGTTTTTTTGGTATTAAGTTTTTTGAGTTCTTTATATATCTGAGAGATTAGTGTTCTATCTGATGTAAAAGTGGTAAAAATTTGCTCCCATATATAGCTCTTTACCTCAGTGATTGTTTCTTTTCTGAGAAGAAGCTTTTAGTTTGAATCCATCCCATTTATGGATTCTTGATTTTATTTTTTGTGCTTTAGGAGTCTTGTTAATGAAGTTGGGACCTAATATGACATGAAGAAGATTTGGGCGCACTTTTTCTTCTATTAGGTGCAGGGTCTCTGGTCTAATTCCTAGATCCTTGATCCATTTTGAGTTGAGTTTTGTGCATGGTGAGAGATAGAGGTTTAATCTCATTTTGCTACATATGGATTTCCAGTTTTCCCAGCACCATTTGTTGAAAAGGCTATCTTTTCTCCAATGTATGTTTTTGGTGCCTTTGTCTAGTATGAGACGTCTGTATTTATGTGGGTTGGTCTCTGTGTCTTCTATTCTGTACCATTGGTCTACCTGTCTATCTTGGTGCCAATAACATGCTGTTTTTGTTATTATTGCTCTGTAGTATAGTTTATGGTCTAGTATTGTAATGCCTCCTGCTTCACTTTTTTTGCTAAAGATTGCTTTGGATGTTCTGGGTCTCTTATTTTTCCAAATGAATTTCATGATTGCTTTTTCTATTTCTGTAAGAAATGATGTTGAGATTTTAATAGGAATTGCATTAAATTTGTATAACAGTTTTGGTAGTATGGCCATTTTGACAATATTAACTCTGCCTATCCAAGACCATGAGAGATCTTTCCATCTTCTAAGGTCTTCTTCAATTTCCTTATTTAGTGTTCTATAGTTTTCATTGTAGAGGTCTTTCATCTCTTCTGTTAGACTGATTCCCAAGTATTTTATATTTTTTGAGGTTATTTTTGAATGAGGTAGTTTTCCTAAATTCTCTCTCAGTGGATTCATCACTTAGATATAGAAATGCAATTGATTTATGGGTATTGACTTAATATCCTGCTACTTTGCTGAATTCACTTATTAGTTCTAGAAGTTTTCTGGTGGAATTTCTTGGATCTTCTAAATATAGAATTATGTTGTTGGCAAATAGTGATGGTTGGAGTTATTCTTTTCTTATGCATATTCCTTTAATTTCTTTTGTCTGTCTGATTGCTCTGGCTAGAATTTCAAGGACTATGTTGAATAGAAGTGGTGAAAGAGGGCATCCCTGTCTTGTTCCAGTTTTTAGAGGGAATGCTTCCAATTTTTCTTCATTTAGAATGATGTTGGCCTTGGGCTTAGCATAGGTAGCTTTTACAATTTTGAGGTATAATCCTACTATTCCTAGATTTCCAGTGTTTTGAACATGAAGAGGTGCTGTATTTTATCGAATGCTTTTTCAGCATCTATTGAGATAATCATATGATTCTTGTCTTTAAGTCAATTGATGTGATGTATCATATTTATTGATTTCTGTATGTTGAACCAACCTTTCAACCCTGGGATGAACCACATTTGATTGTGGTGCACTATCTTTTTAACTTGTTTTTTATGTGATTGGCCAGGATTTTATTGAGAATTTTTGTGTCTATGTTCATCAGGGATATTGATCTAAAATTTTCTTTCCTTGATGTGTCTTTGGTTTTGGTATCAGGGTAATGCTAGCCTCATAGAATGAGTTTGGAAGGGTTTCCTCCTTTTCTATTTCATGGAATAATTTGAGAAGTATTGGTATTAATTCTTATTGGAAGGTCTTGTAGAACTCGGCTGAGAATCAGTTTTTCATAGTTGATAGAATTTTGATGGTCTCTTTAAATTGTGTATGTCCTCCTGATTCAGTTTGGGTAGATCATATGTTTCTAGAAATTTGTCTATGTCATTGATAATTTCTTTTTTATTGGATTATACATTTTCAAAATAATTTCTAATTATCTTCTGTACTTCAATAGTGTCCATTGTGATATTCCCTTTTTCATCACAAATTTTAGTAATTTGAGTTTCCTCTCTCTTTCATTAAAAGAACCAACTTTTTGTTTTGTCAATTTTTAAAATTGTTTCTTTTGTTTCAATTTCATTGATTTCAGCTCTGATTTTAATTATTTTCTGTCTTCTATGCTTTTGGTGTGGGTTTGTTCTTCTTTTTCTAGAGCTTTGAGATGTAATGTTAGGTCTGTCATTTATTTGTTGACTTTTTATTCTTTTGATAAATGAGCTCATGCATTGAACTTTCCTCTTAGCATTGCCTTCATAGTATCCCAGAGATTTTGATACATTGTATCAGTGTTCTCATTTAGCTCTAGGAATTTTTTTTATCTCCTCCGTGATGTCTTCTACCATCTATTGCTCACTCAATATCATATTATTTTGTCTCCAGATGTTGGAGTAGCTTCTATTATATATTTACCATTGATTCCTACTTTCACTCCATTATGACATGATAGAATGCAGGGTAGTATCTCTTTTTTTTTTTTTTGTATTTTCTGAGAGTTGCTTTGTGGCATATATATGGTCTATTTTAGAGAATGATCCATGTGCTGCTGAGAAGAAGGTGTATTCACTCGATGATGGATGAAATACTTTTATAAGTCTAAATCATTGATTGTATTATTGAGTTCTATAGTTTCTTTATTTAGTTTTTGTTTGGAAGATCTATCCAGTGGTGAGAGAGCTGTGTTAACGTCACTCAGTATTATTGTGTTGTGATCTATTTGCTTCTTGAAATTGAGAAGAGTTTGTTTTATATATATAGATGCTCCATTGTTTGGGGCATAGATTGTTATGTCTTGTTGATGTATGTTTCCCTTAAGCAGTATGAAATGTCCTTCTTTATCTCTTTCAACTAACTTTGGTTTAAAGTCCACTTTATCTGATATTAGGATGGAAACCTCTGCTTGTTTACATGGCCCATGTGACTGGGTATGTGTTTTTCCCATCCTTTCACCTTTAGTCTGTGGATGTCTTCTCCTATAAGATGAGTCTCTTGAAGGCAGAATATTATTGGATATAATTTTTTTAATCCAGTCTGCAAGGCTATGTCTTTTAATTGATGAGTTTAGGTCATTAACATTTAGGGTTATTTTTGAGATATGGTTTGTATTCCCAGATATTTTGGTTTATTTTTGGTTTCTAACTTGAGTTGTTTTCTCCTTTGATTGGGTTTTTGTTTAATGTAGTTCTTCCCTTTGCTGATTTTCATTGTTATTTTTCATTTCCTCCTCATGGAATATTTTGCTGAGAATATTCTGTAGTTCAGGCTTTCTTGTTGTAAAATCTTTCAATTTTTGTTTATCATGGAAGGTTTTTATTTCATCATCAAATCTGAAGCTTAATTTTGCTGGGTATAAGATTCTTGTTTGGCATCCATTTTCTTTTAGAGCTTGGTATATGTTGTTTCAAGATCTCCTAGCTTTGATGATCTGGTTGAAATCTACTAAGATCCAAATTGGTTTCCCTCTGTATGTAATCTGAAACTTTTCTCTTGTGGCCTTTAAAATTCTATCTTTATTCTATATGATAGGAATTTTCATTATAATGTGACTTGGTGAGGATCTATTGTAACTTTGTATATCTTGTGTCCCGTAAGCCTCTTGTATTTGATTTTCCAATTTATTCTTCGGGTTTGGGAAATTTTCTGATATTATTTCTTTGAAGAGATTATGCATTCCTTTCGTTTATATCTCTGTGCTTTCCTCTATCCTGATAATTCTTATATTTGTTCTTTTCATGTTGTCCCATAATTCCTGGGGGTTCTGTATATGGTTTCTCATCATCTTCACTGTGTGGTCAACTTTATTTTCAAGATTATATATTTTATTTTCATTGCCTGAAGTTCTGTCTTCCAAGTGATCTAGTCTATGGTTGATGCTTTATGTTGAATTTTTAATTTGGTTTATTTTTTCCTTTATTTCAAGGATTTCTGCTTTTGTTTTTTTTTTTTCAGAGTCTCCATCTCTTTCTTGAAGTAATCTTTTGCTACCTGTATTTCCTTTCTTATTTCTTTGTTGCAGCCATCAAATTTTTCCTGTATTTGCTCTCTTAATTCATGTTTTGCTTCACATATAATTTTAATTATGTACATTTTGAACTCCTTCTCTGACATTTTATCTCTTGTGCTATCAATGAGATCTATTATTGTATCAGCTTTGTTTGTTTGGGGCACTTTCTTCCCTTGTTTCTTCATATCGTCTGTATGTCTTCCTCTCTAGCAGTGTGGATCAAGGGTTGTTCTGCTACTAGTAAGCATGTGTGGTGGCTTTACTCCTACTGCCTGGTAGGCCGGGTTCCTCTGCTCCTACCACGTGGCCTGCTGGGGTTGCTGTGGTCTGCTGCTCCTCCTTCCTGCTGGTGGGCTGGTCAGGGTTGAGGTCATCTCCTTTTGCATGGTGAAGGGCAGCTGATCAAGCCTTTTAAATAATAGTCTCTTCAATTTTTTCTATCCACCAACCACAAGAAAGTTTATTCATGAGTACGTTGATGAGAATTTAAAAGTTTGTATCACTTCTAAAATAAGCCACATTTGAGATTATATGTAAAGATTCTTACACCTCTTTCTTTTATTTTATTGGCAAATTAAAACATGCAGAGCAGAGGGCACAGCTAGAGTAAAGATCTCAAAGAAGGAAGACCTTCAGAGGGCTGAAGAGTATCTGCAGAGGAGCAGAGTGCTGGGAAATGAGGAGAGAGGTAAGCAAGGGAGGATTGCTCAGGGCCTTGTGTACCAGGCAACGAATCCAAAATTCAAGCACAATAGAAACTACGGGGATGGGGGCTTCAAATAAGGACATACATAACATGATGTGGGGTCATAAGATTGAACAGATTGGCTGCTATTGTGAATTTGGGATTGTAGACTACAGCAGAGAAATCAGTAGGAGTCTACCATAGCAGTCCAAGGAAGAGATGATGATGGCTGGGATTAGGCTGGTAGCAGAATGTGTGAAAAGAAGTGGATGAATTCAAACACAGTTGGCTGGCAGGATCAAAAGGAACTTGCTAATAGTTTTGATAAAGTGTGTAAGAGAAAGAGTAATCAAGAATGGCTCAGAGTATTCTCACTTCAGCAAATGGGTAGATAGCAATTCAATTACTAAAATTTGGAAGACTAGGACAGGAGGCAGGTGTCCTTGTGTATTCTTTTTGGAATATGTTAAGTCTGAAATCTCTATTGATAGTCAAAGAAGAGTTGAATAAGCAAATGAATATAGGGGTTAGGGCTAATGATATAAATTTGGAAGTAATTTGCATACCATATTTAAAGACATGTGATAACACTACATAGCCAAATGTCTTAAGACAGAACTACTCCAGTGTTTAGAAGTTCAGTTTAAGAAAAGCAGAAAGAAGAGGAAAACATACAAAGACTAAGAAAGAGTGATAAGTGAGGCAGAAGAAAAATCAGGAAAGTGTCACGTCTTAGAAGCCACTGCAAGAAAGTATCTCAAGAATGAGGGAGAGGATCACTATAATAAAAAAATGTAAAATGGGACAGACACTTTGGAAAACAGGTTGGTAGTTCCTCAAACATAGGGCCAACAATCCACTCTAGTGTTATATGTCCAAGAAAAATGAAAATATATGTCCACACAAAAACCTGTATACAAATGTTCATCGCAGTATTATTTATAATTGCTTTAAAATGGAAACAAGTCAAGTGTCTATGAACTGATAAATAGATATGGAATACTACTTGAGAATTAAAAGGGATAAAATACTGACACATGTTACAATATGGATGAACTTAGAGACCAGTATGCTAAGTGAAAGAAGTCAGTCACAAAAGATCACAAGTGTCATGACTTCACTTATGTAAGATGTCCAGAATAGGTGAGTCTAGAGATACAGAAAGTTTCTTATGTAAACACTAATCCTAGTGTTTACATAAGGCTGGGAGAGAAAAAGGATGGGGAAATGAAGAGTGATTGCTAATAGGTACTTGGTTTTGATTGGGGATACAAAATATCCTAAAATTACATTGGCTTGTGGTGATTGTTGCATAACTAAAAACATTGATTTGTACAATTTAAATGAGTTAATTATATGATATGTAAATTATATCTTGATAAAACTGTTTTTTTTTAATTTTTTTTTCCTCTTTCATACATTTGATTCATGTGAGTTATGCTTTTCCATTTTTACCCCAAATACAAATTGCAGAATCACATCAGTTATACATTCACCATGTTTACATAATGCCATATTAGTGACTGTTGTATTCTGCTGTCTTTCCTATCCCCTACAATCCCCCCTCCTCTCCCCTCCCATCTTCCCTCTCTACCCCATCTGTTGTTGTTCCATTCTCTCCCTCCCCCCCCTTTCCCGTCACAACCTCATATATGTGATTCGTATAACGATGTGGTTTTCCTTCCGTTTCCATGCAATTTCCCTTCCCTCTCCCTTTCCCTCCCTTCATTCGTTTCAGTTTAATGTTAATCTTTTTCTCATGCTCTTTCCCCCTGTTCAGTTCTTTGTTGCTCTCCTTAAATCAACGAAGACATTTGGCATTTGTTTTTTAAGGATTGGCTAGCTTCACTTAGCATAATCTGCTCTAATGTCATCCATTTCCCTGCAAATTCCATGATTTTGTCATTTTTTAGTGCTGCATAATACTCCATTGTGTATAGATGCCACATTTTTTTTATCCATTCATCTATTGAAGGGCATCTAGGTTGGTTCCACAGTCTAGCTATTGTGAATTGTGCTGCTATGATCATTGATGTGGCAGTATCCCTATAGTATGCTCTTTTAAGGTCCTCAGGGAATAGTCCGAGGAGGGCGATAGCTGGGTCGAATGGTGTTTCCATTCCCAGCTTTCCCAGGAGTCTCCATGCTGCTTTCCATACTGGCCGCACCAATTTGCAGTCCCACCAGCAATGTACAAGAGTACCCTTTTCCCCACATCCTCGCCAGCACTTATTGTTGTTTGACTTCCTAATGGCTGCCAGTCTTACTGGAGTGAGATGGTATCTTAGGGTGGTTTTGATTTGCATTTCTCTGACTGCTAGAGATGGTGAGCATTTTTTCATGTACTTATTGATTGATTGTATGTCATCTTCTGAGAAGTGTCTGTTCAGGTCCTTGGCCCATTTGTTGATTGGGTTATTTGTTATCTTATTGTTTAATTTTTTGAGTTCTTTGTATATTCTGGAAATTAGGGCTCTATCTGAAGTGTGGGGAGTAAAGATTTGTTCCCAGGATGTAGGTTCCCTATTCACTTCTCTTATTGTTTCTCTTGCTGAGAAAAAACTTTTTAGTTTAAGTAAGTCCCATTTGTTTATTCTTGTTATTAACTCTTGGGCTATGGGCGTCCTATTAAGGAATTTGGAGCCTGACCCCACAATATGTAGATCGGAGCCAACTTTTTCTTCTATCAGGTGCAGGATCTCTGATTTGATATCAAGCTCCTTGATCCATTTTGAGTTAACTTTTGTGCATGGCGAGAGAAAGGGATTCAGTTTCATTTTGTTGCATATGGCTTTCCAATTTTCCCAGCACCATTTGTTGAAGATGCTATCCTTCCTCCATTGCATGTTTTTAGCCCCTTTATCAAATATAAGAAAGTTGTAATTTTGTGGATTGGTTTCTGTGTCCTCTATTCTGTACCATTGATCCACCTGCCTGTTTTGGTACCAGTACCACGCTGTTTTTGTTACTATTGCTCTGTAGTACAGTTTGAACTCTGGTATCGCTATACCTCCAGATTCACACTTCCTGCTTAGAATTGCTTTTGCTATTCTGGGTCTTTTGTTATTCCATATGAATTTCATGATTGCTTTATCTATTTCTACAAGAAATGCCGTTGGGATTTTGATTGGCATCGCATTAAACCTGTAGAGAACTTTGGGTAATATCGCCATTTTGATAATGTTAGTTCTGCCTATCCATGAACAGGGTACATTTTTCCATCTTCTAAGATCTTCTTCTATCTCTCTCTTTAGGGTTCTATAGTTTTCATTGTATAAATCTTTCACCTCTTTTGTTAGGTTGATTCCCAAGTATTTTATTTTTTTTGAGGCTATTGTGAATGGAATGGTTTTCCTCATTTCCATTTCAGAAGTTTTGTTGCTGATATACAGGAATGCCTTTGATTTATGCGTGTTGATTTTATATCCTGCCACTTTGCTGAATTCATTTATTAACTCTAGCAGTTTCTTTGTAGACCCTTTTGGGTCTGTTAAGTATATTATCATGTCATCCGCAAATAGCGATAATTTAAGTTCTTCTTTTCCTATTTTTATGCCTTTAATTTCTTTTGTCTGTCTGATTGCTCTGGCTAGCATTTCAAGAACTAAATTGAATAGAAGTGGTGAGAGAGGGCATCCCTGTCTAGTTCCAGATTTTAGAGGGAATGCCTTCAGTTTTTCTCCATTTAGAATGATGTTAGCCTGAGGCTTAGCATATATAGCTTTTACAATGTTGAGGTAAGTTCCTGTTATCCCTATTTTTTCTAGTGTTTTGAACATAAAGGGATGCTGTACTTTGTCAAATGCTTTTTCTGCATCTATTGAGATGATCATATGGTTCTTATCCTTAAGTCTATTGATGTGGTGAATAACATTTATTGATTTCCGTATATTGAACCAGCCTTGCATCCCAGGGATGAATCCTACTTGATCATGGTGTACAATTTTTTTGATGTGCTTTTGCATTCGATTCGCCAGGATTTTATTGAGAATTTTTGCATCTAAGTTCATTAGAGATATTGGTCTATAGTTTTCTTTCTTTGAAGTGTCTTTGTCTGATTTTGGGATCAGGGTTATGTTGGCCTCATAGAATGAATTTGGAAGAGCTCCTTCTTTTTCTATTTCTTGAAATAGCTTGAAAAGTATTGGAATTAACTCTTCTTTGAAGGTTTTGTAGAACTCTGCTGTATACCCATCCGGCCCCGGGCTTTTCTTAGTTGGTAGTCTTTTGATGGCCTCTTCAATTTCTTCTTTTGTTATTGGTCTGTTTAAATTGTGAGTGTCTTTCTGACTCAGTCTGGGCAGATCATATGACTTAAGAAATTTATTGATATCTTCACTATCTTCTATTTTATTGGAATATAGGGTTTCAAAATATTTTTTAATTATCTTCTGTATTTCTGTAGTGTCTGTTGTGATATTGCCTTTTTCATCCCGTATGTTAGTAATTTGCGTTCTCTCTCTTCTTCTCTTCGTTAGCATGGCTAAGGGTCTGTCGATCTTATTTATTTTTTCAAAGAACCAACTCTTAGTTTTATCAATTTTTTCAATGGTTTTTTTTTGTTTCAATTTCGTTGATTTCCGCTCTGATTTTAATTATTTCTTGTCTTCTGCTATATTTGCTGTTGTTTTGTTCTTCCTTTTCTAAGGTTTTAAGATGTATCGTGAGTTCATTTATTTGTTGGTTTTTTCTTTTTTTGAGGAATGAACTCCAGGAGATGAATTTCCCTCTTAACACTGCTTTCATTGTGTCCCATAGATTCCGGTATGTTGTGTCTGTATTGTCATTTATCTCTAGGAATTTTTTGATTTCCTCCTTTATGTCTTCTGTAACCCATTGATCATTTAGTAACATATTGTTCATTTTCCAGGTGATGCAGGATTTTTCCTTCCTTCTTTTATCATTGATTTCCAGTTTCATTCCATTATGGTCAGATATGGTGCATGGTATTATCTCCACACCTTTATATTTACTGAGATTCGCCCTATGGCATAATATATGGTCTATCTTTGAGTAGGATCCATGTGCTGCTGAGAAGAATGTGTATCCACTTGATGACGGTTGATAAATTCTATATATGTCGGTTAAGTCTAGGTTATTGATTGTGTTATTGAGTTTTATAGCTTCTTTGTTCAGCTTTTGTCTTGAGGATCTATCCAATGGCGAGAGTGGTGTGTTGAAGTCCCCCATAATAATTGTGTTGTGGTCTATTTGACTCTTGAACTTGAGGAGAGTTTGTTTTATGAATGTTGCAGGTCCATTGTTTGGTGCATACAAATTGATAATTGTTATGTCTTGTTGGTGGATGGTTCCTTTTAACAGTATATAGTGTCCTTCTTTATCCCTTTTGATTACCTTAGGTTTGAAGTTGACTTTATTCGATATGAGAATGGCCACTCCTGCTTGCTTCCGAGGGCCATGTGAGTGGTATGATTTTTCCCACCCTTTCACCTTCAGTCTGTGTATGTCTTTTCCTATCATGTGAGTCTCCTGAAGGCAGCATATTGTTGGATTTGTTTTTTTAATCCAGGTTACTAGCTTATGTCTCTTGATTGGTGAATTTAAGCCATTAACATTTAAGGTTACAATTGAAATATGGTTTGTACTTCCAGTCATGTTTATTTATTTATTTATTTTAGATTGGTTAGTTTTCCCTCTTTGGTTATTTTTTCTCCCCCTTTACTAATATACCTCCCACTGTTAATTTTGGGCGCTATTTTTCAATTCCTCTTCTTGTAATATTTTGCACAACATATTTTGCAGTGCTGGTTTTCTAGCTGCGAATTCTTTTAGCTTTTGTTTATCGTGAAATATTTTAATTTCATTGTCAAATCTGAAGCTTAGTTTTGCTGGATACAGGATTCTTGGTTGGAATCCATTATTTTTCAGTGTTTGAAATACATTGTTCCAGGATCTTCTCGCTTTCAAAGTCTGTGATGAAAGATCAGTTGTTAACCTAATTGGTTTACCCCTAAATGTAATCTGCCTCCTTTCTCTCGTAGCTTTTAGTATTCTCTCCTTGTCCTGTATGTTAGCTATCTTCATAATTATGTGTCTTGGAGTTGGTCTATTATGGTTTTGGATGTTTGGGGTCCTGTAAGCTTCCAGAATTTGGCAATCCATTCCATCTTTCATCTCTGGGAAGTTTTCTAGTATTATTTCCTTTAATAAGCTATCCATTCCTTTGTATTGATTCTCTGTGCCTTCTTCTATCCCAATGACTCTCAGATGAGGTCTTTTGATGAGGTCCCATATCTCTTGGATAGATTGCTCGTGAGATTTCAGCATCTTTTCTGTCTTGACTATATTCTTTTCAATTTGATAAACTTTGTCTTCATTATCTGATGTTCTGACTTCTACTTGATCCAGTCTGTTTGTAATATTCTCATTAGCGCTTTTAATCTGATTTACGGCTTCTTGCATTTCTAAGATTCCTGCTTGATTTTTTTTTTAACACCTCTATCTCCTGATAAAGTTCATTCTTTGCGGATTGAATTTGTGTGGTTAGTTCCTCTTCAAAATATACTTTCAATGCTTGGATTTGCTGTCTCATGTCTTCTCTAATATTCCGTTCCATCTGAATTAGGTATGCCTTGATTTCTTTCCCTGTCCATGTTTCTGATTCTTCTTGGCCCTCCTTAAAAACAAACTGGAATAGGGCTGGGGTTGTGGCTCAGTGGCAGAGTGCTTGTCTAGCATGCATGATGTACTGGGTTCGATCCTTAGAACCCACATAAATGTAAAATAAAGATATTGTGTCGACCTAAAACTAAAAGATAAATATATAAAAAAAAAACTGGAATAAGTATTGCTGAGTTTCAATTGGAGTTGAAGCCACTGGATTGAACATGGAGGTCACTGGTGACCTTTGCGAGCAAATGTTCAGTGGTGTGATGGTGACAAGGCAATTAAGGTGGGCTGAGAGGGAATGAGAATTAAGGGAGTTGAGTCAAAGAAGTTTTGTTGGAAAGGGCTATTAAGAAATGGGGTTATTTCTACAGAAGCATATGGAATAAATAGAAGGCTTTTTTTTTTGTAAGATGAGAGATAATGGAAAATGTTAGTTGATGAGAACGAATCAATAGAGGGAGAAACTGATATTTCAGGAGAAAAAAATGTTTGTTGTTGATCAAAGTCCTTGAAAAGGGACTGTGGAAGGCAGAGATCCTAGGCACAGATGGCCCTGGATTGCAGATAGCATCAGGAAGACCAGAGAACTGCTGCTGTTTTCTCCTCATTTGCTCATCCCGCACCGTTATTTATCTTTCCATGTCAGGAACCATCAGCCACCCCCCATATGACTGGCTTTCAATCAGTATATTTTCAGGACATATATTGCTTAGGGCCTCACTAAATTTCTGATCCTCCTGCCTCAGCCTCCAGAGTTGCTGGGATTACAGCCATGCACCACCACGCCTGGCTTGTGTTAGCTTTCTATATTTGCTGTAACAAATCACCATGAGCCTAGTGACCTATAACAATACAAATTAATATCTTACAGTGTTGTAGGCCAGAAATCTGATGTGGGCTTCACTGGGCTTAAATTAAGGTTTTAGCCACCGCACATGCCCTGTAATCCCAGTGGCTCGGGAGGCTGAGACAGGAGGATCATGAGTTCAAAGCCAGCTTCAGCAAAAGCAAGGCACTACACAACTTAGCAAGACCCTGTCTCTAAATAAAATACAAAATAGTGCTAGAGCTGTGGCTCAGTGGTTGAGTGCTTCTGAGTTCAATCTCCAGTATTCTGCGCCCCCCCCCCAAAAAAAATAATAATAATAATAATAGGGCCGGGGATGTGGCTCAAGCGGTAGTGTGCTCACCTGGCATGCATGGGGCGCTGGGTTTGATCCTCAGCACCACATAAAAATAAAATAAAGATGTTTTGTCCACCAAAAACTAAAAAATAAATATTAAAAAATTCTCTCTCTTTTTTTAAAAAAAATAATAATAAAATAAAGGTTTCGGCAGGGCTGTGTTCCTTTCTAGAGGCTCTAGGGGAAAATTTGTCTGCTTGTAGAAACCACCCACATTCCTTGGTTTATGGCCTCCTTCCTTGATCTTCAAAGCCAGCAACTACGAATATAGTTATTTTCATACTTTACATTCTTCTGCCATTCTTCCACTGTCACAATCTCTCTGTTTCTCTCTTTCCTTCATCAGGAGAGGGGTCATGTGATTACATTGTCCCCATCCAGATAATCCAGAATAATCTCCCCAACCCAAAGTACATAGTCTTTTTTTGGAGGGGAGGGGGGATACTGGGGATTGAATCCAGGGGTGCTTATCCACTGAGCCACATTCCCAGCCCTTTTTTATATTATATTTAGAGACAGGGTCTCACTGAGTTGCTTAGGGCCTTGTTAAGTTTCTGAGGCTGACTTTGATCAATCCTCCAGCCTCTGCCTCCCAAACCACGGGGATTATAGGCATGCACCTCCAGGCCAGGCTTCTTAGTCTTAATCACATCTGCAAAGTACAAAGCACTTCTCACCAGGTAAGGTATAAGATGACATATTCACAGGCTCTAGAGATTGGGATATGGACTTCTTTGGGGAAGGGGACTATTATTCTGCCTACCCCAAGGCTAGGCATAAAAGAGAAGAACATGCATAATTGGGAGTGAAAGGAAGCCACTCATATGTACAAGGTTATTAAATCAAAATTGGATTTAATTAAAGGAAGTACTAAAGGAAAAATTTAAGTTTGATTATTTAATTTAATTATCACTACTTTTGAGGTTTAAAATACCCAGTGTTGAAGCAGAGCGAGGAGGATAAAGAAAAGAGTGGGCAGAGAATCCTGAAAATAACACACACAGGAAAAAATTCTGTGCCCTAAAATTACTGCTGTGCTTTAATGGCTTCAAAGTTTGGAATCACAAATGCACACAACCATATGTTGTTTTTTCAGCAAGTTAAATATTTTTAAAAACTCAATTCCTCATCCATCCAAATACAGTTTTCCATTAAAATGCCACCAGATGGCAGAAAAGAGCAGAAAATAAATTCCTTTTTTTTTTTTTTTTTTTAAAGAAGACCCCACTCTTACACTTGGAGAAGTCTATTCCTATGGACAGGGAATAAACACAACCCTCTTAAAAAAATAAATAAAAAGCACCTTGTTTTTGAAGGCTTCCAGAGACATTAATTTCAAAATTTGTCTTTAATTGATAGTTAGAAAACCCATTTAAAAATGTGTGCCAGTATGACACAGTCAAGTGGAACTCAGGATAGTTAAGCAAATTCATAAATCCTGAAAGAACTCAGAAGCTCTTTAGCTTTGCCAGGCATTCTGGCACATGCCTCTCATCACAGCAACTGGGGAGACGGGGGTGAGGGGTGGGGTGGTGGGGGGGTGGGCAGGAACATGGCAAGTTCGAGACCAGCCTCAGCAGCTTAGCAAGACCCTGTCTCAAAACTAAAATAAAAGGGCTGGGGATGTGGCTCAGCAGTTAAGTGACCCTGAGTGAACTCAGTACTCAAACCAAACCAAACAAACAAAAAACATGAAAAGAACCATTTTAGCTTAAAAACAAGCTTCCACCAAAGGTTTGACAATCTACTGTCCTAATACCTTGAGAAATCCCTCAACCACCTCAAATTCAGTTTGTCCCAAATCAAACTGGCCATATTCTTTTTCCTCCAGTTCTCTACTTCAGTTAAGAATGCTTTTATCCACCATGTTCCCAAGTCCAGAAACACTAAATTCAACCTTGTTGCTTTTCTAACTCTCAACTTATAAAGAATGAGTATTTTATTTTCCCTTTTTCATCATCTACTGGTTTGGGAATAATACATAGTTTCTATTCTTTTAGTAGTTATCCTAGAAAATATCTCATATGCTAAACTAATATTCCCAACTAAAGTTAAGGAATATATTTATCCTACCCTCGATGACATCAGTATCATTTAAAATCCAGTTATTCTCTTTTGGATTAATTTGTGGTTATTATGGTGCATTTTAATTTTTTAACCACTAGGTCACTCTTTTATACTATGAAAGTTATCAAATTAAAATGAAGTTACTATGTGTAAAAACCCCACAAATGAAGCCAGGAGGTTATGAAGGAAAGGGTACTCATGTATGATAGCCTGATAGTATTACAAAAGACTTTGCTAGAACCACACCTTGCACAAAAGCCAAGACAACCTTATACAAAACAGTATTTCTGCAAGGATTCTGTCCCACTACTGTCTATTCAACCTCTGACCTGGAGTTATCTATGCTTGTTATTAATTCTTGTAGCCAAGGATCATTGTAATTCTCCTCATTTGTGCCCTTAAAAACTTGCCCTTGCCTGAACCTTTTTGAAGATGCTCATAGTTTACTGTGGCATTTGTATGCCTATTGCAATGCTTTATTACTCCCAAATAATATCCTTATTTCTTGAAAAAAAAAACCTTCTCTCTGATTGTTATTGAGGTTCCAGTGTTAACAGTGTTTATTCAGAATTACCCACATATTTGCCACTTTTCTTGCTCTTCTTTTCTTCTTGCATCTTCTATCTTCTCTGTAGGATTACTTTCTTTCTGTTTGTAGTATATTATTTAGAATTTCCTTTAGTGAGAATTGGCCAGAGATGGTCTCTCTCAGTTTTTGTTTTTTAAAAATGTCTTATTGTTCCCTCACTCTTGAAAGATATTTTTTGTTTAGTGTAAGTACTAGATTGACAGCTATTTTTTCAACCCTTTAAAGATACTCTTCCACTGTCATCTGGCTTCCATTGCCACTGTTAGGAAATCAACTGTTGGTACAACCATTACTCTGTTGAAAGCAATCTAGTCTTTCTTCTGGTGCTTTTAATATTTTTCTCTTTGTCTATTGTTTGTTGTAGTTTTCGTGATAGGTCTTGTATAGATTTGTCTTGAGTTATCCTACTTGGTATTTATTTATTTATTTATTTATTTATTTATTTATTATTTAATTCATTCTGAAATATTTTTAGTCATCTCATCTTTATTCCCTCCACCTATTTCATCTTTCCTTTCCTTTGTAATTACAATTAAATGAACAGTAGTCTCTTTTCTTCCATATATCTAAATTTCTCTTCCTTACTTTCCATCTTTTTGTCTCTCTTCAAAGCATCCTGGACAGTATCTTCTGATCTGTCCTCTAGTTTACTAATTTTCTCTTTAATTTAGCTCAATCTTCTGTCAATCTTTTTCACTGAGTTGGTATTTGGTAATTTCTCATTTCCAGACATACTATTTGGTTCTTTTTCAAATATTTTTTGTTCCTTTTTATATCATCCTGTTCCCCATTGATATTTCCAGGTTTGTATTTCCTCTCTTTAAACACTATAAGCTTAGTTGTTTTAATCTTGGAAGTCCAGGTTATGTGGCAGTTATACACGAATCCTCTATCTGAAAGACTTAGAATAATGAAAGTTTGGTTTTTGTTCTGTGTTCACTGTGAATGAACACATCCATGGAATTTCGAAGATTTGTTATTGGAAACATTTCAGTTTTCCCCAAATGAATTACAGATTCAATTCAATCCTAGTAAACAACCATTGGCAATCTACTTATAAGTTTGAGATGCTGATTCTAAAATCAATAAGGAAATGCAAAGACTTAAGAAAAACCATGACATTAATACAAGGATGGTCAAAAAAGAACAAAATAACCAAAACTAAACTTACATATTGTTTTAATCAGTTCAGGGCTGCTAATAACAATGTACCATAGACTGTCCAGCTTATAAACAACAGAAACTTACATGGTTCTGGCAGTTGGAAGTCTGAGATCAAGGTGCCATTATAATTGGGTTCTGGAGAGGACCATCTTCAGAAATCTGAGATTGTAGACTACTGTTATCATTTGTATCTTCATACTATGGAAAGAGCCAGAGCTACTGGTCACTTCTTATAAGGTCATTAATGCCATACATGAAGTCTCCGCTCTTACGACCTAACTACTTACCAAAGCCTCACCTCAACACCATCACACTGGAATGATGGTTTCAATACATGAATTGTGGGAGAACACACAAAAAAAATCCATCCACCGCACACATATAAACCCTGGATATATAAACAAGTGACACTGTGAAGCAGTAGGAGAAAGAATTCCCCTTATACTAAATGGTGCTGGAAGAACCAAATATCTATGAGAACAAAATAAAACTGTAATTCTGCAATATAAGTAGAATATACCGAAATTCCACAAAGTTGAAAAAATAATGGTTAAAGTGGCAGTGGAGAGTTGGAAATAAATAACTGAATTCCCATTATTTGCAGTAGTTATGTTCTCTAAAGCTGTGATGAACAGTGGATTCATGAATACTGAAGTGTTGCCCCTGGAGGCAATGCAGAGTTAGGTTCCCATGAGACTCTGGTCATTATGTTCTCAACAACCAATCAATACATAACTTTTATGAGCATTTTTGCTTAATTGTACTTTATTTAATGTACTCATGACAATAGCAATATAATTTGTTCCTGGTTGAAGCTCATCTAACAAAGATTTTCTCTATAAAGCACATCATAGCTTTCTTGCACTTAAGAACCCTAGATAGTACTTCAGCCATTTTAAACAGGGAAATCACACACACACACACACACACACACACGCACACACACACACACACACACACACACACACACACGCACACACAGAGCACAGCATAAAAATGTGAAAAACATGATACTAAATAGACCACAAAATGGAGCTCATTTTGCAGTATGAGAATTTAAACAAGGAGGCAGAATGTTGCCTTTTTTTTCAACCGGAAATGGGTCATTGGGTGATTCAATTTTGTGTCCACCTTGTGTATAACCAACCACAGATGACTCTGAATATTGGTTTTAGGGTCACAAATAATTGTAATAGGTAGGTGAGTTCATAAATTCACAATCCTTGAATCAGGCTCAATTGAATATATAATTGATAACACATATATATTCCTTATGAGTCCTGGACTATATGAGAATGCACATTTAAGTCAGCAAAAGAATCTGTTCTCAGAGAAGCACATATGAAGTGCTAAACAAAGTGAGCAAATGGGCAAGAGGGTAGAGGAGGGGTGCTTTGTCTGAATGGGCTTACATTTTCAGGAACTGTTGATAACAAAAATGAAAGTAATATTTGGAATTAACTGGTCCCAACATTCCAAATGAAACCCTAGTAAAAAGTTCCTTCGGAGGAATTGTGTTTTGACATATTTATCTACTATGGCAACATAGGGTATATGAGGATATATAATGTATGTTCAAACATCAGTGTATCACTAAAGAAATAAAATCTGACATTTTAATTATGTGTTTGTTTGTTTGTTTACTTACTTATTTATTATTTGGTACTAGGGATTAAGCCTAAGGGCACTTAATCACTGAGCCACATCCCCAGCCCTTATTTATTTATTTATTGAGATGGGGTCTTACTAAGTTGCTTGGCCTTACTAAGTTGCTGAGGTTAGCTTTGAATTTGCAATCCTTTTGCCTCAGCTTCCTGAGTCACTGGGATTACAGACATGTGCCACTACACCCAGCATTAATTTACATTTTTAAAAGTATTTTAAATGTTTTATTAGTGAATTATATTCATACATAACAGTGGGGCTCATTTTGACATATTCATAATTGCATATAACATATCTGTGCCTAATGTTTTCAGAGTCCAGTGCCAGAGTAAAAATGAAAGCCCATACTACATCTCTAGAAGTGTAAAAGTTACAAAACAATTTGTTGAATAAAATGTTTAATTAGGAAGTTTGATAAAAATTGTAGAGATATATGTAAAGTTATGGCCAGGTGCAGTGGCACACTCTTTAAATCCCAGCAACTGGAGGCTGAGGCAGAAGAATCACAAGTTCAACTAGCAAGAACCTGTCTCAAAATAAAAATTAAAAAGGCCTGGGGATATTAACTCAGTGATAAAGTGACCCTGAGTTCAATCCCCAGTAACAAAAAAAATTTTTTTAAATGTGTAAAGTTACGATTTTCACATAACTAAAAGTTGGCAAACTATCTAACCCCATTGAATTTAACTAAGAATTATCATTGCACATGTCTGGATATAATATTGGTGAGCTGGTGACTTTTGAATGAATAATAGGATAAAGACATATAATTCATAAATAAAAATATATTCCAGGAAACTTATTTTTCTTACCTTATTTTGATCTAAATTATGAATCATGTTTTTATTAAAAATTTCTCATAATTTGTGTCATTTTACCATTAAGGATCTAAAGGATTAATAATTATAATTTATTTAAAGTGTATAACATTTTTAATAATTTATTCTTGAAAATTGCTAAGAGAATAGTCTTTAAATGGTCTTATCATAAAAAAATTAAAAGGATCTGAGGTGATGGGGTATATCAATTAGCTTGATTTAATCATTCTACAATTTATAGGTATATCAAAACATCACATAGTATACCATGGATGTAAACAAATTTTTCATTTGTCAATTAAAAAATTGTTGATGTAAGAAAAACTGCATAAAACCTGAATACATCATAAAAATGTATGTTAAATACTTAAAAATGTAAATTATGTTTGTATTTGCTTTCAAATGTCACCTTTTTTCTAAAATACTGAAAATTATAAAAGTTACAAGGCAAAGTACAAGTAATAATTAGCAAATCCCAAATTTTAAGTGAAGTTATTATAATAAAGTTTAAACTTTTATGTAAATTAAAAAGAATCAAAGTCCTATTATATATTTTTACAAAAATAGAACTACTCACAAATCTAGGGTTCAAGGCTCATCTATTGCCAATATCAGCAATGTCTGGACCTTCACATATAATATTTGAGAGGAATATGAATTGTTTTATGTTGCAAATAGTCTTCAACGGCCACGGGGCCACTGTTGCAAATATCATCCTAAATTTATGAGTATCTCCTGAACTCCAAGAGAAATAAGTAAATGGAGGCTCAGCTGTAATGGGAGCTAGGACCTCATTATACAAGAATCTATCATATTTGTGCTAAGTTAATTAGTCTTTTCTCTTACTTAAGAATTTCTCCCACAATCCAAAGCAGAATTCATAGCCTCAATAGCCCACATGCTTCATAATGTTTGCACATAACCACCTTTTGTCTCAAGGTCACAGAGCGAGAGATGAGGAGGAGTGTTATCTGTGGTATTAGTCACCACAGGGGATGTTTGGGTTACAGGCTGTACTGTGCTGCTGAGTGCTGCATCCCAAATGACATTCGTTTTTTCAAAACAAGATTCAAGTCAAGGCTACTCTTGCCCAGGTCTTCAGGTGGCATGCTAAGCTTTAGTGAGTAAATATTTCATCTAGGAAGTACAGAAAAAAACCAATTCAAACAGGTTACATAACAGCTTTTCTTTTTAAAAACATATATCAGAGAGCTGTTAACAAAGTCAAAAGGATCCTTGACAGAAATAAGGACAGCTGCAGCCCAGTGAAGAAAACAAAACAAAACAAAACAAAAAGCCAGGAACCTCTTTTTACCAAACCCCTGCCATAATTGATCAATTATAGCACAGATGCTTGGGACTTGAGTTTAGAATGTACTACTTGTATTTTTCAAGCGCTTCTTAAGCTTGAAAAATATGGGCTCAGAGATTCACCTAATGTTTTAATTTAAAATTAAAGTATTTCAGATTAGAGACAACAAAATGTATTTGATAACTAAATTCAATACAATACAAGCATTCAAAACATTAAGAACAGATGTAAGTGCTGAAGGGCTCTGGAGAGATGGGAGATACAGTTTTAATTCTTTCTTAAGGTCTTTTCATCAACTATATTGCCTGTTGTCCCAGGCTATTACTCTCCAAACTAATTTCTTTAAATTAGAGCAGTGAATTTTAGCTTGAGGCAAACAAAATCCTAATGCTTGCTAAATTTTCTTACCAACAAATACAGTACAGAGAAACTTAAGCTTTCAACATTGTATGCCTAAAAAAAAAAATAAAAATAAAAAACAAGATTCTTCCAATTATGAAATATTTTTCCAGTTATGAAAATAACTCATACATATAGAAAAGTGGAAAAATACAGAAAAATATAAAACATCATTCAGTATAAAAATCATCCATAATTTTAACCCTAGAAATAAACCATTAAATTGGTATATTTTCCTTATTCTATAAATTGCTTTATATATTTGAGATCATACTATATCCAGGGATTTTATATCATGCCTTTTTTACTTAATTTTATGTCAGTGGTGTTCTTCTTTTTCTTTTTCCCCTGGTGCTGGGGATCAAACCCAGGGCCTTGCATATGAGCACTCTACCAACTGAGCTATATCCCTAACTCCAGTGATACTCTTTAAATACCAGTTTCAAAGGCTGCATAACAGTCTAACATATAGGTATACTCTAATTCACTTAGCCTTTTCCCTACTGTTGGAAGTTTAGGTTGATTTTTTTTACTATATAAATAATATTGCAATTAATATCTTCATGTAAAAATCTTTACCTACATTTTCAAATATTTCCTTAGAGTACATTTCTGCAACTAGAAGTACTGGGATTAAGGAAATAAGTTGTTTTTAAGGCTCCTGGATGTTTGCCCTCAATTTTTTAATATGGTGCTCCACATTATATTTCACCAATAACGTAAATAGTACCCCTTCACTCTGTATTCAGGATAGAGTATTTTCCTATTTTTTCAGTGTTTCATGTTTTGACAAATGAAAATGAAAATTCATTGCTGTTTTGTTTTCTATTTCTCTGACTAATGAAGTTGAAACTTTTTTGTTCAAATATTTAATTCATATTTTCTCTTGTTAATTGTCCATATCATTTGCCTATTTAAGTATCAGGATCTTAGTATTTTTCTTGTCAATTCAAATATATGTTGATAATGTAAAATATTGTCTTTTGTATCATACTTGTTGCAAATATTTCTCCCCTTTTTGTGTCTTAATTTAGATAATGTCAACATTTTAGAAGCAAAAGTTTGAAAAAAAATTTTTTTCTGGTACCAGGGATTGAAATCAGAGGCACTTAACCACTGAGCCGCATCCCTAGCCCTTTTTATATTTTAATTTTGAGACAGGATCTTGCTGAGTTGCTTAGGGTCTCACTCAGTTGCTGAGGCTGGCTTTGAAATTGTAATCCTCCTGCCTCAGCCTCCCAGGCTGCTGGGATTACAGGCACGTGCCATCATGCCCGACCTAAAATTTATTTAAAGAGGAAACTCAGTTAACCTTTACTTTGTGCTTTCTTCTATTGAGTTCAAGAACATTCATTAATTCATTCAACAAATATTCACTGAAGACTTACTATTTTCCAAGAACACTGAATTTGCAGCAGTAAGACAGAGTTCTTGGCCTTAACAGCATTTTAGTAAGAAAGGCAATAAATGATCAGGCTAATACACTTTTTAAAAAAATCACTATAGATTATTATATGCGCAATTAAGGAAATAAAATTGGGTGCCATAGTAGAGAATAAAGCAGTGGGGGTGGACTATGTAGACAGGGTGATGAAGGAAGAGTTCCTTGATGAGATTACACATAAATTGGAAGAAGTTTCAAAAATCCTTCTCCATCTAGAGATCATATATTTACTGGGGTATTGAGCAATTTTTAGTCTATTTTCTTACTTCAAATTATTTTTCTAGTTTTTTTTTTTTTTTAATTAGTGTCTTGTGGCTATCCATGAAGGTGAGATTCAAAGTGGTATGTGTGTGTGTATATATATGAAAGTTAGGTCAGATTCATTCCACTGTTCTTCCATTATCCCATCTCTTCTCCCTCCCCATCAAACCTCTCTCTCTTTACTCCATTCATCTTTCTTCTATTCCATCAATGGAATCCCCCTTTTCTTTTCATTTTTATTTTTTCCCGTATGTTAGACGGCTTTTGCCTATCAGAGAAAACATGTACCCTTCGACTTACTGGGTCTGACTTATTTCACTTAGCACAATAGCCTCCAGTTCCATCTGTTTATCATCAAATACCATAATTTCATTCTTCTTTATGACTGAGTACTACTCTATTGAATATATATATCACATTTCCTTATCCATTCATTCTTTAAGGTCACCTAGGTTGATTCCATAGTTTGGTTATTGTGAACTGTGCTGCTATAAACATTGACGTAGCTGCATCCCTACAGTATGCTGATTTTAGGTCTTTTGGAAATATACTGAAGATGAGACAGTTGGGTCATATGGTAGTTCTAGTCCAAATTTTTTGAGGAATCTCCATACAACTTTCCAGAGCGGTTGCACTAACTTGCAGTCCCATGAACAATATAGTGTACCTTTTCCCCATATCCTCACCAATACTTCTTATTATTTGTAGTCTTGACAATTGCCATTCTGATTGGAGTGAGATGAAATCTCAGAGGAGGAAATTAAAGAGATACAAATAAGAAAAAAAGAGATCAAATTTATCTTGGCTGATGACATGATCTTATACTTAAAAGATCAAAAAATGCCACCAGAAGACCTCTAGAGATGATAAACAAATTTTGTAAAGTAACAAGATACAAGACCAACATACATAAATCAATTGCTTTCCTATATTCCAATAATGAATCTGCTGAAAAATAATATCCCATACACAATAACCTAAAAAAAAAATCCTTGGGAATTAATCTAATAAAGGAGATGAAGGACCTCTACAAGAAAACTGAATACTGAAGAAGACTTTAGAAGATGGAAAGATTTTACATGTTAGGTAGGCAGAATCCATATTGTCAAAAGTGTCATATTACTAAACATGTATACCGATTCCATGTAATCCTAATCAAAATACTAATGAAAACTTTCACAGAACTAGAAAAATCAGTTATAAAATTTCATTTGGAAAAATAAGAGATCCAGAATAACCAAAGCAATCCTGAGGCAAAAGAGCTTTGCTGGGGTCACCACAATACCAGACCTCAAATTATACTACAGAGCTAAGGTAACAAAAGCAGCATGGTACCAGCATCAAAACAGCGATGAAGACCAATGGAATAGAATACAAGACCCAGAGACAAGTCCACATAAATACAGTTATCTGATACTAGACAAAGTTGCCAAAAATGTACACTGGGGAATAGATATCCTTTTAAACAAATGGTACTGAAAAAACTGGAAATCCATATGTAGAAGAATGAAACTTGACCCGTATCTCTCACCCTGTACAAAAGTCAACTCAAAGTGGATCAAAGACCTAGCACTTAGACCAGAAACTCTGCAACTGCTGGAAGACAATGTAGGCCCGATACTTCAATATGTTGTCACAGGAACTGACTTCCTTAACAATACTTTAAATTCTTTGGTCTGGAACTTATTCTGGTATACAGTATGAAATTAAATTAAAAATATTTTTATATACAGAATGGAACCAAATTAATATTTTTTCTAGACCCTTAATTGATTACTCTCAGTAATTACAAAATAATTCTTGTTTTCCCCAGAAAGCCTTACTGCTTTCTCTATCAGATATTAACAATTTATGAAGGAAGAGGAAGGGAAGAGAGAGGGAAGCTAGAAACAGGTACCAAAAAATACAAGATACATAGGAGGAATAAGTTCTAAGGTTCTGAAGAACAGGCAGGTGACTATAGTTCACAATAATCTCTCATATGTATCATTTATATTGAACCAGAGAGAGGAGTTCAAAGTTTCCCAATACAAAGAAATGACAAATGTTTAAGGAGATGGAAATGCTAACTTTTATGATAAGAACATTACAAATATATATATATATATATATATATATATATATATATATTCAGACTGTGCCCCATCAATATATGTAATTATTATATTCAAATAAAATTATAAACAAAATAAAAATTTTATATGTGCTTGAGTGTATTTCTTTTCCGTTCCATTGATCTAATTCTTGATCCAGCATTACATTAACTTAATTGCTGATACTTTGTAATATTTTAAAATATTTAATGTAGTTAATCTTGATTTTCATCTTAGTCACTCAATTTTTAAAGCTATTCTCACTTATATATTCTTTTGTAAGACATTTTTTAAAATTGTTTCTACAATTTAACTTAGGAAGAAATGACATATTTATAATATTTGGTCTTCCCATCCCCATATGTCTGCTTTCCTTTTCTTGAAGGCATTTATGATTGCCAGGTGATTCTAAAAACAGCCAATCTTGATGTCAAAGCAGTTTCTTTGAGGAAGAGAAAATAAACAGACACTTCATCAGCTCATTATAAACCAAATTTTAAACCAAATTATAACTCTCTTTGTACCTAGGTGAGAAAAAGTGATAACAAAAATGGACCTTCACCTAGAACAAATATACCAAATATTCATTTTAAAATTAAAGCTACCATGATGCTAACATGATATTTCCTACACTTATTCTAGACTTTCTTTGGGAAAGGACATAGGAACAGAGAACAATGAACTCTGCTCTTATTCCAGGTTATATCTTTCTTCTAAGGAAAATTCTCAGAAACAACAATGACTACCATTTAATGAAGATAGATAGATAGATAGATAGATAGATAGATAGATAGATAGATTATAGATATATATAATATATCCTATCATTAACCTTCAAAATTATCCTGCACGATAGGTAGCAATTTTTACCTTATAGAAAATGAATTAAAAGCTCAGAGAGATGCTCACAGCTCCCCATCTAGGTGACACAAGAGAATCCATTCAGAGATGGCTCTATCCAAATCAAGCTGCCTCCCAAAATCTTTATCAATATTACATATGGTTAAATTGATCTCTTAGTATCCACCAAAACTGTGGCCACTGCTAGTTTTTTCTATCATTTGAAAAGATATATTTTTTTCAATAAGCCCTACAATCTTCCAAAGTTTTCTGCACTCTCCATATTTCAACTAGAAACAGATAAATAAGTAATAGGAATACTGCTACAAGGTGACCAGAGAAAGATAGGTATGGGCCACTGCATCCTCCAGAGGAACAGACTGGCTTCAACTCCTTCAGTACACCCCTCATCTACCCTACCTTCTATCTCACCCCCCGCCCCCCGCCTCAGTGGCCTGGAAGGGTTCTATAAAACACAGAGACACAATTTTAACAATGCTGACCACCTAAGAACTTTTAGCTTTTGTTGGTTGGTTTGATATTTTGGGTAGAGAAACAGAATTGATTCTCTGGGCTTAGTTCTAAAATTTGGGGCTCCATTATTGAATCCTTAGGTTAGGAAATATTTCCAAATGCCATTTGCCAATCCATTAATTCATGCCTGAAATATTTTTAACCATACTTAATACTCTACAACCTTGTTTCTAGAGTCTTCAAACATTCACCAGAAGGCACTGGTGTACATTTTCTGTCTGTTCCTAACTGGAGTATATCTAAAACTTACTTTTCTGGCCTTTTGTAACAATGAGGAATAGCCCCCTTCTTATGATAATTTTTCAAATACAGGAGAGTGCTTTTCAATCCCCACTTTGAGTTACAGTCCAAAAGCAGCTCAGTTGTCAGTTTCAAGATGTTAGACAAAAATCTTGTATTATAATGCATACTTTACTGAGAAAATTGGGATTAATTTCAATTTTAAAGGTATTTCTATTAATCTCGTAAATTATAGAAAAACCTGGAATAAATTCCATCTCTTAACTACTGGTAAATTCTCTAAGAACAACAATTAATGTGAAGACTCCTTCCCTCCTTTTTTTTTTTTTTTTGATACCGGGGATTGAACCAGGGCTCTTAACCACTAAACCACATCCCTAGCCGTCCACCCCCCCCCCCCCTTTTAAATTTAGAGACAGGTTCTTGCTGAGTTGCTTAGGGTCTCAATAAATTGATGAGAATGGCTTTGAACTCATGATCCTCCTGCCTCTGCCTCCACAGCCTCTGGGATTACAGGCCTATACCACCACGTCCAGTTCAACAACTATTAATGTTTACTTAAAATTTTCCAGGAAGGGGGTTGTGGTTGTGGATTGGTGGTAGAGTGCTTGCCTAGCATGTATGAGGCACTGGGTTCAATTCTCAGCACCACATCTAAATAAATAAATAAATAAATAATTTTCCCCAGGAATATTTAAGTCAAATGTCTGATTTTGGCAAAGATAAAATTTTTAAATAAGCATAAATATAAAATAGATACTTCAAAAGAGTATAATATGCTATTATGTATGTGTATGTGTGTGTGTGTGTGTGTGTGTGTGTGTGTGTGCCAGAAAATGGCACAGAATTTCAAGATGCCCTCTTATTATCAACGCTACAAAATGATGGAAAGCTACATTCTAAATGCATGTCTTAAACAGCTGCATCTAATCTCATTGCTGCTGAGATTCCTGACTCCTCCCTTCCAGCTCCTCAGTGGCTTCAGCGCCACTGGATTCCAGAGCTGGGTCCCCGATGCAATGATTCCAACTTTAGGGAGCAGCTTCTGAAATGAAGGTATACATTGTTTAGTGGATTCATAAGCTAAGAAGGGATGTTGGGACTTGGAGAGATGGCTAATATGTCTTCCTTTGACAGAGAAATAAACTCAAAATAGTAATAATGGGAATGAAGAAAGAAAACATGTAGAAGATGAAAAGAATAGCAATAGAACTGAAAATTTCCAACAGGTAAGAAATTGGGAAACCCACCTCAAAAATGCTGGAAAAAAAAAATCTTGCAGATGTGTTTTTCAGATAGGTATTTCATGTTTAAATATTCCAGTTTTTAAATATGTGAAAATCATTAAACATTGAAATTGCAATGCTTTTAGGCTTAATTGTAGCAATTGTATTTCATTCTTTTTTTAAATGTGATCTGAAAAACAACTCTACAGCTTTCAAATGCACCAATGTAGAAAAACTGTCAAAAGGAATCACCAAAAGCTAGTTCTGGCACAATGTGATTTTGATTACTGTTGTTTATCTGTTAGTAAATAAACACCTGGTAGACTTATTTTCATTGACAGAGTTAAGCTCTCCTTTTTTGATGTATTTGATGTAATGTTATTTTAAGAACTGAAAACCTCAACATCCCTAAAATGGCAAGCTCAGTCATTAATCTTCAAAGAAAATTAAAGCCAATTCAGACACAATCTGTGTTGGCTTGATTTTAAGACTAGCTTTGGGAACCAAAATATGTGTATTTTCCATAGACACTTTATATCGGCTCAGACAACTGTCAAATTCTAGAAAAAACACATAACCTATTTCCAGCAGAGAAAATCCAAGTATGTGTAATAAAAGAATGGATGGGTCAAATGTAATCCTCACATTTTTAAAGATAGCACACATTTCTACAATAGACACAAAATGTTTTTTTTTTTGAATGAGTAAATAATTGAATAGAATAATGAGTTTGTGTAATGTTGAATAACCAGACCAATTATACTTTTTAATAAGGCTGTGAGAGAGGAGGGATTTGTTTCTAGGTGCTTATTGTGGATACTTAATGTAATGCTGTGTTCTTAGCATAAGCTCTAAAATGTGTCTTTACAGAGATTCCAGTTCTTTTTTTGTTTCCATGGTACAGAAAAGATTATTTGGGCTGATATTTTTCTTTTTCTTTTACAAAATGAAATGGCCAAATAAACCAATAGAAATATTGGTTTGTATATGATTTAAAAAATAGAAGTCTTATTTCTGGCTTAGCTACTTAGTATGCAAACATGAGCAAGTCTTACTTCTATGTTTGTAAATCAGTATTAAATATCATTACTATCTGAAGTTCAAGACTGCCATAGAGCCCAAGAAAACCCACCTGGTCAGCACAAGTATTCTAGATGAATTAAGTAAGGGATGGGCCAGTAATTTGAAAATCACTGAGCCTTAGACAAGGGTGAGACATTATCTGCATCAGCATGACCAAAGAATCTGTAATCCTAGAAATTTAAGGAAAGGGAAAGAGAATTCAGGGAGGGGGAGTTTGCATTATGTTTCTGATTTTGAGCCTCTCACAGGCATACTTGGGGAGTAAGGCATGTGCAAAATTTCATTTTGTCTAAAGTTAAAGAAAAAAAGATAGAAAATGTTCTGTTTGAGTAATTTTAAAATTAAAAATAGGAAATACTGAACTTTATTCAAGAAATATAAAACAGGAGGCAGCAGAAAATAGTGGAAAGAACATGTAACTCTGAGAGCTGCGGCATCTGTAAAAAGAGAAATATGTAAGACCTTCAGAGTCTTTTCCAGTTCAACACGTAGTTGCAAATAATCTGAAATATACTTTATTTTTTTGGTGTTATAGATAATTAAAGGAAAGGGAGAAAACAGGGTAGAGATGACAGATAAACAGAAAGAGAGGAAGATAATGAATGGTCAGGAGAAAACATTGAAAAAGCCCAAAGGGCAAATCCACAGAAAGTCTTCCCCTACCCCTACCCAAAAGAGAATTATATGGCTAAAAAGAAGAAAGATACATGCTAACAAAAAGACATTCATATATAGAAATAAATACTTCCAGAGAGACTTTAGTGGACATTATGCTCTTATTTAATTTATCATGAAACTTGCAAACACAAAATTATAAAAAATTAATGCAATGTTGTTGTAGTATTTCATTAGGAGACAAAAATAGAACCAGTTCCAGGTAAGTGCAATAAATTACTGGCATTTTTCAAGCAAAAAATGTTGTTTGTTAATTTGAGATCTCAATCCCTGGGTCATTTTCAATCAAGCTAGCCAGAGATGAACTTTCCTAAAATAGAAATGTATCCCAAGAATTTTTTTAGGAATCAGGGGTTAACATTACTTTGCTTTCAGATAGGCTAGATTTAAATATTTTAACTTCATAGTTACCAATTATGTAAAGTGTAATCCATGTTGCAATTTAATGTCCATATTTAGGGATTTTCCTATTAATCTTCTCTGAATTGTGCAGAGGGCAACTGGATAATGTAACTCTTGCACTCCTCTTTGAGTACCTCCCAGATGAAGCCTGTCTAATCTTCTGGCCTTTCTGAGCTCCAAGCCTCTATAGGAATTTATAGACTGGGAGCAAATGTTTACTTTGCTCCTAATCAGCATACAGGAAAGAAGGGTCTCCATGCAGTTTCAGACTTGCTATTGCAGGATGGTGAATGATTCCCCATGCGATAGGAAGACATCCCAAATCAACAAGAAT
This sequence comes from Callospermophilus lateralis, assembly GCF_048772815.1. NCBI lineage: Eukaryota > Metazoa > Chordata > Mammalia > Rodentia > Sciuridae > Callospermophilus > Callospermophilus lateralis. The sequence goes on from NC_135309.1 coordinate 46,244,381, forward strand.
GGACAATACAAGGGTTACCAACTTTATTCCCATCTCTTACCAATCAACCAAAAACTCTGCAAAATTATGTGAATTTTTACATTTGTAAAGAGAAAACTGTGATTCAGAACTCTCTTTGCAGAATTCATAGGAAGCTTTTCTTTATTATAGATAATAAGAGTTGGGGAGAAAAAAAAAACACTCAAAAGACTGATGATTTTGTACGGCGTGAGCTAACTCCTGGGCCTTTCTGTGCATTGGTTGCTCTATGAGATGTAGGTATAATATTCCCACCCCTTCCCAACAAAAACTTGATGTTGGAGAAATAAATTGTACAGCAGATATAAAATCACTTTCAGCTCTTTGTTGGATGGGGGTGTTGGGGTGAGGGCAAGGCTTAGGCCAGGAATTTAGGTTCAAGGATCTGGCAATTGAAAGAAAATGCAAGGCACATTAGGAATATTGGTCATCCTTTATTTGGAAGTGGCCATAGCCATTAGCCATCCCTACTTATCCACACGAGCCATTTTCATAGGCTCTTTTTATATACAGTTCAAACAAAGAAGTGGGCACGCTGGCTTACATAGAGAGGGGAGCATGCTCACATGTTAATGTTTATGACCTCTTATATATGTGCTGAATCAGAGTGCTTCTGAATTTGACTAACCATAACATAGCTGGTTCCCAGCTTTGGCTACACACAAAGAAACATAACATAGTCCATCGGAAGTGTTGGTGAGGGACCCTGACTACAGCCATTTTGGGCCTGCCCCAACAGGGGCTAGATCAATTCCACCCACACGACTGACATATTCAACAAGAATAATAATAACAATAATGAGCACTGTATTTGCACAGTTTTTAACAGCTTATAAAATGTTTTTAATATATTATTTTATTGCCCCTTTTAACAAGATGTGAAATAGGTAGGACATTTTAAAATTTCATTGTACAGATGAAGAAACTGAGGCCAAGAGAAGTGGCTTGCCCAAAATCAAATAGTCAGCAGCAGGACATGAGTCCTAAGAGAAAGTCCAGTGTCATTTGAGAGTACCAAGCTGTACATGTAGTCATTACTCATTTCCTTTTCATTTCTTTCCTCCTCCAAGTGGGAAGTGCTTGGTAGGAGGCCTCTAATTAGCAATCAAAGCTTTCTGTTTCTCATTTTTAGTTCTAGTCTATCACTGTCATAAAGACCTTTAATCTATCTTAAAATTCCCCTTCAGCCAGGATCCCTAAGCCTTTCCAGGTCTATTGGACCCCTGAATCACCCAAGCCTGAGACCATTATTTTTTGCTATTACCACCCTCATAAGTGTTGCTCTTTCTCCTTATCACCACATCACATTGGGGCCACAGACAAGTCCCTGAATCTTTCTTTGTAAAACACACTTTCTTTATCAACAGTTTCCATTCATCTATGGTATTTTAACAATGTTCTTTATTGTGGTATCAGTTGTTGAAAGGGTTACAGACATAAGTATTCTTAAGGTGATTTATTTCCAATAACAATCTGCTAAGCCTTTGAACTCAGGGAGAATGTGTGAATAGGCCAGGTAATTTCAAACAGCAAATACAAGTTCTTTTTCATTCTTATTGCTCAGTTCCTTTTGCCAATGTCATTATGGGTTTTTTTTTTTTCTTTCTTTCTCAACTTCCTAAAGAATAAGCCAACATGGAAAGTTGGTTGGGTTTTTCCTCCCCCCTTCCACTTTGACTTCTTACCATGTGTTCTCTTTGGGCCCGAAATCTCAGCACTTCAAATGAATGGCAGAGAGTTCATCACGCTTGTTGTGTACCCTCATATGAATAATTCCATGGAATATGACCACCATAGACTATGCTAAGCTTTAGGACCAAGGCCCCTCTTTCCTTTAGAAGTCAGTCAGAAAAAAAAAAAAAAGTCAGTCAGAAGGGATCTGGAAGAAGAAGAATTGGAGGACTAGCTTCTAAATAAAGTTAATTCTAAGTGGTAGCTCACCAAGTACTAGCAGCCTTTCTTTGATCCCCAGAATCTGAATAGTGTACCCCAAAATTGCCTGTACAAAGTATGACTTCAGCCCCAGAGAGTTGAATGAAAAGAAGAGAAGACAAATGTTATTCCATAGCAACCATATGATGAACTCTCTGCCATTCAGTCTAAGTGCTGAGATTTCAGGCCCAAAGAGAACACATGGTAAGAGGTCAAAGTGGAAGGGGGAAAAGAAAACCCAACCAACTTTCCATGTTGGCTTATTCTTTAGGAAGTTGAGAAAAAAAAAAAAAGCATAATGACATTGGTAAAAGAAACTGAGTAATAAGAATGAAAGAGAACTTGTATTTGCTGTGATTTTAGCCCCCAGTCTAAAGGCTATAGATGAGCTTTAGACAGTGGAGCTGACAAATTTTATTCAACATACATATTCTGAGCACCTATTCTGTGCTCTACATTGAGAATTTAGTTGCATGATCTTATTATGCATGATCGCCTCAAAAAAACTCAGATTTTTTTTTTTTTACAGATAGAAAATTGAAGAGGAAAGGTAACTGATTTATGCCAAAGCCATACAGATACCACAGAGCAATGCCCTAATTTGAACACGTCTTAGTGCCTTTGTGCTACAGATGCCACATACTGCAGAATTTATAAATTTGGAAATTTATTTCTCACAATTGTAGGGGTCTGGGAAGTTGAAGATCAAGGTGCTAGCAGGGATGGGATCTGGCGAGGGCTGCTCTCTGCTTCCAGAATGGTTGTTGCTGCATTCTCTGATGGGGAAGAATTGTGTGTCCTCACATGACAGAAGGGGCAAATTTACTCCTTCAACCCCTTTTTATAAGGCACTAATCCATCATGAGGGTAAAACCCATGTAGACTAATCAACTCCTAAAAGCTCCACTTCTTAATAGTGTTGTACTGGGATATGAATTTTGGAGGGAATGCAAACATTTAAACCATACTATATCCCAACTCCAAAAACAGTACTTTGACTTCCATAGCATAGTTCCTTTCCTTATGATTTTAAAGTCTATGAGCTCAAGTGGCTACATACTTGTATGACCCTGAAAAAAAACAACCAGACAGATGTTAATGGGATGCAAATGTGTATTTGAGATGTCTTACCCAGTTAATGGGGTGCCCTCACATTTCCTGCCTTACCAGCTCTAAAGACTATGCTGATGGACCCTGAGATGAGACAAGAAGAGGATAAAAATACAAGAGGCCCACTGGATATTTGTCTATATCTTCAAGGGTCATTGTTCCACCTACAGAATTATCCATATGGTTAAGAATGTGCATTAATATTCTGGCTTCATTTTAATTTTTAGGGTATCAAGATCAGGCTCAAGTCTTTCATGTTTTCATCAAACACGGACAGAGATCAGGGAAGATTAAACTACTAATTACTCATTGGAAGCCTCAGAACAAGGTACCTCCAAGAATTAATTATCAAAATCCTATCCAAGCACACTTATAAAATCTCTTCTTACCCATCCTGACATAATGGAAGCTTCCCTCAACCAGCCAGCATCTAATAAAACCAGTGCAAAGAGCAATAACTCTGCATTCTTCTACTTTGAGTCCTGTCAACCCCCTTATCTTGCCTTACTATTGTTACTCATAGTCTATACTGTGGTCTTAATTGTGGGCCTCTTTGGAAACCTCTCTCTTATCATCATCATTTTTAAGAAGCAGAGAGAAGCTCAGAATGTCACTAACATACTGATTGCCAATCTCTCCCTCTCTGACATCTTGGTGTGTATCATGTGCATCCCTTTCACAGTCGTCTACACTCTGATGGACCACTGGATATTTGGAAACACCATGTGCAAACTCACTTCCTATGTGCAGAGTGTCTCAATCTCTGTGTCCATATTCTCACTTGTATTAATTGCTATCGAAAGATATCAGCTTATTGTCAACCCCCGTGGCTGGAAGCCCAGCATCTCTCATGCCTACTGGGGCATCACCTTTATTTGGCTCATTTCCCTTGTGTTGTCTATTCCCTTGTTCCTGTCCTACCACCTCACTGATGAGCCCTTTCGCAACCTCTCTCTCCCCACGGACATCTACACCCACAGGGTGGCCTGTATAGAGAAGTGGCCCTCCAAAATGAACCAGCTCCTCTTCTCCACTTCCTTGTTTATGCTTCAGTATTTTGTTCCTCTGGGCTTCATCCTCATCTGCTACCTGAAGATTGTTATCTGCCTCCGCAAGAGAAACAGGAAGGTAGGCTGGAAGAGGGAAAATGAGAGCAGGCTCAGTGAGAACAAGAGGATCAACACAATGCTGATCTCCATCGTGGTGACGTTTGGAGCCTGCTGGCTGCCCTTGAACATCTTCAATGTAATCTTTGACTGGTATCACGAGGTGCTGATGAGCTGCCAACATAACCTGGTGTTTGTAGTTTGTCACTTGGTTGCTATGGTTTCTACATGCATAAACCCTCTCTTCTATGGCTTTCTCAACAAAAATTTCCAGAAGGACCTGGTGGTGTTAATTCACCACTGTTGGTGCTTTGCACCTCGGGAAAGATATGAAAATATTGCCATCTCCGCTATGCACACAGATGAATCCAAGGGATCTTTAAAACTGGCTCACCTACCAACAGGTATATAAAAATCGATGATGTTTTATACCAAAGCTCTTCTTCGATGAAAGATGGGGAGGTTGTGGTGAGGAATATGGCAGAGTGCAGAAAGAAACCCAAACCAAAAAAATATAGCAACTTTATACTCAGTGTTGCTTCAGATTAGCCTATCTCATAAGCCCCAATATACACTCTAACACACAGAGGCACAGATCAACTCTTTTGCCTTTTCTTAGAAGAATAACTCTAATAATTCAACCCAGCCACCAGCATTTTTGGTGAAGAATATAAAATGAGAAAGCAGACAGAAAGGCAAGCAGTGGAGATGGCTGGGAACAACACTCCCAGAGTCTGTTGTTCAGTGGATTATCCACGGAAATTATTAATAAGGATATGCCTAGTGAAAGCAATGCCATACCTCCTTAGTAGTGAGTCACTTCTACTTTCAGGTGGAAACTGTAACTTTCAATCAAGTAACTTTAATTTAATTAGACAAGTCATAATTTATTAATCAGGTAACTAATTAAGTTTATATTAAAGCTGAAGGGATTTTTTAAATTTCAAAATATTTATGGAAAAAAAATTTACCACAACATTCCTATACCACAAATATACCATAGGACTCTAATAACCAATAAAAGTATACAAAGCCTATCCTGAAAATATATTTGGAGGTATTTAATATATAGGCCCATGAGGATAGAGCTGAGTAATTTAAAATGTTAGTCCTTGGTAACACAGACTATTTGGTAATTAACAAAGGATGACTCTTGGCATCAGACTGCAATTAACTGGGAGGGGGACCAGCTTTATAAACTGCAGGCATGCCAATTTATTGTTTCCAGAATTTAAAAAGAGGGGAAAAAATTCAGGTTTCTAAATCATAAAGTTAATCATCTTAGGGATCTGGGCTTGCTTCATCTCTTCAGGTATATCTCCCAATAAATTCCCTCCTGAGAATTTAGATGCATTGGCTCATCCCTAACAAAACTGCATATAGCAGTTTCAAACAAGGTTAAAGTTGGGAAGTTTAAAAAAGAAAGTATTTAAAATGAAATAGCCAATTAGTTTTCTGTACTTTATGTGAATTTAGGTTTATTTCCCCTCTCATCCAACATGCATGTTAAAAGGAAACCAAAATTCAACACATATTCACTCACCCACAGATTACTCCAAGCTAATGCTAATGCTTGGAGTAACATCTCTAATGGCCAATTCATGAACCCCTGAAAATAGGGGGGGAAACCCAGATTAAAGGGATGGTTTTAACATAACACTTGAACCATGTATTGTAATTGCAATTCATTCCCATGCCTGAATCAAATTCTCTAGTTTACGGCAACATTACATTTTCTTTACTGCAATGCCATACATGTTATTAGAACTGACTACAAATTCTTTAGCACTCCAATTATGCTAGAAATCACTTTAACTAACCTCTAATGGCCAATAGAGATAGAGCTTCCAATACAAAATGGCTTTATATCCTGAATTGGTTATGTATACTAAATAAGGGTCATTATGACTCTTTTATTAGGTCTAAGGGACTTCATCAGTAACAACTTTATAATTATCCCCATTTTTTTAAAACCTCGCATATATCTTATCACTTAAAACATTTTTAAAAGATCCCTCACCCCAACAGTCACTTATACATGGGAATCAGATTGTTTTCAAAAAGGTTACTAAACTACTGATTAAAAAGCCATTTGCTCAGAGACTTTCATTAAATTTTCATGAGCTTTATCACTTCTTTGGGTGAATCTCCCTTATACTTATAAAATTTGAAATGCAGCTTATTTATGTAAAAATGTGACTGTATTTTCTTTTGAATTCAATATTCTCTGAATACCTGTAATTTAATTTTTTCTTCTGGTGAAAATTTTTTCTCCCATTTTGTCTTCCTTTCTCCCTTTTTTCTGCTCTCCTTCTTATGTCTTCCCCTCCATTCTTTTCCTCCCTCCCTCCTTCTTTTTCCCTCTATCTAATTCCCTTCAGCTTTTTATTTTACTTTCGTTTTGGGATAAATGAACAACAAAAGCATTTCAATGAACTAAAACATAACAGTCTTACAGTACTGGTTGCAAATATTCTTAGCTAAATACCAAGTCCAAATGGTGTCAGCTTAGAATCCTATAGTTCAGGACTGTTACCCCTAGCCCAGGAAGCAGTCAGTCTCCCTGGATACCCTTTCCATGTCTTGTGATGGTGGTTAGTCCTATAACTAAGATCCAATGTGACATTTGATTTACTTGATAAAGAAATACTGATTCTGGTTTCCTCATCAAACCACTAAACACAGGAAAGAGCATTAGACCCTATTACTACTCCCTCCTGGCACCCACACCCATATGCCCAGTCTCCTCTCACACTGACTCCACCTGCAGCACTCACAAGAAATCCCTGTATAGGGTTAAATATGAATTCTGTCTGGCTCCATGACAAGAGCAATTTTCCTCTGTAAAGCTCTTTTGTTTTTCCTTTTAAACTTTGCTTGAGCTCCTGTGAAATGAGTCACTAGTGGTATAACTATCAATAATAGTCTTTTCTGTGTTTATTTATCTCAAAAGAAAGTAGTGAAGAAAATGGACTTTTAAAATGGTTGTCTCTACCCTCAAAGGGACTTACATTATGATAAGCAGGAGAACACAGGTATGTAAGTAGCTGGTAAAGAAGGTATCATGGAAATAGAAACCAAGAGGCCCCACAGAGATGAAACTCATATAGAGTTCCAGGGAAATCAGCCTTGTTTCCTCTGTTTTTACAGTATTTGTGGATGGTTCACATCAGCTTGGTGTACCACTGAGCCACCTAATAAATTACATAAGACTTCCTCTTCTCAGTTGCTTCACTGCAGTGCCAGATGGCCTATATTCCCCTTTTTAGGAATCTGGATGACATTTGCCATGTTGTGCTAGAAACAGACTTCTCTAGCTAGTACTCCAAAAATCTTCAATCCTCTGACCTCTAATCATTTTGAGTTGGAGTGATTTCTCATATCTTTGGAAGTTTCTAGTGGGGAGGGAGTGGGAAGACTATTACTAGGATCAAAAAAAAAAATCCATGTAAAACACTCAAAGAATCAGTAAACTAACAAGTCTGCATGTTCCTGTCCAGGGAACCAGAGATGAATGAGAAATTGCTAAAACATTCTTGCAATAAGTACCCTAGGTTTTCTTTCTGCCTGCCCCTAAAAGATCCCCAGCAGAATTACCCAATTTCCAAGATGGATAATCAACAACAAAAGTTATTAAAAATATAGATTATATAAATGTGGTTTAAATGTGTTCAGTATATGGGATATGTATATTCTGAAAAAGGAGGAAATAACTTGATGAATCAACCTGCAGAAGGATTCAGCAGTAAGAAGTTGCTAAGGTTCAACAGCATAGTTCAACAGCCTAAGGAAAAGGCTTGCCTCTCTTCCTGCAAGCTTTGGTTTTTACAGAATAATAATAAATCAAGAAAAACATATTAAGCCTTTTTAATGTACTTGGCACTGTGTGAGGTAAAGAAAAATTGTAAGGCACAGCTTTAAAGAATTTTCATTCTCACTGAAGCTTTTGCCAGAGGGGTAATTCAATGTCTCAGTTTCGAAGGCTTTAATTTTTTTAAATTTACTTTTTTATATACAATCTAGTTGACAAATAAAAGTTATATACATATACAGTGCACAATATGCTTTGATAGGTCTATACATTGAAATTGGTAAATCAAGCTAATTAACATATCCATCATCTCACATACTTTTCATTTTTGTTATGAGAACATTTAAGATGTAGTCAGCAATTTTCAAGAATAATATGTTGTTATTAAACTACAGTCACTATGATGCACAGCAATTCTCCTGAATTTATTCCTCCTATCTAACTGAAATTTTGTATCCTTTTTTGGACATTTTCCCAATCCTACCCGCTCCCAGCTCCTAGTAACTACCATTTTACCCTCTGATTTTATGAGTTTAACTCTTTTTAGATTTCCTATGTAAGTGAGATCATACAATATTTGTTTTTCTGGGCCTGGTTTATTTCACTTAGCATAACATTGTCCTGGTGCATCCATGTTGTCACAACTAACATATTTCCTTTTTTTTTTTAAAGACACAATAGTTTGCCTCTGTGTGTGTATGTGTGTGTGTGTGTGTGTGTGTGTGTGTGTTTTCTTTAACCATTCAACCATCAGTTACCACTTAGGTTGATTCTCTATCTTGGCTACTATGGATAGTGCTCCAGTGAGCGCAGGAGTACAGACAACTCTCTGACATACTGATTTCAATTCCTTCACTATGTACTCAAAGTGGGATTGCTGGATCATACGGTAGTTCTATTTTTAAGTTTTTGAGGACCCTCTACACTGCTTTCCATAATGGATGTACTAATTTAATTCCTGCCAACAATGCACAAGTGTTCTGAAGCTTTTTAATGTTTTTTTAAGTTAGGTTGAAAGCTGCCTGAAAAAAGTTCAGAGTGACTAGAATAGTTCATATCAAAGAAAGTCTCAAGCCAGTGTGGTGGTACACACTTGTAATCCCAACAGCTCAGTAGGCTGAGACAGGAGGATCACAAGTTCAAAGCCACAGCAAAAGTGAGGTGCTAAGCAACTCAGTGAGACCCTGTCTCTAAATAAAATACAAAATAAGGCTGAGGGTATGGCTCAGTGGTCGAGTGCCCCTAAGTTCAATCCCTGGTATGCACCCCCCTCTGCCAAAAAAAAAAAATGACTCAGTTTACTTTCTTTCATACTCATAAGTGAGAATAAACTAAGGAAAGAAGTGGAGATACACTAAATGAGAAAGAAAAAGAAAAAGTGTTTCAAGATTGATATGAAGGGGCTGGGGTTGTGGCTCAGTGGCAGAGTGCTTGCCTAGCATGTGTGAGGCACCGGGTTTGATTCTCAGCACCACATAAAAATAAATAAATAAATAAAATAAAGGTTCATCAACATCTAAAACATTAAAAAAAGAGAGATTGATATGAAGAATTCATAAAATCCTCCCTGGAATCACCCATACAATAAACTGGAGAAAGAAGAGCATTTCCAAGGGGGTAAGGAGGGTCTCTTTTCCCTCTTCCTATGCCCAAATCATATTCCTTGAAGCTCGGGTAGTGTTTCCCCTGAGGGAGAAGGAAAAGACGCCTGGTACTGGTGAGAGGAAGCCATTCATCTTCCATCTGTCTGTTGATTATTTCCTGATGTCCTCTGTTAGGCAGATAAATCTGTTCTTCTCAGCTGGATGGTGAACTTTCAAAGACTTTCTCTTACATCTTTTAATCATTCTATACCAGACTCCTCACTGCTTCCAGAGTGCATAAGGTAGGAACAGGCAAGGAAAGAGCATTCGATACAAATAGATTTTTTTAAATTATTTCTTTTAAAAAAGTTGGGCAGTACTTACATGTTGAATGCTTGAATGTTTTCAAATCTGTGTTTCATTAATTATCTAATGAGAGTATAAAGGCATACTCTTAATTACACAGAGAGATAATCTTCGTGTCAACAAGCATCAAAATATTTGCTAAATGTTTCTCAACAACCTCCTCTACTTCCTCAGGACTATTAGGATGCCCTCCACCACTGCTCCCTGAGTACCCTGGGTAGACTGCTGTTGCAAGGGACAGGCAAGACACCAAGTAGGAACAGGAAACATATTTTTATTGCCTATAGCCAGGTTTAGAGGGCAAAGCTTTCGCTGTAATCAATCAATCCTCCTGAACCCCGTATTCAGGCAGTTTCAGAACTTTATACACAGCATGTAAGGGGAGGGGCTCAGAAGTTCAGTCTGCAGAAGTTCACATAAAACCAGCTTTTCCTTTCATTTTTCTGGGCAAGTTAACCCTTCAAGGACTGCACCTGAGAAGGGTAGAGTTCCTTCTCTCCTTTTTCTCCTCCCCTTGCCAGCTGTTTCCATGGAGCCCAATTTGTAACTTCTTTTATCTTAGAAATGTAGACATCTCTGTGAAGCTCCAGCTCAAGACTAGAAGCCTTGTTAAAGGATCTGTCTTTTTTTTTTTTTTTATCACACTTTGCATTTATAAACACATTTCTACAACTACTGACATGTTTGTAAAATAATGTAGTAAGGGGATTGACTTATTTTGCTTAGCATGATATTCTCCAACTCCAACCATTTACCAATACGTGGATGCTAATTACAAAAAGGCACGGGGTGGGGGGGCACTAGGAAAGAATAGCGTTACCTTAGATTAGGTAGAGGGAAGCGATGGGAGGAGAGAGGGGATGTTGGGATGGAAAAGACAGTAGATGAAATAGACATTATTACTGTGTTATATGTGACTACATGACCAATATGATTCTGCAACATGTACACTCAGAAAAATGAGAAATTATATCCCTTCTATGTATGATATATCAAAGTGCATAAATGCATTCTACTGTCATGTATAACTAATTAATACAAATAATAATAAAAAAACTAGTAGGAACCACTGATCTCTTCCTGGCCAGGACCAAGTAAAATAGAGCAAAAGGAAAATAGGAGCTACACTGAACTCTTTTGTAGAGATTCTATTGCTAATAGTCCTAAAATCAATTATGGTGAAGATTTCGGGAGAAGCTTAGTTAAGATTTTCTGTGGAGAAGGGGATGCCACTACACTACCACAGGCACAGTTCCGTGAAGACCAGTTCACATGTGTGCCTCCCCACAAAACATTTGAATTCCCTGAAGGAAAGGACTTGTATCTTATTTACTTTAGTAGTTCCAGGGCCAAGTTCAGCATCTGGCACAAAGTCATGTAACCAGTAGATGTAGAATAACATCTGGGGACAACAGATCTTTGCTTATCTTTTTTGAAGTAAGGATTCACATAGTGAGTGAGGCTTACCCTCCCTAGACTCAGTATCTGAAGAAGAAGATGCCAAGCATCCATGTGAAATATAAGAGGTTGAGAAATATGCACAAGCCCAAGTACAAACAAAAACATACTTTAGTCATAGGAAGGTTTAAGGGCAAAGTGGACTTCTATGGCTCAAATGTCATTTGCCGGCAAGAGTTGTGCCTTAACCGAGCAGCTAATTGGGAAGATCCTAGAACTAGAAGAAAATGCTCTCTTAATTTCTAATTAGCTGCATTGGTAGGTTCTTGGAATGGCTAGCTTTTAGAAAAGAAAGGCCATCCAGGGCAACCAGCATCCAGGAGAGTGGCACCATTAATAATTCTATTAGAGAAGCCAGACTTTCTCTAAAGGGCCAATGCAGGGCACAACTTAAGTCATTTTCAGTAAGCCAATTCTTCTTCCCTAGTGAGAAATAAAAGCAAAAGACTAAAAGCAAAAATTATTGAATTACTGATTAGGAAGCCATTTTGGCATCCTGAGGTCCCAGAAAATGCTATCTGTTTTCCTACAGCAGCGGTGTCCCTGACTCCTAGACTGTCCTCAGTCCTTTCTCTTGATGAGTCAAGTTATGCACTTTTTATATATTGTATGAAGTTTCTCAACTTAAAAATAAAGACTAATATTTGAACATATGTTTGCTCATGAACATGTACAGAGCACCCAGAAAAATATCTGAAAGGAAACATTCCAGAGCACTGGCTGTGTTTATCCCCAGATGGTAAGACTTTTAGGCAAAATACCTTTCTTTCCTCTTTGTTTCATTTGCCTTCTTTTTTTTTAAAGGTTAAAAACCCCACAAATATCATTTATTTATTTACTATTTTTGATACTGGGGATCGAACTCAAAGCCTTGCACATGCTGAGCATACCTTCTACTACTGAGCTGCACACCCAGCCCAGCCCTCTGATAAATTATTCATTGTTAGTATGTAAAAATACCAGTAATTTTTATGTTGACCTTATATTCTGTGTTCTTACAAGTTCATTTACTTAGTAAATTCTAATGGTTTACTTGTAGCTTATTTCTAATTTTCTGTGAATATGATCGTGTCATTTGATAATAATGGCTGTTTTATATTCTGTTCTTATTCTTGCATTTTTAATTTATTATTTGTGTCTTACTGTCCAGCAGGGGCCAACAAACAACTTCTTTGTTCAAAAATGAGTATGTGCATTTATTTTAACTTTTACTTTTGAAGAATATTTTAATGGGATCTAGAATTATAAATTGGAAATCATTTGTTATTTTAAAGTTATTCTTCCCTAAATTCAGTTGGGAAAATCAACTGTCTTATATTTACTCTTTTTAAGATAATGCATCTTTTATTCACTGGCTTTAAGATGTTCTTATTGTCTTTACATCTAGCCTTCTAAATTCTACCTCCCCCTTGTTTTTAATCCTTTTGCTCATTTTTATCTTCTAAATATTCTATTAGGAACATGTGTTATTTGTATAAAGTTTTTTAATGGAAGAGAGAAAAACAAAAACTTAAGGGAAAAACAACTTTAGAATTCAAACTGCCTGTCCATGAGGCAACTGTGGTACAAGAATTCAAGAGATATAAAGTTTAGCTTAGACTTTAGGCCAATTGCTTCAGTTTCCTCATCTATAAAGTTAATCCATCTATTCATTCAACAAATAAATATTTAATAAGTATCTACTACGTGTTTTAATAGAATAGTGTGCAGGAATGATATAATCCCTGCCCCTAAGCAGTTTACAATGTATCAGAGATTATATTTTTAAGAAAATAAATTGAGGACTGGGATCGTGGCTCAGTGGTAGAGTGCTTGCCTATATGAGGCACTGGGTTTGAACCTCAGCACCATATAAAAATAAATAAATAAAATAAAGGTATTGGGTCCATCTACAACTAAAAAAAATATATTTAAAAACAAAGTAAATTGAGATGGTAGAGGATGTAGCTCAGTGGTAGAGCACTGGCCTAGAATATGTGCAAAAAAAAGAAAAAGAAAGTGAATTTTAGCAAGAGTACAAAGGCCATAAATAAGAAAATATAATATTATAAAGGAACTTAGCAAGAAAAATTAACCTAGTCTGAGGGAAATGGGGAAAAGAAGTAGACAGGGAAACTACCTAGAAGAAATCATTTTTAAACTGAGATCAAAAGAATGATTAGGCCTTTTCCAGACAGAAGTGGGGCTAATTGTTCTCCTACTTCTTTGTGATTTTGTGATTCTGTGTTCCATGCTGCCGAGTCCAAACAATATCATGCATTTTGTATGCCCATTCATTAACTCACTTAATCCTAAAGTACTTTTGTGGATAGGTAATGTTTTTCTAGTTTACAAATAAGGAAACTGTTAGTTAAGTAAATTGCCTAAAGTTGCACAGTGGTAAATCTTCAAATCCACCCTCTTATTGATCATTTAGGTATAATTTACTAAGTACCTGCAAATTCTCTGCTACACATTGAAGATAAAGAGACCAGTAAAATTAGATTCCTGCCTTTGAAGAATGCATTGTATAAGGCAGGATATTGAAATTGTCAGTAATCCAGACAATTACAACGTAAGTATTTAGGAAAGATAAACAGAGTGGGAATACATGTATTCACTAGAATCTAATTCTCTATCTTCTGAAGAAAATCTGGGGGGGTACATCATCACTCAGATTATATGAATTGGTAAATTTGCAAAGCAAGAACTGAAGCCCAGTATTCCTGACTGGTCTTGACCAATATCTCTGCTCTCTGCTATAACATTAGGTAGATCAAAACTGGCAGTCTGTTCAAATAAAAATCTTCCAGGGAAGTGGATGTCCAGATGGTAAGTATTCCTCTTACTATGCAGAATAAGCATGTTTTTTCACAAAGTGATGAATTTTTTTTTAAAAAAAGAAATATGTCCTCTGTCTCAGATTTCATGAAAATGAGAAAAGTATGAAACCAAGATTTCAGAATTGGTCCTGGAAGATATTCAGCCAAAATCTTTCAGCAAATGTTAGACCTGATTTTAGAGCCTAATGAACTGCTGAGCCTCTAGCTTGGTGGCCTGAATCTGGGATATGACTTAGGAGTTAATGATTCAGTAGAACCTAGACCTACAGTTGAGGAACCTCAATTCCTCTACAGAACAAGTAATAAGAAACAGTCATAGATCTCATTTTTTTTTCGTCCTCCTGAGAGGTGATAGGGGCTACATGCTCATACAATAAAATTGTCTTTGGTGTTAATGCAATAGGAACTATCAACATTCCTTTAAAAGCAGGAGTTGAGACTCTCATCCCAAGTCTTACTTATTTTGCAGCCCTATGCATATCACTTAATTGTAAGTTCAGCCATCTATGAAAGGGGATTCCTGGATGCTCAGAAGTTCATTAGGCTCTAAAAAGACACGTGGGTGAGAAGAGGCTTTGTCAAAGAATGACTATGAAGTGCTCCGGGGTTCTGGTGGCCAAGATTTAGCTTATATGTGTCTGAGTCCAAGCTGCTAATGCTGAGATTTTTCATCATTCTGAGAAGAAACAAAGAGCAAACATTTTAATTTTTAAAATTTTTTTTGTGGTGCCAGGGATTGAACCAAGGGCTTTTTATATGTGAGGCAAACACTCTACCAACTGATCTATATCCCCAGCCCTTGAACTAACCAATCTTGAAACAAGAGTTCACATTGTCTATTGCCATTTCCTTTGTCATTTTGAGGATTATCTGTGAATTCCCAGCACCACAAAAAAAAAAAAAAAAAAAAAAAAAGGTTAGTTCAAGGACTAGAGTGTAACAATGACTGCATTTAAATTTGCATAAGTAATTAAAAAGCATGGCCTTTCAAAGAACAAATTGATATGTGGACTTCATCAAAATTTAAAATGTTTGCTCTTGAAAAATACTGTTAAGAGAACAAAAGAACAGAGGACTGCCCTGCCAAACTGCAGACCCATGCTGGAGCCCAGGCCTAGGATGGCCCTTCCCTACCCAGGTGGGAGCCCAGGCCCAGGTTAGGCCCAGGACCACACCTGCCCCAACCGACCTGCCGACCCACCCGGGAGCCCAGGCCTAGCCCACCTCCATCTTGGTATACTGCAGCCATTGCCATAGCTCTTACCACATAGTAGCTTCCACCTTGGGCCAATAGATAGGGCCTGGAGGCAGTTGCATCTCCTATCAGGCATCTCAAAGCTATTGTAAGGCCCACCCTTTCAGCCTCATCTCTGAAAGTGGTTGCATCCATCTTGGAACACCTCCACTGTTATCTTGAGTTACCTCCCCTATTGCTGCCACCACATTTAGTTGCAGTGGCACCCATCATGGGACACTGGCCAGGAACAGGAAGCCCAACACCAAGGTGAGGTACAGGTAATCTATAAGGACACTACAAAATTATAGAGTAGAAACTGTAATACATCAGATCCGCACTGCGAGAAAGAAAGACACATAGACAATATGAAAAAACAAGGGAAGAAAGTGCCCCAAACAAACCAGGATACTACAATAACAGAATCCATGGACAGCACAGTTGATGAAATGTCAGAGGAGGAGTTCAGAATGTACATAATTAAAATAATCTGCAGATTAAAGAACGACATAAGTGAGCAAATACAGGCAAAAATCAATCACTCCAACAAAGAGATAAGAGAGCAAGTACAGGTAGCAAAAGAGTACTTCAAGAAAGAGATAGAGATTCTGGAAAAAAAATCAGAGATCCTTGAAATAAAGGAAACAAACAAACAAAAAAAAAGAAATAAAAAAAAACTCAATGGAAAGTATCACCAACAGACTAGATTGCTTGGAAGACAGAACATCAGATAATGAAGACAAAATATACAATCTTGAAAATAAAGTTGACCACACAACGAAGATGGTAAGAAACCATGAACAGAACATCCAAGAATTATGGGATAACATCAGAAAACCCAATATAAGATTTATTAGAATAGAAGAAGGCAGAGATTCATACCAAAGGAATGTACAATCTCCTCAATGAAGTAATATCAGAAAATTTCCCAAACATAAAGAATGAATTGAGGCATAAAGGACACCAGAAGTACAAAATTACAACAGATCTACACCAAGGCACATTATAATGAAAATGCTTAGCATACAGAATAAGGATAGAACCTTAAAGGCTGCAAGAGAGAAATCAGATCACATATAGGAGGAGACCAATTAGTATCTCAACAGATTTCTCAACTCAGACCCTCAAAACCAGGAGATCCTGGGACAACATATACCAAGCTCTGAAAGAAAATGGATGCCAACCAAGAATCTTATATTCAGCAAAATGAAGCTTCATATTTGATTGCTAAATAAAAACCTTTAGGGATAAACAAAAGTTAAAAGAATTTACAGTGAAAAACCTGCACTACAGAGCATTCTCAGCAAAACATTCTGCAAGGAGGAAATGAAAAACAATGATGAAAATCATCAAAGGGAGGACCTTACACTAAAGGAAAGGCCAATCAAAGGAGAAACCAAGTCAAGCTTAAAACCAAAAATAAACCAAAATGTTTGGGAATACAAATCATATTTCAATAATAACTCTAAATATGAATGGCCTAAATTCATCAATTAAAAGTCATAGATTGACAGATTGGATTTAAAAAAGGACCCAACAATGTGCTGCCTTCAAAAGACTCATCTCACAGGAAAAGATATCCACAGACTGAAGGTGAAATGGTGGGAAAAAACATACCACTCACATGAACCACGTAAACAAGCCATTCTAATATCAGATAAAGTAGACTTCAAACCAAATCTAGTGAAAAGAGATAAAGAAGGACATTTCATACTACATAAGGGTTTTATATATCAACATGACATAACAATCATAAGTATCTATACCCCAAACAATGGGGCATCTATGTATATCAAACAAACACTTCTCAACTACAAGAACCAAATAGACCACAACACAATACTGGGCAACTTTAATATACCTCTCTCACATTGGATAGATCTTCCAAACAAAAACTAATCAAGGAAACTATAGAACTCAATAATACAATCAATAATTTAGACTTAACAGACATCCATCAATGAGTGAATATACTTTCTTCTCAGGAACACGTGGATCCTTCTCCACAATAAACCATATGCCACAAAGCAAATCTTAGCAAAGACAAAAAAATAGACTTACTCTCCTGCATTCTATCTGACCATATTTGGAATGAAATTAGAAGTCAATGATAAAATAGAAAATAGAAGCTACTCTGACACCTGGAGATTAAACAATAAACTATTGAATGACACATGGATAACAGAAGACATCAGGGAGGAGATAAAAATAATTCTTAGAGGTAAAGGAGAACTCTGATACAACTTGTCAAAATGTATGGGACACTATGAAGGCAGTGCTAAGAGGAAAGTTCCTTGCATTAAGCTCATTCATTTAAAGAAGAAAAAGTCAATAAATAAATGAACTGACATTATATCTCAAAGCCCTAGAAAAAGAAGAACAAACCAACACTAAAAGTAGAATACAGGAAATAATTAAAATCAGGGAAGAAATTAATGAAATTGAAACAAAAGATTCACTTCAAAAATTTGACAAAATAAAAAGTTGGTTCTTTGAAAAAATAAATAAAATTGGCAAACCCTTAGCCACCCTAACAAAAAGAAGAAAAAGGAAACTCAAATTACTAAAATTTGCAATGAAAAGGAACTATCAGAACAGGAACTATTGAAATACAGAAGACAATTAGAAACTATTTTGAAAATTTATACTCCAGTAAAACAGAAAACCTCGAAGACATAAACAAATTTCTAGAGGCATATGATCTACCCAAACTGAGTCAAGAGGCACAATTTAAACAGATCAATTTCAAGCAAGGTAATAGAAGATGCCATCAAAAGCCTACCAACCAAGAAAAGCCCAGGACCAGACAGAGTCTCAGCTGAGTTCTACAAGACATACAAAGAAGAATTAATACCAATACTCCTCAAATTATTACATGAAACAGAAAAGAAGGGAACCCTTCTAACCTCATTCTATGAAGCTGATATCATCCTAATGCCAAAACCAAGCAGAGACACATCAAGAAAATAAAATTTCAGACCAATATCCCTGATGAACAATGATGCAAAAATTTTTAATAAATTTCTGGCAAATCACATACAAAAACATATTTAAAAAATAGTGCATCATGATCAAGTGGAGTTCATCCCAGGGATGCAAGGTTGGTTCAACATATGGAAATCAATGAATGTAATTCATCACATCAATACACTTAACGACAAGAATCATATGATTATATCAATTGATGCAGAGAAAGCATTTGATCAAATACAGCATCCTTTCATGTTCAAAACACTAGAAAAACTAGGGATAGTAGTAACATACCTCAACATTGTAAAAGGTATCTATGCTAAACCCAAGGCCAACATCATTCTAAATGGAGAAAAATTAGAAGCATTCCCTTCAAAAAATGGAACAAGACAGAGATGCCCTCTTTCACCACTTCTATTCAACATAGTCCTTAAAACTAGCCAGAGCAATTAAACAGATAAAAGAAATTAAAAGAATACAAATAGGAAAAGAAGAACTCAAAACTATCATTATTTGTTTACAACATGATTCTAAACTTAGAGGATCCAAAAAACTCCACCAGAAAATGTCTAGAATTAATAAATGAATTCAGCAAAATAGCAGGATATAAAATCAATACCCATAAATCAAATGCATTTCTATACACCAGTGATGAATCCTCTGAAAGAGAAATTAGGAAAATTACCCATTCACAATAGTCTCTAAAAGTATAAAATACATGGGAATCATTATAACAAGAGAAGTGAAAGACCTCTACAATGAAAACCACAGAACTCTAAAAAAAAGAAATTGAAGAAGACCTTAGAAGATGGAAAGATCTTCCATATTCTTGGATAGGCAAAATTAATATTGTCAAAATGGCCATACTACCCAAAGCACCATATAGATTCAATGCAACTCCAATTAAAATCCCAATGTCATTCCTTATAGAAATAGAAAAAGCAATCATGAAATTCAGTTGGAAAAATAAGAGACCCAGAACAGCCAAAGCAATCCTTGGCAAAAAAAAAAAAAAATGAAGCAGAAGGCATCACAATACCAGACCTTAAACTATACTACAGAGCAATAGTAATAAAAACAGCATGCTATTGGCACCAAAATAGACAGGTAGACCAATGGTACAGAATAGAAGACACAGAGACCAACCCACATAAATACAGACATTGCATATTAGGCAAAGGCACTAAAAACATACATTGGAGAAAAGATGGCCTCTTCAACAAATGGTGCTGGGAGAACTGGAAATCCATATGCAGCAAAATGAAAATAAACTCTTTATCTCTCACCAGGCACAAAACTCAACTCGAAGTGGATCAAGGACTTAGGAATTAGACCAGAGACCCTGCGCCTAATAGAGAAAAAAGTAAGCCCAAATTTTTATCATGTCACATTAGGCCCCAACTTCCATAACAAAACACCTAAAGCTCAAGAAATAAAATCAAGAATCAATAAATAGGATGGATTCAAACTAAAAGCTTCTTCTCAGAAAAAAAAAAAAAAAAACATCAACGAGATGAAGAGAAAGTCTATGTTTGGGAAGCAAAATTTTGCCCCATGCATATCAGATATAGCACTAATCTCCAGGATATATAAAGAACCCAAAAAACACCAAAAAACCAAACAACCCAATCAATAAATGGGCTAAGGAGCTGAACAGATGGTTCTCAGAAAAAGATATACAATCTATCAACAAGTATGTGAAAAAATGTTCAATATCCCTATTAATTAGAGAAATGCAAATCAAAACTACTCTAAAATTTCATCTCACGCCAGTCAGAATGACAGTTATCAAAAATACAAAGAGCAAGTGTTGACGAGGATATGGGGGGAAAGACACACTCATACACTACTGGTGGGACTGCAAATTGGTACAACCAACCTGAAAAGCAGTATGGAGATTCCTTAGAAAACTTGGAATGAAACCACCATTTGACCCAGCTATCCCATTCCTCGGTCTATACCCAAAGGACTTAAAATCAGCACTCTATAGTAACACATCTTTCCTGCTCTCATGCCCTATCTCTTTTTCTCCCTCCCCTTTGCCCAAAGTATACATGTGCTGAGGGGCCCCAAAAGTTGGGGTATGAAGCAGGGCTGATGAAGAAAGACCCTTTAGAGACATGAGTCTTTGCCTAGACCTTGAAGAAAGCTGTAGATCAAAATTTGTTGCTTTCTAGACCAGACAAAGAGCATCCTAGGGGAAGGGCCAGAGACTGCAGTGCCTAGATGTTACAAGTAAGTGACTGTCTGAACTGGAAAATGTGGTCATTGCAAAGCCCAGGTCTTTATCTTCCCAGGGGAATACTGGGAAGATCAAGGTGTGGGCTTTGCATTCCTTTTTAATATCAGACCATTAGAATACACAGTGCAGTTCATTAAAAGACACATAGGGCTGATCCTCCTGTCCTGCTCTCTGGGACTGTGATTTCAAGGATTATGGATTTTATTTCCAGTTATCTTCTTGACCATTTTTAAAGCTATGTCTTTGAAATGGTGCTGAGCCAAGAAAGACTCTAGACAAGCAGAAATAACTTAGGGTGGAAAGAAGACTTTTTACTATGTTTGGAAGAGGCTATATAAGCTGATTTTTTTTTGTAAATTAATTAATGCTTCTATGAGAACCAAAATGGAGGTCACTTGGAGCAAACATATTCATGAGAAGAGAAAAAGGATAAAGGCTGACTAGCAAACCTGTTATCCTCAGAATTTTAGAAAATAAAAAATGGTGGCTCTACAATCAGATAATAATAGAATTATAATCATTAAATATAATTTCTATTGGCTAATGGGCTGTGAATAAAAAGATTCATGCCTGTCATATTTAGGCCAAAGCATTTAACTGCTGGCACAGCTCTCCTTTTCCTTGCTCAGATAAATTCATTTATTTCAGGTAGAAGAGCCACATATGGCGAGTCCCGCTGTCTTCGGTCCTGAGATTATTGTTGGTATTTTTTTTTTAACCATAGAATATAGTAGCCTATCCTGACAAATATGTTCATCTTGCTCACTCTCTCCTTATCTTCACTCCTTTCTTGGGATTTAGAGAAAGCTTGTATCCATCCCCTAGGAAGTAGGGGGAATGAGTTGAACAGGTAGATTTGAGAGGGAGGGAAAAGGGAGAGGGTAGATTTAGCTAGCAGCAGTGACTATAGAATTGCTTCAGGTTCTTGCAAGGGCAAGAGAAGGAGGAAGAAAGGATAGATAAAGAGATTACTGAGGTCTATGTGGTTTTATTTATTTATTTATTTATCTTAATCATTCCTGTGAGTTATGGTCCATCTTGGGGAGATCAGGAGCTACAAATGCTGATAGCTGCCCAGCTTTCTCAATCCCCACCCCTTTGTCTATATGAAGAGGCCCTGCCCTTGAGAAGGCTTCGAGTGGTAATTGAGTAGAAAGAAAACTGGTGTGGAAATCTTGACTGAGCTTCCAATGGCTCTGACCCTTGATGCTCATAGAATTGCTTTGAGGGCTTGCTGTGGATACAAGAGTTAGCTCATCTGGCTGCCTTCTCTGTGAAGTTGTTATGGAAATTCAGTCCCTGTCCCCGATGCTGACTCAATAGCAAAGAGAAGGTTTTGAGAAAAAGGGAAAAGAAGTTTTATTGATTTTTCTAACAAATAAGAAAAGCAGGCTCAAGTCTCAGGATTTTCCCTGCCAGGGGAGCAGAAGAGTTTTGGTTTTGGGGTTTTGTTTGTTTGTTTTTATTAAAAGAATTATAGTTATACACAGTAATTGGGTTCATCCTAACAAAATCAAACCTGCATGGAATCTGACTCACTGTATTTCAGTCTCTATTTTTTCCCCCTTCCTCCTCCCTATCCTTTCTCTATTGCATCCCCACTTTGTTAATTCATTTATCCACCCTTGATTGGTGCTTTCCACACACACATTAAGGTGAAATTTCCTGTGGTTTATTTATATGTGCACAAAATCTGATTTTGTTAAATTTATTCCACATTTCCTACCCTTTCCCATCCCTCCTGCCTCCCTCGGGATCTCCTCCTTCCACTCCAGTGATCTTCCCTATATATTTATGATGGTCCATCCCCCCTCCCTTATTTTGCTCTAGCTTCAATATATAAGAGAAAACATACAACCCTTGATTTTCTGAGTCTGGCTTACTTCAGTTAGCATGATGTTGTCCATTTCCATTCATTTACTGGCAAATGCCATAATTTCATTCTTCTTTATGGCTGAGTAAAACACCATTGTGAGTATACTTAACATTTTCTTAATCCATTCATTTACTGTTGGGCACCTGGGTGATTCCATAATTTGGCTATTGTTAATTGTATTGCTAGAAACATTGAAGTGGCTATATAATATAGCTGTTTTTAGTTCTTTTGGATAAATACTGAGGAGTGGAATAGCTGGATCATATGGTGGTTCCATTCATAGTTTTTTTGAGGAATCTTCATACTGCTTTCCAAAGTGGCTGTACTAATTTGCAGTCTCACCAGCAATGTATTAGTGTAAGTTTTTCCCCCACATCCTCACCAGCATTTATTATAATTTGTATTCTTAATCATTGCTATTCTGACTGGATTGAGATAAAACCTTAATATAGCTTTTATTTGCATTTTCCTGGTTTTTAGAGATGTTGAACTTTTCTTCATATATTTGTTGGCCATTTGTATTTCTTCTCTTAAGAAATGTCTATTTAGTTCTTTTGCCCACTTATTGATTGGGTTATTTGTTTTGTTTATTTATTTACTTTTTTGGTTTTAAGGTTTTTGAGCTTATAGAATGGGAGAAAATCTGGTTCTCTCTTCACATTATTAATCATTTCCTTTTCTGTGCAAAAGCTTTTCAATTTGAAGGCTTTTAAATTTGATTCTTGGTTTTATTTCTTGAGCTTTAGGGGTCTTGTTAAGGAAGTCAGTGCCTGCACCAATATGCTGGAGTCTTGACTATGTTTTCTTCTAGAAGTTGAAAAGTTTCTGGTCTAATTCCTAAGTCTTTGATCCATTTTGATTTGGCTTTTTGCAGGGATCTAGTTTCATTCTTCCACATGGTGCTATCCGGTTTTCCAAGCACCATTTATTAACAAGGCTATCTTTTCTCCACCATTTTTGGCACCTTGGTCATGTATCAGATGACTGTAAGTATATGGGTTTGTCTCCGTGTTTTCTGTTTTACTCTATTGGTCTTTGCTCCATTGGTGAGATTCTTTGCTGAATTTCAGCAGGAGATTGTTTACTTGGTTTTGTTATGTTTTCAGAGGTCTTGGATTTGTACATCAATTGAGGTGGACTGCCCTTTCTCTTTTATACATGTGTTTTTTTGTGTGTAGTTTTGTTTTTTAATTTTTGTTAAAAAATTAAAAGTTGTTGATGCACTTTTATTTTATTCATTTATTTATATGTGGTTCTGAGAATTGAATCCAGTGCCTCACACATATGAGGCAAGTGCTCTACCACTGAGCCACAACCCAAGCCCTAGTTATCTTTTTTTATTCTGGGACTTCTCTCTGTTTTTGATATATGAGTAGATGTCCAGGAGTGGGACCCGAGGTTTCCCTCTGGTTATTCCTCTTTGTGGCCTGTTTGTTGGTTTGGGGGTTTTCTCTCCCTGATTCTATGTGTTGAAGTATTATGGAGGCTCAAGTGGGGCTAGATTTTGTGTGTGGTGAGATTGGTTTACTTGGCTGAGTGGTGAGTATTGCTCAGCAGGAGGCTTTCTACTCTGTGAACTTGAACTGTCCCAAGTCCTCTTAGAAGGAGGGAAAGCCAAGAATAGCACTAATGCAAGCAACAGATATACAGCCTTTAGATAAATTTTCAGTATCTACTTTGACATCTATAACACTAATTGCCACCTATATAGAAATGATGGGATCAGCATCAGTAATCAAAAATTAAAAATAATCAAAAATTTAAAAAAACACATGAACTAGATTGGGCATTAAACAGCAGGTTATTACATCATCCACTGTATTAACAATCAGGACACCATGCATGGGGTAGGAATTACACCAATTATATTATTTTATTAGATAGTGGGATTATAGTTTCTTAAGTGAAGAGAAAATAGGCTAGAAAGGCAAGAGACAGTTTGAAATATTTAAAAAATGTGAATGAACAGAGTAGAGGCAGGAGAAGATAGGTAGTATATGTCAATTGTAAAGAAGGAGAAATAAAAAAATGAACTAAAAGAAATTTTAAAAATGAAAGAGAGGAAGAAGGAACCAGAAAATTTCCCAGTTATTAGGGGAAGAGACTGAAGAAGGGGAAATAAGAGGGACAAAAACCAAGTATAGGTCTGGGGTTATAGCTCAGTTGGTAGAGTGCTCGCCTCACATCTGGGAGGCGCTGGATTCTATCCTCAGTACCACATTAAAATAAAATAAAGGTTAAAAAATACTAAGTACAAACAAGCAAATGTAAGATCAAAAAAATTCAAATCCAGCAAAACAAAATAAGTCTAAATAATAAACAGGTACAGAAGAAAGCAATTAAGATGAAGGTAAAACTATATGTATATATGTATATATATGTATACATAAACACTTTTTTTAAGAGAGAGAGAGAGAATTTTTTAATATTTACTTTTTAGTTTTCAGTGGACAGAACATCTTTATTTTATTTTTATGTGGTACTGAGGATCGAACCCAGCGCTCCATGCATGCCAGGCGAGCGTGCTACCGCTTGAGCCACATCCCCAGCCCAACATTTATATATGTATTTAAAACATATTCATGCAGTGAGCACACACACACACACACAAAATCTCACAGAATGAAAAAAGTTAAAAAGTAATAAAATATAATGAAATAATATTCAAAACATTTTTAAAGTTAAAAGTTTTTAAGAAGAGTGAAAAATAGTGGGAATACTGACCAAAAAAAAAAAAAAAAGAAGAAAGAGATAAGAAAGAAGAAAAATCCAAAATATCTTAATGAGAAATAAAGGGCTTGTTGCCACTGAGGTGAACAAAACTGTTGGCAGTGATGGATTTTTGTTCTTCATATTTATTTTTGGGCTGTGCAACCCTTAGGTCAAGGCCTAGGATTATTAAATCTAACATCTTTATGTTCCACACCTGGTACACCTGGGAGGGAAAACTGGTTGTAGGAGCTCTCAGCTTCTCATTTCCCAGTATAGGGTGGGGTAGATGGAGAAGTGCTGACAAATAGTGTATTCCTGTAGTGGGGGTGATGCAGAGTTCTAAATTAGAAGTTCCAGTAGTTGGGGTTTAGTCTTGATCGATCTTTGGAACTCTTTCACCTTGAGATTTGATCCATGAATCCTGTTGCTGGGGAGATGCCAGTCTCTGTTGGACATCTGGATGTCAGGGGTCTCTGGTAAAATCCACTTTTAGGGCATAGGGACCAAACCGCCACAGGTTTCACATTCACCACTACGAACATGAATTACCAGACATCAGCCCTGGAGTGCAGATGCTCCTGTGTGACAATTATCGGTGTCTTTCCAATAGCTCTTCTGAAGCACCAGAAACAAAGGGAGTTCTTTTCTCTCGTTGCATCTGGAGCTTGTATGCTTCAGGCACAAATTTCTTTATGCCTATTTCAGTCACTGGTCATAATAAGCAACGGTTGGGTCCACTGGTGACTTCCTCTATGAGTTCCCCATCTCCTGTCTCTGCTCACTGCCACAGAGCACTTACAAATGATTCCCTTACCAGAGACCAGTTCCTGCACTGCCACTGGTTCTCCCACCACTGATCCCACTTGTTGCCACACCATTCGCCTGTGGACCGAGGGATTTTGATTGGTTTCCACTCCACTGCTTGCCCCACCAACTCTGGGTCCATTAAGATCAGCCTCCCTCTCTGTTCCACAGGTCCCCCCAAGCCTTTTTAAAAATGTTTTAACCCATCATGGTTTCCTCTCTGCCTGTGCTCCCTGCTGTCCTCAGCAGCTGTGGCTGCTGCCATCACCAACCAAGCTGGTATGTCTCTAACATATGATGTCTTATATTATGTTTGAAGTTTCTGACTTTCTGTGCCTCTGTGAATTTTTTGGTTTTGTTGTATTGTCCAGTATTAAGCTTCAGTGAGTGCCCTTAGTTACCCACCTCATTGCAGAGCTGTCTTCCCACTTTTTAAAATCTGGTGCTAAGGAACTGCAGGGAAGTGCATTCTTGCTCTAATCTGCCATCTTCTCTCTCTGGAGAGCTTTTAAAAAGGAGGGCACAAGGGCTGATTTCCAAGTATAATATCAGTAGATATAACTAATGTTAAACTTGCATCCTTGAGAGAGCTGGCGTTCCAGTTTCCAGGCCTGGAGTCTTTTTGACTCTCGTGAACAGTGGAACTGAAGGACAGATCACTTGGCTTAGGAAAGGAAGAAAGTTAATCTTGCTTCTTCCACAGTTAGGAGGGGGAAGAGGAAAGGGAAAAAATACGTTTTAAAATAAGCCACCAGTGGTCAAATGAAAAAAAAATTATATTTAAAGCAAGAAGTAGATTGCTGTTACAAAATCTCTGTGTCAGCTTACAAATCCTCAGTCATTAGACACTAAAGTAAGCTCAGTTTGAAAGAAAATACTGATATGGTACAATTTGCTCCCAAAATCTTTCTCTGTGGGGGTCCAGAAAATTGTCTTTATTTTTTTTGCCATTGATGAAATCTGTGGTAATAGCAAGTCACTTTCCCCTCTGAGCCTCAGTCCTTCCTATAAAGCAGTCTTAATCCTGATATTCCAGAGTTCTGAGATGAGAGCTTGTAGATGAGAGCATGTGGGGGTGAGGATGAGAGAGGGAGAGAGGAATAGTGCTGATTTTGTTTCATATTTTACCTTTTGGGTTCCCTTACTGTCTGAGGCCATCCTTGTTCCCTCCCCCAGAGGATTGTGACAATATAACACATGCGTGGAATTGCTCTAAAGTGCCTCAAGGTCAGGAACTGGGTTTCATTTGTCTTTGCCTCTCCCATGTGGGACAGAGTTCTTGTTGCAAGGTAGTGGCTAAAAAAAAATGTTTGCTGACTTTGACTTGGAGGGAATGCTTTGTGATTTCTTGTTCTTTACAAAAATATTTTTAGCAGCTTGATTGTAGTTCTTTGATATACAAAAAAAAATGGACATATGTAAGGTGTGCAATTTGATAAGGTTTGTCACATGTATATGCCTGTCAAGTCATTACTACAATCAGGATACCTAGCATATGTTTTAGTCAGCTTTTTCACTGTACAGAATAATTATAGAGGAGGAAAAAATTATTTGGAGGCTTACAGTTTCGGAGGTCTCAATCCACAGACAGTTGGCTTTGCTCCTCAGGGCTTGAGGTGAGACAGACATCATGGCAGAAGAGTGTGGTAGAGGGAACCAGCCCACATCATTATCAGAAAGGGAAGAGGGAGGGAGGGAAGGAGGGAGGGAGGGAGGGAGGGAGGGAGGGAGAGAGAGAGAGAGAGAGAGAGAGAGAGAGAGAGAGAGAGACTCCATTCTCCAGCTATAAAACATATACCCCAGAGCCACACCCTCAATGAAGCACTTCCTCCAGCCACACCCCACCTGCCTCTAGTTACCACTCAGGTTAAATTAGGTTAAGGCTATAACCCAATCATTTCTCCTCTGAACCTTCTTGCGTTGTCTCACATGTGAGCTTTTGGGGGACACCTCACATCCAAATCACAACATTATATCCATTGTCCCCCAAAGTTTTCTCCTCTCCCTGTGCAATACTTCCCTTCCAACTCTTCCTCTCTTCAATCACTGGTTTGCTCTCTGTCACTATATATGAGTTTGCATTCTCAAGAATTTTATATAAAAAGAATCATGCAGTATGCATGCTTCATCTTTCCTTTTTTATTAGCCTTGTTTCTTTCAATCAGCAAAATTATTTGAAGATTTATCCATTGTTATGGTTTAGCTATTAGGTGTCCCCCTAAAACTCAACTATGCAAAAATACTCAGAAGTGAAATGATTAGGTTATAAAAGCCTTAACCCAATCACTGAATTAATCTCCTAATGGGATTAACTGAATGGAAACTGAAGGTGGGTAGGGTGTGGCTGGCAGAGGTGGGTCATTGAGGGCATGCCTTTGAGGTATATATTTTGTATTTGGTCTCTCTGTTTTTCGATCATCATGTGAGCCCCTTCCCTCCCCCACACTCTTCCACCATGATGTTCAGCCTCACCTCAGGCCCCAAGGAATGGACCAAGCTGTCTAGTCTATGGACTGAGACCTCTGACACTGTGAGCCCTCAAATAAACTTTTCCTCCTCTAAAATTGTTATTGTCAGGTCTTTTTGTCACAGGAGAGGAAAAAAAAAAGGTGACTAAAACATCCATGTTGCAGCTTGTGTCGATAGTACATTCCTTTTTCCTGCTAAATATACCATGGATTTAAAAAGTTCATTTACCTGTTAATGGACATCAAGTTACTTATGATTTGGGGTTATTACATATAAAGCTGCTATGAACATTTATGTACAAGTTTTTGTGTAGGCATATGCTTTTATTTCTATTAAGGGAACACCTAAAAGTGGATAGACGGATCATATAGCTAGTTATCTCTGTGCCTTTGAACATGTTTTCTTTACCTGAGGTCCCCTTCACATTATGTACACTATTCTTTTAATCCTTACCACAACTTTCTATTGTGGGGGTAATGATAATAATACCAAAGTAACGGATAATACTTACAAAGTGATTACCATGTATCATGCATGATTCTTGTTCACAACTTAATAATCATTATAAAACTATGACTTAGGACTTTTAATTTTATTATTACTCTCATTATACAGACAATATAGTTGATTTATACAGAGGTTAAACAACTTGTCCAAGGTGACTAGCTAAAAAGGTAGGTTCTTTTATCCTCATTTTATGGATCAGAAAACTGGAACTTATGAAAACTGCATATGAAAGTAAGTAACTGGGGCAGGCTTTGAACCCATATCTGTTGGACTCTCAAGTCCATCTCCTTTTATTCTACCCCTCTTTACCTTTATGTGGAATATCAATAGTGAATGTTCAAGGTGGCTTCCCTCAGTCTTACCATCTTTTGCCAGAAGTCAGATATACTGAGAATGGCCTCATTTGAACATGTGCCTCTGGGAAAAATATAATTGGGAGGGCAAAGCTAATGCCCCAGCCTTCTTTTCTGAAGTCAGTCCTTCAATATGCCATGGAGGCTCTGCCCTAGGAGTCTGTCGCAGTCCTTCCTGCATACTAGCCCGAGAATTTCTAAGGCATGCCTTTCAGACCCTTGGGGGCTCCTAATCATGTGCTCTGGCAACACTTCTTCAAAAGATCTTTCAAATCGATGCTATATAGAGGTCTCTTATCACCTTTTGCCTCAGAAAGCCCTCAAAATTCTTTCCACTGCAAGACTCAAAACTGCTTCAAGGGCTGAGGTTGTGGCTCAGAGGAAGAGTGCTTGCATAGCATGCGTGAAGCACTGTGTTCAATCTTCAGCATCACATAAAAAATAAAATAAAGATATTGTGTCCACCTACAACTAAAAAATAAAGATTAAAAAAAAAAAAACTGCTTCAAGCCCCCCGAAACATTTTCAAAGAGACTGTACCATAAGAAGAAATCTGGCTGAAGTTTAACTCTTGGATAAACTGATTACTTCATCTTGGACAAATTATTTCCCTTCCCTGGGCCTTTTCAATACTGGAGAAAGTACTCCCAGAATCTAGTTTGAGAATGTGGGTCCTTTGAGAAATTATTTAATATGGAATTGAGAGGCATTTGGTGGAGTGAAAATGGAGGAAGTGGAAAAGAA
This sequence comes from Callospermophilus lateralis, assembly GCF_048772815.1. NCBI lineage: Eukaryota > Metazoa > Chordata > Mammalia > Rodentia > Sciuridae > Callospermophilus > Callospermophilus lateralis. The sequence continues at coordinate 46,274,498 of NC_135309.1, forward strand.
ATGTAATCAGCCCTCCATATCCATAGGTTCCACATCCATGGTGGGTTGAATTCTTGATCTTTTTTTTTCATATTTTTTATTGGTGCATTATAGTTATACATCATGGTGGGATTTTTTGTTACATGTTCATACATGCACATAGTATAACAATATAATTTGGCTACTACCGTTCCCCAGGGTTTCCCCTTTGTCTCTCCTACCCTCTTCCCCAGTCTTTTTCCTTAACTCACCAGATCTCCCTTGCATTTTCATGAGACCTGTCCCCTCCCAACTTTCTTTTCCTTTTTCCTCCCTAGCTTCCACAGATGAGAGAAAACATGTGTCCTTGATCATTTTAAAAAGTTGCATTTGTACTGACCCTTTATCTTGCTATTATTCCTTAAACAATATGGCATAAAAGCTGTTTCTATAGCATTTACATTGTGTTAGGAATCATGAGTAATCTGGAGGTGATTTAAAGTTTATGGGAGAATGTGTGAAGGCAATATGGACACACTATGCCTATTTATTTAAAAAAAAACAACTTGAGAATCATTGTATTCTCATATCGGTTGAGGTCCTGCAACCAAGCCCAAGCAGATATAAAGGGACAAAGTATAAATTGTCTTCACCTTTGGAGAACAGAGCATAGCAACATCCATACACCTTTCCTATTTTCTCCCTAGGTCTATCTGCCACTGAAAACAGAAGCAAAGATAGGATCCTGCTGCCACCTTGTGGCACATAGGGCAATACAGAAAGAAAGATTTGCTCAGTCTGAGTTTAGCAACCCAGATTCCCCTGAGGAATTCCCGCATCCTTTTTCTCCCTTATATTTGCACAGAGATTGATAATTCACAAAACATTTTTCAAACCTACTATCTCATTTTATTCTCCCAACAACTATGGGGGGTAGCAGGGCAAGAGGTGTGACTCCACTTCACAATGGAAGAATCCGAAGCTCAGAGAGACTTATGTGGCTCACCTAAGGTTGTGCAGTTAGTAACTGGCAATCTGGACTGGAGCCACTATCTCTTGACTAATTCTGTTCACTTCAAATCAAGTGATTCATTCCCTGCTGTGAACTTTGCTGTGTTTGACAGCCTGGGGAAGGTTGTGGAACTTTCCCAAGCCTTCATTTCCAGATCTGTAAAGTGGGTGTCATAAAAATGTCCATTTGAAAAGTTTTTTTGCGAGTCGGATGACATGATATATGCAAAGCTTTGGGCTTACCCACAGTAAATAGCAACTGATATTAATGTTAATTGTGTCCACCTTTGATCAAGTTCTCTTTACCAGAGATGCCTTCACCTTCTCAAACTCTTTCACTCCTATTTTTCCATCAGATCCATTGCAAAGTTCTCTTTTCTGGAGTGCAGAAAGTCCTGCTGGCTGTTGCCCACTGAAGGCTCAGAACCCTCACTCACACTTCCTTTAGTGTACTACTATGTGATATCAACTTTGTTGTAAGTCTGTTTTTCAAGTCTGTGATGCTCCAGAAGGCAGGAGCTAGGTCTCACTCATTTTACCCGAACACAGTTGAGTAGAGAAATGATTGTTGAATAATTGTATTTGGTCTGTGCCTTAGATAAATAATTGGGAATTAAAGCATACTTCTGAACAGCCTTTTTAATGTGAATGGTGACCTATTAGTATTGTACATAAATTCCTTGGGATATACTAGAATTGATTATCAAGGAGTAGCCTTTAAGATGAGCTGACAAGCAAAACCAAAGTGAACTAAACTTTCATTAGTGGAAGCTAGAGGTCGATGCACAGATGCTGAGCTGCTGTGCAAACTGGTGCATGACTTCCTAGGATAAGCAAGGGTGTTCGAAGTGTCAGGTGAGGGAAGGGAATCACTTTAGAAGTGGATAAGAAACTTAGGGATAGGAAAAAAATAAGAAAACAAAAACACAAATAATGAAAATTTTTCTAGGATGGTCTTAAGAGAAGAACACAATATTCCATATAGAAGTCACCCTGTAGTCTAAAAGGTCTAGTTTATAAATTACAGCTTTCTACCTACTCATCATGAAGCCATTCTCTTTCTCTGCAGAGTTTTTGTCTAGAAAAAGATGTTTCCAAGTCCTTTAAAATACATGAAAGATTTCTCAGTCATCATTTATTCAAAGGTTTTTCTGGTGTCTCTGTCCTCCAAGTCATTGTCCATTCTCCAAGCCAATTCATAATAGATAAACTGACATTGTCCTATAGCCCCCCTGATAACTTTTTTCTTTTTATCCAGTCTTTTTTCTCTGTGTTTCATTTTGGATAGTTATGCCTTCAATTCTACTAATCTTTTCTTTTATTGCATCTAATCTGCTGTTAATCCCATTCAATATTCTCATTTCAAACATTTGTTTTTTGTTTCTAGAAATTTGATGTCTTTTTTTAGCTTTGTAGTTACACATAGTAGTTAGGTTCATCCCAACAAGCTCATAATGCATGGAATTTGATTTCAGTTCATGATCCCTCCCTTCTTCCTTCTCTTTTCCCTACCATCTCCCATTCTCCTTCCTCTACTCAACTAGACTACTTTTGCTCATCTATTTATTTATATTTGATTGGTTCTCTCTACCTCTGCATAAAGGTGAAGTTCCCTATGGTGTTTGAGTCATATATATCTCTTGCATTCCTCTCCTTGTAATGCTCATGTTTTCCTCTACCTGTTGAACATGTGAAGCATATCTATACGAGCTGTTTTAATGTCTTCACCTTCTAATTTTATAATCTGTGTTATTCCTGTAATCTGTTTCTATTAATTGAGGATTATCCATGTTATGGATTATATTACTTCTTTGCATGTCTACTAATTTTTCACTAAATGCAAACATTGTGTCAGGATGTGACTGTGGTCAGCAATGCTTGCTGTCCAGTGTCTAAAACTCATTGTTTCATTGTAGTAAGCCATTGTTGCAAATTGTGGCCGCCATTAGAAGATGGCGCCGGCTTCCACTGTGGCCTGTGATAAACAAATTCCTTTGTGGAGAGTTGGCACGTTATCTCTTGCCACCCTATAAGAAAGATCCACGCGGCGGCTTAAGATTGGTACGTGGGAGGCTTTATTAGGCTGTGCTTGGGCCCTCGGGAGGAAGGAGGAAGAAAGGGAGTCACTAAAAGATACTTAAATCAAGGCCTGAATAAACTGCTGAAAGAAGATTCCTGAGTTGCGTCTTCCTTGCGGGCAAGGGGTCGGGACATTTCATAAATCTTGTTGGGTTTTTTAGTTGTTTAAAGTAAGAGGGTAAATTAAAAGGTCCTGTAACTGCTAATAAATTACTGTATCTAGGTACTAAGTGTCGCGACCCCTTGCCCGCAAGGAAGACGCAACTCAGGAATCCTCTTTCAGCAGTTTATTCAGGCCCTTGATATTTCTTCTAATTCCTCGTCGGATGCCCCTCCCAGCCTTAATAAAGCATCCCAAGCCCCAATGCGAAGCTGCCACGTGGAACTTTCTCACAGGGTGCTGAAAAACCATGCACCAACTCTCCCAAACAAGGAGTTGTTTGTTACAGACCACAGTGGAGCCAGCGCCATCCTGCAATGGCGACCATAATCTGCAGAAGCGGCTCACCACAACTAAGCAGCAGCAATTGCTAACATCACAAATGGAGAGATAACCAGGCAGTATGTGTCACCTGTTAGGGAAACACAACATCACAGCATCACTTATGAGAGGTCTTGCAAAAAGAAAAAAAAATCAAATCTGAATATTATCAGTTCTCTAGATCCAATTATCAGTTTAGGAAATACAGATGACAGAAGAACATCTTAAACTGTGCTACAGGTATCCAATCAACAAAATCAAAACTACAGCAAACTCTATAGGATAATCAGTTAGTTTTTCAACAATTAAATTATAAGAAAACAAAAAAATATATGGAGGAAAGCTAGGGGTTGAAAGAGACTTAAAAGATATATCAATCTTTTGTAAAGTGTGGACCTCCTGATTCAAGCCAATGAATTGTAAAGAAAAAAATTATGGCATTTATGAGACAATGAGCAATTGTCCAAATAGTTAATGGTTTTAAGGAATTCTTATTAATTTTTAGGTGTGATGAGTACTACTAAGGTTGTGTTTTTCAAAGAGACATCTTTTAGATAAACATCCTGATATATTTATAGATGAAATAATATGATGTTTAGTATTTGTCTCAAAATAATATACAGGGGTAGGCAAAAAGGTGGGGACATAGATGAAATAAGACTGGTTTAATTTTAAAAGCTGAGATAGATACATATACATATATACATGTATATATTTGAAATTTTCTATTATAAAAGGTTAAAAAAATTTTAAAGAGTCATGAAATTAAGACATGTGTTCTAAATCTGGCTCTGACGTCATTCTGCTCTGAGCCTGTGAGCAAATCACTTCTCTGGTGGCCTCGATTTTCTCTATTAAATATGAAATATGAAACTCATTCCAGTATCCATGTCATTACAGTATATCTACTCATGAGCTATGTCACATACGAAAGTTACTTAATCTTTTTAAGCTTTAGTTTCCTTTTCTGTAAAAGGTGATGAAAATAGTAACTAATTTTTTAAAATAGGAGTTATTTTCCTTTATTCTTTCTTACAAGGTAAATGCTATCATTTTTAAGACTGTTGTGTGAGTTACATTGGATGTTGAATGTTTGCCTTCAACGTGGTGCCTAGCACAAAGTAAGCACTCAATAAATATTATTATCATAATTATCATCATCATCATCTTGCTGTATCAATTCAATAGATGGATTCTCTAATTTTTAAAAATGACTTCTATAGTTTCTGATCTTGTTATCCCTTCCCTCTCTCTTTAGGCCAGAAAATCTGAAACTTCCCCTCTAAAATTCTGTGGAACAATATGCTTATTAGCACAAGCCAGGAGCAAAGAAGCTTGGCTCCCCTTCCCAGTGAGAGTCATTGCTGTGGGTCTGGAAAAAACAGAGGCGCCACTTTCGTCATTTTCAGAATATAGTACGCAGCTGCTGTCCTGGAATGCTACACATCCTGAGGTTGCTCCCAAGGGCTAAAAACAGAGCTCAGGCGATCAGCCTAGTGCAGCCAAGCTCATTCTTTTCCAAAGTGGCCCTGTTTCAAATAAAATGGGCACTCTCTTTGTATCCCTTTTCCAACCAAGAGTTGCTCATCCTACTAGACTGTAAGGTCTTTGAAGGCAATGCTAATTTATCTTATAGCTTACACTCCTGGCAAAGCACCTGGGACAGAACAAGTACTCCATAAACATTCTTATTTTGAGACAGGGTCTCTCTGTTGCCCAAGCTGGCCTTGACCTCCCGGGCTCAAGCGATCCTCCTGCCTCAGCTTCCCAAGTATCTGAGACTATAAGAAATCTAATGAATGTGGAATGAAGGAACTAATGATTTATTATTTGGTTTATTTGGAGTGACATAGGAGTGTGATAGTAAAAGCGAAAGTGACTCCATTTTGTTTAGTAACTCCATTTTGTAAAACAACCATGCCAAATAGAAGGGTCATGACTAGGGCAAGATGTTCTTTTCCTTTTGCTATAGAAACCTTTAAGAACACGGAACTACCTAATGGGGTATTGTTTCTGTAACTAGGGTAACAGGGCTCTGTTTCTATAACTGGGGTGACTGGGCTAATTATGATTGGCTAAGGGTCCCTCCGCCTGACTGCACTCTCCCGCTTCTGTAACCTGGCTCGCTTGCATTGGCTGGACCCCCAAACATCCCTTTTGTGGTTTTCAGGCTTATAAGGAGTGCCCTTGCAATTGTTCAGGGCTGATCAGGGGAACAGCTTTATGTTCTGGTCAGCCACCACCAGTGTGCTTCAGTAAAGGCTTGATTTGATTATACGTGAGTGGTCTGGAAGTCAATTTTTGAAACCCAGGGAGGAAGCTTTAACTATAACGGGAGTGGGAAAAGAAGGAACGTTTGTAAGCATATAAAGAACTAACCAGCATTCCGCTGTCATTTATTTAAAAAAAAATCAATTGAAAAAAAGAACTAATTATTGAGGGGGTCTTTCGAACAATTTAACAGTTTTTATTGAAAAATGCAAACTTGATGACAACTTTCAATTCATTATCCTTCTCCCAATACATCTTTCTGATCCTGTAATCATGCTATTCCTTCCACCTGTTGGTCTGTCTGTCTGTCTGTCTCTTCTCAGTATCGACATCCTTCAGACTTGGCTCCAGGACCTCCCTGAACACTTTAGATTTAGCTTGAGGCACTTGTGACATTTCATCAAAAGACTGAGTCTAGTTATATAGGTTTCATAATTTTTACAAGACTGAGAGCAAATCTTTTAATTTCATCTTTTAATTTCTTAGGTATCCAGCACTGTATTTTGTACATACCAGATATCTGGTATGTATTTGATATATTTACTGGCTAAATTTTAAAAAATAAGAAATACAATATTCAGCCCAATTTAAAGTATAAAATAAGTGGGCCTTAAAATATGTGTTTTATTTTTAAGATCTTTCCCCCGACCCCAAAATTAGACACATCGTTTTGGAAGTTTTGCTGCTTATTAGGCATTATCGTCTTTTCCTGGAAATCTACAAATAAAGACAAAAGCAAAAAACCTGCATAAGGCATATGGGGTTTTGTTTTATTTTTGTTTTTGTTTTTTTGTGTTTGTTTGTTTTGTAGTACTGGAGATTGAACCCAGGGCCTCACGCAGGCTAGGCAAGCACTCTACCACTGAATACCTACCCAGCCCAGCATGTGTATTCTTTAAACAAATGAATTTCAAAGAAAAATTCACAATATTAAGAAAACCAATTTTACAAATTTTTCTTTTTTCTTTTTTTTTTTTTTTTTCCAAATTTAGGTATAAGACAACCCTGGGCACCAAAAAGATGGAGAAATAACAAGATTGAGAAAGATAGAGAATCACTACACAATTGCACTAGACAATTGCTCTTGGCTTTCTGAACACTGGCCTCCTCAAACTACTTCTCAGCAGTCATAGCACAGACAAGAGGAGAACTCCAAGAAACTATAAAATATCAAGTCCCTTCTGGTATAATACTTCTTTTTTAATAGGAAAGGGCCAGGAGGAAGTTTTAGTTCTTAGAGTCAGGGGTGGGCTGAGGCTTCCTCGTTGCTGTATTTTTCCATTACAGATGATGCCTTCCACCTCTGCCATCATATATTCCTTGCTTTTTGACTCTCCCCTCTTTTCTTATTCCTTCTAAAGATTAAAATACATGAACCAATGATTCCTCACCATCCTGACCCCCAGCACCCAAGTCCATTGTGCCTCATCAGTGCTATTTCCAAAAGTCATCCTGTCATTGCTGGGTTATACTTACAGCGTCTAGTCCAACATTTTCATTTCACAAATAAAGAGTCTAAAGTCTGGAGAGACTATATTAGCCAGCCAATGGCAGATCCCATGATATAATCTTGTTTTTCTAACTCTCAGTTCTCAAACATAAGACCAAACACACATCTGTCTAGGCATACAGATGACCTTTGACAAATGTTTTTTTTGAATGGGAATGAATATTTGTCGAATGGATATTTATTTTGTTCCATATGTTAATCAGTGCATTATAGTTGCACATAATGGTGGGATTCGTTGTTACATACTTATACATGCATATGATATGACAATATAATTTGGACAATATTATTCCCCAGTATTTTTCCTTTCCCTCTCCTCTCTCCTCCATCATCCTAGTCCTTTCCTCTACATAACAAATATCTCTTCAGTTTTCATGAGATCTGCCCCACCCCGCAACATCTTTCTTTTCTTTTTTCCGGTCTGACTTCCACACGTGAGACAAAACATATGACCCTTGACCTTCTAAATTGGGCTTATACTGCTTAACATAATGTTCTCAAGTTCCATCTGTTTTCCTATAAATGACATGATTTCATTCTTCCTTATGGCTGAATAAAACATTGTGTATACATACCAGATTTTCTTTACCCAGTCATATACCAAGGCTGATTCCATAGTTGGGCTATTGTGAATTGTGCTGCTATAAACATGGGTATGCATGTATCACTATACTATCCTGATTTTAATTCTTTAGGATAAACACCCGGGAGAGGACAGCAGGGTCTTATGATGGTTCTATTCCTAGTCCTCTGAGGAGCCTCCATACTGATTTCCATAGTGATTGTATTAATTTATCCCACCAACAATTAGTCTCTTGAAAGGAGACTAGCTTATTTTTTCTTTGATAAAAATAACTTGCTGCCAAGTAGGATATGGAAAAAAGAGGTGAATGTGTTTTCCTAAGCACTGTGGCTCACAGTCTATATGATAGACACTTGGGAGCAACTGCCTGAGTTCTGATCTGAATTCCACTACTGCCTACCCGTTTGACCTTGGGAAAATTGCTTTACATTTCTTAACCTTCTTTTCTTCATTTATAAAATGAAGACAATCACAATAATTACCTCAAAGGAGTGTTTATTCATTCAGTCAATGCAGGGCCAGGACAAATGTTAGGTTGCAAAAATGGACAGAAAAAGACAAAATTCAGTCTCAGGAACTGACTTTCTTCTGGGATTAAAACACCCAGTAGACAATCTGGCATCTAATGAATGTTCAATAAATATCAATGGTTGTTGTGGCTGTTGTTGGCGTTAGTAAAAATGTACCACATGTGCACATTTAAAAAGCAAATCAGCAAATAAATCTTGCAAAGAAAAAACTCCAAGCAAGATTGTAGAGCATAAAACAGCTCACACAGCAGTGTTTCACAAGGACAGAGATTATCACCATGGCAACGTGTTTTTGAGTTCTTTAACAGCCCTTGCCTGAAGACCCAGGCGTAGTCTGTGAAAACGCCATGCAATGACAGTCATGTAGCCAATAGAGAAAATCCTTTCCAGTCTGCCTCCAAAACAGAGAACTTTCTAGAGGTAATGAAAATTAATACATAAAATATGAAATTAAGAAACATAAATTAGGGGATAATTACTTGTAATACTATGGATGTCATCAAAGATTTCTTTTCAAAAATCAGCTCCCCTAGTAGATTCAAAAAATGTATCATTCAAAATTCTGTGTGATTAATAAATACATAAAATCAACATCCATAGTTACTGAGGAAATCAAAACCACAAATATGTATCACTGCATGCCCACTCGGTGGCTATGATTTAAAAAACAGAAAATAAGGAAATAAGGGTTGACAAAGATATGGAAAAACTAGAACCGTCACTCATTGTCAGTAGAAATGTAAATCAGTTTATTCTCTATGGAAAGCTTGGCAGTTCCTCCAAAAGCTAAACAGAACTTCCATGTGAGGCCAAAATTTCATTCCTAGGGATATACCCAGAAGAACTGAAAATGAGATGCACACAAGTACATACCCATGCATGCTCACAGAAGTACTATTCACATTAGTTAAAAGGTAGAAACAGCCATATGTCCAGCCATATTCATTCAGCCATCATTGGTAGAATGGATATACACATTGTAGTATATATATACAGTGGAATATTATTCAGCCATAAAAAGGAATGAAGTACTGATCTATGCTACCACGTGGATAGACTTTAAAACATTATGTTCAATGAAAGCATTCAAACACATTCCAATTATATGAAATATCCAGAACAGGAAATTTCATAGAGATAGAATCCAGATGGGTGGTTGTCAGGAGGAAGGAGAGTGAGGAATGAAGAGAAACTTCTTAATGGGTAAGGTGTTTCATTTTGAATTGATGAAAAAAAATTTTTTTGTACTAGAAATTGAACCCAGGGGCACTTAACCACTGAGCCACATCCCCAACCATTTGTTAAAATATTTTATTTGAGACAGGGTCTTGCTTAGTTGCTTAGGGCCTTGCTAAGTTGCTGAGGCTGGCTTTGAACTCAAGATTCTCCTGCCTCAGCCTCCTAAGTCACTATGATTATAGTCAAGCACCACCATGGCCAGCAAAATGCACCACCAAAAGCACTACTTTTGAAAGTAGATAATGTTTTACACTAAATTAAGAATGTACTAAATACCACTGAAATACTTATTTCAAAAAATTGTTAATTTTATGTTCCATGAACTTAACCATAATAAATTATTTTTTTTAAAAAAGTTGTTACTTACAATGCATGGTCAATGAAGACATGAAAATGTGATTTAAAAATTTACAAAAAAAATTGCTCATTCATTTCAGAAACTCATATAATTGGTGCCAATGTCTATTCTCAATTAAGAAGGTGTTTAAATAGAACATACAGGAGGCCATTGTCTGCACCCCTTTGGTGCATTATGATTAGACATAATAGTGGAATTCATTGTTACATATTTATACATGCACTCAATATAACACTATGATTTTGATGACTTCATTCCCCAGTGAGTCCATTGTTTTAGACTGAGCTCCTACACTGGTCCCCCAGAAAACAAGCCAAATGGAGTCTCATACTATGTTCTGTATAATTGCATCAAAACTTTAATGAAGCAGGTGGAACCCCAAACAGTTTTTCGTACAAACAGAAGATGCCAAGTAATTTAGAAGAGCTAGAATCATAGGGAAATCCACTCTGATTTGATTCTTACAAGAAAAGTAACCTGATAATAACCATCTGCTTTTTAAATTATTCTGTTTTCTTATTCTCATCTTAAACAAACAAACAAAAAAACTGTATTGTCAAGGTCAGTGGAGCACCTATTCTATTTTACAGAATGAAATGCTGTCCTGATTCATGAATCACTAGTAAAAGCCAATTATATCTTTAAATTTGTTGAAATATTGTTGTTTTAAAAAAAACAATAGAAAGTGTTACTAAAATTTTGTGGGGTTTTTTTTTTGGTAAAAGATAAATTTTAAGGTAAACTTATAACTGTCATACTAATATAAAATGAACATGTCAAAGGCTTTATTTAATTATTTAATAACTGTACCAGTAAGATGTTAAAAACTGCTTCTACAGGCAACTAAAAATACTGAAGTAAATTTAATAGATGCAAAACTAATCGCTTGTGTGTAGGAGGTAGTGATCGGTACAAGACAAATTTCATTTGCTTTTCAAGAGACAAGAATAATTTGCATTAACCCTCGGTTTCCTACAACTGTACAGCATTTAAAATTGTTCAAAGATAGTGAAAGATATAGATTGCTATAGGATCAGATAACTGGAAAGGTCCACTAGTCCATGCTTAGCATTCTGAAGGAAGGAGAGAAACTTCTGAATGGGTAAGGTGTTTCATTTTGGAATGATGAAAATGTTTTGAAACCAGATAATGGTTTAATTTTTTTTTCCAAATAGTACAACTTTTGGCTGACATTCCTCTGATAGCAACTGGCTCTCTTGCCAAATATCGATCTCTTCTTTGACCTCAGGTTCTTATGTTTAAAAAGTGTTTGAAGGAAGTGTTGGCCTGGGTGACCTGAAGCTCACCTTGGGCTCCAATGGCTGCTAAGAGCCTGCTTTCCAGGGGCCACATGCTGAGTCACAGATTCCTGCAGGTAATAGAGCCCTTTAGCTGTCAGCACTCATGATCACATTGCATGAATTACTACTCTTATGATAGGACATGCCATCCTTTGATGAGGGAGACTACGCTTTTAATGGATCATTCCAGCACAGTGCCCTGAGCTCCTGTCCTGACCAACAAGCATTGTTTGATTTTTAAACAATTGGCTGAAACTAGAAAGAGAAGGAGTCCGGAGTGTGAAAGTAAACAAGATAAAGGAAATCCAAGATATTTTTTAAAAAATACACTCACTGAGGTGAGTGGCTGTCGAAATGTTGACACCACGCACGTCCCATGCTCTGTTCACTTAAGTTACTGTAAATGGTAGTAGTAGGACATTTATGCTTTTTCCTTTTCTTTGATCTCCCATCACACTCTCCAGCTGCTCACTATTGGGAAAACAGTAGGTCCTCAATGAAAACTTGCTATTGAATACTAAAATTTGTTACAGAGAATGGAAGTCAACACTTTTCACCAAAATTTTCAGCTTGCTTATGATAATAGGAAAGTTCTTTATGTATTGAACTTTCATTCTTTTTATTGTATGTTAAGTTTATTGATTAATTTAGCACAGTCAAATGCACATCCATCAACAGCACCTAGAACAGAGATTTTAAGTTTCCAAGAAAGAAAGTGTACTGTGTGACAATTAAATTCGCCTTTCTACGAGTAGATAGTTAACAGAAGCCAGAGATGGAGAAGGAAGGTGGTCAGGGAAAAGGGAAATATAGTTCAGCAGGTAAAAAGTTTTAATTGTGACCACAATTAAAAATAGGGGCTGGGGTTGTGGCTTAGTGGTAGAGTACCTGCCTAGCATATGAGGAACTGGGTTCAATCCTCAGCACCACATAAATAAATCAAATAAAGGTATTGTGTCCATCGACAACTCAAAAAAAATTTTTTTAAGTAATGTACTATTTCAAAAAAGCAAAAAAAAGAATATTTTAACTGTTCTCACAATAAAGTAATGATAAATATGTATGGTGATAGATTCTTTAGTTATCCTGACTTTATCTTTCCACAATGTACACATGTATTGAAACATCACATTGTACCCCACACATATATGCAATTATTTGTCAAAATAAAATCAGACTTAAAAGACATTTCCATAAGATCTACAGCATTGCAGAGATCCTCCTCTAAAGCCAACGCTAAGGTGGATATTAGATTTCTGAAAACAGTAAAATTATAATCCTGACCCAAACAACTGTGAGCTATATCTCCTGTCTTTGGGATGCAGAGGAAGGGCAGCTTGAATTCCCTTTCCATGCCAATACCAAAATTCTTTACATTCCAGCTAAAAATGTTTCGTTTCCCTAGGAGCCTTTGGCTCTGCCCTGCCTTTTATCTCCTTGTCCCCATTTATACTTGATGTATAATTATTAGTGGTTAACTCGAGGTCACGTATTTTCAGTCCTCTGTTGGGAGGATGAGCACCCCCACCCCCACCAAGTGTGATAAATTGAAAGCTGTGATTGCAGCAAATAGAATGAAATAGGGAGACCCTTCCCCATCCCTTCGTTGATCCCTTAACCTCCTTGAACACAGCTGCCATCCCAGTTGATGCCCCTTCTTGCCAGACAGCAGGGATCTGCCTGGCGGGGCTCTCTCTGGGAACAACAGGAGGAGAAAACCAGACAGACGTCGCGGAGGCTGTGAGTACCTTTGGAACCAAGACTGCTGGTTGGCTGGGTTTTCGCATATTGATCCTACAGATCAGTGATTTTAATTCCGAGGGAGCAGCACAGAGAATACAATCCTAATGCTTATATGGGAAGTCAGTACCATGGCTTCTGACGACTGCCGCCAGGACCAAACACATTTCCTCACTCACACATACATCAATAAAAACACTTAACTAGTGTCTCTTATTTAAAGAACTAAGAAAAACGCAGGAGGGTATTCAAAGATCTATGTTGGAGCTCAATATTCCTCTGACTTCAAACATCTGGAGCCAGGGAAAGTTCCTGCACTTCCCAGCACTCTTTGCCTGGGTCAGTGGACCTTCCCAGGTCTCCCAAACCGAGGGAGTGGGAGACTAGAGAAAGCAGCCGTGTCCCTATTTGTCCTTTCCTTCTCTTTATGGGTTCCTGGGTCCTGGACTCTGTCCCAGGGAAGTCAGGCAAAATCTACCGGTGACTTTAAGATGGGAAATGATGACTAGCAGGGAAAGATGAAGAGCAAATGTCCTGATACAGCCAGAAAGAAAGCAAGAGTAACATGTGCCCAAGAGACAAAGGTGATGATAGGAGAATGTTAATATCTGATCTCTACCAGGGATGGGAGGAGGGTTTTGACTCCCCTTTAAGAGCTCAACCCTCAGGGCCTGACTGCTGCCCATCTGTGAAGGGGCTGTACAGGAGGAGGGTGGATTAAAAAGTCCCTTATATATATTATGGTAACTGCAGAGAAAGGATGGAAACATGAGTAAGTACCTCTTGATGTTTCTTGCCAGCACACAGATTCAATTAAAAAAAAAAAAAAAAAAAAAAACTAAAGAAACCCAGAGACTTGTTTTGTGAACTGGATCTTGGTTGCATTTTTTTTTTTTCTTTTAACGATGAGAATGCTCTTTTCTTTTTTCTTTTTTCTTTTGTAGAAACATTTAAATAAATTATTTTACAAAAATAAAAACAAACACTCCTGACTTGGAGAGAGAGAGAGAACCCTCAGTCAGACTGGAATGATACCCCAGAGCTCCTGGGGTTCTCAGAATGAACCTCTGCCAAGATCTGATTGCTTTTCTGAACATCTGCCTTGCTTACAGACTTTGTTCTGGTCACAGGCTAAATGTGTCAAAGCGTTTTGTGAGTATCAAGCACTTAATCAGGGCGAGAAAGCATCATTTGAGTTAAATACAACTTGTTATAACTAAAAGAGAGCAAGGACAGATGTAAAGAAGGAAGGGATTTGCATGGGGTTCCTCCCATTTTAGTTCAAATGGGAGCTGTCGATTCTGACTTGGCAAAAGCTTCTGTTGAGAACATCTGAAGCAATGACAGAAACAAAAAAAAAATCACTAATCAGACTCCTTGCTCAATGTGAGGCAACTTGGATCAATGTGAAATCTTCAGGTTCCAGAGAAATGAGCTCCTGAGAAGTCTTCCAACATTTCCAGCTCTGGTAGAATCTGACCCCCTGAGGGAAACACTGAAACCTAACTGACATAGAGATCCAGCAAAAACATATTTGAAACTAGGAGAGACCAAGTGATTTCCCCTGAGATTAGCCCTGAGTTTGGTTTCCACTTCTCACTTTGTTGGACCTAACCATCTCCTAGAGGAGGTACAGGGACCAATTAACTGAATATAGCCAAGAACAACAGTAGGTCTAACAGGACAAGGACTGAGGACTCACTGACCCCAGTCCATGCCAAGTCTGTTCCTCACTCTGCCTCCTATTTGCACAGTGTATCAGGGGAATAGATGATGTCAACACCTCTGGGCAGACAAGTTATCTCAATACTCAACTTCTGGCAGGAGAATTTGTGCCCTGATTTATTTTTAGTGCGTTTCTACCTTAGTAATCCAGTCAACTGAAGAAGGGCCAGCAACCTGACTATCCTCTGAGCTCAACACCCTTATTTATTCCTTAACAATTAGAAAGATATTTAGCCACCTGGGGGAGACTCTCCTGGGAGGTTGGGGTTCCATCATTTGCCAACTTTCAGAGGCCACACAGGATTGTTATCCCAACCCAAGTGGAAGTGGGGGCCTCACTATTTCATTGGTAGCAACCTTTCACCCAATAGAGAAAGAGAAAGAAAGAAAGGTTGCTAACAAAATCAGGTATGTATAGTCTATCATTTTATCAGCAGGGTGGAGGATGGGGTGAAAAGCAAGAATCATACTTTACCTTTTATGAACTATTAAACTTTAAGTTAGGGCACACATTCTACTAATCTTAAGCTCCAAACACGACTATTGCTAGGAGCTTACAACGAATAATGCCTTTTCACCAAGATGCGGAAAGTGAAATGTCAAAAAATTAATCAGTCCTTTCCATGTCTTTGCATTTGAATTTAACCTCAAATATTTAATTTTATTTCAATCTCATACAGCTTGTGAAGACAGATTTATCCAACACCAGCTGTTCTCATATTTAAAAGCTGTACCACAAAGATAAAATTAGAATCAAGTGAGGATCATATTCCTCAGCAAGAATTCTGCTCTATGTCCCCCTGATGCCCTGAGCCACAACTGTCAGACCAAATACCAGCATTGTTGTTTTTCTTGGACACTTCCTAAACAGCCATAGAAGAGAAAGTGAATAGATCACAAAAAGAGGCATAAGCCCTAAACTTGGAGTTATATACATAAGTACAAGTTTATTTGCAAGGTTATTTCTCTCAGAAGTGGGAGGCGAGTAATGTACTGTTTTGACAGAGGTGGGAGAAAATGTAGTCAATTATCACAACCCACCCCCATGTGTATGTGTATGTGTGTGTGTGTGTGTGTGTGTGTGCATGTGCGCACACACACACTTTCCACTTCAGGAATTTTCCAAACTTCTATGAGGCTCAAAATAGATTAGAGTCTGGGTAAAGTGCAACTGTTCCTTAAATCCAATAGGAAAAACCAAATGTCATCATCTTAGTGTTAGATATTTGGTGAAACAATGTATTGTACAAGAAAAAGAAAGGGGATAAAAAGAAATATAATTTCAAGATTCTAAAATGTGATTTGTTAAATGTCCACCTGGAAGGCAGAGTAATTGTAAAAATGTAGCTGTAAAAATACATTCTCGATGTTCTATGTTGAGTTTGGAGGCATTTTATAAATGAAGGAAGAAGAGACCAATAAACACACAAAAAAGGATATAGCACTTCATTTTTTATTATAAGATGCAAGTCTACAAAACAAGGAGATATCCTATTGTGAGGATTAGGAGTATTTGTACTCAAAAAACTGATGAGAAAATACTATTTTAGAAAAGGACAATTTGACCATAACCATTCAAATTTTAAACACATGTTTCCCCCATGTAAGTATATTTATTCCCTGGTATAAATATACTTATACAGGTACACAAAGTTAAACTTACAAAGATAATCACTTAAGTCTTGTTTTGATCAATCCACATTATCTTCATCAGGGAACTGATTAAATTAACTATCATGAACCATATAAAATACTATGTAGAAATTTAGAAGAATAAATTGGATTTTTTATGTGCTATTATCCAATGATGACTCAAATATAGTAAGTGAAAAAACAAAATATAGAATAGTATATGTAATATAATCCCATTTTTGAAAAAACAAGATAAAATAACATAAATAACTGTATGAGCAGATAAATTTACTGGAAGAATATAAGAAACTGTTAGTAGTAGTAGAAATTGGGTAGTAGAAAGGATCAACTATTCTTTCTCACTTTATACTCTTTATACTCTCTGAATTTTTAGAATTTTTGCCTCACACATCTACTAATTTTCTTTTTTTAATATTTATTTTTTCTAAGTAGTTGAACACAATACCTTTATTTTGTTTGTTTATTTTTATGTGGTGCTGGGATGGAACCCAGAGCCTTGTACATGCTAGACAAGCGATCTACCACTGAACCATAATCCAAGCCCTACTAATTTTCTTTTAAAAAATATTTTGGCACTAGTAATTTGGTTTCACTTGTCTGGAAAACTCATTTTTTTTGTGTGTGTAACACCCAATTTCCTAAAAATACATTATGCACCAAAAGAATTAAATTATATTCAAAGTAGTTTTAGCACTGACTATATTTTATTACATTCTAAGTTCCTGAAAATTAGCAATTTCTTTATGTTCAGTAGAGTGGGTCAGAATTGCAATCACTTAGGCAAACAGGTAACAAAAAGAGAACAGTTTTCATATATCATTTTCATTTTGAAAGTGGATTTGACTTCTCAGAATGTATTTCTTTATGCCTTGATACCATTTCAATGATTAGGAAAGCTTTAATGTCTGGTGAATATTAAGTATGACAATACTCAGAGCATATTAAATTCTTCTAAGAGACTCATAAAGAAAGCCCTGGCCCCAGTTTGAAGAATCCAAGTATGCAACTCTGAGTAAGTGACCTAGTGTGAAAGCACTCTGTAAACTATCAAACGGAGCAGAAATTTAGATAGTAGAATGTTGGTGTATTTTATTGGGGCTACTACTTCCTTACCTGATCTCACCAAGCATCAGGTCAGACATATGATAACTATTTAAATTATCTGCATCCTGACATTATTCTACACAGAAAAGCCCTCCATAGGCATAGGCTGATGTAGCAACTTTAGTTCCTTCTCTGACTTTTGATAGACACTGTAGACAGGACGAATTGTCCACAATGTATGAATGTGTGTGTTCATGTAGTTTTTCTAATACTCCTCAGGTACACAAAAAATATAATAATCATATTTTGAATTATTAATTAACATGCATGACTTCTACTTTCTCTTATATACTGATTTATTTCCTTTTCTTTATTAATATTATTATTAGTAGTAGAGCTGAGAATTAAACCTGGGGCACTTTACCTCTGAGCTGCAACCATACTCTTTTTTATTTTATCTATTTATTTATTTCCTTATTTTTGGTACTGGAGATTGAACCCAGGGACGCTTTACCACTGAGCTACATCCCCAGCCCTCTTTTTTTATTTTTGACAAAGTCTTGCTAAGTTGCTTAGGTTCTTGCTAAGTTGTGAGGCTGCTTTGAACTCACAATTTTCCTGCCTCAGCCTCCTGAGTCATTGAGATTTTGGGTGTGCACTACCACAACTTTATTTTTAAAAATATAACAAAGCCCATGAACCCATCTCTCAACCCAAGAACTAGATAATATTAATAATCACATTATCTATGTTGATCTTCTTTCCTCTTTCTTCTACCTTTCCACAAGTGTAATCACTATCCTATATTTTGCATTTATCATGTCCTGACTTTGTACATATTCATATCATGAGTATATATTTACATGTTAAGTTAAAATAGGAGATTTAAGCAGAATGGATTCCTTCATTCACCATTAACATGAGTTTGATGAAGGGTAGGACCTGCATTAAAGATTCCAGGAGACACTGGGGTTGTGGCTCAGTGGTAGAGCACTTGCCTAGCATGTATGAGGCACTGCGTTGGATCCTCAGCACTACATAAAAATAAATAAACAAAAGTATTGCATCCATCTACAAAAAAAAAAATTTTAAAGTAAAAATATTCCAGGAGCTACACAAATGCCTGTTATGGAAGAGCACTGTACTTGGCACTTAATTCATTTTTTAAAATCAGATGTAGCAGAGAAATTTGGCAATTAAATATTTGAGACTGCATCCTTAAAAAAGCAAGAGATTGTGGACTGGGGTCGTAGCTCAGTGGTAGAGCACTTGCCTAGCCTGCATAAGCCACTGGGTTCAATCCCCAGCACCACATAAAAATAAATAAATAAATAAACAAACAAACAAAATAAAGGTATTTAAAAAAATGACACCATATTTAAAAAAAAAAAAAGCAAGAGATTGGCAGGTGTCTCTTGGAATTTGGACATACTAAAGAAATTTATGATCCAAATAACTCCTAACCTGCCAACTCAGGGCCAGTTTGCAAAGGTATAGGACTTCCGTATTGCCAGTCCCCACATCTCTCCTTTCTGAAACTTTTTCTCACTTGGCATTAAGGGCCAGGAGTTGAATCTCTGCTACTTGATACCTAATATGAAACTTCTACTCCATCTGTCCTATACATGACGACAGATAAATCTCCCTTAAGTACAGGTCCTATCATATCACTCTCAGCCTAGTACAGAAATCTGCATTGATTCTTTAACATGTAATATCTAAATCCTTAATGTGGCATTCAAGGCTTTTTGAGATCTGATCCTAATCAATATTTTCCATGAAACCAAATTCCTCACTATTCTCAGTGCATGCTTTCCACATTAACCAATGTTCAGGCTGTTTCTCAAAGTGTAGTCTATAGATCAGTAGCATCAGTTTTACCAAGATGTCAGTGAGAAATGTAAATTCCTAGATCCCATACAAGGTTTATTGAATCAGCATCTGCATTTTAAAAACATTTGCAGATAATGCATATTCACATTAAATTTTGAGGGTGTGATGGGGCTTGACCCAGTGATATTTGAGGGGCTTTTATCATCATCTTTTATTTCTCTACAGAATATTTGGGCACCTAGAAAGCAAAAGGTTATCCAAATTATGTGCCTAAAATATGTTGGCCAGTCCTTAGAAACAAGGGAATACATTGAATGGCAACTATAAATATCTATAGATTGACTAATTTCATTCTAGTGGCTACAAAGTTAACCAAAATTACAAATTCCCATTCTATTGTCTGATAGATCAGGCCCAACGACCTAAACATCTCATTCATACAAACATTCATGGGGTCTTTTATGGATAGAATTTGTGTGTGTATGTGTGCTGTGTGTACATGCATGTGTATGTTTATATGGTATGCTGGGGATTGAACCCAGGGCCTCATGTATGCTAGGCAAGTGTTCTACCTCTGAGCTATATCCTCAGCTCTTGGGTAGGATATTAAACAGGAAAGTAAATTGCAAAGGAAAGTGACCTTAAAGCCTAATGTGAAAATCAGACATGAAAGCTGTGTGTGGGCCAACTGGAAAACAGTGTAAGTTCCCTTTAAATTAAAATTAAGAGAATAGGTTAACTTGATGGGTTCCAAGGTTATATGGTACTCTAATATTCAATGATTGTATGACTCTAGGGATACCACTTCTGTACTGTCTCAGAAATGACTGTAGAAACCAGGACAACCATGAGACAAACTGTGTAGCTACAAACCCTGCCTGCCTCACTCCATTCCATTTAAGCCTCATTTTCTTCGTGACCTCAATTCCAAAAGCTCCTGCCCTACCTGGGTGTCTCCTCTCACATCCTGGCACTTCAGACTGTCCCTTGACTCATGAGATTGTCACTGTCTCTTTTCAACTCTGTACCACAGCTTCTCAGTCTTCACACAGTTCAACACTGTCAGGGTGGCAAATAGCTAAATGAAACCGTGCTAATGGAGAAAGTTCTGGAGAAAGATATCCTGCTAACCTGCCCTAATCCCCCTTCTCCTCCCCTGTGTTATTCTTCACTACTTTCTTGAGAAAACCATGGTGGGATATCATTACATCATATTCTACAGTGAGGGGCCTGGACCTAGTGATAATTTACTCTTTGGGCTGCTTAATTATATTTAGTTCCTGAACACACCTTCTGTTCTGCCTTCACTAAGGCCTCTGACTAAGGTCTTTGGAACTTTAACCCAACCGTGTTTCTCATCGGAAAAAAAAAAAAAATAGAATCAGCACAATTATTACACATCTCTCTCACATTTAACAAACAGCTTTTACATACTGCACAGTTCGATTTATCTTGACAACACATGTATTTTCTAATACATCCAAGCAATAAACAGAGACCATTCTCAGATTTAAGTTTATGACCCAGCATCCTGTGTATGTGAGGGCTAATGGTGGACATTTCTGTTCATAATCTTACAAGGTCTCTCTTAAAACCGAAGGCTGGATATAAAGTAGAACTTCAGGCTACTCTTCAGAGCCTAGGTCTCCTTTCCTCTAACCTCCCAATTTGTACAAATTGGGAGGACATACTGCACAGGTCAAGGAAGTACATCTGTATGATAGATGGGTTGGCTGGATTTTATTCCTGGTTTCTTCATTTACTAGAAAATTTATATAAACAGGAATAATAATATCCCTACATGTTGGGGTTATTGTGAAGAGCGAATGAGGTTATGTATATAAAGTGGTTAATACAGCGCCTGTATGATTAACTTCATTTTGCAGTTATTAAAAATAAAGCTCAAAGAGGGTGGTTGTGCGAGGTCTTTTTCTTTAATTTGCAAAGCCTGCTTAATGCCACAGATTCTCCTCTTAGGAGTCTTCTAGTTATACAGAGCTCCAGCACATGTGGTGGGTAACCTGACACCCAGCTAATGACAGTGTGTGGTCTTAACTGTCCTTATGCACACAACACTATTCCTCTTGGCAATCACTTGTGTGTGTGTGTGTGTGTGTGTATTGGGGTGGGGGGGGTAAAGGGTGGGGGACAAACAGAAGTGCCATAACTGCTTTTAAAAATTGGGCATGACTTTATAACATAAAAACATTACTAAAAGACAAACATCCTCTTCCTATTTGAGACAAACATCTAAGGACATAAAGTTTTGGGGTTAAATATGAAGGTCTCTTCTGCATTCAGCAGGATATACAAGACATTCAAGACATTAAAAGGAATCTGATCTCTCCCATCTCTGAGAGGCCTTGTCTGCTTCAGAGTGCCTCCACGGGATCCGGTGTCACAGGGTTGAAGTGAGAGCTCTTCCAGTTTAAACACAAATGGAGGGGTGGGAGGTGTTCGTGAAGACACTTGTGTCTTTGAACCAGTCTATTAGAATAAAACACATCAGTTTTGAAGTACCCTTGAGAAGAGATCTGTTTGGAGGGATAAGTCTAAAGGAAGAAAACACGTGTGTTTGGGAGAGAGATCTAGGGAGGGATCAGACCAAAGTGTAGTGGCAGAATTTTGCTAAGAATTGGATGGAAAAGATATTTATTTCTTCCAAGACAATAAGGCTCTTAATCCTAGGCAACTTTTCTTTTGATATCACTCATCAGCTTGATGACTGTAGGTGTTGGAGAAAAGAGACCCAAAAAGCACTGTAGATCACTCACTTGGAATGTGGGCCTCTGACCTACTATTCCTTTGCCCCAAGGCCATTCGATGTCATTATTTTATGATCAAATTTAACAAAGTATCCTAAATCCAATCTTTACCTGAAATTGATATTTCCCTAACAAAACAAGAAATACCTTGCCATATAATTCAAACGAAAGACCCATTTAACTTAGTGTTTGAGTCCTAAGGCCTGAATTTTTTATATGGAAGAATTCTACAAAAATGGGCCTTTTAAAACTAGTTCCTGTATTTCCAAAATTGAGAGTCTGAGAAATTACAACAAAACAAAGTGGAAGAACTTTTCATTTAAAAGCGATGGCTCTTGGAACACTTGCTTCTAGAGCCCGAAGCCTCCAGGTAAGGAATCCAACTTCTCTAAGAGATGCCCTTCTGTGAGAAGCCCTCATCACATGGAGAGGCCCTGAAGACTGAGACACTATGTGGAGAGAGAAGGAAACCAAGGTGACAGACTTGAGAGTGAAGAAATCGTCGTGGACATGCATTATCAAGCCCTATCTGCTAGCACACAGATTAGAGATGAACTGCCCAGCTAGCTCTTCTTGAATTCCTGATCCCAAACAGCAAGCCACAGGAGAAAAACTGCATGTCCCAGAAGAGCCTCCCAGGGAGCAGTCTTTAAGATAAGCCCCAGTTGTTTCCAAGTCCACTAGGATCTCCGCATCAGGAGGAAGAGCAGCAACATGCGTGATTCATGACCTGGTCTCATATCCTTTGATGAAGAAGCCATCTGAGAAAGGCCATGAATGATGAGGACCTTAACAAGAAGAAAACAATTACAGTAAGGGTTAGGCTACATAGATACCCAGTAGAAAGTACCTTTTTTTATAACAGGTATCTTTTATGATAACTTGTGGAGTTATTATAAACTCTATCAAAATACTGATTAGATATTAAAGGAAACTAAAAATCAGAACACTAAGTATTTTATTCTAAAATGGAGAGATAGATGATCAATAATGCCAGAACAGACTTCCTTCTTCTCCTTTTTTTTTTTTTCAAATACTTTAATGTAATTTATTTATTTCTGTGATGCTGAGGATCAAACCCAGGGCCTTGCACATGCTGGGCAAGTGCTCTACCACTGAGCCACAACCCCAGCCCCCAGACTTCTTCTCACTGAGCAAAATCCAGTAACTTGATTAAACTCTGGGTAAGAGGCAAAATTTTAAGTGCAACCAAGTAAAATTTCAAATCATCCAGAAAACAATAGCTCAATCTTGACATTAGCTTAATATGTTAGAGATTTTTTAAAAATGTAATTTATTTTTCTAAAAGGCAAAAAAGGTGAGAGACAGAGACAAGTATGAAGGATGTATGGTAAAGAATCAAGAGATCTAAAAAAATTAAAATCAGTAGAAAATGGTCTACATAAACTAGGGAGGAAATGGTAAGGCACGTCTTTAGAATTTTCCATATACCAAAATTTCCTTAAGAATGTTTCAAAGCCAACATCAAGAAATTTATTTGGGGCTAGGAGTATATCCAGGACATATATAACATATATAATTATTAAATAATATTACATACTATTATATACTAATATGATATATAACTAGTTGTTCTAATTAATATTAACATATTACATTCTACATTGATATAATATTATACACTAATAATAACCATATTAAGTGTATTAATATATATGTGAATATATTTATAGCTAAAATTAAAAACAAGCATCTTTCATGATAACTGTTGCTTTATGAACACTTCAAATTAATTATCTTTATGGGAATACATGTTATTTAGTGTGGTATCTGTTACCAAGCAGGAAATAAATATTTAAAATAAACATAGAATCATAAAATGGGCCAACCCAACAAAAGAAAATTGATTGGAATAGCACAATAAAATTTGTCACCAAGTCAAGTAACTTAAGTAACATTTAAAAAGAACATACCAACTTTAGCTTATTGTATAGTCAAAGCAATCTCACTAAGGTGATATTTTAAAACTTTTAATATATTATGCATTACTAAAACCCTCTTTACCTCATTTCTCTTTTTTTCCCATTTGTTTCTAATAGAACTACTATCAAATTCTTGTGTTGTTCACTTCTAAATAGATCGAATGCCTTTTTTTTCAGATCACTGAACCCACATAATATCCATGAAGCTAGTACAACTCTGCATACACCCTAGCTATTCAGGCAATGCCATGAGGGCATCGTCATTGTTCATTTGTATGATGTCCATGTATCTTGTCATCTTTCCAATGTAACATTGCCAAGGTCTTGGACTCTTCATTTGGTGGAGTCTAATTCTGTTCTCTTTACAAAGAGCTAGGGTTACACTCAGCAAAGGTTACCATTTACGTGAGACATGGAGCCTGCTAGCATAACTCATCACCAAAGTAAAATTCCTAGCTATTTTTTCTCTCAAGGACATCCCCAGTGCTACCTAAAATCAAGAAGGAATACTTCAGGGCAGTTTGCATTGTAGGGACCACATTTTTATTTTGATATTCTGGAGTATGGCATATTCATAGTAGTCAAACAAAGACATTATATTCTTTTGAAAATCTGCTCTTCTATTCCCTAGAGGGAAATACAGAGGAATCAAATGCAAAGATTACAGTGACTTTAGCAAGAGAACCCAATATTTAAGAGTGAGATTTTTTTCAGAAATTATTCCTTTGTATGTTTGATTCTATTTTTATCACTTACTTTAAATGAATTCTGAAAGAGCTATTTTAACAAATAAATAACTTTTTTTAACTATTTAAGTAATTTCTAAAGCTCAACATGAAGGAGTGGCAGGCAAAGCCACTGTCCCAGGCACTAACTGCTCCTGCTTTTAGCACCAACATCTTTCTTCCTCTTACTTGGTATAGATTTTCTCTACTCTGGCATTTCTGAAGATCAAGATTTAAAAGCATGGTAAGACCCTCAAATTAAAAAAAAATGTTTTAAAAGAACAAATATTAGGCCTAGAAGAGCCTTTAGAGAGTATCTCACTTCTCATCAGATATGAGATAACTGAGACTCCAAAGTTCTTTTCCAAAGTCATAACCAATTAATGACATTTAAAACCACAATTCAGACTTCCTTAGTGTTGAATTAGTGCTGTCTCCCGACACGATGATTTCTTTATATCTTGTCCATTTCTACACTGATCTTCAGATTTTTCAACTCAGTGGCACACCCCCAGTAAGATCCAGGGCATTTCTTGATCCCATTAGTTATCACTTTTACCTTTCATTGGTTGAAAGATCTGAGGCAGGAAATGGGAAGTCCTACTTGGCCTCCTCGTCCCAGGGATTAAAAGAAAAGTGTGGGCTGCCTAGTGCCTTGCCTATGAAGTTGTATTGCTCATTCTTGGAACAGGAAGCATCTGGAATGTTGGGAGGCCCCCCTCATGATTCCCCTTGGATAAGATTAGATTTTGTTCTTGTTGTTTTTCTCATTAGCCTAGGGGCATAGGACAATTTCCAGTGGTAAAACCTGAATCCCACTCACCACCAAAACAATTCTGTTAATATTTTCCAGCTTCTTCTTTAAGAATGCCAAGGAGCTTAGAGGAAATTTTAGCCTCTTGCACCAACTGACCTTATATTTATTTATAAAGCGTGGTTCTTCCAAGAAGTTCCAGAAGTTTCATGCACATTCTCTCACTTAATCCCTCTCTTCCCATGGGGGGAAGCATTACATTTTTATCTTCCTGCCACAGCCAATTTCCCTGTTGTTTATTGAGTTTCTCTCTAGACTTTGCTACTTGAAGGTTAGACATTCTCAAGTCAAAAACATTCTCAGCTGAAATCTCAACCAATACTGCTAACAAAAACACACTCATTCATCATATATATACACTGTTCGCCTCTTATCTGACATTATTCTAGGCATAGGGATACAGGAATGAGCAAAACAGACTGTCTCTGACTTCACCGAGTTTATGTTCAGTAAAATGACTGTTCTATTACCCAGTAAATTCAGAACCATAAATACACTATAACCTGATAACAAAAAAAGAAAACTAATTTCAACTTTTTTTTTAAATTTAATTTAATTTTTTGGTACCAGGGATTAAACTCAAGGGCATTTAACCACTGAGCCACATCCCCAGTCCTTTTTTTGAGACAGAGTCTCACTGAGTTGCTTAGGGGCCTAAGTCGTGGAGGCTGGCTTTGAACTCATGATCCTCCTGTCTCAGTCTCCTGAGCCACTGGGATTACAGTCATGTTCCATCATGCCTGGCTCTAATTTCAACTTTACAGACTAATGTCCATAGTTTCAAACATATATGATAATAAAGCCTAATAGCATAGGCTTGTAGGAATTGAACTGAAAGATAGGAGACTTATATCCTAATCCTTAGTCTTCTACCATCAGTTTGTATGACCTGAGCCAATAATATCATCTCTCTGATGCCAGATAAATGACATAAAAAAATACCCGATAAAAAGATTTCTCATGCCTTCTCTTGGTCTATAATTCTATAGTTAATTAATCATACATAGGTTATGCAGTGTTAGGACTTACTGCCAAGGTCAAAAGAGGAGAAATTCTTCTACATCAGTTGCTTTTATGTGTGGGGTGGGATTGAGGGAAACACCACAAAGCAACACTCACCTCCTAGGAAAACTAATCACTGCAAAAAAACAACCAATAAAATAAATCAATAAAACCAATCAACACTAAACCTATTATGTATTCAATGTGAGACTAGATACTTTGGGGATGGTAGACATGTAAAAAGATCCCTGAACTTAAGAAGCTTCCAAACAAAAATATATGATAGTAAATGGTTAAAAATAAAAGTGTATTATTATAATACAAGGTTCTAAGCTTACAAGAGAGCAAAAAACCAAGAACTACATTAGAATCCTCTGAGGAAAGGCAGCATATCACCTGTATCTCTAACGACCATCACAATAATAATAGCAACTAACATTTATTGAGTGCTTGATATATGCCATATTTGAATTAAGTGATTTGTGGGATATTTTATTTAATCCTCAAAACAACCTAGAAATAAACAACACTATTTTTCCTGTTACAAATGGAGAAAACTAGACTTCCAAGGAAGTCTAAGGTACCTAATGGTACAGCCAGGCAAGCAGCCCCAGAGTTCTTAACTTCATTTAATGGTTATGGACAGCTTTCCCACATATGAGATAAAGGGATAGCACAGTACATGGCACATAGTTTAGTGTCTCAAACTTTTGCTTCCCTCCTTATAAATCCTCTATCCTTCACTGCCACTTGCTCCCAAACCCTTTTCCTCATTCATATCCATGTACTTCCTTTTCCAACTTTAAACATTCTGCAAAGCTCGGTTGAAGATCTACCCTGTTCAAGAAGTGCTTTTAGACCAACTGAGCTTCTGTCCCCTTATTTACTTCAAACATCTACTTCAAATATCCTGTGAGGTAATCATGTGCTCTCTTATGATGTCACTGGCACTACTTAATGTCCTTTGATATTAATCTTACTGGTGTCTTATGGCATTTTATCATGAAACTTATATTATTACTATGTATATCTTGCATTATTGAGTTTTGCTATGGTTTGAATATGTGGAGTCCCTAACAGCTCATATGTGAGACCAATGCAAGAATATTCAGGGGTGAGATGAGTAGATTCTGAGAGCTGTAACTCAATAAATGGCTTAATCCACTGATAGGAATTAATGGGCAGGTAGGGTGTGGTTGGAGAAGGTAGGTCCCTGGGGCTGTGCCTTTGGGTTATATATTTTGTTTCTGGTGAGTGGAGCACTCTATGCTTTCTGACTGCCATGTCCTGAGCTATTTTCCTCTTCCACACTCTTCCACCATGATGTTCTGCCTCACTTAGGCCCACAACTATGGAGTCAGCCAACCACATACTGAATCTCTGAAACCATGAGTCAAAAATAAATGTTTCCTCCTCTAATCATTCTTGTCAGCTCTTTTGGTTACAGTGACAAAATGCCGACTAAAACAAGCTTCATATAATTTAACTGTGTCAACTAACTCCAGACTCTTTTGTGTTGCTCCTGGAGTACTGGCATAGAAGGTATCCAGAAGCATTCACCACTGCAAGAGTTTGAGTGTTTCTGAAGTTTTCATTCATCAGAAAAATGACCCAAGCCAAGCAAATGCAGCTCTTTTAGGTTGAATCCACCTTGTGTATTATGGCATTTTATCATGAAACTTATATTATTACTATGTATATCTTGCATTATTGAGCTTCATTTAATGTTATGGACGGCTTTTCCACAAATGAGATAAAGAGATAGCACAGTACATGGCACATAGTTTAGTGTTTCAAAATTTTACTTCCTTCCTTCTAAATCCTCTATCCTTCACTGCCACTCTTTCTGTTTGTGCACAATTTTGTACTAAAAAAAAAAAAAAAAGAAAAGAAAGAGAGAAGGAAAAGGTAACTAATCAACTCTTACAAAAATAAAAATAATACGCAGCTCCAGCCCATAGATTTATTTTTAATCTTACAAATGTATTATGAGATACTTTATACAAAGGAGTAAACATATGTGTGTGTGCGTGTGTATACATACACACACACACATATGTATATATATAAACTGTATACATGTATGTGTTTGTGTGTGTGTATGTATGTGTGTGTGTGTGTGTGTGTGTGTATATATATATATATATATATATATATATATATAGTTTTAAAAAAACCAAATGTATGTTCTGTAACCACTATCCACCTTAAGAAATAAAACATGAAGTAGTATTAGCAAATCTTGTACATCACCTAAATTGTTGTCTAAAGCAATTAGCAAGCTGATATCAGGTCACAAAATTTCAAAATGATCAGGAGTTTTTGAAGATTGAAAAAAGTCATGAGTATGAAGGGATTTATGTATTAAGATTAGGAGGAGATTAGACAAATCTAGTCCCAATGATAATGTCAAACACAATATGCACAATTAACATTAAAGGAGGAGCTAATTTTTTTCATTAAAGTATTGTGGTATAAAGTAACTTTATGGTCTGAAATAGTTAAAATTTTAAATATCAATTTTAAATCTTAACTAATTTTAACTATTCTCTTTCTATAAACTAATAGCCTTCATAATATAATATATTGTTATGAAAGCTAATCTACATCTTCCAATCTACCTGTCCTGGTAATAACATAAAAGTTCTTTGTGGAGCCATGGGATCTAAATGTTGGTTTAGGGAAATAAATTACCCTAGCTACAGATTTATTTTTAAAGGATCAGTTTACAAGTCCAGAAGATCCTAACTCTTATATCTGTAGAACTATTGATTCTGAAGGTAACTCTAAACTTTCAAGTAGCTAACACAGAAAGAAACATACCAATACTAAGATTCACAGTGTCTATGAAGAGAAACTAAACTTATCACATGGGAGAAGCCCAATTATTCCTGATACTAACAAATGAGATACATTTCTCTAGAAAATCATCACAGAGATTATAAGAACATTGGCAACATCTTCTATGGTCTGAATGTTGATATTCCCCTAAAATTCATTTGTTAGAATCCAATACTCATTGTGATGGTATTAAGAGTTAGGATCTTTGGGAAGTGGTTAGATCAGAAGGGATCCAACCTCACAAATGGAATTAACATCCCTATGAAAGAGACTCCAGAGAGTTCCCTTAACCCTTCTGCCATGTGAAGATGCGGCAACAAGGCACCATTTACAAAGTAGAGAACCCTCACTGAACATCTCATCTGCTGGCTCCTTAATCTTGAACTTCTCAGCCTCCAAAACTGTGAGCAATAAAGTTGCATTGTTTATAAGCTACTCAATCTAAGGTAGTTTGTATGGTAGCCCCCCCAAACCAAGACAGCAACAAGGTGTTTCAATAAGGTACACTACAGGGTATTTCAATGGATTCCTTATCACAAATATGCTGTAGGCCTCAGATCAAAACATAATTTCACAGACATGAATCTATGTCTTCTGTCTTAGTCTGTTTTTGGTTGCTGTAACAGAATACCTAAGACTGGATGATTTATAAAGAAAAGATGTCTATTCAGACTCACAGTTCTGGAGGCAGGGAAATTCAAGATTGAGTAGCCACTTCTGGTAAAGTCCTTGTGGTGCTTCATAACATATCTGAAATTGAAAGGGGTACTGGGCACATGCAGAAGAAGCAAGACACAAGGGTCAGTCTCACTTTACAACAACCCACTATTGGGGTAACTAATCCTTTGAGAAAAGCCTTAACTCCTCTTAATGACCTAATCACCTCGTAAGAGCCCCACCTTCCAACACCCTTACAAGGGCAATCAAATTTCAACCTGAGTTTCAGAAGGAAAAAGCCATAGCATCCTTTGAAATGATGTTTTTGAGAAATGACTCAACACTTTTTCTAGGTACAAGCTTTATAATTGTGTAAAGGTAAACATCTGGACTTTTCGAACTGAGAATGTTCCATCCTTAAGAATTCCAATGTTCTGGATTAACCTGCTCTCTGTAACTAACTTGCTGGTACTAAATACCATATACTTAACTTATTTTTTATAAAATGCTAGCAAAATTTAGACAGAGTTTCTTTTCTTTTTTTTTCTTTTTTCTTTCATGTAGGTGCCCAAGAAAGTAAGAAAAAGTATCATCTTTGGAATTGTGCTTGGAATATGCAACAGACATGTCAGAGTAAGCACAGAATCACATGTGGATGTGCATTTGTTGTATTTGAATATAGGATAAATTCCACTTAAAAAATAAATACCCAGGCTGGGGATGTGGCTCAAGCGGTAGCACGCTCGCCTGGCATGCGTGAGGCCTGGGTTCGATCCTCAGCACCACATACAAACAAAGATGTTGTGTCCGCTGAAAACTAAAAAATAAATATTAAAAAATAATAATAAATAAGTAAATAAATACCCTAAGACTTCCCAGAGAAACTCTGAAGTGTCTATTTGCTTTATGAATCATTTCTTCTGGATAATTTATTTCACAACAGTCCATTGATTACTACATTAAGGCAAAGAAAATTTAAAGTGAAATTATTGGAAGATACAATTCTCTAATAATCTATTTCCAAGGGGGGGGAAGGCATTGAAATTATTACTAAAATCTAGGGAAAACTAAGAAATATAAGCAAAAATATGTGCTACATTCAAAAGTATATAGTAAAGCTGTGCTGTCAAAGTCACCTTGAATCTTTCTCTTACTGGGTCTTGTTTGCTTTTGATTTCCCCACAGGATAAAGAAGAAAACCACTAGAGTTTCTCTGACCATCAGTTCTCCAGTTAATGAAAACTCCAACATCAGATCAAGTTATTCTACGTTAGTTCAACCATTGTGTATTGACCCCCAGAGGGTAGGTTTCAACCTTCTGAGAGGGTACCAGTAATGAAGGCCGAGATCAAGAAAAAAAGTTGATACAACTTTCTTTAAAAGCAAGCACGAGAACAGCTCCATGTACACAACCTCAGAAGGAACAGGAAAGGAAACTCATGGGTGTCAGGAATAACTCCAGGGTAGCTCTATGACTTGGCCATTTGTCTGTGTGCCAGACCAGAGCAACAGTTCCCTAACAGAGCATTCCAATAATCCAAGGAATGAATTCCCTTTTAATTAAAAAAAAAAAAAAAAAAGGAGGGAGATGCCTTTTTAAAAAACTGACCAGAGCAACTGTATGAAGGGAGAAAAAAAAATTAGTCGGTAAAATTTAGAAGTTATTTAAACCTTTAACATGCAGTCTCTAAGTGCGTGCCAATAACCATTTCTCAAAGGCAGTTGCCCAGTGTTCTATTTCATCGTCTCCGCTGTTGGAATGCTGGAAGAAAAAGAAGAAAGGGTGGCGTCAGAGCAGACATCCAAACTGACATTTAAATTAGAAGTCTCATCCTTTCCAAAAAGGAAACTCAGGGTAGGGTGGGTAGTGGCTAAAACTGGACTAGTTCATAGTAACTAGAACGGATGCAGTTAGTTTATGGCCACTAAGTACTTGGGTTTGGTGGCCTTGATAAAAGGGATGATGGCATCATGTTCTCTTTTATTCCCCAACCAGATGCAGAGCCCCTGCAGTAGCCTGTCAGGATCCATCTGTGTTGCGGCCCCTGTGTTCACCAAGGTAACCTATCCGTACTGCATGACAGAATTTGGATTTTATAGATAAATGGTAGACTTTATTGAAGGAGTAAGAAGAAGGAAAGAGAAACCAGAAGAGATTTCAGAGATTATTATCATTTCATATAGGAGAAAACTGAGGCCAGGAAAGAGTAAAAAGATTGGCTTGATGTCCCAGAGCAACTCTTGGTTTATCCCGTGCTCTTTAGACTTTTGCTCTGTGTCAATCCTCTAGCTCTGGAGAACAATGCTTAGACCATCTTTTTAGGGAGACCAAGCTCTGCCAGACCTCAAGATACAATCAGATTCTCCCAGTGATTCATAAGATACCCTTCTGATAGAGTCAACCAGCAAGGCAGTAGCTACTTCCTGCTTAGGTCATCGTCAGAGGCCACTATTTCCCCAGCCATCCACTGAAAACATCTGAATTCAATCACGTAGGTTAAAACAAAGCTAGACCTGAGCCTTCTCTGGTCAGTTTCCTAGTTATGAAATCTAACAGAACCGGAACCACTGCCCACTGCTGGCCCAAAGCATGAAAAGCAGGGCCAGGATTTAACCGGCATTTCCTCCTCATGAGGCACACTTCTGTCAGCAGGTGTCCAGGTTAGGCTGTCCTTAAGTCTCATGTAGGTCTGACCTGACAGAGGATCTAGATACATCCTTCTCTGGCCTCAGAACCAGGTTAAAATCTGGAATGGAATTCTAGGTTTTAGAGGACCTTGGGGTTGCAGGTAGGGAAGGAAGAGGGATCCGGATTTAAGATGTAGGTTTACCACCAACACCACTCACTCACTCATTTGTGCATCATGAGACTGAACTAGCTATGGTTAATAAACACATCTTATATATCAATATAACTTTTAGACCCCACAGAAAGTTTAGATTATTTATATGAAATGAGCCTCAAAACCTCCAGGTAGGATGTGCATTTTGCTAGACCTGTTCCACAAAGAACCTGCGTTCCAGAGAGGCTGAGTCTTTTCTACGTTCCTAGGACCAGCTTCCACCAGCCAGTGGCAGTTGAGATTTTGGCCCAGGTCCTGTAATTCATGATTCAGGGGCTTTCACAAACAACAATACTGTCCATACTACCATAAACAAAATAAATAAAGACCAAATCTGTGACTAGATACGTACTCCACAAAATAATCAAATTCATTACAAAGAAGGCGTTTCACACTAATCTCTTTGCTAATTTGAAAAAATGGCTCTGAGGGAAGTGAACAACAAAATTTTTTTTATTGTACACTATGAAGTTAAGATGAAAATGACTTACACCTGACTGTAAAATACAAGGCCCCAAACAATGCCCGGCAGCTCCTTGTTTTGCTTAACATGCAGTCAGTGCTCAACCGTCAAGGTGCCAAAGTGGGCACATGTCCTGCAGGTGGCACATGGTACAGGAGTTTCTTCCTTTCAGCAAACTCTGTTTCTGTTCTTCAGCATCTTCAAGACATCTCTACAACCAGAGGTCAGATTGTCGTGTTTGAATGCCGAGTCCAGGCCACAGCTTCAGTTCAAGTTCACTGGTACAGAGAGAAAGAGCAGATTGCCAGCTCAGATGACTTCCGGATTCTGAGGAAAAGTATCATGACAAACTTTTCAGTTGCATTTACTTAACCTTGAAATCAAATTCATGTTTTTAAGTAGTTCAATAACTGATGTGTTACAGGCTAAATGATTTCTATTGTTAAATAATTGTTTTTTCAAATCCAGATATTTCCTCATCAAAAACAACTTGGGGATACAGCTCAGTTGGTAGAGTGCTTGCCTGGCACGCACAAGGCCTTGGGGTCAAACCCAACAATACACACACACACACACACCAGAGAAAAAGAAAAGATAACTGTTTGTTTTAATGAAAGAATACCTTTAAAAAAAAAAAAGAATACCTTTTTTTTTTTTTTTTTTTTTTTGAGGTGGCATATGGCTATGTTGTCTAGGCTGGCCTTGAACCCTTGGGCTCCTATGCTCCTCCTGCCTCAGCCTCCTCAGCAGCTGGGATTGTTGGTGTGTGTTGCAGCACTCAGCTAAAAAATAATAATTTTGATAGCTTTGAAAAGACTGGTTTATTTTCATAAAGTCATCCTAATTCTCTTCCTAAGGAGTCCTTGGCATATAAACAAAAAAGAAATGTGAGACTAAACATATTTTTTTCAAGGGTAAAATGGATGAAAATCGATGCACAACTTTCTATATATTTTATTGCATAATTTTTCTAAAAATAATTAATTAGGGAAGGGTAGCAAGAATGACGATCTACCTCATGTTAAAGTCTGAGTTTATGCTTTATAAACAACTTTTCGTTTAATTCTCCCAAATACATTTTTGATACATGTTATTACCCCCATTTTATTAGTAAGAAAACTGCTATCAGAAATGTAAAAATTATGATCCAGATAACAAAGTCAGTAAATACTGAAGCTGGGTTCTAGTCTAAGATAATTCTTATGCAAATGAATAAAATAAATTTTAAAAATATTAATTCAGAACAAATGAACATTTGTACAAACTTTGAAAATAATTTTCTATATTATTTCTATAATATTTTTAGAATGTAATGTGCAATTTTATTTTAATAAGAAAAATTAAAATGATTCTTTGGGAAAAAAAATGTGTCTCACCAATGGTTCACAGAGAAGAGATATTTATTTAATCTTCATTTCATATTAGAGATGAAGTTCTAAGTTCTAGAGAAGTAAAGTAATTTTTAAAATTCACAGAGCAATCTCATGGTAGAACCAGGACAAAAATTAAGTTCTAGCACTCTGCCAATTGTTCATTCCATTATGCACATTTTCGGAATTTCTACTGAATTTATAATCTGTGACTCCAGACTTCAGTCAATCTTTTATTTTGCCTTTGGTTATTCTCATACATTCATGGCCCCTTCTCCCAACTAAATTAATTATCATCATTTAAATTCTCTTTTCTCCTGTTTTATCTTCCAGAAGCTTGTTTATCATCCATTCCTGGTAAGTACTATTCTTCAACATCTTAATAATCAATTAAATCAAAATTAGCATCAATAACCTTTGTCTCCTAAGT
The DNA here is from genome assembly GCF_048772815.1 of Callospermophilus lateralis. Taxonomy (NCBI): domain Eukaryota; kingdom Metazoa; phylum Chordata; class Mammalia; order Rodentia; family Sciuridae; genus Callospermophilus; species Callospermophilus lateralis. The sequence goes on from NC_135309.1 coordinate 46,309,667, forward strand.
CACTGTTACCCTCAAGTGCTCTTTTGGAGCTACCCTGTGCCAGCTCTGAACTGAAACAACAGAAGCAAGGAACCTGGGATTTGTCAGGGCAGTTATTCATTTATTCACTCATCAACAAGTCTACTGAGCACATACTATAGATAGGTTCTTTTTTGCACTAAGAAGACAGCAATGAGCCAGACTGATAAGATCCCTGTCCTCAAAGACCATACATTCCCCTCTAATTCTACTTGATTTAGTGTTTGCGACTCAGCAACTTGACACAGAACCAGTCTTGATGTCAAACACCCAACCGTTCTCTGTATAGCTATAAGTGGGGTGTCCATCACACAGAATTAGGTCTAAGCACCAAGGAAGTGATAATTTTTAGGTCAGTTCAGAAAATGTTTCTAAAGTACTTTTATGCTAAGCACTAAAACTACAGAAATATAGAAGTCAAGGAATAAAGTGCTTTTGTTTTGATTTGGTTTGGTTTGGTTTGGGGTTTTTTGGTACTGAGGATTGAATCCAAAGTTACTTTACCACTGAGCCACATCCCCGGTCCTTTTTATTTTTCATTTTGAGACAGGGTCTTGCTAAGTTGTTAGGGCCTCACTGAGTTGCTGAGGCTGGCCTCCAACTTGTGATTCCTCTGCCTCAGCCCCCCCCCCCATCACTGGGACGACAGGTGTGATTATCATGCCCTGTGTGATCCCTGCTTTCGAGGACCTCATTCTAAAAGGGAAAACAGACATGTCTGAGAGTCCAGGAAGAAGAATTATACAGGGATTGTTTTAGATTGTATTTTTGAGATTTATAGTCATAAGCCTACTCAGAGGGCAAAATATCTAATTGGATAGATTTTTTTTTTTAATTCCCCAAAATCTATTCCGAATCACCACTCTCCCTGGTATCATCCTAAGTTTTGGTTTTTGAACTTGGAGCATCCTAATGTGCCAATAAAGTTGAGTTTCTTTCCTTTACAGAGGAAGTCTGCACCTTGATTATCCCGGAAGCATTTCCTGAAGACTCTGGGGAGTTCAAGTGCGTTGCAGAAAATGAGGCTGGAACCGCAGTTTCGGCAGCAAGACTCTTTGTTTCCCCAGGTCATTACCCTTCGAAATCTCCTTCTTCCAATTCAGCTTTGAGCCAAAAGAAAAGGTATGTTTCTATCTTAACTGTTGATTAATTATATTTTTCAGAAGGAAAAGAAGTGGAGAAATCTAAGAGTTCTCCCAAGTTTTCCATGAGCAAATTCTCTCCAAAACTGGCCTCCTTCCCCTGGGAAAATGAAAGCTACACAAAGGACAAAAATCCAGACGATACCCCAATAAACCTTATGCCATCTAATCCTGAACCAGCCACTTACAATGAACATGAGATCCAGGTTGTAAAAACAGATGTCTGCACCATCAATGGAAATTCCCCCGAAGTACAACCACAATGGTAAGGACAGACAGACTTAACATTAACTCCTTCAGCAAAACCCTTGGTCCTGTAGGTCTATGGTGACAAAGCACCTGCCCTTGGGGAGCTTGCATTCCAAGAAGAATCACTTTATCTTTGTCAGTCCTCCCTTGACATCCAGTGCATCTTTACCATGGTATCGCAAGTCTCGCGCTTACATGCACTTTTAAGAGACTTGTTGAAAAACATAATTAATGCTGAAATGGCACAAGATGTTGAAGAATTAGAATCTTTTCCCAAATAGAATTCAGTGTCCCATTTCAATATAAATACTTAAAATATTTTGTGATATGTATTTTTTTCATTGTAAATCTTAGAATAAAGAGAGAATTGTTCTAGGGTTTAAAGGATAAATGCAAAAATGAAGAGGTAATTTAGTAAGTGAATTTGCCAACCAGATTATGTTTAAAATAACACAATTCACCATATTTTCACCAGTCCTCACACCAAACACAACACAAACCTCAAACAAAAATACTGATTTAGAGAAACCAACCTAAAAATTAATGCACTTTTTAAATTTAAATTTTGTTTTAGCAATAGCTAACATATGACACTAAATACTGCACCAACCTAAATGTTATCTTTAATTTAAACACTTTTAAAAACTTAATACATCATCATACTTGACTACTTAGTATAACTAATTGTAGCCTCTGTTAACCAGAAAATAAAAAGATAATAGAATCACCAGGCACCCTGGCACATGCCTATAATCCCAGCAACTCAGGAGGCTGAGGCAGGATGATCACGAGTTCAAAGCCAGCCTCAGAAAAATCAAGGTGCTAAGCAACTCAATGAGACCCTGTCTCTAAATAAAATACAAAATAGGGCTGGGGATGTGGCTCAGTAGTTGAATACCCCTGAACGTGAGTGGAATGTTTTACCTGAGTTCAATCCCTGGTGCTCCCCCGCAAAAAAAGATATTGAAATCCTTTTTAAGAAAATATTTCTTGGGTGGGTGGCACATGTCTGTAATCCCAGCAACTCTGAAGATTAAGGTGGAAGCTTGGCCTGCTCAAAATAAAAAATAAAAAGGGCTGAGTATGTAGCTTAGAGGTAAAGTATGTTTGAGTTCCTCCAATCCAAGAAAGAAAGAAAGAACAAGAGAAAGAAAGAAAGAAAAAGAAGAGAGAGGCAAAAAGAAAAGATTTCTTGGGTAGTATTTAGGTCTATGAGGTAAGAGAAATATATCATGTTTGACAGAAACAACTAGAGGCCATCTACTTCAAGTTTTTCATTCTACAAATGACACAAATTGCAGATCAGCTCATGTTGTTGAGAGCTCCCTCCTCATGTTTCTATGATCTTGGGATACATACTTCAAGTTTTCCTTGCAATGAAGACAGTGAGGGACTTTGGACTTGGAAACTAATAGACCCAAAACAAAGTATGTGAAAATAGTAGGGACTCAATAAATAACAAGAGGAGTGGGGAGTAGCTCAGTTGTAGATTACTTGCCTAGCTTGCACAAGACCCTGGGTTCAATTCCCAGCATTGCAAATATAAATAAATAAATAAGTGGTAGCTATTACTTTACTACACTAAACATGCTCTCATTGCATTGTTTTCTTTTTAATCAGGAACAATAGGTCTCCAGTAAGAGCCCATGACTGTGGTTTTTGGGTTAGTCTCCAGGAATCACTCTAGCTTCTGGTATCTCTAGTTGCCCAAGCAGTAACTACTTCTATAAATAAAGATTCCTAATGGGGTCCAGGAAGAATGGGTGGGTGGAACAATAGATAAGACTGCAATTTATTCAACAATCATTTATTAACCACATTCTATATGTTTGTCTGTTTTTGTGCTAGACTTGCCTTGGAAGTTGGCCAATACTGACATCTTAAAGGTTTCTTCATGAGTATCAGTGAGCCTTTAAGGTTTTAAAGGCATTGAATTTGTAAGATGGTATCTTTTATGGGAGATTACCATCTTTGGTTGTTATTATTTAAGGATTGTTAAATGTAAAATTGTACATTATACCTGTAATCCCAGCAGCTCAGAAGGCAGGGGCGGAGGATTGTGAGTTCAAAGCCAGCCTCAGCAATGGCAAGGCGCTAAGCAACTCATTGAGACCCTATCTCTAAATAAAATACAAAAGAGGGCTGGGGATGTGTCTCAGTGGTTGAGTGCCCTGAGTTCAATCCCTGATACTAAAAAAAAAAAAAAAAAAACAAAGAAAGAAAAGAAATATTGAATAGCCATTTGCATATTGAAATTCTCTGATAACAAAGTGAGACATGAACTTCTATTATTTATTTATTTATTTATTTATTTTCTAAATCCTCTGTAGAGAAAACTATTGAGTAAAATTTCCATAAAAGCGAACAAAATTTTCCTGTCTACTATGAGCTATACTTTGCCAATAAAAAAGATAAATAATTAAACAGCCCCTCCTTCAGAAATATTTGAATCTGGTTGAGGAGGTATACTGTGCCCATAGGACAGTCTGTATATGACTTCCCATTTCAAGTCCCTCACCATCATCTTGTTTAGGTTGGTAAAGCAGGTACTAGCTTCATTTTCAATTGGTTATTAAAGATTGCAGTTCAAGCAACTTGACTAAGTGTACACAGCAAGTATGTGGTAGAGTATTCCCACTCCCGTCTCTAAAACAGATTATAAAAAAGGTAATATGTCAAGAAAGTTTTAGAACGTTAGTCAAATTAATGTTATTATCATTTTTACTCTTTGATGCCAAATTCAGTGGAGTACATTTTCATTTCTTGCTTGAAAAGATTATCAGATCAAGTCAAATGGCAAACTGGGTATTTCAAATTATAAATGCCATCAAATGGAGATCATTTTACTCAACTGACCCAATCTTCAGGTCACCTACCTCAATCTACCACCTTCATTGTTTTGAACATTTCTTCTTCTATAAAAGTCAAATTCCTTTTCACTATATCTCTGTACAGAATCTCAATAACCATAATAAATTATGTATGCCCTGAAGTAAATATAATTTCATTAATTAGTACTTTCAGCTGACATAACATAAATGAACTTTATCATGGACATCTGGCTATGACTTTAGAAGTATCTCACAGAATCAATCTTTTTTAGCATATACACTTCACATTTAAAAAAAAACATAATAGCTATATATGAAGAAGAGTGAATGACAGCTGAATAGTAATCCTGTTTCCTCTGACAATAGGTCAAGGAATTCCCCTCATCTGCAGTAGGGAAGGTTTCAATGAGATAGTAGGGAATAACCACATTTTGTTAAGCATTGGAGTGAATTTTTAGAGTCCTTAACTGATAACTTAGAAAAAGAATCAAAAACAGTTGGAATAAGGTTCGCTCACTTGCTCTCTTCATGAATCTTTTCAGTCTTAGGATTCTAAGATTTTTCTCAAATAGATAAAAACAAGTGGCTATTTTTCTCAAATAACCATTCAAATGGCCACATTTGTGACAGAACTTAAAACACAATTCAAAAAAGTAAACAATTAATTAAAAAGCAGAAAAAAACAGACTCATAATATATTATTAAATGTGAGTCCTTAACTGTTAAGAACGGTGTCACAAAATACACCTAAATCATGCCTTAATCCCCTCATTATAGGAAGAACATTAGCCTTGATGAACACTGGAGGTGACCACATGTGTTACACTGCAGCTCACATTATATCTTACAAACCACTAGAGATAAGAAGAGGCAAATATTGAAGGACAAATAATAACCAGAACTGAAATTTTTCTTCAATTATAGTATTTTCAGAATCTACTATAATTGGGGATTTAGCAGTTTTTCTGGCCATCTTACCTACTTGGCAAGTGCATTTCAAATTTTTTATACTGAGAGACCTAAAATCTAATAGCTCCTCTTCCTTAACCTCATCAAATCCTGTTCTTAGGCAGAACCAAATGGCAGTCACATATATGACATTTAAAATACTTAGAATAGCATCTTATTCATAGTAGATGCTGTTATGTGTTAGCTATTATTATTTCTATGTCACTTGCATCTCATTTTAATTTGGATTGAAAGGTTTTGTTCCTGTTAATGGAATTTGAAATATCAATGAGCAGATGTGGAGAAATATTTTGGGAGATTCCTGAAATAAGACTTTGTAGGCAGCCACCTACTCATCAAGTGTAGCATGCTTTCTCTACTAAGTAACGGCTGCATGCTCAGGCAGTGATTACCAAACCTTCACTGAATATCAAAGGAAGGAACCCCTACATGGTCAGTCGTGATGAGTTTTACGTGTGTTTTAATGTGTTCAAACATCTATTTGTTGGACTTGAAGGCACGTGGTAATTAAATCCAGATTGGAGTATCTACCCGTGAGGGAGGGGGACTGAAATCATTAAATGGAGATAATTCTACTCCTACCTCACTCCACCATTTTTGTTGATTTGAAGGTTTCTTCCATAGTTTTTTACTTACTTGTGCAAAAATGAACAAATAAATTTTAAATTAAATAAAAGGAAGTCTAGTGTTGGGGCTGTAGCTCAGTGGTAGAGCGCTTGCCTAGTACGCATGAGGCATTGGGTTCAATCTTCAGCACCACATCAAAATAAACAAATAAAATAAAGGAAGTCTAAATGCTATAATGGTCTCCATGAGAAAAATAGAAAGGAAACTAACTGTTGGGAGAAAAGGGAGAATAAAAGAAAAAGAAAGGAAGGAAGAAAGATTGACAGCCTGCATAGATTGCTTATTTGTTTGGTTGTTCCTTAAGTGTTTCAAAACTCTTTTAGAATAAAAGTTGTAAGTCAAAGGGGCATACACCAGACAGATTCAGAAACTTGCCTATGAAACTAAATTATGTTTTCCCATTTGCCTACTTTCCCAGTGACATATCAGCATGACCCTGCTCTCCTGCCTCTGCCCAGACCACACCTCCTCTTTGAACAAACTGCTTGAATCAAACTCCACCCTCACTCTCATTAGGCAAGTGGAAAAAGAGCTTTCAGATGAAGAATGATGCAATACAAGTCGATTTGGAACCAGTCCACCACTGGTCTTATCACTGGAGAAGTTTTACTAGATAGAAAACCTTATCTTAGAATGCTGTTTTTCCTTTAGTTCTTGTCTCTTCAACAGAGAAGAATCCAAGTCCCCATCACAGTAAATAAATTGAGTTTCCTTTATACTTTTTCCCCTTTCCCAATTTACTGCTTTCCCCCCCCCCCACAGGAGCTTGCTAAGCTCATAGTCAAACTTTGTGTCTAAAATAAAGAGGCCTGCAAAAGAAGCTCATGTAATCCCACTCCTTAAATATCACTAAGACATCTGAGATATTGTTTAGATTGTGGACTCTTACTTTGATATGCCAGCATAGGTAGATGGACAGGCAAGCACATCAGATGTCACTGTTTGGCAGCTGATAAAAGTCAGTGGTGCTATAATACTAAGCACAGAGCCACTAGATTAGCCCGTGAGGGAAGGAGATGCCTTTTCCTTCCCTTCTATAGTGGGTTAAACCCAGCTGGCAACTTCTGGAACCACGGGTAAGTCCCTTCTTTATTCATGCTACAGTTAGGAGTTTTGCTTTTGTTTTTTGTCCAAATAGGAGGGATGGGTCCAAAGACAATCTGCAGTTAAAAAGTCTGAAAGTCCCAATATTGAATCTTTGTTTTATAAAGATTTAAAGAGAAAGTAACCTATTCATTCCATGGAAACTGGAAGGCATTTATACAAAGGTCAGAGAGAAAGATGGTTGTGTGTCATTATTTTTAAAGCATCATTTTTCCTTGAAACATTTGATCTGACTGCAATTGTGATGATGTCCTATGGTCTCAAAAATCCTTCCCCTATCTTTCATGCAGTCTCTGCTCTATTGAAAATATTTTTAATAGTTAATATTTTGAAAATATTTTTAGTATGTTTAAAATAGGAAACTATTTTATTTATAAAATCTTTGAATTGACTCAACAATACTTGGAATAAAAGAATACTGTCTTGTAATCAAATCTCTGATAGAATTGGATTGTTGAAGAGTAACTACAAATATAAAAAAAAAGACTTTTGGAGTTATCTGTATAAGTATTTGCATAAAAGTTTATTGAAACATAGATAAAATGAGACTCTTGAAAGATCATATTTTAACTGAGCTTTAAAAAATATCAGAAATTATGTAGGTCCATCCCCAAAATGTACAAGATAGTTGACATTCTTGAAACCATATGTAAAAAAGAGAGAGAGAGAGAGAGAGAGAGAGAGAGAGAGAGAGAGAGAGAGAGAGAATGTATGTAAAGATATTCTGAAAATAAGTGTAAAGAAAAATAGGAAACTCTTTTGGGAAAATATGTACTGGCTATTTGTTAAAGAGTTTATTCCTTGTTACTTGAAGTGAGTTACTTGAATGAGTCCAAATAATTTGTCTACCCAGAAAAGAAATTAGGAAATAAAGTCTAGATTCACTTCTGCAATGGAGTGAATAAACCCGTAACTACAGAACTACTTGCCTTAAAATAGAAACCTTTTATTTGAGGAGATTGACTTAAAGCCCTCCCTCTGGATGTTTTCCCCCAACAATTTAAAGGCCTAATGTAGTTGATTTCTATAATGTTCTCTGGTTGAAGGCATTTGTGTTCATAAACTTTAAATTAAGGAATATAAATCTTTTAAGTGTCCTCTTTCAAGAGACTCTTTTGCTTGACTATTTAGTTGTATTTTAAGCTTTCCTAAAAATTCCAGTTTTAATTTAACTCTAAGCTACATATACAACCTTAGAATGAAGTTGGTTTGATCTGGAAAAAATGCTAATACTGATATTTTCTTCCAGTTTTAACTCAAATAATTATAAGACTTTGTTTCAATGATGATAAACAATTTGGTTGATTTTTTTGGTTAAAAGTTTGATTTATCATTATCTTAGTATTGTTTCATACTATGTGAAACAAACCAAACTTACTTGAATTAAATTATCTGATATTTTGAATAAAAATAGGGTCAATGTTACAATAATATATATGGCTAATCTTTGTGTATTATGTCTATTTATAATCTTGCTTAGATTTTTCATAGTAATGAAAAAAATCAGCAGCAAATATAATCCTTCAAGGTTTTGCTGTTGTTTTGTTTTGCTTTTTTTTTTTTTTTTTTTTTTTTTGGTGCTGGGATTGAACCCAGGACCTTGTGCATGCTAGGCATTAGCTCTTACCACTGAGCCTCATCCCCAGCCCTAACTGCTATTAATCAAGTTTACTTTTAATGGCAAATAAATAAAAAGATGAGGATCTACTACTGTAGGAAGGCAGGAAGGCTACTGCAGAGCCAAGTAAGGGAAATAGTATCATCTTTTCCAAGGACAGACTAACTTCTTAAGTGCTTTCCATCTCTACTTCCTATTTGCTATTTTAAAAGAATAAGTCAGAGACGCTAAAACCTTTCCAAAATTAGTCTAAAAGACATCATAAACAAGTAATAAAAGGTAAAACTCTAAGAGAACATCAAGTCCAATAACTAGAAAGTATAATCTATAAATAACAGAAAAAAATTTACTAGTGGCTTTGGAATGTAGTCTGTAACTTATATACAGAGACAAGCATACACAAAGGCAATCCTTAATTGCCATCTAGTTTAGCCAACTTGGAATTAAGGGGAAAGAAAGAGACAGTGAACTGCAAGACTAAAAAAAAATCCACTTGAAGTTGATAAAAAATGAGTTGTAGATGTTCACCCTACTTTGTAAAATTGAGAAAGGGCAAAAGAAAAAAGAATAAATATTAAAGTCATGTTCTTCATAAATGAAGCATATTGCTTCCCTTGTTTTACCAAGATGTTGTTCATCAGAGACCATCAGGATATTAATTAATCGGTATATCACAAGGACAATTAATTTGTTTAGATGAGCAATGGGAAGACTTCATACTGAACAGAGGCTGACCTTATATATTTAGCTGCTATTATTTATCTTTTTACTTATTTACTTTTTTGTGAAACTAGGGATTGAACCCAGGGCCTTGAACATACCAGTCAAGTCTTCTTCCACTGAGCTACGTTCTCAGCCCTAACTGCTATTAATTTTAAATCATAAAATCTCTATGGTTAATAAATCTTCAGCATCTGGGTAAAAGTTAATTATGAGATTATACACTTATCACACTGAGCATCATCAAAGAATTTCTTTTTAAAAATAACCTCTTGGAGGGGCTGAGGCTGTAGTTCAGTGGTAGAGTGCTTACTTCACACTGTGAGGCACTGGGTTCGATCCTCAGCCCCACATAAAAATAAATAAAGATATTGTGTCCATCTACAACTAAAAAATATTTTTAGAAAATAACCTCTTGGAGGGCTGGGGATGTGGTTCAAGCGGTAGCGCGCTCGCCTGGCATGTGTGCGGCCCGGGTTCGATCCTCAGCACCACATACAAACAAAGATGTTGTGTCTGCTGAAAACTAAAAAAAAAAATAAATATTAAAAATTCTCTCTCTCTCTCTCTCTCTTAAAAAAAAAAAAGAAAAAGAAAATAACCTCTCGGAAAAGACAATTTTATGCTTTTACATTTTGAAGCCCCTATATAGGCTGTTACCTGGGGTCAACAAACACTAATGAATCATTTTTACCTGTTCTCAGGGGGAAAGTCATGTGTGCAAAGATACAAATAAAAGAAGGGAAAGTCCAGAAGCCAGAAAATCCTACAACCTTAAAAGAAAAAAAAATCAAATAAACAATATTGTTTAAATAAAAATTACAACTTAATTATTTTTTTCCTTTTGAAGGAACAATATTCATCAAGAGAAGCCCACTTCACCAAAGCCAGAAGCACATTATTCCCAAGATCCCAGCAAGGAGGGGCAGACCAAGGCTGCTTCTGATTTCTTAAGACCTTCCCTAATTCCAGACTTGCAGCCCCACATTCAGGACCCCGCCTTTCCAGGAACAAATCATTGTAGTAATCACTTGCCTTCATCTTCCATCTGCCAGCTAAGCATGTTTAACTACGAACGTCCAAAACACTTCATCCAGTCCCAAAACCCATGTGGCTCCAGACTGCAGCCTCCTGGACCGGAAACATCCAGCTTCTCTAGCCAGACCAAACAGTCTTCCATTATGATCCAGCCCCGCCAGTGCACAGAGCAAAGGTTTTCTGCCACCTCCACAGTGAGCTCTCACATCACCATGTCCTCCTCAGCTTTCCCTGCTTCCCAGCCGCTTGCTGGCTCCAACCCAGGCCAAAGGGTTACAGGCACCTATAACCAGTCCCCGGCCAGCTTCCTCAGCTCCATATTACCATCACAGCCTGATTACAGTACCAGTAAAACCCCTTCCACTGTGGAATCCAAGTAAGTGATTTTTATATATATATACTGTATGTACAGTGAACCTGTATCTGAGGTGCTTGGGGGGAGGCGGATGGATTGCAATTCATTCTGTACTATGTAAAAATGCAATGTGACCTTACAGTCTCATCCCATAATCCTCCTAGAACACATTGAACCAGAGTACTGGCAACAAGAAGTCAATCTGATCCTTTCTCCAGTGTCCAGGCTGAGCTGAACTCAAATTACCTATTACCCCATACTATGACTTACCTATTATTTTCCATCTTCAAAAAAAAAAAAAAAAAAAAGAACAAGATTTCTAACATACCCAAGAACAGTGAACTTTTTGTTAAGGTCTAAGCTAAGTCTCTCTTGCTGTAAATTTAATTCCTCTGGTCTGGGCTCAACTGAGATGAAGAACACCTGTCTACTCTTCTTCAGATAGGATTTCCTCTCACATAAGCAAAGGCTATTAAGTTTCTTTTCAGCCTTAGGCTTTTCTTCCTATCCATTTCCCCCTCTAATCCTGAATATCTATTTGGCTCAAAGAATTTTAAATTAACAATTTTTTCAAAAATCTGGGATTCAGACACTCACGTGTATGAATTTTGTTTACCATGAGCAAAAGGAAGGCTTGTTATAGGTGAAGACCTAGGACTTTAAGGCTTCCTTTGGAAATTAAAACCATAACTTGTTTAAATTCGTTGGGTGATCTAAATCCAGGGAAAAATAGGGAAAAATACCTGCAGCCTTAGGCAAGCATGTACTATTTCCACAGCCTAAGACTGTCCTAGGAGAACCTGATATGAAGAAGGAAGTGGTGGTTGGGCTTTTTTTAAAACATGAACTGAATACTTCATGCTTATGCATACTTAGGGCTATCAGTTTTCCTATTTCTTGGCTAGCTAGGACGTCAGAGAATTCAATCAGAGGCATCTCAAAAATTGGTGGAATATGTCTTGTTGTAGGCATATTGACACATTCCCTAAAACTCTTGCTAATTTCTATCAGTCTTCTCTAAAGGCTAATTTTTCTGGAAAGTCTAGTATTGGTGACAACATTGGAAACCTAATTGAACTGAGTACACACATTCAACCTGCAAATAAACCTTTTCCATATTTCAAAAAATAATCAGAGAAGCCAAAATCACATGTGATAATCATACGGATATTAGGCTAAAACATTTGAAATGGCTGATAGTCAACTGTTTTTGAGCTATAAAAATGACATTCTCATAGACCTGACCTAATTTTTTAAAAAATTGTTTTAATTGTTGAAGAACCTTTATTTTATTTATATGTGGTGCTGAGAATTGAACCCAGTGCCTCACACATGCTAGACAAGGGCTCTACCACTGAGCCACAACCCCAGCCCTTGACCTAATATTTTTGAAGGATGCCTTTAAGAATTAAGAGCTCCTTGCTCTCTTCCTCCCCAAATTCCATCATTCCCATATCATACATCGTAGATTTTTCTTGGTTACATTTACCCAGATAATCATTTTCATCTATGTTTAAATCTAAAATAATCTTTCCTGACTATAATGTTTCTCTTAGTCAAGTCTTTCAATTCCATTCCAAATTCCTGCCCAGGAAAGAAAGTTATAAAACAAATATTCACAGAGGTTCAATCATGTACCCAGCTCTGTGCACAGACCTAAGAAGAGAGGAAGAAAGACAAAAATAGAGAGAATAAGAAAGAAAGCCTAGGAGGTCTCCAAACCAAAGATCAAAGATCCAGCTTTAGCTGTTCCATTTTCAGCAACCAGAGACACCTCTTTTAATCTTCCCATAGCTACATGATACCCGTTCTGTGTTCAGCTGTACAGGGTGGAAAGCCCTGGCCCTTTGAACATTAGTGCACAACTCCCTCATTGTTATGATGGGCTCAAGTTTGCTCTGTCTTCGAAGATAATCCCTTGAATTCTGACCTAAAGAAGTTTGAAAGCTTTATTTAGCTTTTCATTGGTAGGAAGCCTGTAAGCAAACATTTCATTCAGTTAATCAAATCACACACAATAGAAATTGAGAGGAATTTCTAAGTATTCCTTCTTTAAAAAATGTGCTTTGTAATATTCAACAAGTACCATTCTTGCTCAATGATTCAGTTTTCTGATCTGTAACAAAATTAAGGGCTGGGCTAATTGGTGATAGAAAATCAGACTCATAAAGCTATGTACAAATAAAATATTAGTTTATAAATAGGAACAGGTATCAACTGTTAACACTCAAGCCATCTATGCTGGAAATTATGGGAATATTCAGTGAATAAAGTATCTGAGGTTTCAGAGACATCAGTGATTCTCAGGCTTGCTTTTGTTAATCCTCCAGGATTTCTAAGAGGTATCATGATAGTCTGAAAATTAGAATTACCTAATTCTAATTTGCTTTAACAAATGTGTGATTTTTATGAAGATGGCAGGCTGGTATTAAAAAAAAACACATAATAGGCTAAATTTTCAGACAGCTGGAGTAAATTGAGATCTATATGACGAAAGGAATTGTGCAATTTTGGCCCAGGAATTCAATCTGGAGGGGCAAAAAAACAAAAAGTTCACTGTTTATTTAAACACTTGGTTTGGCTATTAACTGAACAAATCAGACTTTAGTTAAGGATTAATATAGTCAAAATAAGAAAACTGAAATGGAAGGAGGGAAAATGTACATCAACAACTCCAACACATAATATCTTGAGTACAACGAAAAACATTCACTCAGTTGACAATATCTCCTATGCCTGTACTTAGTGAATATAAAATGATACAATGATACAATGATAAGTAATAAGACAACTTTTTTTCTTCTTCAATCTGTTTACAATCTAGTGATTCCTAATCAAGATTCTAAAGACAGCTTAAGTGAAGTCTGGCTCCACTGGGAGCCCAGAAGTTTTTTTAATGATCCTTGCGAATATTTGGACTAGAACATGTCAGAGAACAGACCAAGGTTATCACATTTGTATAACTAGGCAACATTCATTATGATCATGGCAAAATACTCATTAGGGCAGTGGCCAGTTTTCCCATGAAGGAATATTTGTGGGCTAGTCCATATTATTCTGCATGAAATATCCCAATTTCCCATATATTTTGTGTTTTTAATAACACTGGTAGTTCTTTGTGGTACTCTCACCATATCTGTAGATGACTTACAAAATGAAGTTGATTCTATTTTTTTAAATTTTGAAATTTTCTTCTTTTTCCTTTATAAGCTATCAACAATCTTCGGTTGGTCAACCTGTAAATGCTAAGCCATCCCAAACTGCAAATGCTAAGCCCACACCAAGGACTCCTGACCATGAAATACAGGGATCTAAAGAAGCTTTGATTCAAGATTTGGAGAGGAAGCTGAAATGCAAGGACACCCTTCTTCATAATGGAAATCAAGTAAAGATGTCTATTTTGTACAAAAGACCAATAAAACTATAAAAATCTAATTTCAATAAGAAAGTTATTTCTGTCTCACAGATCTTTGTTCATATAAGCAACAAGGAATAGGGTTATCTAAAAAGAAGGAATATTTGTGGGCTAGTTCATATTATTTTGCACGAAATCACTGATTGGTTTTCAATAGTAAAAGAATAAATCTAATGAAAAACCAATCTGAATGATTTAATGAAAATTTTGTTTTAAGCATCACCCTCATAAAATGTCTGATGGCCAAATAATGAATAGAAAATGTTGTCAACCCAACTTCTTCATGTTCTTTGTTATATAATATTGATGGATAAATACATCAAGCTATAATTTTTATGTAGCACTTACAGTGTACATTGGTATTATCACTGATCTTTGAAACAGTGCTATCTCCTTTTAATCCAAGTACATTTAGCATATCAGTTGCACTGGTATCAATCAGAAGTGTGTACAATCAAATGATCAGTGTTTCATTTAATAAAAATGTATTTTTGAATGTGAAGTTATACAATACTATATTTTAAAAAGGAGGGACTAGAATATGCAAAATAAGGAGGAAAGGAAAGATTTCCCCCTTACTTTGGAGGGCCTTATCTAAGGGTGATTATGCCTGTCTTTCTTAGGAGCAAATAAAATCCTAAAGGAATCTTTATTAGACATGACAGAAATAGTACAAAGATGGAAAAATAATGTTTTGAATGGCTTAAAACATAGAATCTATAATTCAATGGACAGAACCATGCTTCTTTGAAGTTCTGACTTACAGTAGTAGTTTTAAGGTAAATCTGTTTGAATACCTTGTAGTAAATCTGATGCTCATCTTCTACTGACTTTTTTAAAGCGACTAACATATGAGGAGAAGATGGCTCGCAGATTGCTGGGACCACAGAATGCAGCTGCTGTATTTCAAGCTCAGAATAATGATGCACAGGATTCACCACAGGTAAATTAAAATAACCTTTATCTGAGTGAAACTTTTTTTCTTTCTTTCTTTGTTTTGTTTTTTAGATAGGTTCATGCTATGTTGCTCAGGCTGCCTCAAATTCCTGTGACTACAAACACAGATCACGACACCCAGCTTAAAGCACTTTTATTCTGTGCAATTTTTAAATGTCTGCTTTTCTAAATGCTTATAAACAGCACTGCAAATAAAAGCCAATCACTTCCATTCTCCATTAGAATATACAAAGGCCATCATGGATGGTGAGTGGGTATAGGTGCCGGTGTGAAATTTTACCACATTTTCTGTAGTCCTAATGTCTGCAGATGAGCTGACATAAAATCAAAACACCAGGCTGATGATATTACTTTTTATCTGGACATTTAGGGGTCAGTTAGACCTAGGAATCTTTCTACAGGGACAGAGACTTTGTGTTGTAAATCTTTAACAGGACAAAAGTTAAAGCTCAAAGTAATTAAAACCTTTTCTCATAAATGTCAATCACCTCAATGTTTTAAATTATACTCCTAGTATTAATGAAATGTTCAATTCCTTTTGTCATGTTCCTGTATTTAAAATAAAACAAAACAAAAAACTCTTACCAGTAATGACTCTCAGATTAACAAAAGAATCCTTTGTAGGAAGAGGTTAATTTTACAGAGGGCATAAAACGAATATCCCATAGGATTGTGTCTGACCGATCTGTTTTTAATGATTAACTTAACCTAAAGGAAAATATACAGTTGAAGAAGCAGCTAGGCAAGTGCTCTACCACTGGGCTACATCCTCAGTCCTTTTTGTTATTTTTATTTTGAGAGGGGGGGTCTCCCTAAGTTGCCCAGGCTGGCCTCAAACTTGGTGATCGTTCTGCCTCAGCATCCTGGGTCACTGGGATTACAGGCTTGTGCCCCAAGATCCACGTATCTTCCTTTTATAATTAGCACTACTGCCCTACAGAAAAGTCCACAAGAAACTGGGACCCATGGGAAGGAAATGGGAAACTCAAGAATTCCAAGCTTCCAAATATAGAAAATTGAAAATCAGGTTTTGGTTTCTGTTAAATACAATTAGACTTATGAAAAAGGATGAGCACGATCGAATAAAGCAAAAACTAAACATTGAAGATAGAACTTATATTTCATTTTGGTGACTGCAGTTTGTTCATTCATTAACTCAGCACATTTACATGGAACACCTATTAGATATTCGGCTCCAAACTTGGTGCAGGAAATTACAGCAAGAATAAGACACAAACCTATCTGTATAGTAGAAATTACTCAAAGCAACATTATGTTGATGACAGTTTATCTTATAAATGTACAGTATATCATTTCAAGGGTGAGAATCTATTATTTTCTCATTCATTCATTCTTAAAACCTTTAAAATGAAGCCAATAGTACTAGAAAAAAATAACAGCATAAATATCATACAGAATCAGAAAACTCTTATTTCAAATACTGTACCTAAAAAATAACAAAATGTCATCAAATTATGGTACAACAGAAATACTTCATCTCTGAATACAATATGTTCAAACCAGAGCCAAAACAATTTGAATAATTTTTAACCAAAAAAAATTATTGGATTTTTTTGATCACTGAAATGAATAGTTGTTTTGACATTTTAAAGAACCTTAAGCCTAGCCAAAAATTGTTAGAGTTGAAAGACTTGTTTAAAAATGACAAGACAGGGGCTGGGGTTGTGGCTCAGTGGTAGGGCACTTGCCTAGTACTTGAGAGACACTGGGTTTGATCTTCAGTACTACATAAAAATAAATTTTAAAAATAAAGTCACTGTGTCCATTTACAACTAATATATATATATATATATATATATATATATAAAGACAAGACACATTAACTAAAGAGATTCATCTCAAAATATATTTTTTATATTGAAATTTTCTGTGTTCTCATATGGGTTATTTCAGGAATTTGGACAGGGACTGTATATTCCACTGCTTTTTATCTCCCACTGTTCCAAGAACAGTAAAATACACAAAAGTGTCCCTAAATAATTAATTAATTATATTATAATTTCCATCAATTTCTGACTTTTTTCTCAAACAGAAATAATTTTCTGATACTTGGATATAAATCCTAAAAGGTATTTGCTTAAAATAAATATATCTTTATTAACAGGAAGTTATCCGTGCTGGTTTTCAAAGCTTTCTTTTACAGTTTTACACCTATCTCCAATGGCAACCCATAGGACTTTGTGACACGAGCTATAAAGAGAAGTATTTTCCAGTCTAATGTGTGTTTACTGATGTTGGTGCCACTTTTGAGCAGCAGGCATAAGACCCTGTATCTACTGCCAACAAAAGTGACTTCATGTCTATTCCTGTTTTACTCAAGGACAATCTGTCCCATGTGCTCCCATTTCAAACACATCAGGGGGATCACATCACCCTTTGTCACAAAATAGTTATGTTAAAAAATGAACCTTCATCAATCTCAAGTGTAGCTAATTTTTATAAATAATACCTGTTAAATAGTCCTATTTATCGTAGGCATTTCTTGCTAGAGTAAGAGGTTTGTAGTCTATTTAAAATGTTTAAAAATTGAATATGTAAAACTAACCATGACTGTACAAATACAGCCAAATGGACAAGTTCTTTTCAACTACAACTGCTTAATTCTGCTTCATGTTAAGCTAATACCTGTGTGTTAACATTCTCACTATGTTTTGATTTCAAGCATCACAATCCAGAACATGCACGACTACAGGTTCCTACATCACAAGTAAGGTAAAAAAATAAAAAATAAAAAAAGTTCAACATTTTTGATGTTTTGCTACCTAGAATATTTTTAGCTTAAAAATGTAATATTTACAAAACCCTCAAGTTTACTACTTTACGTTTTAAAACACAATGTGAATTTTCTCATGTCAGAGATGATGAGCCAAAATTTTATATTAATAGTAATTAAATTTTATATTAATACTAAGTAGAATTAATTAATTAATATTTATCAGATTTATATTGAGGAAGGTTTTTTTTAATGTTTTGGTAATATAGGCCAAGATTATGTTTTCTTGTTAAACAACTTTCTCATGACAATGAGAAATTGTCCAAATTCTAATAAATCTTTGCAGATGATAAGAATAATCTATGGAGTACTCATGGATCAGCTTCTTCATTAATTCAAGGCAATCATTTCCTGCAAAAATTTACCAAATGTTTGAATTGCTACCATTTCTAATAGTTCAGCCCATTGTTACTATACTAACAGATCAAACAGTAGGTTCTGGGCTTTCACACTTCATGACCAAACTGTACTTGTATGACAACATTTATGCATTGTTATTATTAAAATGCTTTTGTAGAAGTAGATCATCCTCAAGAGGAGATGTAAATGATCAGGATGCAATCCAGGAGAAATTTTACCCACCACGTTTCATTCAAGTGCCAGAAAACATGTCAATTGAAGAAGGAAGATTCTGCAGAATGGACTTCAAAGTAAGAGAAGAGTTCAATATTCTGGGGGGAAATTGACCATGAGATACCAAATTTTGGAAATTCTATTCTCTTCCTACTGCAAAGCTTGGTACACAGCTTGAAAAGTAGTGTATGCTGCACTATAGAAATTAGAAGGCAGGGGCCTCATATGACCCAGCTATAGCACTGTTTGGTATTTATCCTAAAGAATTAAACTCATCATACTATAGGAATACACGCATACCCAAGTAACACAATTCACAATAGCCAAACTCTGGAACCAGCCTAGGTGTTCATAACTGAATGAATGGATAAAGAAAATGTGGCATATATACACAATGGAATTTTATTCAGCCATAAAGAAGAACAAAATTATGTCATTTTCAGGAAAACAAATGGAACTTAAGAATATTATGTTAAGTGAAATGAGCCAATCTCAGAAAAAGTCAAAGGTTGTACTTTTTCTCTCATATATAAAAATGAGAGAGAAGAAAAGCAGGTGAGGGAGACAGAGTTCTCATGAAAATAGAAGCGAAACAGTAGAGTAGAGGAAGGGGACCAGGGAGAGGGAGGAGCAGGAGGTAAAAGGGAAGTACAGGGGAATGAAATTGTATGCATATATGAATATGTAACAACAAATCCCACTAATATGTATAATTATAATGCACCAATAAATATTTTTTAGAAAGACAAAAATTCCAAAAAAGGAAAGGGAAAGACCGGAAAAGTAGTACATATAAATAAATAAGAACACAAATTCTGGAGCTGAACTGATGTGAGTTTGAATCCTGACTCTGACTCTGCCTCTTTTCAGCTGTGTAAACTTAGACAAGTCACTTAACTGCTGTCTTAGCTATTTCATTGCTGTGACCAAAAGACGTGACAAGAACAATGAGAGAAGGAAAAGTTTATTTGGCACTCATGGTTTCAGAGGTCTCAGTCCCTAAACAGTCAACTCCATTGCAGTGGGCCCAAGGTGATCACGCAGAACATCTAGGCAGAAGGATGTGACAAGGAAAGCAGCTCTGGTCATGACAGGAAGGAGAGGGAAGGTGAGGGGAGAGGGAGAGAGAAGAGGGGGGAGATTCTCTCATTAGGGGCAAAATATATACCAAAGGTACATTCCTCAGTGTCCTCCAGGCACACCCAACCTCCCTACAGTTACCACCCAGTTAATCCATTCAAGTGAATTATGCACTGATATAGGTCAAAGCTTTTGTAACCCAATCATTTCCCTTTGAATTTTTTAATTTTTTTAATTTGTTCTTTTTAGATACACATGACAATAGAGTGTATTTTAACACATTATACATACATGAACTATAACCTCCCATTCCTGTCACTTTGAACTTTCTTGCATTGTCTCAGATGTGAGTTTTGGGTAGCATATCTCCTATCCAAACCATAACAACTACTCTGTGCTTTTGTCTCCTCTTCTGTAAAATGGGAATGACAAAGACACATACCTTATAAACTTATGATGATTAATTGAGTAAATAGGTATACTCTATATAAACCAAAGGTCTCATAACAGTAGGAGTTCTAAAGTATGATGCAGCTCTAATTCTCCTCCATCAAAAAATTTAAGCCACCCTGCTTTCTATTGGACTAGAAGAGGTGTTTATTTTTTTTAGGCTAGAACAGCTCTTTAGAAAAGACTACATTTTTATTATTCTCATTTTGGAAATCTTATTCTTAGAAAATGCTTTTTTTCAGATTTCTTATCAGTTAAATTTAGTGTTAAGGCTTATCCAAAAATATTTAACAAACTCCCCATTAACAAACTGTAGCTGAAGTTACTCATTCAGTCAACAATTAGATAAGTGCCTCCGGGACTTCCTTTGCAGTCACATTCAGCCAGAAAAGCCATATGACTTCCATATTCCTTAAGGAGACCAACGTAACATAAATTAATGTTGTCAACACATTAATTAAGATCGTAAAGAGCTTGAGGTTGTATATGAAAGTTAGATGGGACTTGAGCTAGTCTGAAAATAATATATTAACTTCATGGGTTTTAATTCCACTCTTTCATTTTTTTAAATTACAAATAACTTTTCAAACTCTTGCTTTGCATTTTTTATCACAAACCCACTCAGATACTGAAATTGTCAAAAATTACTAAGTGGACAAGTGGGTTCTCATGATGCCATACTTTTAAAATTCTGCCACGCCCTGCGTTTTTGTTTCTAGGTGAGTGGCCTGCCGGCTCCTGATGTGTCATGGTATCTAAATGGAAGACCAGTTCAGTCGGATGAGTTGCACAAAATGATAGTATCTGAGAAGGGTTTCCATTCACTCATCTTTGAAGTGGTCAGAGCTTCAGATGCAGGGGCTTATGCATGTGTTGCCAGGAACAGAGCAGGGGAAGCCACCTTCACTGTGCAGCTGGATGTCCTTGGTAAGACTGAAAAGATCCTTCAAATCCAGCAGTACAGAAAAAGTATTAAAAAAAGAAAAGAAAACCCCAGAGGATTTCATGCTCCAGGTTGATGTCTACCCAGCCTAGAAGAATGCCAATTTTTACCTACAACAACAACAACAACAATTTTTAAAATGATATTTTGAGGGAAAGTCAGTGAAATTAGAATGACAGATCTACCATCAAAGCTTTTCTAGAAAAGAAATCATAAAATTTTAGACAGACTAAATTTGAACTTATGGGGGTTCAAAGTAAAAACTTTATATTATTTATCTGGTCTATAGTCTAAAATGACCACCCTGACTCATGTTATTACAGAATTGTCATAAACTATCGTAATTTTAAATGAGTTAATGGCAATATTTATTTATCCTGGAGATTGAACCCAAGGATGCTTTACCACTGAACTATATATCTTTAAAATTTTTATTTTTAAAAAATAAAACTTTAAAATTTTTAATTTTTATTTTGAGACTAAGTTGCTGAGGCTGACCTTGACCTTGGCGGTCCCCCTGCCACAGCCTCTCAAGTTACTGGGATTATAGATGGGTATCATCATACCTGGCTAAATGGTAACTTTTCTAGGAAATCAGTCTCTAATTATAACAAAAATATATTCACTTGTTTTAGTAAACAGGCTTGACAAAACTTATGCCTCAAATTTCTTTGTGGTAGAAGGTTCTCAAAAAAACTCATGTTCTGTTTTACAATGTAAGTACTTTAAACATACCACATTTAAAATGGTTTAAACTATGGTATTATCATATAGGGGATATTTTGCCCTAATTCACTGTTCATTATATAGAAAACTTGATCAGGTTAAAAGACGGACATTTTGAGTTTGTATTATGTCAAAATTAATTAAAAATCTTTAAGATTTTTCTATGATAGTCTGAAAAGGCCTAAAAATCTAAGAGAAAAATCTAGTGACCTAGGAATAAAACATAAACACATAATTCAAGTGACTAAACTTTGGGCAAGTCTATTTGTGCTGATGGCTTCAGAAATTCTGTATTAGAGCTCAAAGAGACCATGGCTGGCATCTGTCCAGTCTCCTCATTTCTCCTTCAGAAAAGCCAGAATTACAGTACTCTACCATCACTTTTTCTTTCACTCATGTGCTTCCCAAAGTCATAATATTTGTCTATTTTTTGTCTATTTTTTTAAATTATAGTTTTAAATGAACAGAATGCCTTTATTTGTTTATTTTTATATGGTGCTGAGGATGGAACCCAGTGCCTCACACATGCTGGGCAAGTGCTCTGCCACTGAGCTACATGCCCCCAAAAGAGAAGATGAACCCAAGTCTGGAACTCTTACCAAAACTCATGCTACGTCCCTATAGATCAATGACTTAAATTCTTTGAATAAAACATAATTATAAATTCAATGAATCATTATATTACAATTAAAGAATTCAACATCATGAATAGTAATGTATGTTGTAGCATTTTAACTAAAACTAAAAAAGTTTCTAATTTTGTTGCTGCTTTTAAAAACTTTAATGTCAACATACACAAGTTTGATTTATATCATTTTATAATATTCCAAACACTTGATTTTTTTTTTATTAATGTGTAGCAAAAGAACATAAAAGAGCACCAATATTTATCTACAAACCACAGAGCAAAAAAGTTTTTGAGGGAGAATCTGTGAAACTAGAATGCCAGATCTCAGCTATACCTCCACCAAAGCTTTTCTGGAAAAGGAATAATGAAATGGTACAATTCAACACTGACCGAATAAGGTAGGATAAGTATTTCTAGATTTGCCTAGAGTTGATTTGGATGAATAAAGTTATATTTTAACATACATTATAAATGGCATGCAATTATAGACTCAATTTTTCTAATTTTTTAAAATGCATATAGAAATATAATAAAAATTCATTAAGTCAGAGTCCACTAATCTGAAATTTTAAATAGCCTAGGATTTACCTTTGTACTAACAATGAAGAAAGATGGCTGAAGGAAATATATAACAAGATGAATGGGGATGGGTTTTTTTTGTGGTGCAGGGTATTGAATCCAGAGCTTTCTACTTAGTAGGTGAGCACTAAGCTACACCCACAGGTGACATGTTTAATTCAAGAAAACCAATAGCTGTTTGGCAATGATCAGATACAGCCTTGGAATTTTCGACTGTTTTTCTTCTTATTAGTCTGACTTGGTAAGTCAGAGACATCCTTAAACTTTCACCAAAAAAAAAAAAAAAATTGATTCCTATATTTGTTTGTTGTTCATTTAGCTTATATCATGACAATGCTGGGAGAGTGACTTTACTGATAAAAGATGTAAACAAGAAAGATGCTGGGTGGTATACCGTGTCTGCAGTGAATGAAGCTGGGGTGACCACATGTAACACGAGATTAGATGTTACAGGTAAGTCGCACTATCAACCCCAGTGCTAGAAAGAATCTAACCAGGAAGATTTAATAAGAAACACCAATCTCAGTATAGTATAAATCCTAAGGGACTTTCCCCATAATCATTTTTTTCCTTGAAAGTCTGATTATGAATACCAAGTGTAATTGACTTACTTGTTTAGAATAGGTTTTCTGAATTAACTTTTATTTGATCTATTTCAGCCCGTCCAAACCAAACACTTCCAGCTCCTAAACAGCTGCGTGTTCGACCAACTTTCAGCAAATATTTAGCACTCAATGGGAAAGGTTTGGATGTGAAACAAGCTTTTAACCCAGAAGGAGAGTTTCAGCGTCTGGCAGCTCAATCTGGACTCTATGAAAGTGACGAACTTTAATAATTTTACCAACATTGGAAAATACCACTACACTATTAGTAATGCATTTAATTACATTTTTGAAATAAACCCATAGCTGTTTTAACAGATTATGGCTTTAACTAGGTAATATAATTAATATACATTCATAATATTATTTATCCTTTGATTCTTGCACATTCTATCTACTTCTCTGATTTGCGAAGCCAATGGTAAAGTCTGGCTATATGGATTTGTACTGTAGAAGACAATCTTAAAATGTGGAAACTTAACATTTAAGTCATATACAGTTAACATTTACAGGTTATGAATTAATAACTTTTAAACACATCGACTGTTTGCATTAAGGTTTACTGCTAGTGCTTTCTACATAGACTTACCTGTTTTCTCTTGTAGGAATACTAACATGACAATAGATTATCTGAGTGTTCCATAGTTTTATGTCAAAAAAGAATAAACTTCAAATAGTTAAAACAGACTGTCTCCTCTTCATCAAAGTATAGACCTTCATAATAAAAATCAGCAAAAACTACAAATAATCAGTTCCAAAAGGGCACCAGTACTATTTCCTAGAACAGTGTGAAATTCACGGCTCCTAAAAGTGAACTGGACTTTCCATGGCTTATGTTTCAAAGGAACCACAGAAATTTAAATCATGACTGAATTTCTCCTAGATTTGTAATTTTGTGTTCACAGAATAGGTCTCTAATCCTCTGAGATTTTTGCATACACAGAGTTCAGTGGGATAAAAGTTTCTGAAGATCATCTGCCTAATTCTTACATTTAATGTAAATTTGAATACCTATTTGGGTTTTTCCCCTCCCACAATTTCAAGCTCAAATAACTTATTATATTAGACAACACAATTTTATTAGTCTCTGAGAGTCCAAGTACAGGAAAGCACGAATTCTTTTTATTAAACAATGTTAAACTCAGACAATAGCTTTGTCTTGCTCAGAGGCCTCTAGTCCCTTGGAGGTCAGGCCTTTCACTTGGCCTCTCCTGTTCCTTTCATCAGTAATAGTTTTTGCCAGTCACTACAGCGTGGCCTGGTTTTGCTTTTTATCTGTACATAAAACAGTGTTTATCAACACCACACTCCACTTCTTTCAGGGAAATAACAAAAGTGGCTTTATCTTTTACTTTCAAAACAGCTTAGTGGTTTTCTTTGCAGCCTCCCTAGAGCCTTTGGAAAGATTTCTCTTTTATTTTCCATTTTACCACTATAAGAATCCCTCCTGTCTTATATCCTAGTAGGATTTGAGCTACCTTAATGTACAGCCAAATTTTCTTGGTCTTTTCTATAGCTTGTTTACAAACCTCATCTTTGCAAATCTTCTGGGCCAGGTGTGGAACCCCAATCCCCAAGGACCATTGTCTTTGCCCACTCTTTCATATAACCACTGGTTTTGTTTGGTCTTTTAAATTTTTTTAAAAAAATATCTATTTTTTAGGGTTTTCTTTTATTTTTTAGGTGAACACAATATCTTTATTTTATTTGTATGTCGTGCTGAGAATTGAATCCAGTGCCTCACGTGTGCTAGGCAAGCACTTTATTACTTGAGCCACGACCACAGCCCATAGTCATTTAAATCTTGTTTTGGTTTTTAAATCTTGTTCAGAGCTGGGTGAAGGGAGTGCAAACTATTTCTGGCAACACCTCTTGTTTAATAACAACCACTTCTTGCAAGTAGCGGCAGGACGAGAGGTCATGGTAAGGCATATGGGCTTTGATGATCAGTACACTGTGCCCTGACTTTGGGAAACTATTTTATCTCTCGGCACCTCAATTTCTTCAGGCCTTTAAATGAGGGCAAAAACTCTAATGTTTCAGGGAGGTGGATGTGAGACTAAACAAGGTAGTGAATGTGAAAGGTACTCAAGAAAGAGAAGCCTGTTAGAATTAATCACACAATTTTTCAAGCTCTCAACTGGAAGTCAGTTTCCAGGGTGGAGGAAGGAAGTACTATCTAAGGGACCTTCTTTCTGCATTCTCTGGCATTCTGTTATACTATGGGGCAGCCAGGAAAGGAGCTTGCCCAGTATGCAGATTCAGTCCTGGCTAAATTGGAGAGTTTGCTAAGACACCTCTGCAGCCACTTTCATGCCCTTTTCTTCTCTGGAGACCAGCGCTCTTACTACTACTACTACTACTACTACTACTACTACTACTTCCTCCTCTTCTTCTTCCCCTCCTCCTCCCTCTTCCCCTCCTTCTCCTTTTCCTATAAAACCTGCTCTCAGAAGAGTCTGAAATGTACTCACAAGGTGTCATATTTGCCACAAGTATCTGAGTATAAATAGGGAGTAAACCTTAAGGCAAAGTTAGGGCTAAAATGACCAAGGCTGGAACAGTCTCCACACTTTGACTAAATACCTGGAAGGAAAGCTCCAAGAGAACTTTAGCTGTAATAAAAGATTTTATTTCATAAACTCCAACCTTGAGGATGTGGATGTCTTTATGCATTTGTGGATATCTTTTCTTACAAAAAGCCTTACTTTTTATACCTCTATTTCTCTCTTTATTTCCTTCTTTTTCTTTTTAGTATTTTCTCTTAATAGGTCATAATATATTGAAAAAACTTGTTAGTTGTTAGCTTTATCAGACCGTTACATTTTCTATATATTTTATCTTTGAAGTAAAACAGCACACACCTGGAATCCCAATGGCTCAGAAGGCTGATCACAAGTGTGAAGCCAGTCTCAGTAACTTAAGGTGGCCCTAAGCAATTTAGTGAGACCCTGTCTCAAAATAAAAAAATTTTTTAAAAGGGCTGAGGATGTGGCCCAATGGTTAAGTGCCCCTGGGTTCAATATCCTAAGTTCAAAAAAAAAAAAAAAGAAAAAAGAAAAAGAAAGAAAGAAAGAAAAAGAAAAGGAAGAAAGAAAATGTGTAACTTCAAATTCAACAAATATGAAAAAAATATGGAATACTTCACTAGTCTTATAGAAAACAGAAAAGGAATAAAAGGGAAGAAAGAGAGAAAAGATAGTAAAGATAAGACCTAGATAAATTCAAATGTACCAAAATCACTATAGGAGACAATTGAATAAAACTCATTTATTAAAGGATCAAAAACACCCATTTCATTTGTAGCAAGCAAACAAATAAGTCTACATAGATCTGAGGCTGGCAGTATAGCCTCATGGTAAAGCACTAACCTATCATTCACAGGGCATTGGGTTTGATCCCTAGCACTGCAAAAATAAATAAATAAATAAAAACAATACCCTAAAGTTCAAGATTCACATACAAAATCATCCAGAAACTTGAAAATAAAAGTAAAAAAAGATGTAGGAAATACAAATGAAAAAAAAGACTATGCAGAAATGTTAACAGCATTTAACAGACTTAATAGAAAGTGAATAGAATTAGAAACGAGATGTGTCATTTGGAATAAAAAGTAAAACTCTTTAATGATAAAAGAATTATTTACTGGAAGACATAACAATTAAGAACTAATATTTCAACATAAATAAAGGGAAAAATCATAGAATTAGGATGAAGAAGTAAATCTTAATCAAATGAGATCTAGCATTCCTTTAATTGACAGATGAAGCTGGCCAAAAAATAAAAATAGTAGAGAACTACAGAGTAGAGCTTCCCATTGGATGCACCATAAGGTATTGATCCCATTAAGTCATACAGTGAGTGGGCAGAACAGGGTCTTGATGGCTGAAGTCTCTGCACTGTGACAAATCGCACGAACATTAACTAAGCAAGGATGTGGGAGAAATGAGAACTCTTGTGTATTACTGCTGGGAATCTAAATTATTGCAACCATTTTGGAGAGATATTTGGCAAAATTAAAGTTGAAGAAAAACACACCCAGCAACTCTATTTATAGATATATATCAGAAAAACTCTTATATGAGTGTATAAGTAGATATGAACACAAACATTCTTTGCAGCATTTTTTTATACTTGGAAAATAGTTTAGATGTGCAACAATAGAAAAATAGGTTTGCTAAAGTTAAATTTTACATTGAGGTTAAAATGGATTATCTAGAGTATAGTAAAAATGAGACAAATTATAAATACATATTGTGAAGAGGAAAAAGGGAGATTGCAAAATGATGAGTAGAGTATGAGAACGTTTAAAATTTTAAATTATGCACAACAATTAGGTCATTCATAGACACATATGAATATGGTAAAAATTTGAAAAAATGCATGAGAAATACAAAAGTATTTATAGAATGATCAACCAAGAAAGGGAGAGAAAAAATTAGAAATAAATTTCTAAACTTTTAGTTTTAATAATAAATAGGATTATAGGACAAGTGCTTCTAGAGTGAATTCCATACTCTGTAAATAAATATACTTATAGGATAAGAGTAGGCTTACTAAAGCCAAGTTTACATAAGTCTAAGAAAATAATCTGAAGTCACTAGAATGCCACAGAAACATGTATGTTATCAGTGTTCAGAATTGCTGCTGCAGTTGTATCAACAGGCACTAATTAATTTATATTCTTGGGAAATCTGGCAAATGGAAATGATGTGTTGCTTTTTGCTGAGTTTTCTTTCATTTAATGGTCACATAAACACCCTCAAAATAGGTTAGCATGACTTAGGTAGAATTAATCAGTCCACAGTTTCATCTTTTCTAAATGACATCTCTGCAAGGTGTTATGGAATGTTCCAAATGAAGAGAAAATATTTTCCCTACTTTCAATAAACTTCAAAATCTAATTTTAGAGATAAAGCCAACAGAGAAAATAAAAATAAAACCAACTGTTGGCTACCTTGTATGTCACATATTATAAGAATTCAGAAAAGCTGAAGACCAGGATTGGCTCTGGTAGCAGTAGATGAAGCTTCATGAAGTAAGTGAAATCTGAGTTGGGATTTCTAAAATGAGAAGAATTTATTCTGGTTCAGATACAACGTTTAAAAGTAAGACTTTCCTCAGGCTGTGTAATTTACTGTTTTTTAATTGTCAGTGCAGGAGATTTTTTTTTGATAATTGAAATAAAATTAATCTCACAAGGGCTGGGATTGTAGCTTAGTGGTAGAGCACTTGCCTAGCATGTGTGAGGCCCTGGGTTTGATTCTCAGCACCACATGTAAAAAATAAAATAAGGGTCCATCAGCAACTAAAAAGAAAAAAAAAATACCTTTATATATATATATATATATATATATATATATATATATATATATACATATGTATATATATATATATACACATACATACACACACACACACACATATACTATCTTTATTTATCTGTGTGTACATAAATATATATTGGCAAATCTTATATATATACATATGTATATATTCATATATGTATGTATGTGTGTGTATATATATGTGTGTATATATATATATATATATATATATATATATATATATATATATATACTGTTCTTTTACAAAGCTTGTCAGTAAAGCCTGCAAAAACAACTAATTTTTTTTATATCTTTATTTTATTTTTTTATTGCTGAGAGCCATGGCCGAGTCTGTATGGCCCCTGGCATTTTGCCAACAATATTGATTGACAGGCGAGGCATTACTATCTGCCTCTGCCGCTACTTTTGAGTTCTCGCACTATTTTGGAGTTCTCGTGGGGATTTCTGGGGATTCCCCGAGAGTTCCCATTGGTTAGGGAAGTGCAGGAGGAGGGATTTCTGGGAGAGATATTTCTGGCTGGGGGTTCCTGGTCAAGCCTCGTGGCATTCGGGAGAATTCCCCAGGTGCGTGTGTGAGGTTTTTTTCTTGCAGTTCAAATATAAAGTTTGTTCCTGCCTCAGTGGCTCGTGATTTGTGCCCAGCCAGACTACGGCATTTGGCGGCCCGTGCGGGGAACGTCTGAAGCTTCAGGGTAAGTGAAATTGCTTGCCCCTAAGGGAAGGCGAGAGAATGGGTGACCATTTTAAAAAACAATGTGTTCTTGTTTTGATTTGTTTTGTGTTTGTTTCAAGCTGCCTATCCCTAGAATTTTCTCAGGCAGACTGGGAAAAATGGTTGGCTCAAGGTTTGAAGTTGTTCGCCCCTGAGGAAGAGATAAAAATAGACCACAAATGCACATGTCAAGAAAATAGGAAAATTGATACAACAATTTTTTGTTCCGTTTTTGTTTCATTCTGTTTCGGTTTTGTTTTGTGTTATCTTATTGGGTTGCGTTATCTTTATAACAGATTAGAAATTAGTAAAAAACAAACTGAAAGAGTGTTAAGTAAATTGTTAGAGGTTCAGACCATGGAGAAAGACATCTTAGATCAAGCAAAAGAGAAGGTCTCTCAAGCTAGTCAGACAGAGGAAGAAAATTTAAAGGAAGAAAGCTTAGAGGAGAAACAGCTATTAGGGAAAAAGCTACAACAGGAGGCTGCTACTAACACTGTTCTATCACCAGAGGGCGTAATTCAACCAACAGCTCCACCTATGGAGATAGCTGAGTGGCCCTCAACCCCCGTAGTTGATAGATGGGATCCTGAGACAGGACCTCAAAGATTAGCATGCCCTGTACTTGAGCAGGCAGGAGGGCAGCGAATTCACCGTGCTTTAGATTTCAAAACAGTGAAGCAGTTAAAGGAGGCTGTAACAACCTATGGTCCTCAAGCACCCTTCACTGTAAGCATGGTCGAATCCATTACCAACTTGGACATGATGCCAGCAGATTGGGCTAGTATGTGTAAATCTGTGCTAAATGGAGGACAATATTTGTTATGGAAGGTTGCCAATGAGGAGTTTTGCAGGGAGACAGCTAGGCAAAATGCAGCAGCCGGTTCCCCTCAAAGAAATCTAGATATGTTGTTAGGAAAAAGACCTAATGAGGGTCAACGGCAACAAATTGAATATGATCCTGGCATATACGCACAAATTGCTGTAGATGCAGTTAGGGCATGGAAAACTTTACAGGGGCATGGAGATTTACAAGGTCAATTATCTAAGGTAATACAAGGAACTAATGAACCTTACGATGAATTTGTAGATAGGCTTATTCAAGCAGCTTCCAGAATTTTGGGGGATACAGAACAAGCAATGCCATTTATAAAACAACTGCCTTATGACCAAGCAAATTGTTGCTGCAGAGAGGTCATTAGACCATGGAGACATGAAGATTTAAACACATATATTAAATTATGTAGAGACATTAATGAACAAGGACAAGTCTTGGCAGCAGTACAATAGGCTTTAGATGCCAGGCCAAAAACATGCTACAATTGTGAACAAACAGGACATTTTAAAAGGACTTGCTGATAGGAGGAGGGTTTAACAAAACTAGGTATCAAAGGAATAGAATACCGGGTATTTGCCCATGATGCCGTAGAGGGAGACATTGGGCTAATGAATGTCGTTCTCAAACCACCATAGAGGGTACTCTGTTATCAAAAAATGGACAAGGACAGGTGTTTACCCACGATATCATGGAGAAAGGCATCGGGCTCCATTGCCAAAAAATGGACAGGGGGGCCCAATGCTCCGGGGCCCACGACCACAAATGTACGGGGCACTGGAGGAACCCAGAAACACCATAGAGGAACCCAGCAACACCATCAGGGTAGTGCCCAGGACACATTATCCATCAGATCTCTCATCAGACGAACCAGAGGGAGCGCAGGGTTGGACATCTGCGCCTCCGCCAGAGCAGTACTAACTCCAGAGATGGGAGTTCTAATCATTCCCACAGGAGTAAAAGGACCTCTTCACCAAGGAATCAGTAGGCTTATTGTTAGGACGCAGTTCTTCTACACTAAAAGGACTTATGATAAATCCCGGGGTAATTGATCCCGGTTATGAAGGTGAAATAAAAATTATAGCTAGTTCTCCAAAGGGTATATCAGTAATTTCACCAGGAGATAGAATAGCACAGTTATTAATAATACCCAGCCTACATGATAAATTTTCCAGTAGTAGTATAGAAAGAGGTTCCAGGGGATTAGGCTCCACAGGTGTAGATTGGGCTATGCTGTCTTTGAATTTAGATTCTCGCCCAATGCTAAAACTAAATATTCAAGGACATGAATTTAATGGACTACTGGATACAGGTGCAGACCTTAGCATCATATCTTGTCAAGAATGGCCAAAACATTGGCCATTACAACAAGCCACTCAAACACTTCGAGGCCTAGGAGTGGCAACTAATCCCCATAGAAGTGCAATGGTATTAGATTGGAAGGATCCTGAAGGATGTGAAGGAACTATACAGCCACATGTATTGGATCATCTTCCTATAAATTTATGGGGACGAGATGTCCTAGATCAATTAGGTTTGACATTAACAAATAACATCGATCCAAATGCGCCCACTATTAGGGCTAGACAAGGTTTCAGGAAAGAAAAAAGATTAGGAGAACAAGGTATAGCAGCACCAATTCAAATAGATCAAGGAATAAATAGGTTTTCAGAAGGGGTCACTGAGGCAATAAAAATTACTTGGAAATCAGAAAGACCAGTATGGGTTCCTCAGTGGCCCCTGACTAAAGAAAAGATACAAGCAGCCCATGACCTGGTCAAACAACAATTAGCGGAGGGACATATACAACCTTCCGTATCTCCCTATAATACTCCCATTTTTGTCATTAAAAAGAAATCTGGTAAATGGAGATTATTGCAAGATTTAAGAGCCATTAATAATGAGATGGTTATTATGGGACCTGCTCAATCGGGGATTCCTCAATTGTCTGCTTTGCCAAAAACCTGGTACGTTTTAGCTATAGATATTAAAGATTGTTTTTTTTCAATTCCAATTCATCCTGAGGATAGTCCACGTTTTGCATTTATTATCCCTGCACTGAATCACGAAGGTCCTGATCAGAGATATGAATGGAAAGTACTCCCTCAAGGGATGGCTAACAGCCCAAATATGTGTCAAATTTATGTTAACAAAGCAATCCAGCCACTTAGAAATCAAAATCCTGAACTATAAATATTTCACTATATGGATGATGTATTGTTAGCACACAAAGATAAAAACACATTGCTAGAATGTTATGCCACACTTACAAATTTATTAAAAAATTATAATCTAGAGATAGCAATAGATAAAGTACAATTAAATTTTCCAATTAATTATTTAGGAGTTCTATTATCCTCAACCATAGTCCGTCCACCAAAAATTCAAATACGAGTAGATCAACTCAAATCACTTAATGACTTTCAAAAGTTATTAGGAGACATAAATTGATTAAGGCCTTATCTAGGCATACCAACAGGAGAGTTGGGAACCTTTATTTGATATCCTCAAAGGTCCATCAGATCCAAATTCACCCCGCAATGTTAACGCCTGAAGCAAGAAAGGCATTAAAAATTATTGAGACATATATGGAAAATATGCATTTGGATAGAATTGATATAACTTTGCCTTTATTATTTATTGTAATACCAACAAAAAATATTCCTACAGGAGTATTTTGGCAAGAAGGTCCATTATTGTGGATACATTTATCTTATTCTCCTAACACTTTTCTTACTAGGTATCCTGAGGCTGTAGGACAATTAATACTCAAAGGAATAAAAGCAGCGAAGGGAGTGTTTGGAATTTCTCCCAATAAAATTATTACTCCATATACTATGGATCAAATTGATGTGCTAATGAGTTAAATACTTGGGCAATAATCATGTGTAAATCTAATGTTTCATTTGATAATCACTTACCATCTAATCCTTTGTTGTCTTTTTGGTCTAAGCATCCTGTAGTTTTTCCAAAAATGACAAGAAAAACCCCTATCATGAATGCTCCAAATATATTCACTGATGGGTCAAATAATGGTACAGCAGCAGTAGTTACCCCTGATCAAACTTTTACATTTTTAGTACCCAAACAATCAGCTCAAAAGGTAGAGCTTAATGCAGTTTTACAAGCTTTTGTGATGTTTAAAGATTCTGTATTTAATTTATTTTCTGATAGTCAGTATATAGTTAATGCTATAGTATCCCTTGAAGATGCTGGTAGGATTTCCCCTTCCTCTACTGTTTTCTCTTTGTTTTCTGCTATACAAAGTCTAATCTGGGACAGAAAAGATCCATTCTTTATAGGACATATCAGAGCACATACAGGATTGCCTGGAGCCCTTAGTTTGGGCAACGATTTAGCAGATAAAACTACACATGACATACATATTTTCTCTACACTAGAAGAAGCTACACATTTTCATAAAAGGTTCCATGTCAATGCTAATACTTTACAAGAGCATTTTAAAATAACTAAGGAACAAGCTAGATAAATAATAAAACAATGTCAAAATTGTGTGACCTTTTTACCACAAGTTAATCTTGGAGTCAATCCTAGAGGACTGATACCTAACCATATTTGGCAGATGGACGTCACACACTTGCCAGAATTTAGAAAATTAAAATATTTGCATGTTACAGTTGATACGTCTTCCGGATTTTTGATGGGCTCCCTTCATGCCGGAGAAAAAACTAAAGATGTTATAGCTCATTGCTTACAAAATTTTGCCACTGTGGGCGTTCTAAAACACTTAAAAACAGATAATGGTCCTGGTTATACTTCTACCTCTTTTAAACAATTTTGCTCATCATTTGGCACTACTCATATAACAGGAATCCCATACAATCCTCAGGGACAAGGCATAGTTGAAAGAGCTCATCAAACTATTAAAATGTACTTATTAAAGCAAAAAGAGGGAATTGGAAAGGTGTATATATCCCCAAAGATAAACTTAAAATAACCCTTTTACTCTAAATTTTTAAAATTTGGATTCATGAGGGCTTAGTGCTGCGGAAAGGCATATGTGTCCAAAAAATGTACATAAGCCTAAGGTACTTTGGAAGGATATTCTAACAGGACAATGGAAAGGTCCTGACCCAGTGATTGTCTGGAATCAGGGGTCTGTTTGTGTATTTCCACAGGGAGAACAGCAGCCGATTTGGATTCCAGAGAGATTAACTAAGGTCCTGACCCAGTGATTGTCTGGAGTCGGGGTTCTGTTTGTGTGTTTCCACAGGGAGAACAACAGCCGATTTGGATTCCAGAAAAACTAACCAAAGCGAATTCTATGGACCAAAAAAAAAAAGAAAGGTGATTTGACTCAAATCCATAACAGTTGATATCCAGAGCTCCAGTTTGGTGATTCTTACATCTGCGACAGTGATTAACCAGGATGCTTTTTTCAATATTTATTTTATTATTTGCCTTTTCCCACATCATAAAGTTCTATTTTATTTCTGAGCTCATACAGACCTAGGTTAATGTTTTTCTGATCAGTTTTATTTTTTGACTGTGGAGTTTTTAAACATTGCAATGGAGATTTCACCTAGGTAAAGCTACAAGGCCTTTACTATTGTCTTATGTGTTGTATGTTATGTGTGCACACTTCTGTTTTGTGTTGTATGTCTGTATGTGCATATGTCCATATATCATATATGAGGAGCGCTCATGAATAAATGGATCCGAATTTTTTTTTATTCACGTGATTTTAATGGTTTAATTTAGATTGGGTAAACAGTTGTTGAAAATTGTTTTAATATGTGAACAAATAAGGAGGTTAACAGATCTGTTTGTTTACTTTCACCTTTCCTTTTCATTATATTTAATAATTCTGTTCAGGATAATGTAAATTGTTCAAAAAATTGTTTTCTTAGTGCCTGTTGGAATGTTACATAATTTTTTTCTTAGCATCATTGCCAGAATTCCTATCTTCATCCCAGTGCCAGTGAAGACAAAGATAAAACCAAACTACAGCTTCTTCGATAGTTATCACAACCAACTGTATAAACTGATGCATCAATGAATAATAACTCAACAAGTAATGCTCAATCAAGGAGTCAATTTACTTTGGGAGGAAATGGACATATTGACAGATTACTCTGCTTTGAACTGCTTGCAGAACTTGCCTGGACTATGTATCACTTGTATGCATTGTGAACTATCTGTTGGTGCAGCGAATTGTGGTAGTGCTGAAGTATTTTTGCTGATGGTGTCACCGGTGGTACAATTTTTCAAAGGAGCCCTCAATTGGCTTAGTGTCATGGCATTTTGCATCCTCCTCCCTTCTACTAGTGATGGTCTAAAATTTGGGGGCCAACAGAGGTGAGGCAAAGAACCTCACCCCCCCACTGGCACCAAGGCCAAATTTGGGGGCCAACAGAGGTGAGGCAAAGAACCTCACCCCCCCACTGGTGCAAAGGCCTATCCACAAGTATGGCTGTATGCTGGACCGGTAGTCAGTGACGGGTATGATCCAATTGCAGTGGTACCAACCTAAGACAGGAGGCTGACGCCTAGAGGTCAGCTCATCCGATGACAGGTAAGGACCATATGTTGCATTAGACAACCTAACAGGCACGGTCCCTAAGCCACATTGCTTGTTATTTAATTAAACAGAAGTGGGGAGATGCTGAGAGCCATGGCTGAGTCTGTATGGCCCCTGGCGTTTTGCCAACAGTATTGATTGACAGGCAAGGCATTACTATCTGCCTCTGCCACTACTTTTGAGTTCTCGCACTATTTTGGAGTTCTCTTGGGGATTTCCGGGGATTCCCCGAGAGTTCCCATTGGTTGGGGAAGTGCAGGAGGAGGGATTTCCGGGAGAGATATTTGCAGCTGGGGGTTCCTGGACAAGGCTCATGGCATTCGGGAGAATTCCCCAGGTGCATGTGTGAGGTTTTTTCTTGCAGTTCAAATATAAAGTTTGTTCCTGCCTCAGTGGCTCGTGATTTGTGCCCAGCCAGACTACGGCATTTTATGTGGTGCTGAGGATCCAACTTGTGCCTCATGCATGTGAGGCAAATGCTCAACCACTGAGCTACAACCCCAGCCCTTCAAACAACTAATCTTTAAAAAGTTCATCTTACATGATGAATATTGAACAAATTATAGCAAAGCACTAACTGTAAAATAGTAATAAGAGAAAAAATTTCTTTTATAAAGCAAAACATTGCAGATGATTATATTCAATGGAGATAATCTATGCAGAATTTTAACTATTCTCTCCTTCTCAAGTAGCCTAGATGAATAATTACTATTTTAAAAAAAGGAGAAGAATCCAGAAAATAGAGTCAGAAAACGCAGGAAGACAATTCTTGAGTGTCTCTAGAAGTCTCAGAAGAATCCGTAGGATCAATATCCTCCACAACAAGATGAGCAGTAGCAGCAGCCATATCCATACCTGCCCCGATATGTCCCAGACCACCATAGCCACAGCCCAGGCATCCATGGTAATTGCTCTAGTAGCTCATGTTGTTTAGAGTGGAAGGTTCTGTCAGGGATTAGGGAACCAATATCTTTAGTTGGAACGTTAACATCTGCCAAGGGCTTCAAAGTGGGTGGAGCGGACCACAGGATTGTTGGGACTCATAATTCACTCTGTTTTATATTTTAAAACTTCCTTATTTTCATGCTTCTCTAAGCAAAGAATTCACACTGGCTACATGTGTTTTGCCTTCAGTCAGGATTCTCATGATCAAACCATGTGACTAATTATAAATAATTGTCATATTGGCAAATCTGAATAAAACTGGGCTAGTTAGTGAAAATTCACTTACCAGAATTTTATGGAATTTCAAAAAAATGCTAGGTGCTCATGTGGGTGTACATGTGCAGGGGCAGATTTTTTTTAACTGTGGTAAATATTTTGTCAAAATACCTATGTAACTTTTTCCACATTTTTTATTGGTGTATTATAGTTGTACGTAATGTTGGGATTCGTTGTTACATATTCATACGTGAGCACAATATAACAATATAATTTGATCAATATCACTCCCAAACGCATCTCCTCTTCCTTCCCTCCTCCCACCCTGTGATCGCTTTCCTCTTCTGAGTGCCCTTTGATTTTTCTTGGATTCCCCATTCCCAAACTTTCTTTTCCTTTTTCCTCTCTAGCTTCCACATTTGAGAGAAAACATATGACCTTTGACCTTCTGAGTTTGGCTTCTTTCACTTAATATAATAGTCTCAAGTTCCATTCATTTTCCTGCAAATGATAAAATTTCACTTTTTTTATGGCTGAATAAAACTCTATTGTGAATACATACCACATTTTCCTTATCCAATCATCCATTGATGGATACCAAGGCTGGTTCCATAGTTTGGCTATTGTGAATTGTGCTTCTAGAAACATGGTTATGCAATATCCCTGTAATATGATGACTTTAATTCTTTAGGATAAATACCAAGTAGAGGTATAGCAGAGGCATATGATGGTTTCATGCTTGGTCTTTTGAAGAACCGCCATTTCCATAGTAGTTGTACAGTAGTGACAGTCTCACAAACAGTGTTAAAGTGTTCCTTTTTCTCCACATCCTCTCCAGCTGTTATTATTTGTATTTTTGATGACTACCATTCTGACTGGTATAAGATGAAACCCCAGTATAGTTTTGATTTGCATTTCCCTAGTTGCTAATGATGTTGAGCAGTTTTTCATATATTTTGGCCATTTGTATTTCTTCTTTTGAGAAATGTTTAATTCACTTATCCACTTATTAGTAGGGTTATTTGGTTGGGGGTTTTTTGGTGTTAAGTTGTTCGAATTCTTTATATATTCTAGATATTAATCCTCTGTCAGAAGAGTAGCCAGCAAATATTTTCTCCCATTCTGTAGGTTCTCTCTGTACATTCCTACTTATTTCCTTTGCTCTGCAGAAGCTTTCTAATTTGATGCCATCCCATTTGTTAACTCTTGGCTATTATTTCCTGAGCTTTAGGGATCCTACAGAAAAGGTCATAGTCTGTGCCTACATGCTGGAGTGTTGACGATACATTTTCTTTTAGGAGTTGCAGTTTCTGGTCTATTCTGAGGTCTTTGATTCATTTTTAGTTAAGGGTAAGAGATAAGGGTCTAATTTCATTCTTCTACATATGGATAACAGTTATCTCAGCACCATTTGTCAAAAAGCCTGTCTTTAATGTGCATTTTTGGCACCTTTGTCAGAAATCAGATGATTTTAAATATGTGGATTTGTCTCTCTGTGTTCTATTCTGTACCATTGGTCTATGTATCTGTTTTGATACCAGTACCATGCAATTTTTGTTACTATAGCTCCGTAGTATAATTTGAAGTCAGGTATTGTGATACCTACAGCATTGCTTTTTTGGCTTAGGGTTTCTTTGGCTATTCTGGGTCTTTTATTCTGCCAAATGAATTTCAGGACTATTTTTTATAATTCTTTGAAGAATATCATTGGTATTTTGTTAAGGATTGCATTGAATCTATATATTGCTTTTGTTAGTACACTCATTTTATTAATTCTGTCAGGCTGTGTTTTTGTTCCAGAACTGAGGAAGATTTACTTCTATCAATCATTGGCCTTGGTTTAGAAGCATCTCAACTTATAAAGCATTAGCCAGTAGAGAACACTGGGATTGCATAACTCAGTTCTTAGCTCCTTCTGTGCCCAAATGTTTTTACTAGGTGGAAAATCAAAATGAGAATAAGGATTATGCCATTCCTCTTTCTTTTTAATTATTTTTAGTTGTAGATGAATACAATACCTTTATTATTTTATGTGGCACTGAGGATCAAACCCAGGGACTCACATGTGCTAGGCAGGTGCTCTACCACTGAGCCACAACCCCAACCCTGACATTCCTCTTTCTGTCCCATTAGAGCCTAATATGACTTACAGAAGACCAGAAACCCACTCAAATGTGCCAGGTAAAAACAAAGAGCTCTAGGCTGGGGTTGTGGCTCAGCAGTAAAGCACTTGCTTAGCACATGCGAGGCCCTGGGTTTGATCCTCAGTACCACATAAAAATAAATAAAATAAAGGTATTGTGTCCAATTACAACTAGTAAGTAAGTAAGTAAATAAATTAATTAATTAATTAAAACAAAGAGCTTACTGAACACATGTTGAGGTAGTAGAGCTTGAAATTACTCTCTCTGCCTGCTCATTTCTTTTTTCCTTTTGTTTTTTGCTTTCTATTTTTTGTTTTCTCATTTGGATTCCTCTGTCTTGCACATATCCCAAATGTGAGATATTATCTATCAAAACTTCAGATGCACATTCCTTTTGCCTTTGCAATAAATCTTTGGAATTTACGTTGTAGACAAGCCCATACAAGTGTGTGTGAAGAAAAAAAAAGAATGTATAAAAATCTTTCAAAAGCAAACAAACTGGAAGCAATCTAAAAGTCTGATAACAAGGGTCTGCTTATTGGGCATGGAAGTACATGCCTATAGCACCAGCTACTCACTGAGATGGGAGGATCACTTGAGCCCAGGAGTCAGAGATAAGCCCAGACAACACAGCAATGACATTACAAATGAATGAATGAATAAATAAAATAAGAAGAACTTGGAGGTGTAGCTCAGTGGTATCACATTTTCCTGGAATGCATGAGGCCCTGGGTTCAATCCCTAGCACCACGAATAAAAGGTAGAGGCAGCTCTCTTTTATACTATGCTTACTTCCTGAATGATATATATGGTAGATGTTTCTAGTACTCATTTCTAGTATATTTCCTTTTCTTTTCCTTCTTTTTTTTTCTTTTCTTTTGTTTGTTTGTTTTTTACCAGAAATTGAACCCAGAGCTGCTTGGCCACTGAGACACATCCCCAGCCCTTTTGATTTTTTATTTTGAGACAGGATCTCACTAGGTTGCTTACAGTTGCTTAGGACCTTACTAAGTTGCTGAGGCTGGCTTCAAACTTGAAGTCCTTCTGCATCAGCCTCCCAAGCTGCTGGAATTACAGACATGCACCACCATGCCTGGCTTCTCGTACATTTCTCAATACCTTCTCCTTTTGGGTATACAGAAAAATTATTCACATCCCTGCCCCTTTTTGGTTTTGCATGACAATGTGATTTTCTTTGACCCCTGAAATTTGAGAAGTATTTTAAGGGCCTATTGAGATTCTATATGCTCTCTTTTGCTATAGCAATCGTATATTAGGATGGAGGGTCATGAGATGGAAGTAACCCAGCCACTGAGCCATCACAGGGAGGAAAGCAGACTTCACACACAGAAGGAAAATTTTTTTAATGTTTTGATGGTGTTTGTTATCACAACATAACTTAGATCATCCTGACTAATACAGTATATTATGCAACCAATACAATGAATGGGGTAGATAGAGTGTATGATGAAATGGAAAATGTCCAGAATATATTCAGTTAAAAAATAACAGGGATATAACTATGCACAGAATTATTCTATTTGTGGGCTGGAGATGTAGCTCAATGGCAAAGTGTCTGCCTAGAATTGTTACATTTATGATTTAAAAAAAATATCAATAGGAAAAGAAAAGCTGAGTAACTCTTCAAGATTAAAAGACAATAAAGAGAAATAACATCTAAAGGCAATGTGAATCTTGGATAGAATCCTGGAACAAAAAAATTTGCTCTTTTTTTTGCTATAAAAGACTTTAC
The DNA here is from genome assembly GCF_048772815.1 of Callospermophilus lateralis. NCBI lineage: Eukaryota > Metazoa > Chordata > Mammalia > Rodentia > Sciuridae > Callospermophilus > Callospermophilus lateralis. Next base: position 46,350,580 of record NC_135309.1, read on the forward strand.
TGGAATAATTTGAATAAGGTCTATAGAATTGTTAATAATGTAATATTGGTGCTAATTTCTTGATTTTTATAATTTTATTATGGTTATTGAGTAAAATGATTTTGTTTTTAGGAAGCACCCTGATATTTTTGTGTTCAAGAGGCATTACATTTTTATCCTAATTTCAAATTGTTAGAAAAAATACATGGAGAGGATAAGATATCAAATATGGTAAAACACTAACATTTGGGGAGTCTGGGTGAAGGATATGTATTTTTTTGTCTTATTTTTGTAATTTTTCTGTAAATCTAAACTTATTTCAAAACAAGAAGCCCCAAATGTTACCTTGCTATGTGTGTATATATTTGGATATGCTTAGAGATATTCTGGAAACTATAGAATATAATTATCTTTACATGAGTGGATGGGTAGATAGGTCTGCTATCCTGGGGTAGAAGGGGAAGAAAGAAGATGTCTACTTTTCCTGTGCACCCTTTTGTTCCCCGGGAATTCCCCAGTGATAATAAATATCAGTAGTTGCATCTAACACTGTAGCTTTTTGAAGTAATTTGTTTAGTTTACTAATATACCAGGTGACTCCTAGCAAAATAGAAACTGCTGCAGGAGAAATACAGTAACCTGAATTGCAATCACAGGAAGTAAAAGAAGATTGGTTGAGATCCAATTGTAGCATGAAACAGTTTCTGGAAAACTTAAGCATAAGTTTCTGATTTTAAAATTTAGCAGATGTATTTAAGTAAATTGTAGTAATGGTGAAGAAAAAAAGCAATAGAAATGGTGAAAAACATAAGACTTGGAAGACAGATCCTGGAGATGCAACAAGTAATTATTAAGAGTATCTGAGGAGAAAAGGAACGATTTGGAGGAGTAGAGATAATTTTAAAATAGAAGAAAAATTATCTGAACTCAAGAACAATTGAGTACACCAAATTTCAATCAGACTGATTATAAAACAACAACAGACAATAGAACCCAAAAATATACTTACAGGCATGTTTTGGTAAATTTCCAGAACTCCAAATATAAAAAAATGATAAATTTATAATCTGTTGGATTCTAAGAAAAGATTATTTAAAAAGGAAAAATATCAGCCTGGCGTCACATTTCTCATTAAAAACCTGAAACTATAGAGAATAAAATAAAATTCACAAACTGCTAAGAGAAAAAAACAATTCCAAACAACTCTATTCAAGAATCTATAGAGATTCAGAGAACCCATCCAGAAGTCCCCCATGGATGATGCAGATGACAACTGAGTCAGAACTGGGGTAAGAAAGGGCCAGTTAATTTAATATTAATACCAATTAATATTAACTTCTTTACTGTTAATAATAATAATAAGCTGTAATAAGAAATCTGTTTCTGATCCAGAACTCCTTATGTGTATATTCAAGGTAAAATTAATAAAGGTAATGAATATATATAAATTTTATATAAAATATAATATATTAATAAAGATGAATAAATATAAAAATACAACAATAACTTTTTTCCAAATGCAACAATTAAAAGAACAGTGAAGCTGGGCTCTGTGGTGCACACCTATAATCCCAGCAGCTTGGTAGGCTGAGGCAGGAGATATAGGTTCAAAGCCAGCCTCAGCAAAAGCAAGACACTAAGCAACTCAGTGAGACCCTGTCCCTAAATAAAATACAAAATAGGGCTGGGAATGAGGCTCAGTGGTCCAGTGCCCCTGAGTTCAATCCCTAAAAACAAAACAAACAAAAAGAACAGTGACTTTATGGCTAGAGGCAATGAGGTAAGCACAGAAGCACACATGCTCACGTATTACCTTTGGATCTGTGAATTCAATACAGACTATAGGGAACACAATCTGGCAGTACCTTTTAAAATAAAAACTATTACATTCCTTGGCCATAGTACTCTCACTTCTGCTAGTCCTTAGAAATAAATGCAGCATTATGTAAGAATATACATACCTGAATTTTATTGTAGCATGTTTTGTAGGAATAAAAACTGGAAACACTAGAGAAAAGGAACACACAGTATTTAAACAAGTAGTTTACAAGATAGATATTATACAGTTTACCTGAGGTGCAAGGATTATATACTTTCCTCCACCCCACTTCAGATGATTTCTTTTCAGCAGAGCTCAAATATGCAAAAACTCCACTTATTTGGTCAATTCTAAAAACATATATATATTTTTCAGGGACAAAATAGAGATTTCCAGTCCCCACTGTGTACTCAGCTCAACTGTTCCAACTAGTTTTCATTGCTAATTGGTACAAAAGTTACAGAACCATTTTTCAAACTGTAGCGTGCCTTACATGTTCTACACCTGTTCTATGTATAGTATAATCACAGCTTATTTTAGTAGCTTTCACCACTTGCCTTCTCAAAGATAAACTAAAATTTAATTTCACAGAGAGAAGAAACATATCCAGCAAGACATTTTTTCCCAAAAAAATAGTAAATCAAGTTTTTTGTCATTTGGTCAATAATGTGCATTCCCAATGAAATTCTCATAGTTTCTCTTTTGGAGCTCAAAACGTGGAGCAGTTTCTGCTGTTTATGCTCATTTTAAATGTGTGGGGTTTTTTTGTTTTTTTTTTAATTCTCAATGACTTGTATTATGTTGAATCCTCTGCAGTCTGTTGTCTTAACACAATTGTTAATGGATATGTGGACCCTCTCTAAAAACGTGCGGTGGTATTTTGAGGTCAGCTGTTCTGAACTTGGCACCCTCTTAATGCAGATGTTGCCAGCATATCTGCTGGGGGAGACTGTCTCCTTCCCAGTTGTAGCCCTCGCTGAGGGTGGTTTGTGGGGCTTTACAGGAGTGCATCTGCAAAGAATCTCTTCCTCCAGATCTTGAGTAAATATACCAAACTCTATGTGGAACAATTTCAGTTTGTTTTCTATCATTAATCATGGTGTGGGGGGGGCCGTGGGGGGATTCAGCTTTTGGGGAGGTTTTTGCCTAAATTAGTATATAAAAAAGCTAACTTACAAATACTGGGAAGCAGTTTTAAAGGGTATGAGAGTTTGTTGAGAAAGTTTTAGGTTTGTATTTCGAAGTCTTGTTGTGTCTAGCATTTGGTTAAGCAGAGAAGTTAATGGACATGACACTGTTCTAACCCAGGACCTACTGGTACTGTAGTGGCACCCCCTTTCTCCACAGAAAAGTCTTAACTGGGCTTCTCCAGAAATCTTCACCATGGCTGATTTTAGGACTGTCAGTGAAAGAGTCTCTACAAAATAGTTCAATGTAGATAAATTTCCTATTTTTGTATTGCCCTGTTTTACTTGGCCTCTGGCCAGGAAGAAATCAGCACTCCAGGTGCTGGACACCCCCTTACTAGTTTTTCACAACATGTATCCAGTATAGTAGTTTGTAGAAGTGTGCAAACAAGGCCTCTGGCCTTGAGCTGAAGCTTCACAGAGATGTCTACATTTCTAAGATAAAAGAAGTTACCAGCTGGGCTCCATGGTAACAGCTGGCAGGGGGAGGAAAGAAAGGGGAGAAGAAGCTCTCTCCTTCTCAGGTGTTGCCCTTGAAGGGTTAACTTGCCCAAAACAGTGAAAGAAAAAGCTGCTTTTATGTGAACTTCTGCAGACTGTGAACTTCTGAGCCCCTCCCCTTACATGCTGGGTATAAAATTCTGAAACTCCCTGAATTCGGGGTTCAGGGGATTAATTGATTACAAACAAGGTGCCTTGCCTTGTTTGTCCCTACAACAGTCCCGCCTCCTGGGCCTCTGTGTCTAGACATCAGCAGCCTTCCCAGGTTGGGTTTTCCAGCCACCATGTTTTCCTTGGTGAACATGCAACTCAGGTTTACAGCTGGCCCACTAGATGTTTTAACTTTATGTTCCTTTAATGTGCTGTCCATGGCTGAGTTTATTATCAGCTTATGGGCTTAGCAACCACAAAATGTTTTATATTAAGAACCTAATTCAAAGATAAAATTTGTGTGTGGTGGGGGGCAGATTACTGGGGATTGAACTCAGGGGCACTCAACCACTGAGACACATCCCCAGCCCTATTTTGTATTTTATTTAGAGACAGGGTCTCACTGAGTTGCTTAACACCTCGACATTGCTGAGGCTGGCTTTGAACTCATGATCCTCCTGCCTCAGGCTCTTGAGCAGCTAGGATTACAGACATGCGTCACTGCACCCTGCTCAAAGATAAATTTGCTGATTTTTCTTGCCCTATTCCTCTCCGTAGAACAAGGGTAAAGTGCTCAAAGAATCTTGATTTTTTTTTCCCCCATTATGCAATGTGAGGCGTCCTTGATAGAAGGCTTAACTCCTGTGTTCAGGGAGATCCAGTCCGAGACCAGTCAGCTGGCATTGCAATGAATCAGGAAAGTGGACACTATGACCTGTTCTGCTGTTCACAAGCTGAGCCATATGTACATAATTTAGATTTTGTTATCATAGTTTTGCACTTTTTATAGCCTATTTTTGAAGATTAACACATTTGCAAGATGATTGATTCCGTCTTTGACTAATCCAATGGGTGTTACAGAAAGCTTGCTATGACCGTAAATGTAAATCTTAAAAGGGAACATGTGATAATAGTGGGCTGAAACCTGTATTTTTTTTTTTTTAAGAAATCACCAAATCTATTTGAAAACAAGGGAGTTTGTTGAAATTATGCTGAAATTTTGGGGGCTTTCAGATCTCTCTTTTCCAACTACGTCTTAATGGACAAAAATCTAAATTTTTTTTTTTACAGCCCTATACACTTCAAAGTATGGTTTTTATTCAGTGTTAACTATTGGGATACTACTGGTTTTGTATGTGCTTTGTCCTTTGAGACAACAGTACATATAATAGAGGTATAATTTGTTGGATTTGTATGTATTTATTTCATTGTTTGATTTGTTTAATTGTTGATACTTAAATTGTGAAACAGTAAACATTACTTGTTTTATTTATGATATATTTCAGCTTAACATTATGTTGTTATATGTGGATGTAAATATAGATTGGGTATTTTACAAAACAACAACAACAAAAAAAACTGGAAACAAAGTGTATGCCCATTAATAACAAAATGATTGACAAAGTTGTAGTATTTCCACCTCATTGAATATCAAGGGACATAGAACATTAGATAACCAAGAGTAAGTGAACTCTATCAGTTGAGTTGGATTTTCACTAAGAAAAGGAAATTCAGAAAAATGATAGCCTTTTATTTTGGAAAACAATGAGAAAAATCTGCATGTGGGATGTGTGTGTGTGTGTGTGTGTGTGTATGTGTGTGTGTGTGTGTGTGTTTTATAGGGTAGGAGTAGATATGCAAGGATGTACACTGCATAGCTAACATTTCCAGAAATAGTGGGTTGGAGCTAGAAAAGAGAGGGAAGAGAGGGGAGGTAAGCAAGACTGGGAACATAAGCAGGGCAGCAGAAGGGAGTAATAATACAGTACTTCATTGTAAGTGCAGCAGCTATACAGAGTGGGCTGCTGCTTTGCAAATAAAACTTTAAATTTGTTAAAACTATCATATGTTTCTGTATTGCTTTTATGGCTGTGGCTGAATGAATATACTGTCTAAATTAGAGATGCATGCTGTATTATTCAAGGTTAGCAATGCAAATTCTCTTCTGTAGAAACTGAATGAACAGATTTTATTGTAGGTCCTGAAATAAGGCTAGACTGCATTCTTTTGAAAACTGGCAGTCTGCCCTTTCGGTCATAATTTGCCATTCTTTCCCAAATAAATGTATCTGAAGAAATGATATTCAGAAGCTAGAAGTAGATGATCTTTTTGATTTATATAATTTTGGAAACTATAAACTTATGGTTCAAATAACCCCACTGTCCTGAACATAGTGGTAGAGATGGGAAAATGTTTGGAAATTAACAGTCTACTTTTGCATATTAATATGTCATGACTTGGACTATATAAACATAAAATTTGCCTACATTATTTATTCCCAGAGTGGATCTCTTCATTGACTTGTACTAATGTTTCTTATTAAAAGTTGGAAAAATTTGATTTTAGAAAGCCATTTACTAATAAAAACAGTGAAACTCTTTTAAGTAATAAAATAGAGGGTACTATTTTTTTTTCTTAAATTTCTTAATAAAAAGTCTATCTGGGTAAATTTTAATATAGTAATACTCTTCATGGACATTTGCATTTTTAAAAGGAAAAATGCATTAAGGCTAGGGATAATATTCTGAAACAGTATTATAGACATTAATGAAAATTAGGATTTGACCTCTATTGGTCAAGGAGCAATTAGAACCAAGAACCAAGGAAGTGGATTCTATTCCTCCTGTCTGCCTGGTTCCTTGTCTATAAGCCAACGCCATTCCTCAGAGTCCTCTAGCTAACAAAGGCCAGATGTAAACTCTCTTGTTTTGATTAGAGCAATTATCAAATTTTTTTGTTCATTTCCAACTTGATCTTTTATTATTCTGGAAAGCATAAGCTTTTTGCCCAGTAGTCTCCCTTCCAGTTCCAAACCCCAGATCCTGATTTTGCCTGGGACCATCTAAGTCTGGTGTTGCACTTACCCTACTAGGTATAGTTTAGCTTTCCTCTCTCTCAAGTAGTTTTGATCTGGACCATTTCCTCTCCATGTCGGGGCCCTTTCTGTCAGTAGTACTGATAGAAAGCAACATATGATGTAAAACTGCATCTCAAGATTGCTTGTAGAGTGTTGAGTTGTATGTTAGTCCTCTTTTCATTGCTGCAACCAAAATACCTGACTAAGCAAATTAAAGGAGGAAAAGTTTATTTGGGTCTTATTTTCAGAGGTCTCTTGTCCTGGTTGGCCATGCTCTATTCATTGCTCTGGGTCTGAGGTGAAGCAGAACATCATGTTGAAAGGGCATGGCAGAGGAGAGCTGCTCAGCTCTGGCAGCTAGGGAGCAGAGAGAAAGAGAGAAAGGGGTCAGGAAGAAGATAAACCCTTCCAGGACACTCTCTGAGTGGCCATCTTCCTCCAAGTGGGTCCCACCTCCCAGTAAGCTATTCAGCTATCAGTAGATTAATTAATGAAATAAGGCTAGAGCCCTTTTACACAATGATCCACTCATTGTGTAAAAGCCCACCTCTGTACCTTACTGTGTTGGGACCATGCTTTCCACATGAGACCCTGAGGGCGGTTCCAGAGTTCCAGATCCAAACCATAACAAGTTGAAATGGAGCCTAAGTAAGGAGATTTGAAAGGTTAGAAATCCTATTAAAATCATTACATAATGGAAGTACTGCCAAGGAAATGGTAGGGTTGATGACTCATTGTGGGACTCAGAGGCAGTGCTAAATGCTCCATCTCAAATCTCTTTCTTGTCTGTACATTGTTGACTATAGTTCTTTTAGACTCATTGTTAGGCAATTGCATAATTCAGCTCTTCCTGGTTGAACCTATGAGACAGTTTTCTGCAGATATGTTTATTTCACTATGTTGATTTTACTACTGGAATCAGAGCGTTTTCAAATTCTCTTCTTTAGGGCTGAATGAGTAGGGGTCTAAGTTTCGATCTTCATTTCCAAGGTTGCCCTCTTGCTTTGGACTGATAAAACATCTATTACCATCTTAAAGCTTATTTTTTTTCTTACTGCTGCTTTATTTTCCTAATAATTATTGTATTAGTCAGCTTTTCATCACTGTAATGAAATACCTGAGACAGGCTACTTAAGAAGAAAAAGGAGGTTTATTTAGTTTATAGTTTTGGAGGTTAAAGCACATGATGGTGGCATTTGGCCAGCTCTGTCAAGGGCTCTCTTGTATGCATCATATCATAATGAATGACAAAAGGGGGAGTGCATAAGGGACTAAATTAATTCATCACCAAATGGGAAGAAAGAGAGCTGAGTGGGCCCAGCTCTGGCTTTAATAACCCTTTTTAGAGACCTTCCAAGGCGTTCCATAAGAAATACCTTAATCTCTTCTAAGGACATGTCCCCAGTAATTAAAAAATCTCCCATTAGACTCCATTTCCTAAATATTCCATGGCATCTCCCACCACCACACTGAGGATACAGCTTCCAGCACATGGAACTTTGAAACTCAAATCACACCCAAACGATGGCAACTATAGACCCCAGGTTTTCATGTAGACCTCTCACTTGATTCCCCCAAATACAGGAAGGGCAAGCACACCTAGTGTGTTAGCCAAGACTCATGAGTAGAGACAGAAACTTAGCTTAAATGGCTTTAAGGAACAATAACAATAAATGATAGCAAAGGAAAATGTGTTGACTAATGCAATTAAAAATCCAAGGATATCTGAAGTGCAAGTCTTATTTGGATTTCAGGACTCAAACAATATGATCAGAAATTGGTTTCTCCTTATCACTTGCCCCTGCTTTTTTCCCTTTTGGCTTCATTTTCAAGCAGACTTTCCTGAGTGGGAGCAGTCAGATATCCAGGCTTATGATGCCAACACTTTAGCCCAGCCGAAAGAAGTCCCAAAACATCTAGCACTAAGTCTTTTGCATCTTGTCTTAGATGCTTATCTTGCCTCTTAAATAATCACTGTTACAAGTGCTCTTGGTGTTTGGAGGCTAGGAAGGAATTGTTGGAGGTAAAGAATCCATCCCACCCAGGGACACATGAATGAGAGAGTGGGGGAAGAGTTGTTCCTGAAGGAAAAACAGCTTCATGTCACCAGAGGGAAAATGGATGCTGAGAAGTTAAAAGAAAGAAAAGAAAAAGTCATATTCTCCTTACACTTATGCATTAGCAAAGAAAATTATTATAAATTTTTTTTAAAATCCAGTGCTGGGATTGTGGCTCCATGATAGAGCGCTTGCCAAGCACATGTGAAGCACTGGGTTCAATCCCCAGCATCACATTAAAAAAACTAAATAAACAAAATAAAAGTATTGTGTCCATCTACAAAAAAAAAAAAAAATTAAAAGAAAAAAATCCACTCCACCTGGCCAGTCATGGTGACACATGCCTGTAATCCCAGTGATTTGTGGAATTGAGGCAGGAGGATCTCAAATTCAAAGCCAGCCTCAGGAACTTAGTGAGGCCCTAAGCAACTTGGAGAGACCCTGTCTCTAAATAAAATATAAAAGATGCTGAGGATGTGGCTCGGTGGTTCAGTGCCCTTGGGCCAAATCCCTAGTACAAAAAAAAAAAAAAATCACCTTAAAATTAATGCATATTGGTCTCTATTGCCCAGGTGTTGAAGAATGAACACCTGAGAAAGGCTGAGGCCAGAGTAAAAAGTTTTATTTCAAGGAGAGAACAGAGACAGCTGGGGGTGGGGTGGGGGTAGGGTGAGGGGGTGGGGATAGAGGTTCTTTTGTAGAGGAGGGGGTCCAAATCTGGTGTCTGAGGGAGTGAGGGTATTTTGCCCCTTTCATCCTTTCTGCTCAGGTCCCCTCCTGCTCCCATCCTGCTCCACCAAAAGGTGGAATGACCAAGGGCAGGAAGAGAGCCATCCAGTGGGTATTCATGGACAACTTCTTGCCGAGAGGAACAATTTCCTAGAGGCAGGTGACCTTGGTAACAGGTTGGAGGAGGGGGAAGTGCTCTGGAGGTATTAGCATTTTATTTCCTTTTGAATCAGCCCCCATCTTCCTAACCCAATCTTTCTTACCTAAACTGACTGTCCTTTTCCCCTGGCCTCAATATCCCCTCTGATAAGCAAACCCTTACTGCTGGAAAGGGAAATGGACAATCACCCCTCTGGCTGCATCAGGCTGAGAGGGAGTAACATGAGGAAAGCAGTTTGGGTTTCCCTTTTAGGAATGTTGTAGGTAGGTCAATCAAGGGGTGAATGGTAAAAGTCTGGTTCAGAAAAAAAAAACAAGCTATAAAGTCATAGGAGGCGGGTGCTTCTATGAAAGAAATAAGAAGACATGAGTACTGGAATAAGATTAATACAACAATAAATGCTGCAGAATGTGAACATGCAAATGAAATGCCAAGGCAAGAACAAAAAGTAAATTTTATTTAAGAGATAGAACAGAGAGAGAGAGAGAGAGAGAGAGAGAGAGAGAGAGAGAGAAAGAGAGAGAGTCCTCAAGAGGAGAGGGGACCCAGAGCTGGTGCCTATGGGAGTAAAGGTGTCTTGACCCTTTATAGATTTTAGGTTTCCTTTCCTCACATGCCTACATGACCAAAAGGCAGGAGAAGACCAAAAGGCTTGCAAAGAGCCATCCAGCAGGTGATTGCTTGTGTTGGAAATTACAATTCTTCCCCTTTCCCATAGGTGTTAGCGATGGGTTCCTGTTCTTTGATAATTAGCTATCCATCTTTTGCCCCTGTCTCAGATGGCAGACTGGATGGATAAATGGATGATGAATGGATGAGAGGATGTAAGTTGTCTAGAGCATGCCTGGTACATATACTAAATTGTAACTATATACTTCTTTTTTCTTACAGTATGTAAATACCTTATTTTCATATACTGAAACATTAGTGTCTAAAAATTTTCAATCATTTAAACAATTTTAACACTGTACAGGGAATATGGTTTTTCTCAAAATAGAAAAATTTAAAATTTTGGCCCATAGGTTTTGTTTGTGCAAAGAAACAAACTGCAAATACCTGCGGCATAAAATATGCCACTGTATATTACACTAAAAAGCATTAATCCTTTAAAAGAAAAACCGTTATTCCCTTAAACTGGAATGTCACATCTCTGCTCCCTATGTACTCACTCTCCACAACCTGTAGCTGCCACCAGGAAGAGCTATTGGGTGAGGAGGCTTCATGGCATGTGGTAAAGCACCCAGCCACTGCTGTAGGCAGGCCCAACCCCGCCACTGGCCCGGCTCTTGCTTCCCTGCACATGGGATTATGAAGATGAAGCCACAGAACACCCTGGAATCTCCAATGCCTTACCAGAGGTGTCTTCTCCAACAGCTGCAACCCATCATCCCCACACACTTCAGGGAGGGGCCTGAAGACAGGAAAAAGATGGCTTCTGGCCAAAGTGACCAGCTCAAAATGAATCAAGTCTGCACTGACTAAAGGGGGGGGCATCTTCATCTACACTATGACAAAGACAGCAAGTCCCCATCTACATTGGCTTAAGGCAAGTGAGTCCACATCTACCCTGGCTCAAGGTGAGTGAGTATACATAGTGAGCAGTAGAGGGAGGCACAGTGGTCCAGGCCTTGGAGTGGATGGCTGCTGGGCTCCAGCCCTTGCCCTGAGGCCTCTCTCTCTCACACACAAAAAAACAAACAAACAAACAAAAAAAAAAAACTGCCTTCTATCATTGAAACATCAATTTTATTATACAATTTGTGAAGAAAAAAAAAAGATAGAAATAAATTTCTCCTAAATTATGGGAGAGAGGACAAAGAGCAGGACAGGGGGAAGTTTCCCAGGGAATAATCTCTACGATGTGTTTCGCAGGTGAGGGCAGAGGAGACTCCAGGTGGATGCAGATGTACTCCTGACTGGAAGTACAGTACTTTCTGAGAAGCCAGTCACCAGTTGGCACACCTCACTCCCACACCATAATTCAGCATCTACAGAGCTCAGGGTCTTCTGGCTGTCTATCAGTTCTCTCTGTCTGCCCTGGGCATTTCCACTGGAGCCACCCTGTGTCTGGATGCTGACCAATGGAAGCAGGGTATGCAGCAGAGTTGCTGGATGCATTTGGTGATCCTCCTCCTTACCCTCTTCCAACCCTTGCTGCTGTGGTGGGGTTGCCCTGTGGAGGTACCTTGGGAGGATGAGTGGCTGGGCACAGGGTGAGGCTGGGAGGCTAGGCTGGGCGGGGGTGTTCTCATGGAGGAAGTAGAGAGGGATGGCAGGCATGCTGGCACTTCCAGCAGCCTTCTGCTGGGTCTGCTGGGCCTCCTCAGGCTGCTGCTGCTCACGGGGCAAGGGAAGGGTGCCGCAGTCTCTGGCTGGGCACAAATCATGAGTCTCCACACAGCTTGTAGATTCAAACAGCAATTCTTTATTCCCGAACTCACACCGGCCGTCTACAAATACGTTCTGGGGGAATCCACGTTCTCTGCCCAAATCCACCTCTCCCAAATCCACTACTCTGCCCAAATCCACCCGCATGGGCTTCTGTCTCCCAAAATATACTGTCTGACCCTAAGCACTCGAGAGGAACTCAGCAGCAGGATACGCCCTATTCTAAAGGGGGAACACCCTAATCTCCTATTATGCTAAACCGCCCTATTCTAAAGGGGGAACACCCTATACAGGGATCCTGCCCTGGTCCTTGAGTAAGGTCACCTTTCAGAAGTCCTTCCACTAGACAGCATGGGAGTAAGCTGGCAAGGAATTTGTCATACCTACTTGGCTGATGGCTCCCAGCATCTCCCCCCTTCTGATTAATTAAACAACAAGTAATGTGGCTTAAGGACCGTGCCTGGTAGGTTGTCCAGTTCAACATATGGCTCTTACCCGTCATTGGAAAACTGACCTTTAGGCGTCAGCCTCCTGTCTTAGGTTGATACCACTGCAACTGGATCATACCCGTCACTGACTACCGGTCCAGCATACAGCCATACTTGTGGATAGGTCTATGCACCAGTGGGGGGGTGAGGTTCTTTGCCTCACCTCTGTTGGCCCCCAAATTTGGCCTTGGTGCCAGTGGGGGAGTGAGGTTAATGTGGCTTAAGGACCGTGCCTGGTAGGTTGTCCAATTCAACATATGGTTCTTACCCGTCATCGGAAAACTGACCTTTAGGCAACTGACCTTTAGGCGTCAGCCTCCTGTCTTAGGTTGATACCACTGCAATTGGATCATACCCGTCACTGACTACCGGTCCAGCATATAGCCATTGGCCCCCAAATTTTAGACCATCACTAGCAGAAGGGAGGAGGATACAGAAATGCCACGACACCAAGCCAATTGACAGTTCCTTTGGAAAAATTGCATCATTGGTGACACCATCAGCAAAGATCACTGGTGACACCATCAGCAAAGATATGCCAGCATTACCACAATTTGCTGCACTAAACGTAGTTACATAGTCCAGGCAAGTTCTGTAAGCAGTTCAAAGGGGAGGAATCTATCAATCTGTCCGTCTCTTCCCAAAGCCCGTTTCCTCCCAAAGTAAGTTGACTCCTTGATTGAGCATACTTGTTGAGTTATATTCATTGGGATGAAGATAGGAATTCTGGCAATGATGCTAAAAAGACATTAACCTGAAAAGAATTATTAAATATAATGAAAAGGAAAGGTGAAAGTAAACAAACAGATCTGTTAACGTCCTTAAAAAACAATCCTTAACACCTGTTTACCTGATTTAAATTAGTAAACAAGCAGATCTGTTAACCACCTTTAAAAACAATCCTTAACAGCTGTTTACCTAATTTAAATTAAGCCATTTAAATCACGTGAATAAAAAAAAAATTCGGATCCATTTTCTCATGAGCGCTCCTCATATATAAAATATGCACACAGAGACATACAACACAAAACACAAATGTGCAAACAAACGTACAACACATAAGATAATAATAAAGGCCTTGTAGCTTTACCTAGGTGAAATCTCCATTGCAATGTTTAAAAACTCCACAGTCAAAAAATAAAACTGATCAAAAAAAAACCATTAACCTAGGTTTGTATGAGCTCAAAAAATAAAAATAGAACCTTATAATGTGGAAAAATGCAATAATAAAATAGATATTGAAAAAAGCATCCTGGTTAATCACAGTCGCAGATGTAAGAATGGCCAAGCTAGAGTTCTGGATATCAGCTGCTATGGATTTGAGTCAAATCATCTTCTTTTTGATCGGAAAACTCACACCGGAAAGATGTAGAAATCGTTTTAGTTAGTCTTTCTGGAATCCAAATCGGTTGCTGTTCTCCTGTGGAAAAACAAAAACAGAACCCCGACTCCAGAAAAATCACTGGGTCAGGATCTTTCCATTGTCCTGTTAGAATATCTTTCCAAAGTACTTTAGTCTTATGTTCATTTTTTGGATACATATGTCTTTCTGTAGCACTAAGTCCTGATGAATCCAAATTTAAAAAGTTTAGAGTAAAAAGGGTTATTTTAAGTTTATCTTTGGGGGATATATACCCCTTTCCAATTCCCTCTTTTTGCTTTAATAAGCATGTTTTAATTCTATCTTGAATGTCTGTATCTAATAGTTGTCTTAGCTTTTTGTATTTTTAATTTGAAATACCTTTACTTGACAATTTTAACCATTTTCTAATTCTTGTCTTCCTACATCTTTTCTAACTTTTTTCTTTTTAACTTTCTATACTTCTGTCTTTAAAGTTTTTCACTTCAAATTTTTAATCTTCTTTATCTAAATATCTTTTATCCTATTATCTTCCCATTATCCTGGGTTTATTTTTTTATTTTATTTTTTTTCCTCCGTCATGAAGGCATCTTAACCACCTTCAATTTAACCTTTTAAAGTCTTACAATTATCATCTATACTGTACTTTTAAATGTACTTTTTCACCACCTACAGCTTCACTCTTTTAAACGAGGCTTAGATTCTGTTTAAATCGCTTTCATGTTAGTTTACATGGCTGCCCTTTAACCAAAGGCCTTTTTTACTCCATTAAGAAGCTTTGTCTCAATCTGCCATGTACAAATACCTTTTTTCTTCTTTTTCTTTCTCAAGCTTTTAAAGTAAGTTTAGTTTCCTCAAAATCTTTTTAAATGGCATTTTACAACTTTTTACTTTACCACAGAGATTATCTCACCTAGAAACATTTTTTTAACCTTCCATATTAAAATATATTTTCACATCTTTAATCTTAATATCTCTTTTCTAGCCGTTAACCCTTTTTATAAATTCACATTCTGAAACAACCCTTATAAAATTTCTGATCTAGACAAATTACTCCACTTTAAAAGATGAAAGACTTTCATGTTTTTTATGATACTATAATACTGTAATTGAAACCCAACTGAAACTTCTTATACTTATTGTATATAAATTACACCTGATAGAATCTTAACACTTAGTAACCTTGTTTTAGCAAAGACACAGACCAAAGCAATATTAAACTTTTTTCCATTCACCAATTTATGAAAACACACATAATGTTTAAATATATTACCTTATGGAACTTAGTAAGTAAAGAGTACTTGATTTCATATTTAGTGGTTGATATTTTAACACTTTAGTTTTGTAAATTAATTAGAACTTTGTAGAAACCAAGATCTTAGACAAATGTAGTAAACAGAACTAGCCATCTCTTTCTTGTTGAAGAAAAATCCTTCTACAGGATACCATGATGATCCCATTGATATATTTAATAACTCGTCTTTAAAAAGCCATGGGCTACATTTTTGTGTTGTATCAACATATGCCCTAATTGTTCTTGGTCTTACTGGGGTGCCTCCTTCCTCTAACAATTTCTCTTCCTTGGAGGTGAACAACTTCAAACTTTGAGCCAACCATTTTCCCCAGTTTGCCTGAAAAAGTTCTAGGAACAGGCAACTTGAAATAAAAACAAAATAAATCAAAACAAGAACGCATTGTTTTTTGAAATGCTCACCCATTCTTTCGCTCTCCCTCAGGGGCGAGCAATTTCACTTACCTTCAAGTTTTAGACGTTCCGCGTACGAGCCACCAAATGCCGCAGTCTCTGGCTGGGCACAAATCATGAGTCTCCACACAGCTTGTAGATTCAAACAGCAATTCTTTATTCCCGAACTCACACCGGCCGTCTACAAACACGTTCTGGGGGAATCCACGTTCTCTGCCCAAATCCACCTCTCCCAAATCCACTACTCTGCCCAAATCCACCCGCATGGGCTTCTGTCTCCCAAAATATACTGTCTGACCCTAAGCACTCAAGAGGAACTCAGCAGCAGGATACGCCCTATTCTAAAGGGGGAACACCCTAATCTCCTATTATGCTAAACCGCCCTATTCTAAAGGGGGAACACCCTATATAGGGATCCTGCCCTGGTCCTTGAGCAAGGTCACCTTTCAGAAGTCCTTCCACTAGACAGCATGGGAGTAAGCTGGCAAGGAATTTGTCATACCTACTTGGCTGATGGCTCAGAAGGGCAGGCTCACTAGAACCCTTTTTAGGGCAGACCCTGGGAGGATCCTCAGGGCCCAGGCCAGGCCTGGGCTTCACCTGGAGTGTGCAAGTCTCCCCATTGAGTTCTCTGGTGCTTAAGATTGAGGTATGTCACCATTATGTCATTAAGTTTGCAACTCGCCAGACACCCAGGTATTGTAGGGGTGGTAACCCATGTCAATCATGATGTTCCTAATTGCGGGATCCAGGAGTTTGGGGAGTGTTTCACCAGGAAGACTGGAAGAAGCTTCCTTACCCTGGCTCAGCCATGGGTACCCCATTACCTGGTCTATGGTGGCCTTCTATGTGGGGTCCACTGTGAGTACCTCATGGATGAGGCTTTGTGTTCCCTTGGAGACATGCGGGGGTATGCTGTATGTTCCCTGCTCGATCAGCTTCTTCACCTGCCTGTTGCTGCTCACTTCGAATGGGCCTCTCCCTGTGAGCATAGAATAGAGAACCACACCCAAGCTCCAGATGTACGCTGGGAGGACCCGTGGATGACTTTAGGGGCAATGTAGAGGAGAGTGCCAAGTAACCTCTTCACCTTCTTTCCAGCTGTGAATCTGGTGCTCAGACCAAAATAGATGCATTTGACCTTGCCGCTGGCATCCACCACAGTGTTATCCGGTTTCAGGTCAAGTTGCAGGATCCTCTACAGGTAGCAGTACTGCACCACGGCAGGCAAGGTCTGCCTGAACAGTCTGCGTGACTCCTGCTTCTCCTGCATGCCATCAGTTTCTGGGATGAGGTCCCATAGCTGTCGCCCACCTGCATGCTCCATGATGAGGTAGATATATTCGTTAGTCTCAATGACCTGGAAAAGCTGGATCACGTTTTGGTGGCCCAAGGCTGACATCTTCTCTGGTTCAGAGAAGAACAGGGAGTTGAGACTACCTTTGCTAAATCCTTCACCGCATCCTCTGTCCTGGTGAGCAGATGACGGGCAAGTTTCACCTGGTGAAACCCCTTCCCCAATGTCCTGCAGGACCATATAATGGTCTGTGAAGGTAGGCTCATAGCAGGAGCTCTGCCCCTGCAGTACTGCACTGCTCTGACTGCTCTCATAGCTCATCCTAAACCTTAATGAGGATGCTAGCCTAAAAAAACAAAACAACAACAACAACAAAACACACACACACACACACACACAATATCCAAAGACCACAACCACCAGCCACCAATCACCATCCACCAACCACCACCAAATGCGCTAACTATCTGGGAGTCCAACAGGTCACCACCAAGAGCTTCCTGTACATATGGACAAAAAATTCGGTAGCAGTCACTCTATTATATACCTGCTATTTGATATTCCCTCACAATGGCTCCTTGTAAAGTTAAAGCAAGAAATGACCTGGTCACACCTGGGCATAACCCCCAGTAGTCATCTCATTTTTGGGTCCTGAACAGAGCATGGGTTCTGTTAATGTTCAGAACATTGGGCAGGTTGCCTGCCATTGGTCCAGCCAGTGCCAAGGGTTCCTCTCTCAAATTTGGCTTAATCAATGATAAACACTGAATTCAGGAAAGGAGGGAGAGTTTTCTTGCTACCATGTTGCCAGCACATTCCGGGCATGATAGGGAGGCTAAAGATCTGATTTCTCATAAAAAGTGAATGATATAGGTCAATGAAAATGAGGCTCGAGGGTGGTGAACTGAATTAAGATAAGACTGCCTTCCATAGGATTCTACGCTTCCATTTCTAACACTTAGGGGTGAGGGATTTAAAACATGACTATAAAATCCTTGTACATGCCTCCCATCAAGGTGTGAGCTTTATGTCTCCTGCCTGGAAACAATACACTAGGAACTACTTCAAACAATAAAATAGGATGGAGGTGATACTATGTGACCACCAATGCTGTTATAATAGGCAGTGAGGCTTCTGCCTTGCCCACTGGAACCCTCAGGCTGGAGCCATAAGCAGTCAAGTTGTATGTTCAACTATCCTGAGGCTGCCATGTTTGGGGGAAGCACAGCTGCATGGAGAATACTCATAGATGCACTCTGATTGACAGTCCTGATGAGCTCAATGTGCAAGATGTCTCAGCTCAGGTGCCAGACAGGTGAATGAGACTCCCAATGATTCTAGTCCCCAGCTGTCAAGTCCTCATGTCTTTTTTTAAAATATTTATTTTATTTTCGTTTTAGATGGACACAATATCTTTATTTTATTTTTATGTGGTGCTGAGGATCAAACCCAGTGCCTCACGCATGCCAGGTAAATGCACTACCACTTGAGCCACATCCCGAGCACCAAGTCCTCATGTCTTTGAGTCTTCCTAGATGAGATACCAGAGAACATGAAGCAGAGGCAATAAACTTCCACCCCCAGTACTTGGCCCTAACTTCTAACCCAACAGAATCCGTAACCATAATTCCACCGATATTTTTCACTACTGTTTTGAGACAGTTTGTTATTCAGCAGTGGTATCCAAAACAAATTTTGATGATAATGGAAGCCCCTCCCACTCCCTTAGTGCAAAAGCTAATGTCCTTGAGGGAAAATGCATATCTGCTTATTCCAGTTCATGCCAAATAATTGTTGTTGTTTTTCTTTTTTCTTTTTCTTTCTTTCTTTCTTTTTTTAAGGTTTAAGGCTTACCTTTGTAATATAAGGGAGCAGGTTATATGCAGAATGCAATTGCAGTTTGGTTCTCTGCACAAACAGAAAACATGTGAAACAATGTATATATTTTTAGATGGGGACTTGCTTCCCTTGGCATAGTGTAGATGGAGATGCCCTCCTTGAGTCAGTGCAGAATTGATTCGCTTTGAGCTGGTCACTTTGGCCAGAAAGCATCCTTTTCTTCAGGCCCCTCCCTGAAGTGTGTGGGATGGTGGGTTGCAGCTATTGGAGAAGACACCTCTGGCAAGGCATTGGAGATTCCAGGGTGTTCTGTGACTTCATCTTCATAATCCCATGTGCAGGGAAGAGACAGCTGGGCCAGTGCTCTTAATGTACAAAATGTAGCTGCGAGAATTTTAGTTTTTGTAGCATTTCAATAATGATTTGGGATGGAAATATTCTCTATAACTCCAAGTTGTATAGTTTTAAAACTTTTGTCTCATAATAACATGGCTCCATTAACCAACCTGTGGGCATACAAAATGTTTCCAAGGATATCCTGAAGAGTTGGTAAGAATTCAATATAGTTCTCAAAATACTGGCCAGAGCAATTAGACAGACAAAAGAAATTAAAGGCATTAAGATAGGAAAAGAAGAACTTAAATTATCACTATTTGCGGATGATATGATCCTATACCTAGAAGACACAAAAGGGTCTACAAAGAAACTACTAGAGCTAATAAATGAATTCAGCTAAGTGGCAGGATATAAAATCAACACACATAAATCAAAGGCATTCCTGTATACCAGTGACAAATTTCTGAACTGGAAATGAGGAAAACCATCCCATTCACAATATCCAAAAAATAAAAATAAAATACTTGGGAATCAACCTAACAAAAGAGGTGAAAGATTTATACAATGAAAACTACAGAACCCTAAAGAGAGAAATAGAAGAAGATCTTAGAAGATGGAAAAATATACCCTGTTCATGGATAGGCAGAACTAACATCATCAAAATGGCGATATTACCAAAAGTTCTCTATAGGTTCAATGCAATGCCAATCAAAATCCCAACGGCATTTCTTGTAGAAATAGATAAAGCAATCATGAAATTCATATGGAAAAATAAAAGACCTAGAATAGCAAAAGCAATTCTAAGCAGGAAGTGTGAATCAGGAGGTATAGCGATACCAGATTTCAAACTGTACTACAGAGCAATAGTAACAAAAACAGCATGGTACTGGTACCAAAACAGGTGGGTGGACCAATGGTATAGAATAGAGGACACAGAAACCAATCCACAAAATTACAACTATCTTATATTCGATAAAGGGGCTAAAGGCATGCAATGGAGGAAGGATAGCATCTTCAACAAATGGTGCTGGGAAAACTGGAAATCCATATGCAACAAAATAAAACTGAATCCCTTTCTCTCACCATGCACAAAAGTTAACTCAAAATGGATCAAGGAGCTTGATATCAAATCAGAGACTCTGCGACTGATAGAAGAAAAAGTTGGCTCCGATCTACATATTGTGGGGTCGGGCTCCAAATTCCTTAATAGGACACCCATAGCACAAGAGTTAAAAACAAGAATCAACAAATGGGACTTACTCAAACTAAAAAGTTTTTTTCTCAGCAAGAGAAACAATAAGAGAGATAAATAGAGAGCCTACATTTTGGGAACAAATCTTTACTCCTCACACTTCAGATAGAGCCCTAATATCCAGAGTACACAAAGAACTCAAAAAATTAAGCAATAAGAAAACAAATAACCCAATCAACAAATGGGCCAAGGATCTGAACAGACACTTCCCAGAGGAGGATATACAATCAATCAACAAGTACATGAAAAAATGCTCACCATCTCTAGCAGTCAGAGAAATGCAAATCAAAACCACCCTAAGATACCATCTCACTCCAGTAAGATTGGCAGCCATTATGAAGTCAAACAATAACAAATGCTGGCGAGGATGTGGGGAAAAGGGTACACTTGTACATTGCTGGTGGGACTGCAAATTGGTGCGGCCAATTTGGAAAGCAGTATGGAGATTCCTGGGAAAGCTGGGAATGGAACCACCATTTGACCCAGCTATTGCCCTTCTCAGACTATTCCCTGAAGTCCTTAAAAGAGCATACTATAGGGATACTGCTACATCGATGTTCATAGCAGCACAATTCACAATAGCTAGACTGTGGAACCAACTTAGATGCCCTTCAATAGATGAATGGATTTAAAAAATGTGGCATTTATACACAATGGAGTATTACTCAGCACTAAAAAAATGACAAAATCATGGAATTTGCAGGGAAATGGATGGCATTAGAGCAGATTATGCTAAGTGAAGCTAGCCAATTCCTAAAAAACAAATGCCAAATGTCTTCTCTGATATAAGGAGAACAACTAAAAACAGAGCAGGGAGGAAGAGCATGAGAAAAAGATTAACATTAAACAGGGATGAGAGGTGGGAGGGAAAGGGAGAGAGAATGGAAATTGCATGGGAATGGAAGGTGACCCTCATTGTTATACAAAATTACATATAAGAGGATGTGAGGGGAAAGGGAAAAAAAATCAAGGGAGAGAAATGAATTACAGTAGATGGGGTAGAGATAGAAGATGGGAGGGGAGGGGGGAGGGGGGATAGTAGAGGATAGGAAAGATAGCAGAATACAACAGTCACTAGTATGGCAATATGTAAAAACATGGATGTGTAACTGATATGATTCTGTAATCTGTATACGGGGTAAAAATGGGAGTTCATAACCCACTTGAATCAAATGTATGAAATATGATATGTCAAGAGCTTTGTAATGTTTTGAACAACCAATTAAAAAAAAAAAGAGTTGGTAAGAAGATAGCCCTATCATGGGCCGTGTGCTATTTCAGTTGAAAATGCTGTATGCTTATCAACACCATGATCATAAAAATGGCAATTAAGTTCTAAAAATGGTAAAAAGTTTTGTTTGTTGGGAATTCCTTGTTAACACTGAAGACTCTGGAAGCTAGGCTGTGGGAGCTATAATTCCTACTTTAACCGCATTATGCCTCATATACACAAATGTGAAATGTGGGCAGTAATAGGTCCCTCTGACAGGACTAAAGGCTCAACTTAAGGTATAAGTTGGATATTGCTCAGATCCATGCTTGCCACCATCCAACAAATATTCATGCACATATAATTTAATGAATAAATGATGATTTATAATAATATGATTACACAATTTTCAAAGTAAGCCCTGCTTTTAGGAAAGTGTTGAGTTTAACTAAGGCTACCTTTATGTTATGTGATATGAAAAGAAATTTCCTTTCTAACCTGTCACAGATCCTAAATCTGTGGTCAATTTTAATCTGATCAGAATCACTAGAGAGTTAAGAAGGGGAACTTGACAGCTGGGGGCTAGAATTATTGGGAGTCTCATTCTTCTGTCTGGCACCTGGGCTGAGATGTCTTGCACACTGAGCTCAGCAGGACTGTCAGTCATCTATGAGTCCTCTCCATGCAGCTGTGGTTCCCCCAAACATGGCAACCTTAGGATAGGTGAACATATAACTTGGCAGCTTGTGGCTCCAGTGCCATGTTGCTCAGAGTAGCAGGCAGGAGTTTGCTGAAGGGATAGGGAAAAGGAAAAGAGAACACTCTAAAGAGAGAGTGGATCCTCTCAGAGGAAAAGGACGGTGCACCCCTCTTGCCCTCCAGTTTTATTGGGGGGTCTCAGGGAAGTCCAGAGAGTCCCACCTAGGTTCACCTCTTGACTTTTGACTGAGGGCAGTATTACATCAGACTTTCAAGCTCCCATTGTGCATGACAACTCTAGGTCACTTTGGCCCATGCTGAACAAGTTCTAATTGGAACTTATTCTTACAGATTTTATGGTTAGGTAGGAATCATCCTTATCTCCCTGAGTTGTGTCATCTGTGTAAATGTCCACAAAAGAGCTACATCCCCCAGGGTAAGTTGTGCTCCTCTTATCGGTATTTCAGGCCTGGATTTCTCCTGCAGATAATAGGTTGTTTG
Source organism: Callospermophilus lateralis (assembly GCF_048772815.1). NCBI lineage: Eukaryota > Metazoa > Chordata > Mammalia > Rodentia > Sciuridae > Callospermophilus > Callospermophilus lateralis. Next base: position 46,373,094 of record NC_135309.1, read on the forward strand.
CTGAGGAATGTAATATATGCTGTTGACTTAAGTCAGGTAGGGCTGCAGGAAGATGGCTTGAAAGAAAGCATGTGGGATGTCAGCACAGTGTGCCCAGTTTATAAAATTATTCCCTTAACCTCATTTTCCAACCTGTCATGTCTGTTACCTATTGCATGAACACAGAATAATTCGATCAATGCCAATTTTCTATAGATACTTCCCAGAGGTCCTAGTTTACCCTTATACTTTCATTGAAACAGTCTGAATTTGGGGGTCCCACTATGAATTAACAGAAAGTTCCTCATGCAGAGAGTGGAAGCTGAAGGGCTACAAACCTCTCCTCACTCCCCAGAGCACCAAGAAAGGTGAAAATGGAGATGGTCCCCTGCCTGACCTTGACCTGTCTAGCACTGGCTAACTAAATCTAGATATGTGTATTTCCTACCTTTTGTCTCATTATGCCACCTCTTCAGGTCAACTAAACCTATATTTGTATATCACCTGGCTTTTGTTTCTCTAAATTGTAACTGTGATGGTTAAAGCTTTGTCCCAGGGTTTCATAAACTGACTTCCAGACCACTCATGTATAATTGAATCAAGCCTTTATTGAAGCACACCGGTGGTGGCTGACCAGAACATAAAGCTGTTCCCCTGATCAGCCCCGAACAATTGCAAGGGCGCTCCTTATAAGCCTGAAAACCACAAAAGGGATGTTCAGGGGGTCTAGCCAATGCAAGCAAGCCAGGTTACAGAAGCAGGAAAGTGCAATCTAGCGGAGGGATATATAACCAATCACAGTTAGCCCAATCACCCCAGTTACAGAAACAATGCCCCATTAGGTAGTTCCGTGTTCTTAAAGGTTTCTATAGCAAAAGGAAAAGAACATCTTGCCCCAGTCATGACCCTTCTACTTGGCATGGTTGTTTTACAGGATGAAGTCATAAGACAAAATGGAGTCACATTTGCTTCTACTATCACATTAACTGCTTTGGTTGGACCGGTAGGGAGAAGCAAATGGATTGGTCACTTCCCCTTTTCCATCTTTTTCCTGTTTCTTGAGGATTTCTGGGTTAGGCTTTCAGTAACAAACTTCCTTGGACAAGTATAGTTGCTGCTTGTAGCAACATACATCTGTGAAAGAGGCCAGGAAACATGAGCTTTTAAATGAGTCCTTTAACTAAGAGGAAGAAGGAAAATGGATGTTGGAGGAGGCAGCTCCCAGGAGAAGTATTTGTCACATTGTGGAGACTTCCAGCTTTAAGCCTATGTAACTGTTTACCCTTGGATTCTCCTTTGCAGCTTAGGAGTTCCAAGATATCTCTGTTATTCTGTGTGCTGTCTCAATCCCTTTTTTGAGTTAGTGTGTTGCTAATCTATGATTCCTGACAATAGTAGGCAATATATTATGCTGAGGGGCCTGCCCTTCCAGCATCGACTGTGGGGAGCTTGCGGGTGTGGAGAAACCCCTCCTGAGACGGTTTCAGAAAACGGTGTCTGCTTTATTGCACAGCAAAAATAGCTTTTATAGTGGGTATGTGCCAATTTACACATAACAGTCACGATAGGCCACAGGTGATACACAACATATTTATTATGGGAGTCCAGACACCAAGAGTTCAAAAACTGCCACATAGCTCAACCTTGCACCAACAGGGGAATAACTCCTTGTCAAAGGAACAAGGAAATGGCGCTTGCCAGTGTTCTGATAGCTCTCTGTACCAAAACATACATAGCATTCTATGTTAGTACTTCCCTGCTACACAATGAGCAAGATAAGCATTCCTCCATGTAGGTTCAGAGTTAGGCCCTGTGACAACATTATATTATATTATATTATATTATATTATATTATATTATATTATATTATATTATATTATGCAGTATATCCAAGCAGTATGTCTGATGGTTCTGAAAAATAGGTGTTAGTCATTTTAAGCAGTTGCTAATAAGTCCTAAGAGAAGGCAGGTAAAAGTCATGAAAAATTCTTCAGTTGGAATATTTTGTAAATATTTCTCACCTCAACAGAAAATGTTGGCTTTAACAGGACAACAGGAAGGATATTTATGATGATGAACATGTGCTGTCTTGATTGTATTGATTTCATTATCCTGGTTATGATGTTGTCCTAGTGTTGCAAGATGTTGTTATTGTTGGAAACTGGGAAAGGGTACACCAGATCTCCATTCTTACAACTGGATATGCGTCTATCATTTTCTCAAAAGTAAAATTTTAATTTTATAAAAAGTCAACAGCATTTTATTGTGCATAGATTTTTTTCTCAATAAAGTTTTTGAAAGCCTAATGTGTTTCAAATTGGTGCATTTAACAATATTTTTTGTACAGTTTCAATATTCCTATAACTTTCCCTCTTAGGTACTAAAGAAACAAGAAGAGAAAAAAATATCCATTGAATTTTCAGTAAGAAGATATTATTTAAAAAAAAACTTTTTATTATTAATACTTAAACTAGAAAAGAGTTGAAGAGCCACAGTTAATGTAGTCAACACTCAATTTGAACAATACCACCCTTTGCCAACCATATTTTATCAATTTTCTGTATAGTTTCCCCCTGGTGGATGTGTGTGGGGGGGGGTGTGCGTGCACGAATGTATGTGTGTGTGAGTGTGTGCGTGCACACACACGTGGACATGCACACTAGCTGGTCCTTTCCAGGATTGTCACCGTGACCATCCATGGGGGCCAGGGGGTTTCATTTATAAGTCAATTCTGTGTTAACGCAGGTTCTGAGGTAAATGGCCAGGCAAACCCTAAGTGTTCCTGTACTACTAAAGAAATATTTATTCTGATACACATTGAGAAACCTGTGGCCATAAATCCTAACTGAACAATGATCCCAATTGGCCCTGTCAGGAGTTAGCCCCATCCATCTTTCCTTCTTGACATATTTCTTAATTGGTTCGCTTTATTTCCACCTGTTTATTCTCAGAGTTAGTACATCTGTTGTTATCCTACAAGTTACTGGATTAATCATTAATCTTAAAGACAATTTAAAGAAACCCTGTAATCCTGCTACATTATTGGTTCGCATTCCACTCTTCATTACCAACTACTTCCTAACAATTTGAAGATAGGGAGAGAACCCTGAATTATCAAGGTGGGACTAAGAGAATCACAAGAGTCTCTAGAAGTGAAAGAGGAGGTCTGAGTAAGTTGGAGGGAGACGGACTAAGAAAGAGAGATGTGATATAAGAAGTGTCACAGGTGAGTGGGGACCTGAGGCTGCGAACCTCTGTTCTTGTGTTCTGGTGAAAGAAAATTTAAGGTCAGACATGAAAAGCCATGCAAGAGAAATTTAATATAAGTGAAAGTAAAGTAAGGCCCAACCAGAAAGCATTCTGAAGAGTGGATCATCTCTGAGTAGAGAGTGACAAAGGAAAGAATGCTTCTTTCAGACTTATTGCTGTTTGATGTTTGTCAGAAGAATTGCCCTTAGCAGTCTTCACCATCCTTCAGGTTGGGTGTGTGTATGGGGTGACCCTAGTTTGTCCTCTTTGGAACTGTCATGGTGGTCTACCCATTCAAGGAGGCTTCACCTACAAGTCAACCCTTTGTTAACGTGGGTATTGGGGTCAGTGGCCGGACAAAGTTTAGCCTAGTGTACTTGAGCTATTCAAGAAATTTCTCTTCAGAAATACATTGAGAAACTTGTGACCATAAACACTAACTTTACAATGACCTCAGTAGACCCTGCCATGGGGTAACTTCTATTTATTTATTTAATTTTGGTACCAGGGATTGAACCCAGGGGTGCTTAGCCACTGATATGTTCTCACTAAGTTGTTTAGGGACTTGATAAGTTGCTAAAGCTGGCCTTGAACTTGTGATCCTCCTGCCTCAGCCTCTCAAGTGAAGGGTATGAAAAATGACAACCCCCCAAAATTGTCTGACCCAGAGGAAGATGGAGAAGGAAGGCAATCATTAATCCTTTCCCAGTAACAATGGGCCCCTAGGGGATAAAAGCAAACTTTCATCCCTTCCTGGGTTTCCCTAAGCATCTCCACCAAAAGCAAACAAAAATCCTGTTGCAACCACAATGGATCCTGAAGGAAGGAGGTGGATACTAAAATGCTGGGCCCAGGACTTTTACCCTTTCCTATTGTCAATGAGTCCTGGAAGGAGAAAAGCATATAGTGAAGCTCTGGGTAACAATGGGTCTCAGAGGAAGAAGAGTTCTGAATTTTTCCCAGAGACAATGAGTTTCAGCTTTTTACAACTTTTTTTTTTTTTGCCCGAACCAACAATTCCTGCTTCAGTCTCCAATAATTAAACTACCCTCGTTGTAAACTATAAAACTCAAACTCCTTCTGTAACTGGGGACCATTTTTCTACCAGAAAATGAGCACCTCTAGTCCCTGATTGATTGACTCTGCTGCAGACTAAAGGGAAGCTTTTGAGGTCTGCTTCCATCCTGGTTATTTGTGTTTTCATAATGGTGCCGAAACCATGTTGGTTATTTTTGCTTATACCAAGTCTCTGGGATTACAGGCATGTTCCACCTTCTGTCTTTCTTTCTTGACATATTTCCTAATTGACTCCCTTTGTTTCCTCCTATTTATTCTGAGTCAGTACATTTGTTGTTGTTCACTAGTTACTTGAGTGTTACTACAGGCCATTTCAAAGAAACCCTGTGACCATTGTGCTGTTGGTTCACATTTTACTGCTCATTGCTAACTACTACCTACCAAGAAGGAATCAGTTACCATTGCTAACTTGAAAGAAGGAGTGAGAGAAGCATGAAGCAAGGAATGCAGGTGGCCTCTGAAAACTGTTAAGGAAATCAACTCTCCCTTGGAACCTGCAGTGGGGAGCACAACGTTGCCAACATATTGATTTTAGCCAAGTGAGATCTGTGTTCAGTAACTGTGTGATAATAAATTGTATTGTTTAAGGTACCCAGTCTGTGGTAATTAGTTAAAATAGCATAGAAAACTAATATAGAGAGTGAGATTGTACTGCCATTTGGCAGTGTTGTGATAACTAGAGAATAGATAAAAGATGACTAACTCTAAGGGGGAACTTTCATTGTGTGGGGGTTTCCTCAGAAATCTGAATCCCTTAGCCAGAAAATAATGTAATTTCCCTAATGCCTTATAAGTGGAGTCATATATGTGGTAAAGGTCTGTTTTAAAGTTCTGCTTTTGTACTAAAAACCAAAGTCAGCACTCTGTCAATTTAAAAATGGAGAAAAGGCACGGACACCCTCTGCTGGTCGTAGCTGAAACAGATTTTGGTGTTGGATTCTGGTATATTATGGGACTACTTAACTGATTTTGAGGGCAACCATAGGTGGGGTCTCTGTCTGGAGAGAATTGCATCAGCTGTGGAGAGTAATGGAGCAAACTTAGCTGATTATTTTACCAATGAGTGATTGCAAAGTACTTCCTTTGGTTGATTTGTTTGTTGTTTTTGACAAAAACTCATTAAGAATATGAGATGTGTAAGACAAACTCCTTTTCTAGATCAGAGAAGAAAAGAAAAACCAGTATCCAGGATGCTTACTCAACAAGAAAATTTATTCAGAGATTGAAACATAATTTGTCTTAGTAATTTAGTTTCTGAAATTTTATTCAATCAGTGTTAGGAAACTTATACAAGAATTTTTAAAAACTGTTGTAGAGTTTGTATTTCTGATTTTTAAAATTGACATTAAAAAAAAAAAAAAAACCTCCTGAAATAATTTTGTTTTTCTGGATTTGTCCTTCATGCAAAAGAAGGTTGGTTACCATCAGCTTAGAGCTTTCCTATTTAAATCTGACAACTCCATTCTCCCCCTTTAAACTGCTCCCTCCCATTATGACAGACATATCAGTGCATGGAAGTTAGGCATGACAGGAAGAGCAGGAAGGGGAGGGCAAAGAAAAGGGGCTTATTTAGAGTTTCAGTCATTTTATATAAACAACACATTTATACATGACATGTTTTTATTTAACTAGATATTTCTTCTTCCTTTTCTTCTTTCTCAGAGCTGAGGATTGAAGCCAGGGCCTTGGTCATGCTAGGCAAGCACTCTCCACTGAGCTACATACCCAACCCTTTATCTACTTTATTTATTTATTTTTTCATTTCATAGCAGTTTTATTCATTCACTGATCCAATATTTACAGGAGCCAGAAGGGACAGGCCATGCTCAGCCCAGAGAGGCAGCTGCCACACTTGCCAGACCCCCCAGTCATTAAGTACAGATAAGGGATCGGTTTGGATCACCTTCAAAGCCATGTGGTGGAGGCCACAGGGCTGTTTGGGGCCTGAGCTCCAGAGGCAGTGCTGAGCCCATTACCCCCTGGCATCAAGCCCTCTGGGAACACAGGAACTCCAACTGATTTGTCTTGATCCTGCCATCCCCCTCCTGAGTGCCTGGCAGAGGCCAAGGAGGCGGGTGCAGCAGTGAGAGCTGAGAGGCACCAGTTCCTGCAAGCAGCCCAAGCTCTAACTGAACTTGTGATCCTTTTGCCTCAGTCTCCTGAGTAGCTGGGATTACAGGCATATGTCACTGTTCTGGCCCTGATATTTCTGCATACCATTCTATATATCTAGTGTTTGGATCTGGAATGACCCCTCAAAACTCAATATGTTAATGTCTAGGTGCCCAGCTTGGTGTTTTTTTTGGTGGTGGTGAAACTTGTAAGAGGTGGGGCCTCTTAGCAGGAGTTCCCTAAGCCTATGGTTTTTCTGTTACTCCCAAACTTCTGAAAAATATGTAAATCTACTGGTAAATTGTGAATTAACCCAGTCAGGCTGAGGCTCAGACCCTGGGAAAGAGTTTTGGGATCTTAGTAGGTGAAGGAAGATGCCAGTCACAGTTGGGATAGTAGACATACTTTATTTGAAAGTGACAGCAGCCCCAAGCCCTTAGCTCCCCAAGTCATTTTCATAGGACTGTTTTATGTATAGGCCAAAGAAGGCACATTGCCAACAGGTTGCATAAGTGAGTACATGCTCACAAGCAAAATGTTTATGACCTTGAGTACATACACTGAATCAGGGTTTTCATGATCTTGGCTATATACTAAAAACATAGCCTTCTGGAAGCTTTGGCAAGGGAACCTAACTATAGTGATCTTCGGCCTGCCCTACACCCCCAGTAATTAAGCAAAAAAGCATCTATAATTTACTTTCCAGTGCTATCTATTGATCTGATAACGAAGACCACATGAGCCTGAGGATCTGGAAATTGACCAAACCACTAGAACTTGTCTTGAGATCACTCAACTATTATCACTTCTACATACTTTTCCATACCTTCAACAAACAGGAACCCCCAAAATGTGTCTCTCACCCTCAAAATGATCTGCACTCCCCCTTGAAGGCATATTCCTTGTTTCATACCCAAGGGTGTGTCTTGAGAGTGCCCTCATTCTCCTCCAAATCTGTTGTGTACTCTCCTACTCTATGTCTTTAACTGGTGCCTACACAATTCCTTTTCATTAATTATACCAAGAACCCTGTCCTTCTTGAGTGGAATTCCCCTTTCTCTCCAGGAACTCCTCAGACCTTGTAGAGGGGACACCTCTTCTCCAGTGATAAAATGACCGATAAGTGTTTTCATATAAATTCCCATCTCGCTAACCCTTTGAGTGGGATAACTCTGAGGTTATATGCTTTACACTGGCTTCCAGAGTTTTTTAGTGGGAGTAAGCTCCAGTTTTCCATGATGCTAACTTTCTTGATAATAAACCCATAGTGGATTTCTTCTCCTCCTTGACTCATTTCCTTGCTCTGCTACCAGTGTTTCGTAAGATCACCTCCATCACTGACTACTTTAACTCAGGTCCTTTCTCACAGTCTGCCTTTTAGGAAATCCAAACTAAGACTTGGACTGTCCCATGGGAATAATGAATAAATAGGAGTACTCCAGTTTGTGCTCCCTACCCAACTCCTAGACTACTTCAGACTGAGTGTGGAGTCATTTTCTTTTTAGGGAATTTGACCAGCCAGAAAGAATGACGTAAAAATGCTTATATCATCTGTGTCCAACTAACATCCCAGCCAGATCATCCTACAGCAAAGCTCTCAAAAACAAGCCCTAACCTCATGTTGAGAGCTTCCAATCTATTTTTATAGCACTTGACTCCATTTTTTAAGGACTTTTCAGTGTGGGTGAATAGTGAAGGACCACAGTCAACTAATAAGATAGGAGATCAATTTAATAGCAAAGATCGACTGAAATGAATAGGAGAGGAAAACTTAAAAAATATATTAATATTCTCTGAAGAATATGAGAAATAAATAAATAAATAAATATATACATATTTATTTATATATACATATTTATATACATATATGAAATATGTGTATATATATATACACACATATTTCATATATGTATATATGAAGCAAGAATAAAATAACACAAGAAAGGGACATTTGAAGTTTAAAATAGAACTCTTCTGAAGAGTTAAACAAAAACAAAAATAAAAAAAACTCTGTAGATGTCCAAAGGATATGAGGAATTTACAAGAAAGAGCAGAAAGACAAAGTTGGAAAACTGGAGAGTAAGATAGATGGTGCCAGTCTTTTTTTTTTTTTTTTTTTTTAATATATTTTAGTTGTCAAGGGACCTTTATTTATATGCGGTGCTAAGAAGCAAACCCAGTGCCTCACACATGCAAGCCAAGTGCTCTACCACTGAGCCACAGCCCCAGCCCTGGTGCCAGACTTTTATATCGCTATGGGATATAAGAGATTTCACACATCAGCAGCTGATGAGAGGGTGAAAGAAAGCTGAAAACATAGTAACTAGTTCATCTCAATAAAACACACACAATTTAGGCAGTTACACAGGAATGTAAGCGGAGGCACTGGTACGCTGCTCTCACAGGAGTGTGAAGAAATTATGCAAACCTAGATATAATGAATTCGACAGAAATTAGGGGAAAGTATGAGACATTAAATGGTAGAACAGAGTAAACTCCTGATAGAGCGGTGTGTGTGGTGGGGGTTGGTGGAAGCTGTGAGTCTGATACAAGAACAGATGGATCCAGATCACGAATTTGGACTCCACCAGGATGAGAAATGAATGAGGACAAGACAATTACAGTGGTGTGTAATGGATAGAATGCAAAGCCCATGTTCAGGTTCAGTGTTTCCTGAGATCTCACTGGGTGTCAAGTAGTGGGATAAAGTCCTTTTCTTCATATTTGGGACCAGGTGTCTGAGGAAAAAAGAGAGGTGAAGCACATTAAAAACGGCATACTCTTTTTGGGAACGGTGCCCGCCACTGATCCCAGTAGCTCTGGTGGCTGAGGCAGGAGGATCGCCCAAGTTTAAGGCCAGCCTCAGTAATTTAGTGAGGCTCTAAACAGTTTTGCCAGACCCTGGAGAGGTGGAGAGGTGGTTAAGCGCCCCCAGTTTCAATCCCCAGTACCCCTCAAAACAAAAATAAAATTATAGTAAAAGGCACAGCCAGTGCCTGGAGGAATGGGGGGGGCGGTGGTGAGTGAGTGCGCAGGCTATTTGGTGAATACTTGAATACATGATAGTGCTTATCGGATTCTCGGGTCAGCCTTGCCTGGTGAGCGAGCCACGGAAAAGTCAATGAGACCACGCCGAAGTCCCGGATGTTGGTCTCGCGTGGGCATGGAAGACCCTAGCTTTCTAAACTTCCAAGCGGCGCAAAAGAGGCCTGATACGCATGCGCCTACCCGTCCTGGCGCTCAGTCGAAGGCGGCGGGAAGTTGGTTTTCCGAGCAGGAACTGAGCAGCATGAAAAAGGATTGGAGATGACGGACCAATAAACAGACGTCTCATTGGCTTAGCGTTCTCAGACTCCCAATCCTTCAGCTTCCCATTGGGCCTTTTAAGCAGGGCAGGGGCGTGGCTGTCGGGGCTCCGCCCCGTACCTCGGCCCAGCCTCGGGGTCCTGGGCTGAGGAAGCGGGACGGAAGTGAACGGGTCCCGCCCCTTCCCCCTTCGCTTTCGTCGGAGCTGCAGCCGCTGCCGCCACCGCAGCCCGCTCTGCGGCTAGCCGGAGCCTCTTTTCTGTACCCTCGGTCCCCGGCCGCGCGGAGCCGGGATGCACTGCTCCTGCTGTGGGTCCTCATCATGGAGACCAAACGGGTGGAGATTCCTGGCAGCGTCCTGGACGATCTCTGCAGGTACTGCGCTGCTGCGGGTTTCTTCTCAGGTTCGCCAACCCCCCGGGCGTCCTCCGCGCGCCCGCTTGCAGGTCCTCGCGTTCCTCTCCCGCCGCCGTCAGCTCTCCACCGCCGACTCTTCCCCGCCACCGCCCCCTCTCCGTTTCTGCCGCAGCCTCCCTGTTTCTCACGGCCCCCATCCTCCCGCGCTGAGCACGCAGTGTCTGGTTTTCTTAGTATCCGCACGGGTTTCGCTTTCTCGCAGTTGAAGCCGCTCGTCCAGAACCAGAGTTTTCTTTAGCATATTTTCGGCCCATTTCTGTCTCTCTCTTTTGGTTGCTGACTTTCACACACCGTTTCTCCAACCTCCGTCTCATTTTCTGAATCTGTAGGAAGCCCCCAGTGTATTGGGTGGTAGGGTCTCTGGTACCTGGACCCACGCAAGGAGCAGTTTTGAAACTTAAAAACCTTTCTTCTGCTTATTCGTCTATGTCCGTGGCATTCTCTATACATTCCTAAAAAGAATTTATTATTCTCTCTTTCCCAGGACTTAAAAATCTTCGAGAGGGAGAGGGGAAAAATCGAGAGCTGCTTTTCTTTTCATCCCTTAATTATCTTACTTGAAAGGAAATTCTCATTCGCAGGGTTTTAACTCGGGGTACGTACACTTTCCCAGGAGAAATTTTGTGCATTTTTTCTTGTCAGCTGTGGTTGTGGTTTCAGATAACCAAATACGTGTAAAATGTACTTAAAATACTTCTTCGAAGTAAAATTTTTGGTAGTTAAGCGAGTTGTCGTCCAGAGATGTGGACTGTGAAGTCATTTGGATTACAAGTGAGTAAAAGCTCTGATAAACACTTATGTACTTTTAATTATTGTACTTGTGTTTAAAGGTCAGATTCAGTGGTGTCGCATCCACGCTGATTTTTTTTTTTAAATGCCAAGGAAACAGTTTGTGGAGTTTCTACTGGGCTAGGTATTGGATGCTTCCTTCACTTTTATCATTTTATTTAATTCTCAAAATAACCCTTTTTTGATAGGTATAGTGATTTCCATTTTTTTTTTCCAAACATGCAGAGACTTGGTAATTTAAACACGGTCACATTCATCTTAATTCAGAAAATCAAGATTTGAAACCTGTGCCTTTTCTTTTTCCAGTAGTACCTGTGCTTTTTCCCCCCATCTGTACCAAGTCCAACATTTTGCACTTCACAAAAGTATACGTGAAGAGTAAGTAAACTAATTTGCAACTAATAAGAATGTCATGTGATGGAAGATTTATATTTTTTGAAAAATGATAGATGCAGATGACCTTTAAAAGTTAAAAAAATGCTTTCTATGATCCCAAATTTGGTAAGAGAATTTGGTACATTTATTTCTATGAGGAGAAGTGCCTAGAAGATCATGAATCAAAAGTGAGATAATAGGATTGTGGTCTTCATTTTCTTCATGTTACCAAGATTTTTTAAAGGGTGTTCATTTTATAGATAGAAAAAAATTAGAGAAGAGTATTTGGAAAGGTGAGCAGTTAATTGTATGTGGGTTAATAGAGGTAAAAGTTGATTTAGTTAGGCATCTAAACTAGTCTTCCTACCAGTGTTGGGATTAATATGGCCATTTCGTAGGATTAAATCATTTAAAGAAGAGATAGGTCACTATGATACTATGTATGGAACCTGTTCACAGAATAGTTAAATGTGTTTTGTAAATAGAAGGTTAAATATCCCTCCAGTGTTAAATACAGATAGTTGATTTTCCAGTGAATGTATTTAAGCTATTTTCTTTTATAACTCTTTGGAATGGTTTTAACTTAAAAAAGTTTTTTTTTTTTTTAAACAATTACTGTTTGGGTATATACATAAAAATGTAATATATTAAAAAAAAATTAGGGCTAACTAGTCTATAAACTAGTGACAAAACCAAATGGCCATTTCTTAATATTTCAGGTTTTAAAAATAATGCTTTTTGAAATGCTTTTGAAAGTTAGTATTTATACCTTTGTTGATGAATTTGAAGATGTTTTTATGTTAATAATTCAAACTTTTGATTGTGGTTTTAAAAAAAATTTACACTTAGAATTTAAATTTTTTTCTGGGCTTTTTGTTTGTTTGTTTCCTTTTTGGAATGGAGAATTGAACTTGGTGCATTTAATCATGAGCCACATCTTCAGTCCTTTTTATTTTTTATTTTGAGACAATCTTACTAAGTTGCGATATATATGAATATACATAAATATATATGGCTTTATTTTGTTTACTTATTTGTATGTGGTGCTGAGGATCAAACCTAATGCCTCACACATGCTAGGCAAGGGCACTACCACAGAGCCATAACCCCGGCTCTTACTAAGTTGCTTTTGGCCTAAGTTGCTGAGGCTGGCTTTGAACTTGCAATCCTCTTTCTTTAGTTTTTAGAGTCGCTGGGATGGACCATGCCCAGGTCTTAGATACCTCCTGATTTATAAATTCAAACCCCATTCTGTTCCTTAGCATTAGAGGGTTTTTTTGCAATTTATTTATTTATTTTGATGACATTCTCCTGTGAATCTTGCCTACTGTAGCCATTGCCACATATTAATAAATTTTGGAGAAATGTGAAATTTGGAAGTTGATTTTAATGTAAAAAAAAGTAGAGGAAACTTAAAATTTCAAAATGTGATCAGGTAACCATTAGTCTGCTTACAACATAAGATATGGAATGTTATCTTTCAGATACCTTAATTGCAACATTTCATTTACTGGAATACTGTGCAGCCATTACAGATTCCTAAAGCAATTACCAAATAGTAAACTGAAGGAGAGTGTTTGTATGGTGGAAGACATACATATCATATCATTGAGTGTAATACTTTTTAGTAATTAAATGCCTTTGCTTAAAACAAAATTTTAAGAATGTGTGTGTGTGTGTGTGTGTGTATTTGTATACACAGGAAATATCTGAAAAGAATTTCTACTATGCTGTAATTTTTGGTTTATTTCTGAGTGGAGTGGAGTTAGAGGAAAGGAAGAGAAGACTCCTCTTAAAATATTCTAGGGGCAAAAATCACCTTATAATTATAAGTATATATAAAGTTAAAATAAATCAGCATTTTATGATGATACTTGCCTTTGATACACCATGATTTTTGACATTTTAAAGTCAAATACAAAAAACAAGTCAAATAGTTTTTAATACCATATAAACTAGAATTAAAACTGCTTATAAAGAATTGGAAAGCATGTTTTAAAAATGAAAACTGGAGTTTGATGAGTTGTTTCCTTTTGAAAAAAATGCTTGAATTATTATTATTTTTTTTTTGTACCAGTTAATGAACCCAATGGTGCTTACTTAACCATTGAACCACATTCTTAGCCCGTTTTTATTTATCTTTTATTTTGAGACAGGGTTTCACTAAGTTGCTGAGGGCCTTGTTAAGTTGCTGAAAGCTGACTTTGAACTTAAGATTCTTCTGCCTCAGCTTCCCAAGCTACTGGGATTATAGGCATGTGCCACCTTACCTGGCTGGAATTTTTTTTTAAAGCCCCTTTAAAATTAGATGGCAAGGCCAGCCTTCTGTTAAAAGGGAAACTAATGTTGCCATTATTTTGGAGATAACATAGGTTAATTAAACAATTTGTGCTCATTTTTAGTTAGCCATTTTAGTGTTGAATTCTGAAACTTTTCTTTTAGCTAATTGCAATCCTCATACTACTGTTTCTATAGGAAAATTGATGATAACATCTTGAGAGATAGCTTTTCTATAATAAATTGTGGAAGGCATATTATTTCCCCTAATATTATATACATATACGTACATATGCATACACTTTTAAATCTTTAAAACAGATCAACAGTATGTGCAAAATGAAAGCATTAAATATGTGTAATTTTCGTGTATCAAAATTTTCTTTTTCTTACAAACTTAATGATGTAAGCTTTCAGCTATGAAAAAGATGTAATCATGTGTATGTTTTTTAAAAATCAGTACAGTTGTATTTATAAATGAAAAGCAACAGTTTCTTGTCCTACCCCTATCTATTTCTGTTCTTTCTAGAAGCATTGACTTTTACTTTTGTGTTGAATGCTTCTGGTGGATACATCAATATTTTAAAATATACTTGTGCCAGTTTTTTGTTATATTAACTTTGGATATTAACATAAGGATTTAGTTTATCTTGGTGGATATTAGGTAAGGGTTTAGTTTACCACATCCACTATTGACCTCATCCTGTCTCCAGCATGTTGTATTTTTATTACAATTTTAAGCTATTCTGTTGTTTACCTTTGACACTCTTATATACTTAAAATTATATTTCTGTTGAACATAGAAAATCTCTTGAGTCTCTGTTTGATCAGGTGAGGCAATTAATACTCCCTCTTTTACATTTCTTAAAGTCTACTAATTGGTCATAAGGTCATAATAAGTTAACTTTTTAGATGTGTTTTTGAGCAACACACACTTTCCTGACCCCTTAATTCCTTTTTATTTTTAAGATTGGTGTTCTGTTAAAAAAATTTTTTTTCGTTTCACATTTAGACTGTTTTTCTTACACGTCTACCCTTTTCCCCAACATTTCCATAGTTTTCTAGCCTCCCCACTTCTCATCTGCTTCTTGTTAAACCCTCAGTCTTACTATTCTACAGAATTCTTTTTTCCTATACACTGCCTTCTTGGAAATCTCCACTTTCCCAGTCCAATCTGGATTAGAAGCTCCTTAGACTGCCCAAACAATTGAATTCAGTTTCACAATTCTCAGCTTGTACTTACTCTTTCTTGAATCTCATGTTTTATTCTTTCTAGATTTTTATTCTTGCTTTCCTGGTGCATATATTAACTTCTTTTGAAGGGATAAGTAAAGGGGGAGTAAACTTTTTAAGTCCTTGTATGACTAAGGACCCTTCCAGATACTGGATGGAGTTCCTAGGTGTTTTAAGGTCTTTTAATACTTCTAGTAGTCAGGCTTAAAGAAATATCTGCAACACTGTCTTACAAGGCTTTTGTTGAGTATATTTTAGTAATGATATTGTTAATTTCTAAGGGCTCGTATTCTGTGTGTGTGTGTGTGTGTGTGTGTGTGTTTTAAGTGAAAAATACATTTGTTCCAAAGGGCTTTTTGACTCTCTTTGAGGGCATTAATTAATTCTTCCTTTGACCTTTCGTCCTTATTTTCTAATTCCTGAATTTTTTTCTTTAGGGTCTTTTTTTTTTTTTTTTTTTTTTAAGTTTAATTTTTTTTCCCAGGTTTTCTTTAGATGTTGAGTGATTCTTGGTTGCCTTTTTCGTATTTGGGATGGGATAGTAGAGGGGCTTATTATTGATAGTTTTTTTCTTTATGTGAGTGATAGGGACTTTGCCCATAAACTTAGGGCCGTTCAGAAAGCAGTCTGTGGAAGCTTTGCTTGGGATCCAACACCCAAAGCTATCTGCTTGAATTAATAGAAGAACCCTCAGTTATTATTCTCCTTTTCTTATTCTTGTACAGGAAACCCCTGACTGGTAAAGGAGTGAAAACCTAGTGGACATTCTTGAGTTACATAAACAGACTCTATACAGTTAAATTTGATTTTAGACCTATTCCTTATTCCCATCCACCAGCTTACTTCCTTCACTTGAGGCTTCCCTGTGTTGGGGTAGGATAAGGTGGGCTTTTTTTCCTTACATAGGCATTCTCTTATAATGTTGTATTGTGTGCCTAATGTCCTAGCAATTTGTTTGAAGTGGGATTTTTAGTTAAAGATGAATGTAAACATCTTCACTGAAGACGTTTTATTAAAAAAAAAAAAATGCATGAACATAAGAAAGGAAAGAATGGGTGAAGTGGTGAGCCAACAAAATTTGGAAATTATAGAACAGAAGGAGATACTTGATTGTGAGGATGTGGGCAAGGATAAACTTCCCTATACTCTGTAAACACAATACCTCTGTGACCATTGTGTGTGTGTTTTCCCCATACACACTAAACAAGCAAGCAGTTCTTCAGTGGACGGTACCTGGGTGTCCTAATTCAATCCAATTCAAACATTATGTATTTGAAAGTATTGTCAGATTCCACAGGTTGAGAGCTCAGTCTCACAAGATCAGTGAGAGTCCAGACTTCTGGAACTATCGCTGGATGGGCTACAAATTAATGGTTCCCTGGACCCACTCCTTGTGTTACAAAGGATACAGATGAAGAGATGTATGAGGAGAGGTTGTGTGGGAAGGGGCTCCAAGCTCCCATGCCTTCTCTGTCACTCTCCAGGAACTTCCATGTGTTCAGCTTTTCAACCTCCCCCCCTCACCCCCAATGCTCCTAGACTTTTGTGTCAGTTTCATTACTTAGGCATGATTGATTATATAATTGACCTTTGGTGAGTGACAGTACCTTCAGGCCTCCCCTCCCTCACTTGGGGTTGGGACTGAAAGTTTGAGCCTTCCAATCACAGGCTTGGTTCTTCCATGCCAATCACTCTCCTGAAGCTATCCAGGAACTCACAGCCATGATTAAACTCATTAGCATAAGAGGACTTTTAACACTGTTGTTTTCTAAGAAATTTACTAGTAACATGCCAGGAAAGGGGGCTAAGACCAAATATATGTCTCATAGTATCACAGTGACTTAGCAGATTTGAAATATCTGTATGAGAAACTGCTATAGTAGTGTCAAGTCTATTCCAGTATAAGAGAATACTGAAAAATTAGAGAAATGAATTTATATATCCTCAATGCTGAAAATTCATGGCTCTCTTTTCCTGTTCATCTCCAAAATAGGGAAGAGTCTTCTCCAGGCAATCTAACTTCAGAGGAGACCTAAAGATAGTGACATTAGTGGGATTTCCAGTTAAACAGCTTAGCCTGTATTTCTTCAGTTGTGCCTCATAATTTGACAATCTTCCTAAATAGCTCTGTTGTGTGTCCCAGATATGAGTATCTGAAATACACTTCTTCAGAAAAGAGTGGCTTAAAACTAACAGAAAAGTTATTGGGAAGAATCAGATTATGCAAATCGAAGAAAACTTAAAACTACATTGATCCCCTGAGAGTGATAGTTTTCTATAACCATGAAATAAAAACCCCATACTCTATAAAATTATACCGTAAAAATTAAAATAAACTTTTGGAAACTAAAAATGTGAGGGGGGGGGGAATCCACAGTAAATGACTTGCAAGATAAAGAAGTTTCCCAGAAAGTAGAGGGGCAAAGATCAGAGACAGGGAACATGAGAGAAGAAACAATCATTAGAGAATTGGTCCATGAGGTCTTTCAGGTATGAATTTGCAAATGAATAGTCCATTGAGTGGCTGTACAATGGAGTGAATTTTAAAAAGGGGAGGGGGAGAGACACTGGAAAATTTTAGAACACCAGGACAGAAGGAAGGTCTTTAGAAGCATCTAGACTGAGTGGGGGAAAGGATCAGTGTGAGGATAAAGATATTTTCAGTAGTGCAGTGTCTCAATACTTATCTTCCCTGCATTCTTCTTTCAGAATGTATGGGAGTATGAAAGCAAGGTTAATTGAAGAGGAGGAAGACAAGGATATCTACTACAGGATGAAGAAATAGGGAACTGGTGGATGCTAGCGAAAGTGTAAACTATCAGATCTATTGGCCCTTCTCAAGAGAGAGATCCCCCAAAGAGACCTTTTTCTGATCTGTGTGCTAAAGCCAAAAAAGGAACCTATAAGCAGTCATTTAGGTGGCCATAGTGGACCTGGACTATTTTTGCTGATAATCAAGGAAGGAGCTTCTCACCTTTAGGTGTCCTGTTCTCCAAGATAAGCATAGTTAGTGATGAGAGGCAAGCCAGGATGTGCAGCAGTTGCACTGGGTAATGAAAGGACAATATGACAGATATGTACCAGAAGTAGAAGATAAATGTCATTAATTGGAACACATCACAATATTTAAGGGCAGTCTTTAAGGTTAAACATGGATCTGAGTTGACATCTTGAGGAAAAAGTTGGGAAAACTAGTAGAATGTTCAATTAGTGACAGGTACTTTATAGAGAAAATAAAAGCAAAGGCAACAATGACAATTTTTAATCATGGGGCAAGTAGGAGATTGTGCAAGAAATAAAGTAATCACAGTTTCACAGTTTACCATGTGATTTAGTTGTTAATTGCATTTATAGTCATAATGTAAACAGAATGCTCCTCTGTCAAAAGATAAGGTGGCAACAAATTTTAAAGCTCTTGTCTAGAATTGGGCAACACTTACTTCTATAAAACATCGTAAGTATTCCAGTAAGCTGAGCAGAAGAGATTGGTTTTATAGTCAGAAGAGGGCTGAAGACAGAAAGAATAGAGTGGACTTGCCCTATGGATGTTTCTTTCCTTATAAGGCAGGGAGAGGGACATAGAACAATAGAAAAATAATTGATAGCTTAATGTCAGGTTTTTTGTTTTGTAAGAATTAAAGCAAAGGGGACTTCATTTTCATCTGGTTTCATTGTCATTGACTTTGGCCCTTGGGAAATCGGTTATTATCTCCTAATTTTTTGGAAGGTCAGGTAATAATTGAGTTGTCTTGACTCCTTTTTGAAATTTAACTTGTCCATTTGGGGTTTACTGTAAGAGCTTAGTTCAAACCAGTATCATACTGTAATTTTTATTTAACACATCTAGCTCGGTAATCATAAATTGGGAGTGATTTTGTTCCTCTTAGGAAACACTTGGTAGTATTTGGAGATATTTTTGATTGTCATAACATGGCAGGTAGTTCTATTGAGATCTAAAAGGATAGGGGCTGGGGTTGTGGCTCAGCGGTAGAGCGCTTGCCTAGCATGTGCTAGGCCCTGGGTTTAATCCTCAGCACCACATAAAATAAATAAAGATGTTGTGTTCAACTACAACTAAAAAATAAATATATATATATATATATTTTTTAAAAGATCTAAAGGATAGAGGCTGCAGATGCTGCTGACCATCCTACAGCACACAGGGCAGCCCCCTTTAATAGAATTACCTTCTTTAGAATGTTGTGCCAACATTGAGAAACTAACCAAAACTGATATAATTTTGTTGGAAGAATGGAAAGATGAGAAAGAGTGTGAAGTGTGAGAATAGTTAATCCTTCATTTTCTACAATTGAAATCAATAGAAAATGTCCCAAACTAAGAAAATACACACATTGCTTTTTTTTTTTTTGAAGGAGGGTGGGGAGGGAGGGAGGGAGATAGAGAATTTTTTATTATTTATTTTTCAGTTTTTTCGACGGACACAACATCTTCGTTTGTATGTGGTGCTGAGGATCAAACCCGGGCTGCACGCATGCCAGGCGAGCGTGCCACCACTTGAGCCATATCCCCAGCCCAACAGTGGTCTGTTTTTATAGTTCAATTTTCCACAATTATAATGGACTATTTATATTCTAATCTGAGCACGCACAGATCAGGGTTGAACCCCAGAGTTCATAAATAATTTTAAGTGGTCATTTTCTAGAGCTGTTGTCTCTAGTACTTTTGCTTTCCCTGGGGCTCCCTGGCTCCCTTGTTTGGTTTTAGGCTAGAAAACCATGCTGTATATACCTCATAGAACTGCCCATATCTGGGAACAGCCAGGCAGAGGAAAGACAGAAAAATCAATGGAGATTGGCCTTACCATTTTATAATCAAAACAGCTTTTGTAATTGGAAAGGAAGGTTCTTAAAAGACCTTTAGTTTTCATGGGAAGATTAAACATAATGAAACATACTTTTTAGTGAATTATATGAATATGTTTGCATATATTCTTGGAAATGTTACATAGATATGGGAAGAAATCGTAAAAGTTGTTTCTTTGCTCACTTTAATTTGTCGATAGCTCTTAAGTTGATTTCTATCTTGTAAACAGAAGATATATAAACTCTTAAATTTGTGAGTTACCTATGATATCTCCTTCCTCTTTGTCTCCCTTTTTAAGGCTTATCTTTCCCATGGTAATTTCTCCCAGATATTGTTTGCTTCCTTGAACAGGACTGCTCTTGGTCTCTTTTCTAAGTTGGTGAGTCAGGGGTGAAGCAATTAAATAGTTTAAAATAAATTGTTATAGTTTGTAAATGTAATTTTTTGTGTATTTTGTTTTTGACAGCCGATTTATTTTGCATATTCCCAGCGAGGAAAGAGACAATGCAATCCGAGTGTGTTTTCAGATTGAACTTGCCCATTGGTTTTACTTGGATTTCTACATGCAGAACACACCAGGATTACCTCAGTGTGGGATAAGAGACTTTGCAAAAGCTGATATCCTTTTCATTAATATCATAACTGTCTTTCATTCTTGTTAATAAAATATTTCAGCACAAATTTCCTTTTGCTTGTCTTTGAGACTTTTAACCTACTGGATAACATATCCTTGACTTGTAAATATGGTCAAATATACATAGTAAGGACTAGGGATGTAGCTGTATGGTAGAAGGCTTGCCTAGCATCATTGAGGCCCTGGGTTGCCAAAAAAAGTTTTTTTTTGTGTGTGTATGACATAATTTAGTAGTCTTATTTCTACATTAGGACTCCTTAATGTACATTGATTGGAAATAAATTTGGGCTTTTTTGTAAACAACGTATTTTTATAATTGATCTGTTTTTACTTGATTCTGACTGTATCATTTAACTAGGTAATCTTTAAAGAGATGACTTTTCCAATTTATTTAGAAATTTCTTAAATAATTACTGAATATTTACTATGAGCCATAAAAGTTAATAATCATGAGTTCTGCAGCCATGTTCCCTCTGTTAGTATCTTGTCTTTCCTATTAACCAGCTGTGTATATTTGGGCAAATTTTGGGACTCTTCTGTACCTCTTTTTGCTCTTCTGTAGATTGTTCATATGGCTTTTCTTCAGTAAGCACTCAGTGGTGTGGATATTTAAGATGCTTGAATTCTTTCATCAGTCTAACTTCCCTCTGTCCTTTTCTTCAAAGTACTGGGTAGTCCAGTAATGAAGATGTAAGACTCAAAATAATTTGGTTTGTGATTTAAGGAAATCAATTGTCAAGAATTTTAATAAAAAATTAGAAATGATAGTTATCAATTATGGCATGTTCTAAGCTTTTTCACATTAAATATATTATCAAATAAAAATGATACAAATTTCTGCTATCATTGTTGAATTGAAGTACTATTTTTTAAATAGGAGGAGGGTAAAAGATTTATGGGGAGATTGATGTCTTTTTATTACTTGTTCATTATGGACTTGGGCAACTACTTAACAGATAATTTTCTTTCTTTTTTTCTTCCTGATTTCATGAAGGTTGTGTTTAGTTAAGGGTGGAAGGGACATTTAGACCATAAGCAAGTAAACCCATAAATAAGGTGTTTTTATAAGTATTACAAAGATGGTGGAAGAGTGATGTGATTAGAAATGGCTAATACTAAGGGACTGGGATTACTTTAGATAATGGTCTCTCAGTGTTGGTGTTATTAACATTCTGTTTTAGCTTTTGACTTTTTAAAAATTATATCATTCACATAACAGAATTTTCTTTTTTTTAAAAGTGTACAGTTAGTTGTTCTTAGTATGTCATAGATATGTGGAATGATCATCGTTATCTAATTCCAGAGCATTTTTATCACCCTATGGGGGAAAAAAGCCAATTTATTCCCTTCTTCCCTCTCCATGCCATTCATTCACATCCTGGCAGCTGCCGATCTGTTCTCTATCTTTAGCAAATACTTTTTAACTGTAATTGGCAAATGTATTTTGAATTGTAGTCAGTTGGTTCAGTCAATTTGTTTTTTTTGTGAGGGTGTTGGAATAGGGAAAAATTGAAAAATGAAGCAAATAGTTTCCAAACTTAGTTGGTTAATTTCTCATTTAATATTTTTATCCTTTTTTCTTTTTCTTTTTTTTTTTTTTCAATTTGAGTCAGGACCTTGCTGTCTCCAGATTCCTGCTCTCAAATGATCCTTCTCAGCCTTCGCAACAGCTGGGACTCTAGGCTTGTGCAACTACATCCAGTTTGTTTTTCTTTTTAAATAAATTTAATGGATAGAAAAGTCAGATAATTTTTATGATGAAAGTTTCATCTTGTGGGGAGATAGATGTACCTTAAAAGTACTAGTAACAGCATAGAGAAAAGGAAGAGAAAACAACAAAACTGGATATGTATCCTGATTATAGATAACCACTGCAAGTTATCTATGTTATTAGGGTCTTTTTACATTAGTTTCTCTATGGTTAAGTTTAAAATGGAAAAAATATCATTCAAAATTTATGCTTTGGTTAGATTTTTTAAAAATCTGTGATGACTTTGTAATACATAAATAAGGACTTTTACTAAACATGTAAAGTAGGACCTTTATTGGGAAATACCTTTCAGAATCTTAGAAAGCCCCTCTGGAACCACAGGTGTTGTGGGATGGTTAATGTCATATCCAAATTTTCATCTTATTTTTTCCTCCCCAAGAGAAGGGAATAATTTTATTGAGATTAGCTTTGTGCCCATCTTTTCATTTTGGTGTTATCATAGATAGTTGACTTTGGGATTTGCCAAAGACCTTTTTGGTTCTTGTTAGAGCTATAAAGCCAGGACATATTTTACAATACAAAATTGTAGGGCTGGGGCTGGGGATGTGGCTCAAGCGGTAGCGCGCTCGCCTGACATGCGTGCGGCCCGGGTTCGATCCTCAGCACCACATACAAACAAAGATGTTGTGCCCACCGATAACTGAAAAATAAATATTAAAATTCTCTCTCTCTACCTCTCTCTACCTCTCTCTCTCTTTAAAAAAAAAAATTGTAGGGCTCATAAAATTCCGATTTAATTAAATGAATTTAATGTTATGTGTTTGCCCAAACATCTCTTTTAATGTTAACATGCTTACTTAAAGGTTCTTTTGAGTTTGACACTTCTTATACTACCAGTTCTACTACCTTTTCTTAGTCTGTTACAAAAATTCCTGTGTTATGTTGAAATATTTTTTGACCCTAATGCAAGTGTACAATTTGGGCTTTTCTCTATATCCTAATGCATATATATAAAGTTTCTTCTGTTTTTAGTAACCCACAGTAAGTTTAAGTAGTTCTACTACAAGTATGGTCTCTGAAATTAAGTGCTAGTATTTCATATATGTGGCCTTGTGAATAATTGAAAATATGCTCATATTATATGTCTTTATATTAACATTAAATTGAAAATACAGAGAAAACAAGTTTTTACAAAGGATTTGGGAATCCTTAAATATAAATTATAATTTTCACCACACTTTTTGTAATTAAGAGGATCACAGTGATGAGGCTTTTGAAGGCACAGAATATCAGAAGGCTGAGCATACCATTTCATGGTTTGGGGTTTTGGATCTTTTTTCCCCCTAGTACTTTACATTGTCCAATTTTAGGATAGCTTAATACACAGTTTCTTTTGAAACTTGCTATACATTCCTTAATACCCAGATTTACCTTCCTCTATAATACTTGGTAAATATAAATCTTTAAAATGTTTTCTCATTATAAAATCAATACATAGATATGTTTAAGAAATAGAAAAGTAGAAAATAGTGTGTACATCCTAGTTCTACTTTTTAGAATTGACTGCTTTATTTTTTTCCTCTTTCTTCCTTTTAGCAATATGCATGTACTTGCTTCCTTTTAGCAATGTACTTGTGCTTCTGCTTCTTGCTGTCAGTTTCAGTGTCAGTTGACTCTGATGTGATAAATATTTGAGATGTGGATTCCAAGTTCATTTGTATTAACTCAGGGATCTAGGACTCTTAAGTATTCAAAATTTACTTGATTTGTTTCTAGGCTAAATGGAGAAATTAACAGTGATTTGTTCAAGAGAAAACAAATGTGGAAAAAGCAAAAAGGTTAAAGTGAAGGTTTGAGTAATTTCATATAAAATACACAATTGACTTAAATATAGGGCTCTTTCTGTAAATAATTTCTCAAGCTCTATTAAGGGAGGAAGTAGTTTCCTTAACACTTATTTATACTCTTCAATCATTGTCCATTTTTGCTGCCTCAAGGTGAAGATGTGGAAAAAATTTTGGATGAATGGAAGGAATATAAAATGGGAGTACCAACATATGGTGCAATTATTCTTGATGAGACACTTGAAAATGTGAGTGTAATAAAAATAAGATTTTTTTAGTGAAGTGGTCATCAACTGTCAGTTTTTAGCCTATTAACATTTGTTATATAGTATTCTGAATTAAGAATGAATGAATCTTAGATGTTTAGTACTTGAAAGGCCAAATTTTCCATGTTTTATCTACATTCTGTATCTTAAGATTTTATATTATTGCAGTTATAGCTTAGTGAACATTGTTATTTCATTTTTGAAAAAAATATTTTTAAATACAATGCTTTCCTTTGCACTAATAGTAGTATATTTAGACTCATGGAATATACCTATACCAAATGAAATGCTATATGAAATTATTGGTGCTAATAGAAAATCACCTTTGATTTTAGAAAAGAGCATAGGAAAGGGGGAGTAAGTTTGATTTTTATTTCTGCTTGTATTGTAGGTACTACTGGTTCAGGGGTACTTAGCAAAATCAGGCTGGGGATTTCCAAAAGGAAAAGTAAATAAAGAAGAAGCCCCTCATGATTGTGCTGCTAGAGAGGTAAGTTATTGAAGTTTGAAACAGTAAATTTGGCTCTTAGTTTCCAATGTTTTTAAGCTTTGTTAGAGATACTCTTGGACAGTCTTAATACTGTTTCCAAAACTTGAGTACATGAGTTAACTTTTGATATAACCAGCAGTTGTTTTGTCTGCATCTCTGTTATTCTCATGTGTTTCATTGTTTATTTTTAAATAAACAATGTCTTTCATTGTTTATTTTTAAAGTAATCTCTTTTGCTTCTTTCTTTATGATGATATATTTTCCATCTTTGACTTAACAATTGGATTGGCAACTGGTAAAACTTTTTGGTTATTATATTCCTTGTCTTGTTTTATAATTTTAACTTTTAGACAAGTGTGCAATTCAGGGTTTTCTAAGAAATTGTATTTGTTGCTCAAAAACCTGTTGCAAATTATCCTTTTTTTTTTTTTTTTTTTTTTTTTAAGTCTATCACCAGCTAGCTTTGTCTATAGGACCTGAAGTTTAGAATGGATATCTCAAATTTGTTCTTACTTAAAATTCTATTTTACCAGTTAGCTGTAGTCCATAGTAGTCTCTGAACTTTAATATCAACAAATGTCATTATCATTCATTGGCATTAATTAATAATACCTTGAGTACTGTGTACTACCCAGTTATTTATTTATTTTTAGTTGTTCATGGACCTTTATTTTATTTATTTATATGTGGTGCTGAGAATCAAACTCAATGCCTCACACATGCTAGGCAAGTGTTCACCGCTGAGCTACAGCCCTAGCCCCAGTTTTTTATTCTTTATCACAGTATACTTTATCCTTGAGATTTGAGAAGTTGACCTGATGGAAATATGATATAATTGAAAGAAGACTGGCTGAGGAGCAGAAAGACTTTTATTTCGGTATAGGCTTTGTTACTTAATAGACTAGAGTCTTTGGGGAAGTCATTTAACCTCTGTAAAATGAATCTATTTATTTATTTATTTGGCACTGGGAATTGAACTCAGGGGCACTCAACCACTGTGCCACATCCAAATGAATTTATTAGCCACATCTAAATGAATTTATTAAGGAGAGTCACTCATGGGTTTTTCATAACTAGAAGTATTATTCTTGAGGAAAAAAAATCTAAAGTGATAGTGATTTCGAGATTTTTTTTTTTAAGATGGTAATATGGATTTGGGGGCATGTTTTATTAGAAGCCATTGCCTTATATGTTTTGTAGTAGTGTATATTGCCTAGTTTAAATTTGCATATAACTGTTAGGAATAAAAGTTCAAATTCTTATAAACTACTAGTGGTTAATTTACCACAGAAAAACTGTTAGTGGGATTTACATTGGAGCAGGATTAAAAGAATGATTAGAAGTACTGTGTATTTTAAATTCAGTCTGAAGCAAGTTAGTATTTCTACAGCTTATAGATAGAGTGGTTGTATTCAAGTAAGTGAAGGTTTATGTACAACCGAAACTTGTTGGGGAGAAGGTGGGAAGTTAACACATCCCCTGAGAGCTTTTCCTTTGCTTTCTGTAGGTGATGGGGGTACTATGGAGCAGTTTCTTTATATCTTCCAACTTAGTAGTTCTCTTACTCATAAGAAAGGACAAAATAAGTACCATGATATACTACTTAAAGGAATTGATCTGCCAGTCAAGTACATATAATTAGACTACCCTTAACCCAGCAAGGAAGTCATCAAGTTCTGGAAAGGACATTCCATTAATTGGAATTGCCAGAAATTTAGGTTCAACTGGGTGCAATTTCTATAATTGAATATTCTTGGATGAACATGGGGAAAATCAATTATCTCAGCTTGCAAAACTGAACTGCCCCATACCCAAGGCATTTAATGCATCCTTGCTAGCACCCTCTCCCAACAAGTTTTGTATACCATATTGTAAAGAATCAGAACAATGTAGAAATAGGATATTTAAGGAAAGACAGAAGAGCAGTTAACTTATCAATTGAAGCATTCAGTTTTCTCTTTGGTTTATCTTAATTTTCTGCTCTGGGTTACTAAGATAAAAGGTTCCTCTGTCCATGTAGTAATAATTTTAGTAATAATTATAACTCATCAGAGTTTGTAAGAAAATAAATAAACTTTATTCTTAAGGCATGAGAATTGGGACAATAGAGTGTGGATGATAGAACCTAAGGCGAGTCTTCTGGGGGGGAAGATAACGAGAAGTTGAGTGTTCTTAATCCAGAAAACTCCAAAATCGGAAACACTTTTGGTTGCAAGCAGTTCAGAAAGGAGATACTAAACCTGTGTTACAGGAGGCTGTTATTTCCATTTTAGAGATTTGGGAATTGAGAAACAAAGCAGGTAAGTAACAAGCCTAAGGTCTGATAGTAAGCAGCACAACAGGAATATAAAGCTTGATAATGACTTTAGAGTCCATATACTTGGTGACTGTAATATAATTGCTACTCAGGGTAATTTATAAATGGGTAAATATTTATGAAAATAGAAGGAATTATTTTAAAAATATCTATCTATATATATTTTTAACATTTACCTGTTTGTTTGGGTGAACATGAATTTGTTTTTTCCTATTGGAGAATTTTGTTTTTCTGTGAGGGAAGCACGGACATTCTGAGGAGCCAGAGTCCCTTAATTTCAAGGGGAAAAAATGTTTCCCTGTGTCTTTTTTTTCCCTCTTTTAAAATGTTTAATAAAAAACATTATATTTATACATACTAGTTGGGTTCATTTTGGCATATTCATAGATGCACGTAACACAGTTTGCTCCATTTCAATCATATCCTCTTGTAAAGGAACTTGGCAGAAAATATTTTTAATATCTATAGTTTTTTGGGTCTTGCTTTCATCCCTGATTTTTAAATTGTCACATTTTTCATATAAGGAGAAAGTTTTAGGGAATTAAGGTGGAGTGCTTTAGTTGTTTGAGCAATCATAATATCAAAGGTTGGGTGTTTTAAGCCATAGAAATTTGTTTTTCAACAGTTGTGGAGACTGGGAATCCAAGATCAAGGTTGCCAATTGATTGGGTTCTTGGTGGGGGCTCTCTTCTGGCTTGTGGACAGTAACTTTCTAGCTGTGTGTTCACATGGTCTTTCCCCAGTCGTGTGCTTACATGCTTCTGGTGTATCTTCCACTTATAAAGGTACGAGCCCTATCAAATTAGGATCACACTGGTATGTGTCTTATTTAACCTTTATGACTCCTTTATGTTCTTCTAACTATAGTCATAATG
Organism: Callospermophilus lateralis; assembly: GCF_048772815.1. Taxonomy (NCBI): domain Eukaryota; kingdom Metazoa; phylum Chordata; class Mammalia; order Rodentia; family Sciuridae; genus Callospermophilus; species Callospermophilus lateralis. Next base: position 46,400,869 of record NC_135309.1, read on the forward strand.
GGAGTTAGACATTCAACCTGTGAATTCTTTTTTGGTGGTGGCAGGGGGAGGGTGGATAGGATGCAATTCAGTCCATAACAGTTGCCATTTTTGAGTGATGAAAAATATTCATTTAGCAGTTAGAAATGTAATATGTCTTTCTGCCACTTGGTGGTACTATAGTATAATAGAAGAAGTACTGTCTGAAAGCAGGAGACCATTAATTAAATCTTAGCTGAAAACCAGATTGTTACCCATTCTTCATAATAGTTTATTAATACTTCACTTTTTAAATTTTCACTCATACTAATATGAAGGGAGAGATTTTTGTCCTGATTTTCTAGCTACCAATTACTCTTAGTTTGATGTCTTAAAACACTTTTCTTTTCCCTTGCTTTTAAGGTATACAGTGATACCATAGGGTGCTTATCCTTATTTAAGTTGATAGTAAAGTTTTTTGGTTGTTTTGGGTTTTTTTTATGTGTGTGTTGCCAGAGATTGAACCTAGAGCTTCAGGCATACTACTAGGCAAGTATACTGTACGTTGAGCTACATCCCCAGCCTGATAATAAAGTTTTTATTTGGGTTTTTATAGCATTGCTAGTTTTATTAATGTCAGTATTTCATTATATATGGTAGTGTGCGGTTGTTTTGTTATGCTGTAGCAGAATTCGAAACATTCTTGAGAGTTCTGTTTGTGGGTTGAGCTTCAAGAAGTGGTGGCAAACAAACTTCTCAAAAAGGTATGAATCAATACTAGTGAAAAGCTAAGGGCAGTCATGTATAGTGGTTCCCAATCTTCTCTTAACTTTTGGTTTGCCATTGTTAATAGGGTTCTTTCTGATCAGTTTTAGTGAAAGTAGAATAAGGGCAGAAATAGGAAAATAATGTTTTAGATATTGTTGAAAACAGGTGTTAGGATAACCTCAAGTGTATTTTTGTTATTATGGTAAAACCTCAATTGCTTTTGAGAACAGGCAAACCATACTTGGCACTTCACCTGTCGTCTCAATATTTTATAATGTTGCTTATTATTTGGCAAAACAACATCTTGTATTGTAGTGAAGTTGACTGTGCCTTTACACATATTAATTAATAGCATTTATATAGAGGAACTCTAATTTATTTTCTTGTGGTAGGCTTATAGGATAAAGATTATAGGCAGAGCATTTCATTGTCTTTTTGCACTGTTGCTTCTTTGGGTAACGTTTTTTAACATTTTGTTTAGGTGGGTATTTTTTTTTTAAATTAATTTTTATTGTTGGTTGTTCAAAACATTACATAGTTCTTGATATATCATATTTCACACTTTGATTCAAGTGGGATATGAACTCCCATTTTTACCCCGTATACAGATTGCAGAATCACATCAGTTGCACAACCATTGATTTACATATTGTCATTCTGGTGTCTGTTGTATTCTGCTGCCTTTCCTATCCTCTACTATCCCCCCTCCCCCCTCTCCTCCCCTCTTCTCTCTGTACCCCCTCTACTGTAATTCATTTCTCCCCCTTATATTTTTCCCCCTTTCCCCTCACTTCCTCTTGTATATAATTTTGTATACCCCTGAGGGTCTCCTTCCATTTACATGCAATTTCCCTTCTCTATCCCTTTCCCTCCCACCTCTCATCCCTGTTTAATGTTAATCTTCTTCTCATGCTCTTCTCGTGCCTACTCTGTTCTTAGTTACTCTCCTTATATCAAAGAAGACATTTGGCATTTGTTTTTAAGGGATTGGCTAGCTTCACTTAGCATAGTCTGCTCTAATGCCATCCATTTCCCTCCAAATTCTATGATTTTGTCTTTTTTTAATGCAGAGTAATACTCCATTGTGTATAAATGCCACATTTTTTTTATCCATTCGTAGGTGGGTATTTTTATCTGATAACTTTTTTTGTGTGTGTGGTGCTGGGAATTGAATCCAGGGCCTTGTGCATGCGAGGCAAGCACTCTGCCAACTGAGCTATATCCCCAGCCCCTATCTGATAACATTTGTTAAGTTAAAGCTGTTCCATATTGCCAGGAAAATGCACTGTGTATCATAATGAAGGAATGGATTTTGATTTTCAGGATCTATGGTGTTTAGGTTTTTAATCTTTAGTATTTGTACATAAGGTCAGTCATTAAAACCTTTTCTTGGTAAATATTTTTTTAATACCTTTATTTGGTTTTTATGTGGTGCTGGAGATTGAACCCAGTGCCTCACACATGCAAGGCAAGTGCTCTACCACTGAGCCACAACCCCAGCCTTCTTGGTAAATATTTGATGAGAACAAATGTGTAATTTTGGAGGCAAATTGTCTTTATCACATAGAATAAAGGAGAAGTTTTGTCTTTGTCTTTTGTAGGGATGAAGGGAAAGCTCCTTTGCTCGTTGAAAGTTTACTAGAATTAATTGACACCAGATTTAACAGGAGAAAAATATAAATTTATTTAATGTACATGGGGAAAATCACAATAGAGTGATTACCCACTAACTCTGTAAGGTTTAGATGCAGTTGACTTTCAGAGGACCTAAATGATCTTTTGGAGGAACAGATGTGCCAAGACAATTCTACCATTTATTAATGATTCTCTTTGGAAGCATTAATGGATCCAAGGTGGTGAACATAGTTTGTGACAAAGCCTCTCCAGCTGTGGTTCCATTCCTCAATCTCCCTTTGTGGAATATGAATTTAATTAATGAAACCTCTGGAAGTGGACTGAAGGCAATTGTTTTGGGGGACTGTTTTTTGTAGGCAGATAAGGGAATATTGAATAAGGCCTTTTTCAGTGTCCCGTGGTCTGCAAGGGCTTTTAATTTAAAATAGTGTACTGGAGTGAAATTCTCTTTGTGAAGAAATTCTCTGGGCTCCTTCATTTTATTCTGGATTTGGTTGTATAGGGCTTGAAGCACCCTGTGTGAGTGCTGGTGGCTATTTTCATGTTGACTTATACCTCTTCTTCCTGTGTGATTCTTGGCTGTAGCCATTTGTATGTTTAAATGGGATATCTTTTTTTAAATCTACCTGGCAAACTTCAATTGTCTTTTAAGTCTTAGCTCCAGTGTATCCAGCAGAATAGGTCATTCATGACAACTCTGCCCAAAGCTATTAGGTAACCTCCTCCTACCTCTTTGTATTAACATTGTATTATAATCATGTTTTTCGTTTTTTAGACTGAACTCTTTAAAGGGAAGTGCTTGATTTATTCATCCCTGAGTTCAGTGCTTAGGATAGTACCTGTGACTTACTAAGCACACAGTACATATTTAAATGAATTTACTGAAAGGTGTAAACATGTTAGTAAGATGTGACGCCATAAAAACTGCATTAATAATGAGAGTTCAAATATAGAGAAAAATAGAGTAATACAAAGAATAGGTTCACTAGTTAATTTTTTTTTTTTTAAGAAAGAGAGAGAGAGAGAATTTTTTAATATTTATTTTTTAGTTTTCGGCGACACACATCTTTGTTTGTATGTGGTGCTGAGGATCAAACCCCGGCCGCACGCATGCCAGGCGAGCGCTCTACCGCTTGAGCCATATCCCCAGCCCACTAGTTAATTTTTTGCAATATTTACTTTGTTACTTTTGAATATATGCATGGTTTTTATTATTGCTGAATCCTTCAAGAGGAAATAGCATACCTAATGTCCCTTTGCTCCTAACTACTTTTAAGAACAAGGAATTCTCTTGGGATAATGGCCCTGTAATTTATCAAATTCAGGAATCTAACATTGATATGGTACTATTATGTAATGGACACTTCATATTCAAATCCACTAATTACTCATTTTGATCCTTTAAAAGTTTCCACCCTCTCACCCATCCAAGATCCTACTTAGGTTCATTTATTACATTTGCATTTAATTAATTTATCTCTTTAGTTTCCTTTAATCTGAGGTAGTGCCTTAGTCTTCCTTCTGTACTGTTTTTTAAATTAATGATGAATTCAGTTAGATAGTATTTGTAACACAAAGATCACAGAACTCTGCCCACAAAGGATTTTGTATTACACAGTTTACTTTTAGTTTAGTTTCTAATTATTATACAGCTTTACATGACTAGTTGTGTATAATTATTTCTGATAATTCAAAGGGAACTAAAGAGGCAAACTGGAGCTTCTGGGTACTTGAATAAACAGAGTTTCCTGAAGAATGGCATACCTTCTCCCATACCTCACTAGATGCATCTCTTCATCTGTATCCTTAATAACAAGCTGGTAAATATATTAAAAAGAAAAATTAAGAACCATAGATGAGGTATTTTTAAAACTGTTTTTGTTTTGAAGCTAAAATACGTGAACTACACTAATGTTAACAGATAAATCATTTTTATATGTTCATATTCTTGTGAAACCACCAGTGGTGCACCACAGAGGAGTCTTTCCTGACCCTTCCCATTCAATATCCACTTATTCCTTACTTCCTGAAGACTCACTGTTTTGACTTCTACATTGCTTGCTCTTAAACTTCATACAGATAGAATATTGCAGTAGGTACTTGTTTTAGTCACTTTTTTTTGTTGTTGTTGCTGTGACTAAAAAATCTGACCAGAACAATTGTAGAGGAGAGTTTATTTAGGGGCTCATGGTTTCAGAGGTCTCAGTCCATAGATAGCTGGCTCCATTCTTTGGGGCTCCAGTTGAGGCAGGATATCATGGCAGAAGAGCATGGCAGCGCGGAAAGAGAATGGCAGATGGAAGTAGCTAACATGATCAGAAAGCAGAGAGAGTCCACTGACCAGGTACAAAATACATACCCCCAAAGCCACACCCCAGTGCCCACCTCCTCCAACCAAACATGATTACCACTCAGTTAATCCCTATCAGGGGATTAATTCACTTTTGGGCCAAGACTCTCAAAACCTAATCATTTCTCCTCTGAAATGGGAACAGCTCACATCTAAACCATAACAGTATTTATTTTGTGTTTGACTTCTTTGGCTCAATTTAATTCTAAGAGATCTCCCTGTTGTTGCATGTATTTAGTACTTGCTTCTTTTTATTGTTCTGTGTATTCCAATGTACATATATATCACAGTTCTTTGTTTTATGCATTGCATTGTTTTCAGTTTTTGCTACTATAAATAGAACTGTTGTAGACCTGGGTGTTGTGGCATATGCCTGTAATCTCAGCAGCTCTGGAGGATGAGGCAGGAGGATTATAGGTTTGAGGCCAGCCTTAGCAATTTAACAAGACCCTGTCTCAAAATAAAACAAAAAAGGGCCAAGGATGTATCTCAGTGTTAGGTGCCCCTGAGTATCATCCTCAGTAACCCCCACCCCACACAATAAATGCTGTGACATTTATTGTATAACATTGTTATACATGTCCTTTAATGGAAATAAATCCTTATTTTCTTTAAGACTGGATTTGCTGAGTCATGGAGAAGCTGCTGTTACTAGTTTTCTAAGTGGTTGTACCAATTTACATTCCTAACAGCAATGTAGGAGAATTCTAGTTGTGCTGCATTCTGCCCTATACATCAAATTATCAAATTAAATTTTTTGTAATGGTGTGTAACATTATGGCTTTAATTTGCATTTTCCTGAAGTTTAAGGATATTGAATGCCTTTTCATGTTCTTAATCGTTTGATTATCTCATTCATTAAGTACCTATCTATGTGGTACCCATTTCTTTAATGACAGGTTTCTTGTCTTCTTGTTATATACAAATTTTTAATATATTCTGAATGTGAGTGTCTTATAAGTGCCTTCTGGTTTATATTTTCCCTGTTGATTCTCTTAATGGTGTATCATTGATGAAAAGAAACAATTTCATGATCATTAACATGTAAACTCTTAGGTAACTAGCCTTGTTATAAATATAAATAATTTCATGATCATAGACATGTAAACTTTTAGGTAAACTAGTCTTGTTGTAATTAGAATCCATAAAGATTAATTTATAATGAGTTTTGTTTTGTTGGTGCTGGGAGTTTGACCCCAGAGCCTTGAGCATACCCTCTGACACTCATCTGTTCCCCTAACCCCATCAAAACATTTTTAAGCTCTGTCTCAAGCAATAGATTAGACCTTAATTTCAAAGTAAAGGAAAAAACCAAAGCATCTGGTTGTTCTTTTGCTCTAATGGAAATGCTCAGACAGCATGCATGAGTCATGAAACAAATCCACATAATTTACTGTTTGCTTACATTGTCTTAAGTGTGTAAATGTTAAAACTTGGGGAAGTGAGAAACAACGAAACCTCTAACACCAAGCCTTCAGAATTTTAAGCTGAGAAAGATATATTGTTTTAATATGTTTGAACTTCAGCAATAAGCTCTACATTAGACTGTTTATATATTTACCTGCAATGTCAGTGTTACATATAGAGAAACAGTACAAAACAATTTTTTAACATATACTACTTCTGAATCTAGTCTTATTTCTGGAAGTAGTAAATACAAATAATCTCATTTTCTGAATTTTTCATTGAGATAAATATATTTTAATGGACTGGATGTCTAAAAGCTAAAATTGAAAATTTTAACCAAATTTGTTATTCCTAGGTCTTTACTAAAGGATAGTTTTGAAGTGAGCGTATTCATCGAGTTCTTAAAAAATTAAGAACAAAAGGTATAACGTGCTTATGAGTATACATAAATGATAATACAAATGGTTTGGGTGTTGGAGAGTTTAATTGGAAGTCCCAGACCACACATTTCTGATAGAAGTATAGATGTGCCCCTACTGAGGAAAGTAGAAAGAATACACGTGACTAATCAGACAAAGGGAAAAGCAAAAGGATTGGATAGAAGTAGCTCTTTCATAACTGTACCTTGAAAAAGAGGCCTGTGCAGGTGTTTAATCTGTCTTTCTGATTTGTTAGGACGTGTTGAAACTATAGAGAAGAGGAAGAGCTCTGTCATCAAAGATTCACTGTCGTTTCTAACCCCTGAGAATGTACAAGCCCCCCTGTAGATTTTGGAGGTCAAATGGGGAAAGACTTTTTCAGTAATGTGGATGTTAATAAATGGAGACTTAAGGCTGGAATAAAGTAATGATTTTTTATTTTAAACCAAATTACAGTATGTTAATCAGACTAAGCATGACTTCCATCTCTGGTTAAAGGAAAAATGAAAGGTTTAGATGTAATATTAATTCTCGAGATTAATTCCCATTCCCCTGGTTTTTCTTTTTCCTACTCCCTCAGCCTTTGAGGCATAGTCAAGGCAAGGCAGTTTTAGAACCATTAATTCAGTTCCTTTTATTTCTTCCCTCTTTCTCTTGTTTGTTACCATGTAGGTAGGTCTTTCCACCTTCCCCAGTATGAGTTCATTTATACTTCTCACGGTTCTTTTCACTTCTTTTGCATTTATGCTATCTCTTCCCTAATACCAGGTATACATGCATACAAATGTGAATGTAGCTTTACCTTTGGAACCTGTTTGTTTAATGAGCTTCTATCACAGTTCAACTTTCATGTTTGAAAAATAGTTGTATTTGTAGCTTGATATGTGTTCAAATTTTTGGACTTTGTAAATAAAATCTATATGTGGTCTTCAGTAGGTATTTTTTTTATAGATTGAAAGTCATTGATGTATTCTAACATCTGCCTTCATTTAATAGATTAAGAAAGTAAATAGATTTTTCCATAATCAGTTTATTAGAGGCAGAGCTAGAACTAGACCTTGAATCTTCTCTCTTTAGTTTTTTCATTTTAATTACCTGGATATTTCTGAATTTTTGTCTTTGAAATAAATTTTGATGAACTAGAGTCATAACAGTTAAAATTGAAGATTTCATCCAAATTTATTTCTAGGTCTTTGAAGAAACTGGTTTTGATATCAAAGACTATATTTGTAAGGATGATTACATTGAACTTCGGATCAATGACCAACTTGCTCGTTTGTACATCATTCCAGGAATTCCAAAAGACACTAAATTTAACCCAAAAACCAGAAGAGAAATTCGGGTATGTAACAGTTGAGAATATTTGCATGTTGCTGAACAGTATCCTATTGAATGATGTGAGAAATTCCTTTTAGAAAGTCATTGATAATAATTAACTAAATGAATTTTTTTTTTCCTTTCAGAATATTGAGTGGTTCTCCATTGAGAAATTGCCCTGTCATAGAAATGATATGACCCCCAAATCCAAACTTGGCTTGGCACCTAACAAATTTTTTATGGCCATTCCCTTTATCAGGTTTGTTCGTATGTGTTGAAATATAAAACCAATCTTCATGATTCTGATATTTAACATTTTAAAAGTGAAATTTTTAATGTTTCCATAGACCATTAAGGGACTGGCTTTCTCGAAGATTTGGGGATTCTTCAGATAGTGATAATGGATTTTCCTCTGCTGGTAGCACACCCGCGAAACCCACTGTGGAAAAATTGAGGTAAAGAAATATATTTATGAAATTCATGAGAGTTTGTAGTACAGTAGCATTTTGATTCTAAAGTTTGTAGAGGTATAAGATTCCTTCTTACAGGTACTATTTTGTTACTAATCTCATCAATAATAGAAGATTTTTTAAGCTTTTTGTTGTTGTAGTTGAACACAATACCTTTATTTTATTTATTTATACTTTTAGGTGGTGCTGAAGATCAGACTCGTATGTGCTAGGCAAGTGCTCTACAGCTGAGCCACAATCCCACCCCTTAAAGCATTTTTGATGAGATGAAAAAGGTTAATTGAAGTTAGAAAGTAGCTTTAGGCATATTTTTAAATGGAACACCCAAGAGAATACCAGCTTTTCAGATGGACAGATGTAACACTAGGAAAAGAAAAAAAAAAAGTGTGTGTTTATGGTATGTTCATGTTCTACTTTAGAAATGAGTTTCTGAAGATGGTTGAATGGGGTTATGTTGAGGTCTGTTTTTGTATAGGGAGTTCGGGATGCTGATGAATAGATTCAAGGATAGAAATGAGACTTGGGCTTGCTCGCTTTTCTTTTCTTTCTTTTTTTTTTTAACATCTTTCTTAGCATCAATTATGTATTATTAAGAGAAACTATTACATGGATGTGAACCATGAAGAGTATTTACTTGCTTGTAACTTAATTGCATCCAGATCACAATCATAGTCAATTGGGAGTAACTTGCTTAAATAGGGATATATTTTTGCAATCAACTTATCATAACTTTGCCTTTGTTAAATTCTGAGGGAGTCAATTTTTGCTTTTTCTGTAATCTGCATGTACTGATTTATTTTTTGTAGAACTTCAAAAATTAAAAAATAGGAGTAAACCACATCTGTAGTTAGTATTTTTTTCAAATATGTAGCACTTCATTTCAGTTGGGTTTTATGAGGACAAGAGCTTGGACCAAATGCTTTAAGAATTATTTCTGCCTTTCAGAGTCTATGATTATAACTACCAAATTAAATTCCACTGAAAATAAGTAAAACTGTGGAAGGAATAAGAACGCAGTTGGTATTAAAAGGAAATAAAGAAATTACTAAAAAGTTATGAAAAGTTACGTTACAGTGTTTCTTTAAAAATGTGTATATGTCATCTTTGGGAGAATCTTTTAGGGTTTGTGTTCTTGTTGAGGGGGTAGAGATGATAAAGCAATCTGTAACCAAATACAGGTTGCATATGGAAGTGGTAATGCTGATTAATTAGCATGCTGATTAATGCCTATGATGATGTGTTGGAGGAAATGTCTCAATTTTATCTAAATAAAGGATAGAAACACTGAAGTTTTATTGTAGGTCTTAAGTGGAAAAGGAGTAGAACATTTAAGTATTATTCTGAGGTAATCTTACTGTGATGTGGTTTTGGGCATCAGTGACTGTATATATCTTATAATAATATTTTTATGTGATATTGCAAACTGTTGTTTCAAGTATACTTTTTAGAATCAGATTTTTTTTTTTTTTTGGTATAATTTGACATCGGATCTTAATTTAATTTACTCATCCTTTGTCTTGTGCCCCTGAATTTTTTGCTTTAGAAAATAGCTTTATTTCTCAGATCTTCTTGTATCATGGGTAAAGTTCATAACTGACCTGTGTAAATAAAATTCCATACTTGAAGCCTTCTAGTAAGAATCTGAATTGTCTGTTCTATTAGAGGAAAAGTTCATGTATAGTTCTTTAACTTACTTTGTTTCAACTAAATTTAGAAAGAATTACTTCATATTTTAAAGAATATAATACTTATAGGAAGGAGATGATATGGATAATTAGAAAAATCTGGGATGAAAAACAATAGGTTATAATTTGTTCAAGAAAGTTTTTGAACAACAACATGCATCTCTTTAGGGGCAGGGCATAAAATAATAGGTAAACAGGCAAGAATCTTTACCCTCCTCAAACTTATATTTTGCTGGGGAGAGATGCACAATAAATAAGAAAATGAAATATGTAGTCTATAAGTCAGATTGTCAAGGTGTTAAAAAATTATAAATAAAATTTTCTCATCTGATTTTTATTTTTTAAATCTTGGTGTAGTCGAACCAAATTCCGCCACAGTCAGCAGTTGTTTCCTGAAGGTTCTCCTGGCGACCAGTGGGTAAAACACAGACAGCCACTGCAGCAAAAGCCATACAATAGCCATTCTGAAATGTCTGACCTTTTAAAAGCAAAGGTGAGTGATATACATTTAAAATTTTTGAGTAATTTGCATCATTTGGCATTGAAGTTAATTCTTTTTTCTTTTTAATTCTAATTTGTTATATATGACAGCAGAATGCATTACAATTCATTACACATAGAGCACAATTTTCCATATCTCTGGTTTTATAGAAAGTATACTCAAACCATTTGTGTCTTCATACATATACTTAGGGTAATGATGCCCATCTCATTCCACCATCTTTTTTACCCTTGTGCCCCCTCCCTTCCCCTCTCACCCTTTTGCTCTATCTAGAATTCCTCTAATCCTCCCCAAGCTCCCCCTCCCAACCCCATTATGAATTAACCTCCTTATATCAGAGAAAACATTCGGTGTTTGTTTTTTGGGGGGATTGGTCAACTCTACTTAGCATTATATTCTCCAACTTCATCCATTTACCTGCAAATGCCATGATTTTATTCTCTTTTTTATTGCTGAGTAATATTCCATTGTGTATATATGCCACATTTTTTTTAATCCATTCGTCTATTGAGGGGCATCTAGCTCAGTTCCACAGTTCAGCTATTGTGAATTGTGCTGCTATAAACATTGATGTGGCTGTGTCCTTGTAGTATGCTGTTTTTAAGTTCTTTGGGTATAGACCGAGGAGAGGGATAGCTGAGTCAAATGGTGATTCCATTCCCAATTTTCCAAGAAATCTCCATACTGCTTTCCATATTGGCTGTACCAGTTTGCAGTCCCACCTGCAATGTATGAGTGTACCTTTTTCCCCACATCCTCGCCAACACTTATTGTTGTTTGTATGCATAATAGCTGCCATTCTGACTGGAGTGAGATGAAATCTTAGAGTAGTTTTGATTTGCATTTCTCTAATTGCTAGAGATGATGAGTATTTTTTTCATATATTTGTCGATTGATTATATAATCCTCTTCTGAGAGGTGTCTGTTCAATTCCTTGGCTCATTTATTGATTAGATTATTTGTTGTTTTGGTGCTTAGATTTTTGAGTTCTTTATATACCCTAGAGATTAGTGCTCTATCTGTGTGAGTGGCAAAAATTTGCTCCCACGATGTAGGCTCTCTATTCACCTCACTGTTTCTTTTTCTGAGAAGAAGCTTTTGAGTTTGAATCTACCCCATTTATTGATTCTTGATTTTAATTCTTGTGCTATAAGAGTCTTATTAAGGAAGTTGGGGCCTAATCCAACATGATGGAGATTTGGGCCTACTTTTTCTTCTAATAGGCACAGGTGTCTGTTGTTGAATTCCTAGGTCCTTGATCCACTTTGAGTTTTGTGCCTGGTGAGAGAGGGGGGTTTAATTTCATTTTGTTGCATATGGATTTCCAGTTCTCCCAGCACCGTTTATTGAAGACGTTATCTTTTCTCTGATGTATGTTTTTGGCACATTTGTCTAATATAAGATAACTGTAGTTATGTGGGTTAGTCTCTGTGTCCTCTGTTCTGTACTATTGATCTATCAGTCTATTTTGGTGCCAATATCTATTTCTCTATAGTACAGTTTAACGTCTAATATAGTGAGGACACCTGCTTCACCCTTCTTGCTAGGGATTGCTTTAGCTATTCTGGGTCTCTTATCAGATGGTATTTTGTTTACATTGGGATCTGTTAATGTTGTCCTTCTGCTCAAAGGAGAGGTATTAGAACCCTGCAGGGGCATTATAAGCCTATAAGGTAAAAACAGCAACGCCTTGAATCCACAGATCTAGAAAGGAAGGCACATGAGCAACATGAAAAGACAAGGGAAGAAAGCGCCCCAAGCACATCAGGATACCACATTATTAGAATCCATGGCCAGCACAGCAGATGAAATGACAGAGAAGGAGTTCAGGATGTATATAATTAAAATGTTCTGTGAATTAAAAGATGATACAAGAGAGCAAATACAGGCAGCAAAAGATTACTTCAATAGGGAGATAGACGTTCTAAAGAAAAACCAAACAAAAATCCTTGAAATAAAAGGAACAATAAACCAAATTTAAAGTTGAATTAAGAGTATCATCAACAAATTAGACCATTTGGAAGACAGGACCTCAGACAATGAAGACAAAATATATACTCTTGAAAAAAAAAGTAGACCACACGTGAAAAATGTTAAGAAACCTTGAGCAGAACATTCAAGAAACATGGGATAGCATAAAAAGACCAAATTTAAAAGAGTTATTTGGATAGAGGAAGGCTTAGAGTTTAAAACCAAAGGAATGAGCAATCTCTTCAACAAAATAATATCAGAAAATTTTCCAAACATGAAGAACAAATTGGAAAACCAAATTCAGGAGGCTTACAGGACACCAAAAGTACAAAATCACAACAGATCCACACCAAGGCACATTATAATAAAAATGCCTAGTATACAGAATAAGGAGAGAATATTAAAAGCCAAAAGAGAAAGAAATCAGATTTATATATAGGGGGAAACCAATTAGGTTATGTGCAGATTTTTCAACCGAGACCCTGAGAACTAGAAGATTCTGGAACAATATATATAAAGCCCTTTAAGAAAATGGATGCCAGCCAAGAATCTTGTATCCAGCAAAATTAAGCCTTAGATTTGATGATGAAGTAAAACCCTCCATGATAAACAAAAGTTAAAAGAATTTACAGCTAGATAACCTGCACTACAGGACATCCTTAGCAAAATATTCTATGAAGAGGAAATGAAAAACAACAATGAAATTATTCTTAGTTGACTAATTAATGATATATTATAGAGCTCTGAATTGTCGAACAAAGACTTTGATGTATCTGTCTTGTGATTTGAAGCAGGGCGGACATTCCTTATCCTTTACAACTTTGTTATAAATTCAGCTTGGCAGGTGGCACATGCCTATAATCCCAGCAATTTGGGAGACTGAAGCAGGAGGATTGTAAGTTCAAAGCCAACTTCAGCGACTTAATGATGCTCTAAGCAACTTAGACCCTGTCTCAAAATAAAAAATTTAAAATGGGCTGGGGATATGACTCAGTAGTTAAACACCCCTGGGTTTAATCCCCAGTACCAAAAAAGAAAAACAAATCTGTATAGCAAATAATAGGAACTAATATCTGATTTTAGTATATGTACTGTTAGTTAAAGGCTCATTCAAAAACAAAACAACAAATGATGGCTTCCAAGTTAAGATAAATGGGGGCTGGTAATGTGGCTCAAATGGTAGTGCGCTCACCTGGCATGTATGCGGCCCGGGTTCGATCCTCAGCACCACATACAAAGATGTTGTGTCCGCTGAAAACTAAAATAAATATTAAAAAATTCTCTCTCTGTCTTTCTCTTTAAAAAAAAAAAAAAAGTCACTTCCAAGTTAAGATAAATGGATCTATTGACTTTTTTCCAAGAGAAATGCAACATTGTATTGTAAAATTTCATTTTTGCTCTTGATTAGCAAAAATGGCTTATGATGATACCAGAGTTTTATCCATTCATGCTTAGTGGACACTTTGGTTGTTGCTACTTTATTGCCTGTGTTCTTGAGTATGTACTTGGAAATGATGTTTTCTAATGTTTTATACTTGCTTCTAGATATGAGAGTTGTGTTTTATATCCTTACACGTGGTATTATCTTTTTCATTTATTTATTTTTTTGGTATTGAGAATTGAGGTACTTAACAAATGAGCCACATTCCAGCCCTTTTTATATTTTATTTAGAGATGGGGTCTCAACTGAGTTGCTAAGTGCCCAGCTAAGTTGCTGAAGCTGGCTTTGAACTTTTGATCCTCCTTCCTCAGCCTCCTGAGCCACTGGGATCACAGGCATGTGACACCATGCCTGGCTATCTTTTTTATTTTAAACATTCATTAGGGTCCCAACCTTATTATCATTTTTAAAAATGCAGTTTGTCAAAATTTAAAAACTTTTGTGCATCATAAGACATTATTGAAACAGTGAAAAGACAGCCTGCAAAATGGGAAAACATGTTCGCAGATCATGCATTTGAAAGAAATTAATTTCCAGAATATGTAAACAACTCAACAACAGATTACCAACCCTATTAAAATGTGGGCAAGTGGGGGGCTGGGGAAGTGGCTCAAGTGGTAGCGTGCTCGCCTGGCATGTGTGTGGCCCAGGTTCAATCCTCAGCACCACATACAAAGATGTTGTGTCCGCCGAAAACTAAAAAATAAATATTAAAAAAAAATTCTCTCTCTTTCTCTCTCTCTCTCTCTCAAAAAAAAAAAAAAAAAATGTGGGCAGTGGGGTTGGGGCTGGAGCTCAGTGGTAGTGCACTTGCCTGGCATGTGTGAGGCACTGGGTTTGATTCTGAGCACCACATATAAGTAAATAAAATAAAGGTCTATCAACAACAGCAACAGTAAAAATATGAGTGACTTAAATAGACACTTCTCAGAAGAAGATATTCCAATGGCCAATAAGTGCAAAAAAGATGTTTGCAACATTATTATTAGGGAAATAACTGCAAATCAAAGCACAGTGAAGATACCACTCATGTATAAGGGTGCCAGTAAGGATAATAACACCAACAAAATGGAAAATAATAACTATTGATGAAAATGTGGAGAATTGGAATGCTTGTACACTCCTGTGGAATATATGGAGAACAGTACTGATGTTTTCTCAAAAAGTCTAAAGTTACCATTTAACTCAGTAATTTCACACCTAAGTATATATTCAGAGGAATCAAAAGCAGGTACTTAAAAGATTATCATCTAACAGTGTTTACTTATTAGAAATTTAAAGTAGATTTTTCAGGGTGATAACTGATCACATCCATTACTGTTCTAAATTCTGTTGCCAGTTCCCATTAGTGTTCCTTTCACAGAGAGGTCCCCTTTAATAGTCATGTAGCGTTTTCAAAACCTGTTCCTCCATCTTTTCTCTCTTATTTATTTATGTATCTATCTATTTATTTATTTATTTATTTATGGTGGTGGTGGTGGTGGTGGTGGTGGTGGTAGTGGTGGTGTGGTGGTAAGGGTGTTGTTGGAGATTTAACCCAGGGCCTCATGCATTCTAACTACACTGTATCACTTAGTTGTACCCCTAGCTTCTATTTATGCATTATAAAATCTGTAAGCAGAAGTGGGACAAGGCAAGAGATGTGGAAAGATTCCCAAGGCCCATCCTATTTGCTCTTTTATACCTTTAGTGGAATCTTTATTTGTAAAGAACTATCTTTTGGGGGCTGGGGATGTGGCTCAAGCGGTAGCGTGCTCACCTGGCATGCGTGCAGCCCGGGTTCAAACCTCAGCACCACATACAAAACAAAAGATGTTGTGTCCGCCGATAACTGAAAAATAAATATTAAAATTCTCTCTCTCTCTCCCCCTCTCTCACTCTCTCTTTAAAAAAAAAAAAAAGAACTATCTTTTGTAAGGAAATACGTTGATATGATGATTTATGAAATTTTTAATTCTATCTAGCTACAAACATTCATAGAAGTATATTTTGTGTTGTTACGTTATATAATAAATTTACATTTTATATCTTTTTATTGGGAAAATAGAATCAGAGTATGAGGGGAAATGGCAGAAAACAGTATCAAGATTCACCTAATCAGAAGAAAAGAACAAACGGTGTCCATAGCCAGCCACCAAAGCAGCAGAATCCCTTGATGGTAAGAATTATGGCACAAATGCTAAATATAGTTCATTCTGAGAGTGGACAATGGGCATTGTCAATGCACATTAATGTTATTGTGTTGTTATTTTGATACATTAGTAGGATTTTTATGGAAGTAAATTAGGCACTCTTGTATTCATGCACAAAAAATTTTATTTGGTTGCTCTTAATTATAGACTTACAACACTGATTCTGTTGTACATATAAGTTTTTGCTTTTTAGATGGTTGTTTACATTGATTTTGGGGTTGGTGTACCAGGGATTGAACTCAGGGGCACTAACCACTGAGCAACACCCCCAGCCCTATTTTGTAATTATTTAGAGACAGGGTCTCGCTGAGTTGCTTAACGCCTCGCCCTTGCTGAGGCTGGCTTTGAACTTGTGATCCCCCTGTCTTCCAGAGCTGCTGGAATTACAGGTGTGCGCCACCATGCCCAGATACATTGATTTTCATGCCATGAAAACAAGAGTTAGATTTCTAGAGCAATCCTTTGGCTGTTACTCTGTGTATATTTTCAAAAAGAATAATCTATTAAAATTTTTTCAATTTAAACTTTTCAGTGGATCTTTAAAAGCATGAAAACAGTATGTACTTATGGATTACCATGTGATGTATTCATACATGTATACACAAAACAAATGTTCAAATCAGGTTAAACAAATCTGTCTCTCAAACATCTGTCTGCTTTTCTTCATAGTGAAAAAAAACTCCTTCCAACTTTTTATATATATATATATATATATATATATATATATATATATTAATACATATAAAAGTTGTATTTGGACACAATATTTTATTTATTTTTTTGTGGTGCTAAGGATTGAACCCAGCGCCTCGCACATGCTAGGTGAGCGCTCTACCGCTGAGCCCCAGCCCCTTCTTCCAACTTTTTGAAATACATTTTATATTATCAATATCTATGGGCTTAGTCTCATCTAGTTGTATCCACTGGTCAACTTTTTTGCATCCCTCTGTTCCCCCACTACTCTCCCCAGCCTCCAGTACCAGTCTACTCTCAACTTCTTTTTGTGAAATTAACTTTTTTGTAATTCATTAATTTATTGAAATTAAAAATTTGGTAGAAAGTCAGTGGTTTCTTTTTTTTTCCTTGTCCAAGTTGATAGTTTAGAAAATTAAACACTAATAGCTAGTGACATTGTTATTAAACCAGGTCTAAAGACAAATAACTGAACATTTTAAGACATTACCTTTCATTCTTAATTTGTGCTTCAGAAGAGAATTAATAATGTCTTTGCTTATTTCTTTTGTAAATCCTAATGTTATTGTGCTTGATTTTCTTTTTGTAGTTTTACCTGTTTTTCATTTCTTTAGTAAAGTGGATGATAATGGTAATCCAAATTTTTAGCAAAAAACATTTTTCCTGAATTCCTTGAGTGTGATTTATTTGACTTGGGGTGTAATGATTCCTCCAGTAAAGATAAAGATACATTAAAGACCAGTTTACTATCAAAACTTTTTACTCTCTTAGGGCTGGGGATGTATCTCCATGGTAGAGTGCTTGCCTCCATGTACGAGGTCCTGGGTTCAACCCCTAGTACTGCAAAATACAAAAACAAACAAAAAAAGAAACAAGTCATTTGCCCTCTTATTTAACTGTAGTCTGATTAAAAAAAAAAAATACTGGAAAGAACAAAATAATCTTAATTGATGATCAGAATACTTCTAATAAAATTCAACATCTAACAAAAGCTAGGCGAGTATTTCTTAATATTGTACAACTCTCCTCAAAGTATAAATTTAACTCTACCAGTCAAAAATTTTTACTGGCTTTTCTTTTTGAAAATGTCACAAAGGACTCTCAAATTTGTCTGGAAAATTTGAATAGATTTAAAAGTTTTAGAAAAGAGAACAAGTATATGAACAGTTTGTAAGAGAAGATATAAAAATGAAATAAAAATAAAAAATCACATATGAAAAGTGTTAAGTGTTTGAAGAGGAGTTTTTACGTATATTAAAAGCCTTATCTCATTTCCTTAGAAGGGGAATTTAAAGAAGACTCACCCTTCCCTTTCTTTTCATAATAATGAATATATGGAACAAGTAAGAGATCTAAGAAGATGATATTAAATGCTGTATTTTAGATAGATGCAGTAGACTATCATTGAATCAGTAAAATGTAAATGTGTACTTATAAAAAAAAGATTTTGTTCATAATATGACCTTTTTTAACATTAAAAAAATTTTTGTAGTTGTAGATGGACAGTTAAATAAAAACAATTAGGGTGGGGTGGGGGGAAAAGCCACTAAGGGCTGAGGTGTAGATCAGTGGCAAAGCACATGCTGTTATATGCAAAATCGTGGGTTTAATCTCCAGTTCCAATAAAGAAAAGACCCTCCCCCCCAAAAAAAAAAAAAAAAAAAAACAAAAACAACCAGTGAGAGAATGCAAATGGTAATTGCATTCCTGATTAATTATCTCATTGAGAAATTTGGTAATATATCTCCTTATTTTTAATAAGTGCAAATAATTGGAGACTGGTTTGTATATGTGAGTGTGTTTGTGGTTTTTGTTTTGTTTTGATAGAAATGTGAAAAGAAACTGCATCCACGAAAACTTCAGGATAACTTTGAAACAGGCAAGTTGTTTTCTGTTTTTTTCAGGAATCTGTCTTGTGGGGTTTGGTTTGTTTGCCTGATTTTTTTAAGGTTATATAATGAACTGATAGTTAAAACAGGAAGAATTGCATATATTCTTTAGAGAGTTCCTATATGTGGAGTTCTCTATAAACTGTCTAAAATGAATTAATTTAAATGATCAAGATGAAATTATTTGCCCTTTATACTGTTTCTTTTGTGAATGTGAAGTCTCTGTGCTATGCCTGAGTATGTGAAAAATTGCTTATGTATTAGTGGGAGAATAGAAAGGGCCAAGTTATTGTAAAGATACAGAAACCTCATTGTCACATGTACATAAAGACACTAAGTTCACAATCGAATATATTCTCCCTTTATTGAAGGTATTGAGGATCTTTTTAAGGTGGTTCCATGGATAGAACTGTCACTTAGAAGTGCAGTGTCCTGTTTTTGAAGTGTTTGAAATTTGCTGTGCTATGCATTTAATCATCTTAATTTAAGGCTTTCTTAGAAAAGTTAAGAAATCAAAAATATTCTTTATCTTATTTTTATGTTAATGTCTATAGTTTTAGCAAGATAAAAAGCTACTATTATGGAAAGTTAAGGTTAACTATGAAGTAGGATTTATCATCACATTTTAGTTTGATGTAGTCTCCTTTATTTTTGCTTTTGGTGACCTATCCAAAAAGTTAAGCTTTTTTTCTGTTTTTCCTTCCAGAAGTGCCACAGTTTAGGGTTTTTACATTTAAGTCTTTAATCTATTTCAAGTTCATTTTTATGTATGGCATAATAGTTGGGTATGAATATATTAAACTTTGGGTTGTCTTGAGAAAGAAATATAAAAGGATTCTTGTTTTGAGAATCCTGATATTCAGACCTCTTGCCTCAGCTTCTTAATGTCCTTTCCAGACCTGATTTCCTGGTTAGGTCCCTGCTATATTTAAAAACGAAACTGAACCAAATAACAGCAAAACCAAATAAATTGCAGTTTTGTTATACTCTGATTTTGGGGGAAAAAAATTTTCATTCAGTATATTAAAGACTGAGGAGTAACTTCTTTTTTTTAGTTGTAGATGGACACAATACTTTTATTTTATTTATTTATATGTGGTGCTAAGGATCGAACCCAGGGCCTCACACATTCGAGGCAAGTGCTGTACCATTGAGCTCAGCCCTAGCCCCCTGAGTAACTTATTTTTCTGTAATTGTAATCTTTACAATTTTTCCATTGTAACTGATTTTCACATTGCTTCCATTTTGAGCTCTTTTGAGAAGCTCTTGATATTTTTGCACAGAATACAAATTAATATAATAGGTAAAATTGTGTCCTTTTTAAAAACAAGGGAATGTTGAAGGATTTTGAGTATTTATGTAGAAATAATCAATAATTAGAAATTCAGTTGACGAAAAGGAAATATTTTGGTGGTTCTGCTTAGGTTGGAGTGTGGAAAGATAAACATTCTGCATGAATTTCTTTGTAACAAAGGTAAAGGATCATGTTTTCTTACTGAGTTACTGAGATTATTTATTTTGTTTCTTAAGCAGATGCTGTATATGACCTGCCTTGTTCCAGTGAAGACCAGTTACTAGAACATGTTGAGGGACAGTCTGTGGCATGTAATGGACATTGCAAGTTCCCCTTTTCATCCAGAACTTTTTTGAGTTTCAAGTTTGACCATAATGCTATAATGAAAATCTTGGACCTTTGATAGCAACAGATGTATTATAGAAGTCCCAAGATCAGAGACCTGTTGTATTTGAGCGGGTGTCTCCTCAAGCCTTACCTTTCTCAGGTGTTTTAAAGAAATGCAGGGAGGCAGTGTTTCTGAAAGGATTTTCTGTGCAGAAGAGTAGAAAGAAACATGAGTTTGCACTGTAAATGCAGTTATAATCTTTTAAACAGTTTTACCTTTTCAGTGTTTGAAACAAGTGTATTTTTTTTTGGAGGGCATTTTTTTTTTTTTTTTCCTGTGTGATTGGGTCTTGTTTTTTCTGGTCAAGAAAATAGTGTTTGAGAAATCAATTAGCCAAGGTAATGGGAATGCTTCATCTACCCATTACAGTGATTGCAATAATCGTTTACTTGTATTGAAATTTTTAAAAAGAAACTTAAAATATCCAATTATTAAATGAACATAAAAGCTGAAATATCTCAGATGTTGAGATTGCAAGCCATCTGTCTTGGTGGCATTTTATTTCTCTGCTTCTGACCACTGAGGCTAATTCTCTTTTGCTTAGAGTTTTGTTGAAAGGAGTTATTCAGAGCCAACATCTTTAATATAATATTTGTGTGCAAAATGAACTCATAGCACTTCATAAGGATAAAATTGGCAGCTTGGAGGAGGGATTCAGTTGATGGGGAGTTGATGCTGTAATTTTGAGTTGTGCTGGATACATTCAATAAACCTGTGAGTGCTGGAGCAGAGAGCAAGGAGGCAAGGGCCCAGTAAGTATTTGGGATTATGTTTTTACCATCCTGCCTCCAACCCTTTACCATTGTATAATGATTTTGTTCGTGTGAAAATTTCTGATATATTCCAGTTGTGTAAATATGTATGGAAAAATTGACATTAGTTTTACATTGCATATCTGTGTGATCTACGGAAATTGACGTTATATTAGGTTCCAATTTTCAGTAGAACAAAGTGAAATGCTTTTATTGGCATGCTGAAACCCCTGAATGATGGGCATCAGAAGCAGAAGGGGTGTCCAGTTTACCAAGAACAAATAAAGCATTTCACTAGGGCAAGATCAGAACATGAAAGTAACATACATAACTCACTCCTAGGAATGTATTTTGCTCCTTTCGGATTCTTAAATCCAAATAAGGATGGCAATAGCCATTTTGAGAAGAAT
This sequence comes from Callospermophilus lateralis, assembly GCF_048772815.1. Lineage (NCBI taxonomy): Eukaryota > Metazoa > Chordata > Mammalia > Rodentia > Sciuridae > Callospermophilus > Callospermophilus lateralis. The sequence continues at coordinate 46,422,410 of NC_135309.1, forward strand.
TTTCAGCTATAACTGAGGACAATCACCTGAGCTTTAAGTAGGAGATACATTTTGGCTGCATCTGACCTCATTGAAGATAATTCTTGGGGGTGGGGGTGAGGGACAGTTTGAGTCTATGTGTGTGTGTCTGTCATGGGTTTTGATATTTTTGTTTGTTTTACAAGTGGTATCCACAAAATATTTTCTGCTTATAAATGTTACTGTAGAAATCTTTATTCTGTATAGGTAGCCTATTTAATTAGAGGTTCTGCTTAACCTGTAGAACTTTCAAAAGGGGGGCTATTGTAAGGATTCACTTTGTATTATTACTTGGCTTTAGATTTTAAGTGACTTGATTTTAAAGGAGAAATTCTATTTATTAACGAAAGTGTCACTCTCGGTGCTAAGCAGGAGAATTCATGTTACTAGCAGTGTTTTGAGAATTAGGTTATCCACAATCCTGCATCTTTTAATGTGACTAATTTGTGAATCCTTATGTGACCTTTGCTTTTTAATGCATTATATGATTGCATTTGGAAGCTCTTACTATTCTTTTCAGAAATACAGCTGCTTTGCTCGGGTCTCCTTGAGCCATATTTATAGTTGGTCCAAGCATTCCAGATCTGTTAAATCATTAAGGAAGTGAAAACAGTTTGCTTGGCAGATGAATCGTTTTTCACTTGTTTGCTATCATCTGGAAACCATTTAATTTTTAGTGGTTTGTGTGTGTGTGTGTGTGTGTCTTTTTTTTTTTTTTTCTTTTTAAATGAGTGCTTAATCAGGCCTTCTGGTGCCTACAGGTTTAGACTTTTTAGCTCTCAATACTAAAGCATAAGAGGTCAGAGTTATCAGAAGTATGGACTCTGTGGTTGAGTATTTTCAAGAACCAACAAATTTTCTTTAATTACAATAGTTATTGCTGTTGTGCTGCTTCATTTAATGCACTGTGGAACAAACTTAAGGGAATGGTTGGTATGTGATTATGATAATTTAGACTCTCTTGACAGTATGAGGTTAACATGTTAAATAATGAGTTAAATTTTATGTGTATGATGTGACTTAACTATGCAGAAAATATTTAAGTTGGATGTACCTGTTTGTTGTACTTATTCCCTCTCATTGTTCAGGTTACCTTGAGACAGGCCATGCTTAGCACAGGACTAGATTTTCTCCTTTTGGGATACTTAAGTATGGTTTGAGGAAATCAGATGATAAAGTGGTATGCTGAATATGCAATAATTTCCTTCTTTTGAGTGCTGCATTTTAAGAAGCTAAATGAGAAGAGTAGCTATGTTGGCTTCACTATGTTTCATTTATTTGAAAGATAGATAGGTCTTTGAATTCACTTTTTAAATGTTCCAACCACATGTTCCAGGGTGCAGTGCACTGTGAATCTTTCATTTTTTAAAATTTTGTAGGTGCTTTTATGTGTAACTTCAATGATTTATAGTTCAGATTAATAATGTTAATACATGTTAAATGAATTGTTTTTATACTTAGTCATTGTAATCCAAAAGATAAGGGTATGGTTTACATGTTTTTCACAAGTTTTTATTAAGATATAGCAAACAAATGGTTTTAGGATTTCAAATAGGCATGCCCTCTGGAGACATGAACATTTGGAGAGGTCTGAGAATCTAATAGTTCTGTTAGCATGGGTGGAATTTGATTAAAATTAAGCTTGTTTGAATTAGTACATAAAGGATAAAGTCTCCCTGTGCTATCAGAGACATTGTAGTAATTGCTTGCTTTTTTGAGCTTTGAATATCATTATTTTTGTAATATGTATCCATTAGTAAATACAGATAATGAAGATATATAGCAGAATTAATTTTATGCTATAAGATTAGGTTGTACTCTTTCTTTTTGAAGGCTTTAATAATTTGTTTGTAATGTCGAAAACTCCATACTAAGTGAATGACATTCATCCACTATAGGAATTAAATTCCTTTCTACTACTCAACATATGTGTTCTCTAGAAAAGTTAAGATCTGTGTGCATGTGTGCACTAAAATTTCATTTCCTATTCCCTCACTTATATAGTCTTTCTTAGGTTTCCTTTTTATTTTTTTTTAACCCCCAACATTTAGTTAACTTAGTAAGTAGAGCAAAATCAATTATAAAAAATTAGACTTTTTGCCAAGTTGTTCTTACTATGTTACTTCTATTTACTTTTTATTTTTGTACTGGTGGACCTTTCTGCTCAGAGATTGTTTTGATTAACATTTATTGTGTCTCTGTATTCTCTGAGGCAGTATTTTCTTTGTATATGAATCATAGCTATTCATTAACACTTCCTCATGATCTTGACTTTTTTCTAGCCTGGGGGAAGGGGTTCATATGTATTGTAACTTTAAATTGATGATAAACAAGATAACCATTGTTTTGTTTGAAGGTATTTTTAACCTTTATGTACCTGTCTTAATGAAACAACAGTTTTGTTAACCTTAGTTGCTCATTTCTTCCGTCCTAAAACTTTGAAGTGCATTTGTATAGTTGCCAAAAATCCTAAAAATGAGCTTAAGATGGGCCTTCTCAGCATCTTTTTTCTTCTTAGAATTGAATTACTCTTGAAATCTATCTGCCTGTCAGAAGGTGGCAGATTGCAAATGGGCAGTACAAGCTTTGTCCTGTGCTTTCAAAGTCGAATTCTGGATTGCACATTCTAAAATTGATGACAGATTAGTATTATAGAACAATAGTGCCCTGAAAAGAAAAGAGAACTATAGTTTGGGCAGAGTATAAGGAGGACATTGTAGAAGATATATCAATCCTTGAGTGCTATATGATGCATCAAGCCTAAGCATAGTCTAATACACACACACACACACACACACACACACACACACACACACATACACACATATACACACATATATGGCCATTGCCAAGCATTTTCTAACCCTGAATAAACTTATTTTTTCCTTAGTATGATTGCCAAGCAATCCAGTGAATCTAAAGGAATTTTTCTCACTTTAAAGACCAGTGTTTGGGAGTCTGGTCCTTTTTGTGCTGTATCACTGCAGAACTCCAGCCACTCTGAAGTGCATTGCTTTCTTATAGGAAAGGGAGGTAATCCAGAGTGCATACAGCTATAGTCAGCTGTATGTGGCAGCTATACATTTGTCCTGAATGCTTATTCATTTCTTATCAACTAGTTTCCTTGTGGCAAATAGCATTTATTATTGAAATAGTCCTTAAGTAGTGAAAATAATGAAGTTAATTCCCTTGAATGGGCGTAAAGTATTGACTTCTACCAGCAGAATTATTCAGACTTTAGCATGAAGTACAAAGAAGTGTACAAAAAACAACTGTGATAAAATGTAAACGTTTGTCTTGAAAATGTATTCATAATGGAATTTCTCATCCGGGTCCCAGATTAATGAAATCACCAGTCAAGAGATTACATTTACCTTGGGTCTTCTGTAATTAGCAGAGGTGATGATCTGTGTATATTAGTAGCTTGAAAGCACAATCTAAAAGAAATTAACCTTCATAAGGTGTTTGCATTATCTGAGTAGTGTTGGTCAAGGGAACTCTGGGGATAGAGATTGAATGCAGAAATGCAAGTGTGTGTGATTTTTGTCTCCTCCTCATACTTTAGTCCTTTAGGCCAGGAAAACAGTAAGGCCCTGAATATGTTTGCTGCAGGTAGTTGTGTATTTTTCCTTATTGACTGGTCTGCTGAGTGCCATTTAAAAAAAAAAATTGTTTCTAATACTTGGTGTGGCTGGCCAGGAAGTCATTGAGGTCCACACACACACACACACACCCCTTCCCCATTTTTTCCTGGTGACTTTTCCCTTCATCTTTTTCTTTGTGCTATATCCCTTTTGGCCACTGTGAGAACTTGCAAGTAGTGATTACATTTTGCCTTCTGAAGATGACTTCACTTTGACATTTGGGCCACAAGCAGATAGAAGTCTGTGAACACTTGTGCTCTTTTGAGTCTCAATGCATGTAGTTGACGTATTGGTTTGAGAGTAGAAAACTGTGGTTCCAAGGTGAAATGGGCAGTATTTGCTGATTCTCGGTCTTTAAGAGGTCCTAGGTAACATTCTTAGGATAGTAGACAATTTTTGAGGTAAAGTGTAACATTTTAATTTAATCTACTTTGAATGAATTGAATCTAAGGTTCTAAAACAATCTAACAGCTACAAACTAGTGAAAGACTTGGGGCACAATTCTACATTCTTCGTTATTTCTCAAGCTTTAAGAAATTAGCATATGCTTTTATGATATTTAGGAATAAACTATGGGTGGCAGAAAATGAAAGCAAATTAAGGTTCTCTACTGTGAATGAAATTTAGCAATGTAATATCTTTTCCTTAGTAGTTTGGTTGATTAGATGTGTTAATACTTTTGGAACATATGAGTAGCAGTGGACTTGCACTCTTCATGCACTGATGGAAAAGCACAAGACATATCTGCAAGAATTTCTTTGTGCATTTCACTACTGTCCTACGGCACTGCTGTCTCTGTGGTCCATTTTAGGTTTATGTTTGGATGTTGCACAAGTAATTAATGTCAAATGCAAGTGTCCAAAGAAATGAGCCTTTAATTTTACTTTTTGTTTGAATTTAGGACAGGAGACGGCTAACCTGACTTATACTTTAAATAGTACCATCTTTCTTTTTAGTAACAATTAGGAAAGGACAATAAAATCACAAACCATTTTGGTTTATATATTTTCTCTCTTAAAATTATTTTTGAAGTTTATTAGCTTAAAATCTTTTTAAAAATCATCTCTGATAGGCATTGACTCATCCTTGTTCTATGTATGATTCAGATTTAATTTTATCTCTTGGCTTTAATGAAACTTTAAAACAATCATTTCAGAACGATTAATCAGATGGAATAATGTTCGTGTATTAGCTAGCTTAAGTGAAATATCGTAAGACTGTCTTTCATCTAACCAAAATAAGGTGTATGGTTTCATTTGGGTGAGAAAGGGAATGAGAATTGCTTTTTTAAAAAATACATACATATTGTGCCTGTTTCTAAAACAAGATTTGAAGTGGCTTTTTACATTATGCTGTGAAGACTAGGTAATGTTCAAGGAAGATATATAGTCTTAACACATTTTCCTTGAGACTAAGTTTTAGTCTGAAAAAGGGAGAGATATTTATGCTGTGTCATGTTAAGCAAAATATTTGAAACCTACAAAAGCTGGTAGACATGGGGCTGGGGCTCAGGGAGAGCGCTCGCCTAGCATGCGTGAGGCACTGGGTTCTATCCTCAGCACCACATAAAGTAAAATAAAGACATTGTGTCCATGATAACTAAAAAATAAATACTTTTTAAAAAGCTGGTAGACAAAAATTTGAAATGGTTTCGTTAAAAACATGGTATTCAGTGAGAACTGGACTTTAGGGTAAATGTGCTAACTAAATAGATTTGTAAACTTTATTTCTTCAGTAATCATTATTGTCATGCAAAATGATTTAACATTTAATTTTCACCTAAATTATAGCACTGTTGTATTACTTGACCTTATAGGACATTTTAATGCTTGGAGAATGACTGTAAGTATATACCCTTTAAGTGATTCTGTCTATAGTAGTGATAAAGTTCTTACAACTTTTTGATTAATTGTCAAAACATTTAGGGAGAACTAAAAAGGAATCCAAAGTACTAGTGGCGTTTATCTTGGGGTTTAAAGAATTTGAAACATTTAGAGCAGATTTGTTGTTTCTGGATTTATTTTACTCTGAGGTTCAACAATAGCTTTGTTTTTTCCTTCAGTGTTAATGAAAGGAAAAGGACTGAATTTCACTTATATTGGATATAACTGTCATAAATAAAAGATTTCTGAGACTCATGTTTGTGAGTTGGAGTTTGTTTGCAGAAGCATTGTACTTCCAAAGATGTGTTTGTTTTCTGTACCTTCCACTGAGAAAATGAATTGATGACTTAATAGTTATTATGCTCTAATTTTTGAAAGTATTTTGATGTAAATAGCACCAATTTAGAAATTGAAAACCTTACTATAAAAACCAATAATGAAGGTTACTCATATACTGGCTTTCTGTAAAACATTAGGATATTTGTAAAACAATACCAATAAAATTGGCTGTTTGAGCAGATTTAGTTACTACCTTGTTTCTGCTGTTAATTGTTACTACAGGTTCTGAGTTTTCATTTTGGACCAATGAAAATTGATGAATATAGGATATATATAAAATAAGGTTATGTTTACATAATGGGAAGAAATATTAAATGTTCAATGTCTCTGCAAAAATGAAAATGGAAAACTTGTGTTTATTTCTCATTTTAAACCACATTTTTTTACTTTAAAGCAAGATTATAGTGGCAGGCTTGAGATGTGAACCTGCTAATGTACAATTCATCAGTTCTTTAAATATGTGCTAGAACCAGGCTTTGCGATAAAATGATTGTCCTTGGATCCCAGGGGAGAAAGAAATATATTCTTCTCTGTTAAAGACCTCAGTTATATGATGTGGACTAGTGTATAATGCTGTTATTATCAAAGGTACTTTGCTCCTATAGTGAAAAATTGATACATGCTATAAAGCTGCTTCCTATCTTGTAGGCATAGTCTTGTATGACTTCCTTGTACTTTTTAGTTCTGTGTTATCATCCCTGTACCAGTAATCTTTAAAAGGGAAAAGAGATCCTTCAGTAGATGATTTTGGCATAAATGGAAAGTCAAGGAAGTGGCTAAATAATAAAATTTGGTGATAAACAATGTTTCTTTGGCTGTTGGTGGTTTGATCTAGCCTTAATCCTAGCCCCTTACTTTGACTAAGTCACTTTATCAAATCTGAGGTGCTTATATTAAATATTCACATGTTTAATAGTTAACAGAAGGACAGTCTTATCCTTTAATTAAAACAAAGTACAGTGTGGAATTAGAAATATTTATTCAGAATATAAGAATGTTTGTAAAATATTATAAATGTCTCTGTATAAATAAATGGAGTTTTTTTTAAACAATTCTATATCAAATAACACAAAGTAGCTATTTTACAGCAGCTAAAACTAAAGGCATCTGGAAACAGTTAAAGCATACAGTGAAGAATCTAAAAATTACAAGGTATAGTACAGTGTTAAGTAGCAACTTTAAAATGAGACTTTCAGTACAAACAGCAGAACAATACTGACAAATGCAAACTTAGTCACATGTGCTTTAATAACTGGCAGTACATTCAAGCAGGTTTTTCTAATAATTCAAGTGGTATAAAAGCACATTTTCAAATAATAAGAAACTTAAAATCTCATGCAAAGTAAGTAATAGTCTTGACAAGATGTCTACAAACTGATTAGAAGTAGGAAAGAAGTGAACATGTTTCATAATCTTTGCATTAGGTTCAAACAAAAGCACATTAAAGAGTTCTCAATTTACTTGGAGTGCTGACACGAGCACTGTAAGTGAATACGAGGAGTTCTACAAACAGAATATTTTCCCACGTGAATTTGATTAGGAAAAAGTGCAAAAGCAAATGACAGAGCAAGAACTATTTAAGCAGGGAATCCATGTGAATGTGATGTAATTCTGCATAAAATTGGTCTGTTCTGCTGAACTCATTTCAGATGATTAGCAGATGAAAAGATGGAAAGATGAAGTACTAAATCAAGGATGTACTACTAATCCAACAGCAGTTGCTATTTCTGGGACCAAATGGTGTTTGTCTTGCGCACATGCAAAATCGCACTCAGATGTAATGTGGTGAGAGACTTATAATCTACTATAACTTATCCAAAAACGTAATGGTTGTCTGCATGTCAAACACATTTCCTCTACACAGGCATTAGAAGAATAAGAATACACAAACAGCTTCTATTCAATTTTTGTACCTTTTCCACATGTTTATATTTTTAAACAGCAACTTAGTGCTCAGTGGTGCTGTGGTGATAACAGCCAGCAATACATTAATTGATAATTCTAGTTCCAATTCTTAGTTCTTGGCAGCCAAGGCATGTTTCTTAGAGTTAACTTCAAGTTTGTGAAATGAGGTACTTTAGAAGGGCTCAGGTTCAGTTCTAATTTCAATTATGGAAAAACTTAAAGAATCTGTGTAGCAAATGTATTTTTGTTTTGTAACAAGTAATATCTTTGCTACAACTCTCTAGAGAGTTGATAAGTCAAAGGTGGTGATTGTATCATTATATGTGAAATGGGATAAACAGGAAACTGGCTGATTTTGCCCCAGTTTTTCTATGTTGTATAAAGCTGTCATATACTGCAGAAAGAAAGAAAACCCCAAAAATATGTTGTTACCGTTCCCTATGGCAACCCTATGCCTGCATTCCTAATTAAGGTCAGTACAAAAATTTTAACCATCAGAAAATTCTGTTTGGGTTCTAAAATCTTTGTAATGCTGGCTGCATTTATAAGTAGGTGAAGCTATAAACTTAGCATGGTTTTTTCACTTAAAATTATTTGTAGAATGAACAGGACATATTCCTAATTAGAATTTGCAAATAATTTAAAGCTTTATATGGGAGAGAGGACACTTTCAGATGTCATTAACAAAAGTTTGGGGGGTTTTTTGTATGCTGTTCTCATCACTTAAAACAAGAGCATCTTAACCAAGCTCTTGAGAGTTTTGAGTTAAGGTGATGACAGAATTAAAAAATAATCACAGCATAAATTTTTGTGGGTCATAGAAAGCATCTTTAGAATTAAGCATGCAGCTGTGGAAGTTAATTCATGCCAGTGACATGGCATTCCAGCCCTCTCCAGGTGACTATAGGGCATTTTTTTTTTTTTTAATAATACCCATAGGCAGCTAGGAAGTAGAAGACTTTCAGATAGTTTCAAGTTTTCTTTAGGATGAGTATTGTTTTACCACTCTTAACAGCTTTAAGGAAAAATCCTTTAGGCTGCAACTTATGTCAAGGCTCTAATTTAGAGTTCTCTGAGATCCCTGTAAAATATTGCTGCAGGCCCAGAGGAAGACTTAGTATAGGTACGTGCATCTGAAAGGAGAATTAAGCACTTTATGTTTAACTGGTACTTAATTTTTATTAGCCTAACATTCCACTTTCAGGCAGCATGGAACTAACTCGAGAAACTTGACATGCTAGCTGGTACAAGTGAATATGAAACACTAATTACTTCCATTGGCAATGATGAAACATCTAGTGCATATGTGGGCCTAACTCATGAGAGACAGGGACAGCATGATAGGTACATCTCAACTGTCTCATCACACTGTGTTTAACCATAAATGTCTCAAAAAGGAATCTTTCTTACTGCCTACAAGTACAGGACAGTATTGGCAGCTAATATACCCAGGCTTGGGTAGAATATCAGATCCAGCTGGTAGGCTCACATATGATAAGTTGTGGACTGAGGTCTCACTTCTGATTTCTGCCCTAGTGGTTTTATTTTCCTCAGTTTAACAATGGCAAATATATTCCAAGGAAATCGTCAAATGGTTCCTTTTGCTCTATTCCCATTTTGCCAAGCCATACTGAACTTTGAATAGAGGTAAGTGCCACTGGAGAAAACAAAATATGAAATTCTGAAGGTTAACCTCAAAATCAATATCATTGTTTACCCTAAATGGAGATGTTAATGTAAACCACCTCCTATTTAGAAAAAAAATCAGGTATAGCCAGATAATACAAAAAGGAAAATTACCCAGATGCCTGTTCTCATTTAATCAGTGGTGTTCAATAGCTCTCACAATCAGCATAACCAAATGCCTGATACTTTACCTTCAACAAAGATTGTCGTAGGGGAGTATTTGAAAAATATACTGAAAGGATATCAATTTATTATCTCTTTAGTCTGCGTGTCTGTAAAAATTGGTAATTTTGCCTGGGAAGTTCACCCAGTCATCCCATATTTAAAAGTATTGTTGAAGCATAAACTTAGGCTAAGTGGGATACTAATGGGGACCATAACAGAAGTGCTTACCCCTTTAGGCCTTTCCTGTGTGGAGGAATTACAGGGCCTAAAGGGGTAAGTTCTCTGATTTTTAGCTGGAGGGGGAATGGAGTAAGAGGTCAGTGGGCAGGATGTTATTGCTGGTCCATATGTATTTTTCAGTGTTGAAAGCCGTGCACATCTCAGTTCACTCAGTGTAGGACATTGCCTAGGCAAGTTGGAAAAATTATTTCATGTATAAAGTGTATTTTTTTTGCATACACTTTTCAGCCAGAACATTTTCCTCATGACAAAATATAACTTTGTCCAAAGAATGAAAATATATATATTTTTTAATCCGACGAGCAAACCTTGACTGAATCAGGGATAGATAGAAACAATGATCACCCAAAAGCTGATCTAGACTCATACCAGTTGATGGGGGATTTCCCCTCAATGAGCATAGTTGTTACTTTTAGGGTAGAAATGACTGTCCTCCTAGGTAGTGACTTTCCCATTGCGGAGAAAGCCTACGAACTTGAATCATGTTCCCCAAAAATACACCCACCCGAAGCTCATGGATAAGGAGTATTCTATGGTGGTAACTTGATCATAAAGCACAAAAACTTTAATTTGTAGTTAACTGGCATTGGAGCCCATTTATCACAGAGGTCTTGGTACAGTCTCCAGGGCTGCAGAGGAGGAAAAAAAAGGCAATCATCCTTTAATTATTGGTGTGGAACTGAAAAACAGAAGGGGTAAAATAGTGAAGGCTACAGTTGAAAAGGGATGATGAATTTAAGTTGGAGGACTTCCCTGAAAGAATTCTGGTACTTTGAACCTTTTAAGCACCATGTGCTAGTCATCACCATGTATTTTGGGTCATGGGGGAGGTGCAACCTAACAACCAGTCCTCACCTCATCTCTGTCATGACAGCAGGACTTGTTGAATTGGGGGTTCACTGGCACTCTCTTAGATAGTTTTGTAAAACATTCAGTATCTTCTTTGTGCCTGACAATGCACAGCCTCGGTCTAGAGCTACAAATATGTTCATGTGGATGAGTTTTGATTCAGGAGAGCAGCAATTATGTAGTACCCTGCAGCTGGGGGAAGAAGTTCTAATACCACTTCTTTACTCTTGAAGGAACCTGATAAAAATTTTAGTTCTACTACATGTGTCCGTGATTCTCAACCCTTACGCCTTAGCTATTAAAAGGGTCCACTGGGAGGGAAAACCCCAGAATCCTTTCCAGTCCTGCCTCTGTAATTAAAAGGTAAAATGTTTTTTAATTCTTCTAATACAGAATGTTCAGGCACAGCCTTGGTTTTGCTCTCCAGTGTATCTGAGACTGTGACACCTATGTGGCCTGTTAACTCCCAGTGACACCTCTGTGAGACTTTAACATGGGACCTGAACACCAAAGCTTTGTTGTGGTAAGCTAATCAGCAATCCTTTTAGATGTTGGAGACATACAGACTACATCAAGATTTTCCCTGAAGGAGGGAAGGAGAAATCTGGGGTGCCAGAATATAAGCAAGTCCACTGTCTACAAAAATGAAAAAATGATTGGAAAAATCTTATTAAAACAACTGCTTGGGATCTTACTGATGGACAGAAAAGGTGCGGGAGTGAGAAAGTGAGTGCTGAAAGTAGAAGCAAGACCCTGCTGGGCACAGTGCGCAGAGCCTGTGTTTACACACTGTCCGTGACCCCAAGAGGAAGAGCAGGATCCTGTGGATGCAGTCTTCATGTCAGCAAGGCCACTCACCCCAGGGTCTGAGTACGAGGCACTCCATTGTCCAAGGGCTGATCTAACTGCCAACCTTCCCTTTCCTCCTCCCAGCAGGTTCAATAGCCTGCTAGAGTTTTGCCCCCAGGGGCCAGAACTTTGGTGCCTGAGTGCTCATTAAAGTGAAGTTTCATTGGTGTGTGGCCTGGAGTTCTCCTCCTCTAGAAGAGCTATTCTTTGCTTGAGCATCCTCACTTGGGTCTCATGCCTCTCCACCATGGCCATCATCTGAGACTCCAACTTCTTCAGCTTGTTTTGGTGCTTCTTCTTTGCTTTCTCATAGGCAGCTACCAGGTTGCTAAGTAGGAACAGAGGGAAACATGAACATGTGTACTAAGTAGCATGAGACACACTGTCTTGTCTGATGGCTAGCCAGGTCTAGTGAGTTCTGATCTTGCGAAAGATCATGCATGCAGCCTGATCTTCAGTAAGACTCTGGAACCCAGGTAGTTTTGAGAAGCACAGTGCCAGGGATTTCCACACTAGGGCTCATCATCTACTGGCCTAACCATGACTAATTCAGTCCCACTGCTAACATTAGGAGGGGTTGTGGATAAGAGTCAGCCAACAATGCAGAAAAGGTAGCTGAAATCTGTTACTTAAATACAAATAGTGGGTCTACTTGTTGTCCTAGATGGTCCAGTGTAAGTTACAGAAGCATCCAGAGGTGATGCAATGGAAGTGACCTCACTTAGGATCAGGGAGAGATGTCAAGCTTTGTGTAGTTAGATTCAGAGCATCCAGTTAGGCCATAAGAAAACTGTGTCCAGCCCAGTAAGTACAACATGGGCCTTGGTGAACTGTTTGTGCACAAGAGTACCATGGATTGGGTCAGGGATTGAAACCTAGTAAGTCTAGATATGCTCGTTATGCTCTCTGGTCCCAAACTGCACCTAAACCCCTTCCATGTACATCTGTATTACCCCTTAAGCTGCTCTTCAGGGGGTCTGTGAAGTCTGAACCTTTTACTACACATCTGTATGAAGTCAGATGTTCTCAATATACTTCAAAATATTTTGGCTACATAGAGATTAAATTGGACATAGTTTTAGAAAACTAAAAAGTGTCACTCATAATAAAAATACCATTCGTATTACATCTAATTAACTTTTTTTGTAAATGAGTAAAAACTTTCCAACACTTGTCTTAGTTTTAGTTTGATAGAAGTATCAATAAAGATAGTTTACAGGGACACAAGCTCACTGAGGTCCTCTATTTTTGGGGGGGTGAGGGGGACATAATACGGAGATTGAACCCAAGGATGCTCTACCATTAAGCTACATCCCAGCCCTTTTTATCATCATTTTGAGACAGGGTCTGGTTTCAAACTTACGGTCTTGCCTAAGCCTACAGAGTAGCTAGAATTACTGGCACATTTGGCAGGGTCCTCAATTTTTTACAAATATAAACAGGTCCTAAGCCCCAAGTTTTTGAGACTACTAACAGTGTCCTAAGAATATACCATTGGATATTAAATATTGCTCAAATATACGGTTCCACAGTCAATTCTGTTGGGAAACATTGACTTAAAACAGATTTTTAAAAATTATATGTCTTCTCAGAACCTTTACTATATGAAATATCCAGAAGAGACTACAGCTGGGCACAGTAGTGCATGCCTATAATCCTGGGTACCCAGGCGGCTAAGGTAGGAAGATTGAAAGTTTGAAACCAGTCTGGGCAATTTAGTGGGACCCTATCTCTAGAAGTAAGGGATAGGGATGTTGTAGCTCAGTACTATAGCACCTATTGGTTTAATCCCTAGCACTGGAGGAAAACCAGTATGTTCTATTTTCTACACAAAGGACCTATCTTCACTGAGCATTTAGGTTTCTGTACAAAGCCCTACAAGATGCTGCTTTCAGGAAGAGTGGGTGATGACTCCCCACTGTCTATAGTTGCTTCCCAGGAGTTCCAGAGTGGCCATCCCTGGTGAGACATGACCTTGAGGTGGGCTTGGTCTAAGTGTCACAAGGATGTACAGGGGTGTTTTTACCTGTTGGCCCGCTTTAAGTCATTAACAAACTCTGCTGACTGCTGATGTCGAATTTCGCTGCTCTTTGTGAGTCTTTCCAAGGCACTCACCAGCTCTTGAACTCTGGCCTTCAACTTCTTTTCTCTGTATCCAGGAGAGAGAGAGCACATACCATGAATAGCTTGAGATGACAGTGGAGGTGCTGCTTCCTCTGAGGTGTGATGGGAAAGTCAGACATGTTGCTTGCCAAGTCACAAGGCCAGGACATGGAGAGTGAAGAGGGCTCAGCAGAGCCAGCATGAATGCCTCATCAGTGCATTTTCAAAGGGAATTAGAGCCTGTTTAGTAGGTGCCCATAGAGATCTTAAGTATGTTTCAAAGGAACAAGACAGGAATTTCTACTACTGGCATATCAGGTTCTTGGCCATGAGTGCAGCTTGACCACAAATCCATCTTGGTCTCCACACCCATTTTTTCCAACTGTTCTGAGTAGCTGCAGAACCACTCAGGGATTCAAGACAGAAACCTCTGTCTCACCTGGATTGCCTACCTTAGACAATCTCCCTACTCGAACCAACACATCCTACCTACCTCAAAACCAAAAAACAAAACAAACAGTGCTAGTGGAAAAAAGGAATAGAAATTATACTGTTCTCATTTTAAAGATGCCTTTATTTTCCATAAACTGAAGTTCTACTGGACTTCATTTGACTCCTTTGATTCTAGGCTGAAGTGGCTTAAAAGTTCCATGGGTTCTGTACTACTGTTGTAAACCGTGCTAGAGGAGTCAGTGAAAGATGGTTTTTAGAGTCCAGTTAGTTTACTGCCTTCCTCTAATTCCCACCAGTGAACAAGACCCAGGCAGGAAAACAACTACCACCCTCCCTGACATTGAGTGTATAGGACTGCTCTGGGTCATAACAAAACTCACCACAATATACTAGGTTAGCTTCGGCACCGAGCACCATGCCTCCACAGCAGCTTCTAGTGATGGTCCAGACTGATTCAGAACTCATAAAATTATTTGGGAAGCCAGGATTTAGGGAAGGAATTCCTCTAAAAAGCACCATATGTGAGGTCCTTTTCATTCAGCTTGGTTCATTTGTATGCCAATTTGGTAGTCCCCAGCAAACACGTCCTTGACTAAGCAATGTGATTTCTATGATTATCTCACAGAGTAAATATGATGTAGGCACATAAATTAAAGCTAGATTCACTTAAGCTTTGGTTACAATAATTAACAAAGTGAAACACTTAAGGGATTGGTTAAATTAATCAAGGTACATATATGCTACTGAAATGGGCTGCTTTAAAAAATATATATATATGTTAACTGAGTGTGGTGGTGCATGCCTGTAAATCCCAGCAGCTTGGGAGGCTGAGGCAGGAGGATCACGAGTTCAAAGCCAGCCTCAGCAAAAAAACATGGCACTAAGCAACTCAGTAAGACCCTGTCTAAATAAAATGCAAAATAGGGCTGGGGATATGGCTCAGTGATTGAGTGTTCCTGAGTTCAATCCCTGGTACTTTAAAATGCAGATTGACTATATTAAGTGAAAAGAATAAATTCTATAGAATATTTTGTAAAAACAACTAGAAATCTGAATAAATATTTGCTACATTGTAACAAACTACATTGTATGGAACTTAATGGTTAACTCACAAGAATGAAATGGCAGAAGGCTTTCATTTATACTTACTTTTGCACTGCAGTGCTTGAAATTTGTATGCTTTCCCTACAGTATGTGAGTTAATCACAGCTGTGCTGCTTGTAGGAGTGGGATGGGGAGGCAACTGCACAATGAAAGACTCTGAGGTGCCCAGATGGTCCAGACCCTGCTTCTCCCTGGTTTCTCCAGTGTATATAATCTTTCAACATTTCTGGAGCTACTATAAGGGGAAAATCCTCAAACTGATGAGTGAAGGAGAGAAGTGCAACACAAATACCCAGTCCTGCTTTTGTGAGAGGTAGGAGGGGGTTGCGATCTGTAAGTTTGGTAGCCAGTCCACAGTGCATGGCTTATTCTTCAATGAGTCCTCTCACCTTCCTTAGCTATTCGGGAAGGCCTGAGGGCTGGCAGGAGCCTTGCTGCTCTGCAGCTGTCCTCTTGAGGAATGCCCCCCCCCCCCCCCCCCCCGCCCCAGCAGCCACCAGATCACCAAATCTGGTTGCATTTCCCATTGGAATCAGAGGGTGGCAGCATTTCCTACCAGAAGTGAGAAAGTATTACCAGGAGGTTACCTTTCTCCTTCCCTCCCCAAGGTTTCCTCATAGCTTTCCAAGCAGTCCACCGGCTAAGGCAAGGATAGAGAGTGCCAGGCCCCCACCCTACCCCGTCCTTCCCTCTGACTAAAAAAATAGGGTAGAGTTATTCTATATTTTGTCTCTGTTCTGATTCCTTTATCTTCCATTCTAAACTTGATTAACTGTACAAAGGAAAAAATCAAATTATGAAGAGAACTAAAAATAGGACCATGAATTCAAATTGAAAACAACAAAATTTTACCCAGAGCAAGCCCATCCCCTATCCTTCCCATTTCTTCCAATGCCCCTGAAGACTTAAGGGCATGCAAATTCTAGCCCTACCACAAACGGTTTTTTTCACCCCAGCATTCAGGTCCACCATGGACTGGAACAGAAGGAACTTTCCAGACCTGGAAAGCTCTAAAAGCTAACAGAATCCCAGAAAGGCAGGAGAGGCTCTCTGATCCTGCCCAACCCCAGCTGGGGCTACTGCCCAATGTGCTCAGAACAGGATGGCAGAGGGGAGTACAAACCCCAGCAAGAATTATGTCACTGTTTTAAAGATGCAAAAAAACTAGGTCAAATCCCAAACCTACTATCAGGTTTGCTTTACCTGTTTTCATTCATTTGGCTGAAGTAGACCCTGCATTAATAAGAGGCATGATATCATCACTCACCTAGATCTAAACTGTGAAGTAGCAACGTCCTAGACTTGCAGATCTAATAGTATGCAATAATACAGCCTCTAGGCTGAAGTGGCTTTCTGAGACCTGATTAGGGGGATGGGGGTTGAACTGAATAAATATATGCCGAAAGTGTAAAATGCACACTGGAATTTGAAGCCTCAATGAAATTCCTCACTAATACTTTTAAAAATATTGGTTACATATTGAAATTTTTGTTTTGTTTTTTATGATACTGGGGATTGTTCCAAGGGCAAGCATTCTACCACTAAGCCTATGACCCCAGCCTGAGATATTTTATATATTGAGCTCAATATGTTATTAAATTACAATCAGGAACTTTTTTTTTTTTTTAAGGGGGGAGTGCTGGGTCTTGAGCCCAGGGCCTCACACATGCTAGGCAAGCACTACATCATAGCCCTATTGTTTTTATTACTTTGTATTTTGTGGAATCTAAACAATGTAAAATCATCCTGAGTCTCAAATGGAAGTCATACATATATCAGAGGATAGCACTGCTCTAAAGCATTTGTTTAAAGGGATATCATCAAGTCATTTCCCTAGGTTCTGTTTCATTAGGTTTGGGTGAGACAGGAATTGCAGTTCATGAGGTGCTCCAGGTGATCCATGATTAGGCAACTTTGGGAAACTAATATGGTAGAAAGGGGTTCTTCACCTTGATCTGAAGAAAAAATCCGTGTGCTCCTGAGACTCCCTGATTTTCATGATACATGCAAAACCGTAGTATGGGCATTCCTTAGTCCTTGAGTAGATAGCTTTCCTCATTCTCAAGTGATATCTTGGGAAATGCTAAAAACCACAACTGGCCAATTCAAGTCACTTTGAAACCTCAATCATTCATGTCCTGTTTTGGTTTCTAATTTAATTTACTTGGCCTTCAGTTAAGAATTTATGTGGTTTGTATACATAAGATAGTAAGGTTGCCAGGACTGGTAGCAGCAGTAGGATGACACTCAACCTCCAGGGTCTGCTGGTGGCAGTGGCCTCAGGAGGTACAGTGGCTGGTGGACAGTGGAGTTGGGGATTGAATGTAGCACTTTGAACATGCTGAGTGAGTGCTCTGAAGCCAAGATAAGCCCCTAGGCTGGGGCACGTATAAAGAGAAAGTAGCTCACTAACAAACCTGTTGTAACTGTTTCAGTAGGTGCTAGAGATACCTGTCCCAATAAAAGAACAACTTTCAACATAGAAATGCAGATGACAAGGCCATAAGATGCCTCTATAAAAGTTCACATCTTCCCAACAAATAAACCCAAAGACACTGAAGTGGAGGAAATGCTAGGTAAAGAATTTAAAAATTGTTTGTTAAAATAATCAACAAATTAAAAGACCTAAAGAAGAAAATGCAGGATATGAAAGAGCATTTCAATAGTGAGAGAAATCTTGGAGCCTGTAACCCCAGCAGCTTGGGAGGCTGAAGCCAGAGGACTGAGTTGAAAGCCAGCCTTAACAACTTAGTAAGGCTCTAAGCAACTTAGCAAGACCCTGTCTCTAATTAAAATTAAAATATAAAAAAGTCTGGGGGTGTGGCTCAGTGGTTAAGTACAAAAAAAATAATCTTGGAAATGCAAAACCCAGTTAGCCAAATAAAAAACTTAGTGGGTGTCTCTCAGAAGAAAGAATGTCAAGGCTGGAAGATAAAGTGCAGGAAGTAGAATACTTAGTAATAAAGGTGGGGTGAGGAGGGAAAGAAGAGACTATAAACAGAAAGTACAACATTAAAAAGTTGTGTAACTTGTAGTTATACTGCTAACAAAGCAGTACAACATTAAAAAGCAAAACTTAAGAATCAGGCCTTGAAGAAGAAGGGGAAATACAAACTAATGGCATACTTTACATATTCAATAAAGTAATGGCAGAAATTTTTCTTATCTTAGGAAGGAGATGGACATACAGGTACTGGAAACATTTAGAACTCCAACTAGGACCAGAAAAGAACTCCATGACATATTACATTTGAAATGCCAAAAATTCAGAACGAATTTTAAAAACTGCAGGAAAAAAGTACCAAATCACTTACAGAGGAAAACATCTGAACAACAGATTTATTAGTAGAAACTCTAAAGGCTAGGACAGCATAAAATAATGTTATTTCAAGCTGGGCTGGGGGGTGGCACTGCCAACCTAGATTACTACACCCAGCAAAGCCTTCTTTCAGAATTAAAAACAAATAAAAATCTTCCAAGATGCATAAACGAAAGGAATTCATGACCACTAAAACCAGCATTGCAGGAGATATTCAAAGGAACCCTACACACAAAAGAGGAAGATAAAAACAACCAAGAAAGTATAGGAAAGAATAAGCCACAGTAGAAAAATAAACAAATGAGAAAAGGAAATCAAACATAAGAATTAAAACAAAATGACAGAAAGTAACACATACCTCTCTACAATAACACTGAATAGAAATGATCTTAATTCGCTAATTAAAAGATAGATTGGAAATTTGGATTAAAAAACAATATCCAATATTATGTTGCCTCCAAGAAACACACCTTACAAAAGGTATTCACAGATTCAAAGGATGGATAGTGATATTCGTTGTGAATGGAATCCAAAAGCAAGCAGAAGTGGGCATTTTTCTATACACCAATAATAAATCTGTTAAAAATGAAATTTTTCATTCATTTCAAGCAAAGCAACTTAAAGCCAAAATTAAGAGAGACAAAGAATGTCATTACTTATTGGTAATGGCCCAATAAGAAGATAAAACCACTGTACTTATGCTCTGAAACCTGGGGACACCCAATTTCATGAAACAAACATTGCTAGATATAAAGGGACTGATAGACTCCCCATTATAGTAATAATGGGGATTTAATAGCCAGATCATCCAGACAGAATCAACTAAGAAATATCAGATTTAGACCTTCCTGTGGATTAACTGGATTTAACAGAAATCTAGAATATTTTATCCAACCCTAAATGCACTTTCAGTCACTCATGAAACTTCCTCCAAAACAGATCATACATTAGTCCATAAAGCAAGTCTTAGAAAAGAAAGAAAAAGAATCTTTTGCATTTTTCAGCTCATAGTGGAATGAAATCATAAATCGATAGCAAGAAAAACTACAGAAACTACACAGATACATGGAGACTAAACAAGATACTTTAGAATGATGAGTGGTTCGTTGAAGAAATTAAAGGCGAAGTTTTAAAAAAATATCTAGAATAAAAACAAAAAGGTTGAAACACAACATGCCAAAATCTCTAGGATGTAGCACATGCAGTGGTAGGAGGGAAGTTTGTAAGTGTCTAAAATAAACAAATGCAGATCTCAAACAATACATCATAAGGTCTTAGGAAAACAAGAACAAACCGATCCTAAAACCAGTAGAAGGAAGAAATATTAGAGGTGAAATTAATGAAATAGAAACAAAAAGAACAATACAAAGGAGTAATAAAACAGTTGGTTCTTTAAAGAAGTAAACTGATTGATAAACTCCTAGCCAAACTAACTAAAAGACCCAAATTTATAATCAGATGCAAAAATGGGGACATTACTAAAAACATAACTGAAATCCTGAGGATCATTAGGGAATATCTTGAAAACTTATGTTCCAATAAATTGTATACTCTATAAAAGGAATGGGCAAATTTCTAGACATGTAACCTACCAAAACTGAGAAAGTCAAATAGACCAATGGCAAGCAATGAGATTGAAGCAGTAATAAAAAGCCTCCCAACAAAGAAAAGGCCACAACCTAACAGACTGACAGCTGGATTTTACCAGATTTTTAATGAATAACTAATGTCAATATTCCTCAAATTACCCCTTGAAACTGGAAGAAGTAAAAGCTTCCAAACTCACTCTATGAAGCCTGTATCACTCTGTTACCAACATTGGGTAAAGATACTTTTAGGAAAGAAAACTATAGACTAATATCATTGATGAACATAGACACGAAAACCTTCAATAAAATATTAGTAAATCAAACTAAACCACACATTAAAAGATTATATACCATCATCCAGTTGGCTTTACCCCAGGAATACAAAGATGGTTCAACATACACCAATCAATAAACATAACACTCCACATAAATAGAACCAAGGACAAAAAAGTCACGTGATCAATTCAGTGGATAAAGAAAAACTTCTGACAGAATCCAACACTCTGCATGATAAAAATCCTAAAGAAACTAGGAATTTACTTTAACATCATAAAGACCATATATGACAAACTGAAAGCCAATGACATACTGAGTAGGGAAAATCTGAAAGTATTTTCATTGGTATCGGTAACAAGACAAGGATGTCCACTCTCGTCACTTCTGTTCAATATAGTAGTTGAAATTTTAGCCAGCACTATTAGGCAAGAGGAAGAAAGATAATAAATAGGAAAGGAAGTAATCAAACCATTTCTATTTGCCTGTGATATGATCTTATTCTTAGAAGACCCTAAAAGTTTGAATAGAAGACATTTAGAGATGATAAATTCAACAAAATGGCAAGGTAAAAAATAAAAAATGAATTACTTTTCTCTACACCAATAATAAATCTGTTGAGAAAGAAATCAGACAAACAGTCTCATTCACAGGAACTTCCAAATCAATCAATAAATAAATACATAGGAATAAACTTAACCAAAGATAAAGGAAAAAACTTAACCAAAGACCTTTATGATGAAAATTATTGAACTCTGAAGAAAGAAAATGAACACTAGAAAAATGGAAAAAATACTCATGTTCATAAAAAGGAGGAATTAATAGTTAAGATGTCCAATTACCAGAAGCAATCTAGAGTTCAATGAAATTCCTGTCAAAATACCCATGATGTTCTTCATAAAAACTAGAAAAAAAAATCCTAAATTCATATGGAGGAACAAAAGACCCAGAATAGTCAAGTTATGGATTGGCCTAGCTGTTCCTCAATACGGCTGGATAGAGTCTTCACACACACACACACACACCCCGTATATATTTTATATATATGTGTATATAATACATATGTATATAATGGAGTTTTAGTCAGCCATTTGCAGGAAAATGGATGGAACTGGAGACTATAATTATGAGCAAAATAAGTCAGAAGAAAAGTATGTTTTTTCTCATATTGGAAGCTAGAAGGAAAAAAAACAAAAACAAAAAGGGACTCCATGAAATCTGAAGGAAGACCAATTGGGTTGAGGAAGGGGATCAGGGGAAAGGACAATGTATAGGGGAGGCACTGGGGAGTGAAATTGGATCAAATTATGTTTTTGCTTTTTTTAATTAAAACAGTTTTAAGCAGTGGAATGTCAGAATGTTCACATTCACGGGGTCTGTGAGTGGCAGCCTTGTGGTGGGAGTTACCAAGAAAACCAGACCCAAGTGGCCTGCCGTTCTGCTGCGTGGGAAATGGCTAAGCAGGCAGGACTCTGAAGCAGTGCTTATCAGACTGGAAAGGAGGGCTTTGTGGGCAAGCAGTCAGGAGGTTGGATTCTCCCTAAAATGAAAAGGCCAGCACCAGCATTTTATGATCAGAGAAAGTCACCAGGGCTGGTCAGTGCCCAGTCCTGATGAGGTGCTGAGTGGCTGTGCAGCAGGCCAGGAAACCTTTTAGAAGAGCTGTAATCAGACCAAACCGCAGGGAGTCACAGCCACACAGCCACACAGCCTGGAATTTCTTAGCAATTGCTAATTATATGGAATTAGTCACTGAGAGAATTGTCTGAAAATGTGGTTCCTTTCTCCCTCACCTTCCATTTATTCTTTAGCCCCAAATGGGGTTCTGTTCCACCGAAAGGGCTCACTAAGGTCAACAGTGATCTCTGGGTTGCCACCTCCAACAGTCACTCTGTCATTTTCTTAACCTGTAATGGCATCTGCATGGCTGACCACTCCCTCTTCCTTGACCATCCTTTACTGGTAAACCTCACACTGGTGAGGCCCCAGTACCTGGATATCGTCTTACTTTACTGTCTATTCCTTCAGTTGTCCCCTTCTACAATGACTCCTTTATATTGTACCTCTAAATCCTGGGAGTTATTTAGGACTTAGGCTTGCACCAGATTTTATATCTTACCCTTTCTTTAATTCTGTCCATTTCCACTTATTTTCCTGAAACTATATGCTAGAAACCTCCACATCTTTATCTCCAGCCTTCTCTCAGATCTCTATGAGAGTCCATTTGATACCTCCAGTTAGCATGCATCTTCTATTTAACATGTCCACAGCACAACTTTTTTTTTTTTTTAAGAGAGAGAGAGAGAGAGAATTTTTAATATTTATTTATTTTTTTTTTTTTCTGCGGACATAACATCTTTGTTTGTATGTGGTGCTGAGGATCGAACCCCGGGCCGCACACATGCCAGGCGAGTGCGCTACAGCTTGAGCCACATCCCCAGCCCCACAGCACAACTTTTGAAATTACACCCTAATCCACCCTTCTATGTCAGCAAATGGCAACCCCACTCACCCGGTTATTTACATTGTCTCAAAGTCATCTCTTAAGCCCTCTCTTCCTCTCATCCCCCTTCATCCCTTCAATATACATCCTGCCTACAAAATCTTATCTTCAGGCCCTTTCTGCCCCAACCACATGTCTGTGCTGGATAACCAACACAGCCAGCTGACTGGTTTCTCTGTTTGCATCCCTCTGATCTTGTTTTCACACAGCAGACAGGCTATTTTTTAATGTGATAAATCAAATGATAATACTGCCATTCTACTTGCACAGAGAATAGCATCTGAGGTCTCATCTCCATCTAGAAGATTCTGATTGACCTAACTCCTACTTACCTGGGATGGCCTTCCACCCCTCTGCTCCTTCTCTTTTTCCTGTCAGTTTAAACAGTACTTCTCAGAGATGCTAACCTGACCATTTGCTGAGACAAATGCCCCAGAGTTAGAACATTACCGTACCTTGTCATTTCCTTCATATTATTCACTGCAAATGATGTTTCCGTTATTGAAAAAAAAAAAAAAAACCCAGAGTGACTGTATCCCTTCACCATCTTTGTTTCCTTTATGGTAATCAGCACAATCTATAACCGTTTATTTTGTAGACTAGCCATGTAGAAATTTGTAGACAACTTTCTCAAATCCTTTACAAGGATGAAGTCATTCAATCCTCACAACAGTCTTTAAGGTCAGGACTACTATTATGCTAGTTTTCTAGTTGAGGAACTTGAGCCACAGTTAATAGTCTTATCCACCAGGAACTGTAGAATTGGAGTCTACACCCACGGGTCTGTCTGCAGAGCTTAGACACTTAAGCATCTCACTGAAGTATCTTGTGACTCGTAAAGGGAACAGAGCATTAGATAAACAAGATCTCTGGTTAAGAGCACAGGCCTGTGGAACTAGGATTAAGTGTCCCCAGATAATGATGCGCTGCAGCTATTATGTTTAAGCATGACTGCACTTTGCCAGGAGTAGCAGCAAGAGGATGATAGCAGCAAACGTTTTTACCCAGACATTCCTAGGAATATGTTTTATGTCCAGGAAATGCACCTGGAGCTCTCACAGGTCCACCATCACCTTTTCCCATGGCTGCTGTGTGTTCTGGTGCTCCCAACCACTCTGCCTTTATGGGGGTCCCAGATGAGACCACCTTCTCAACTTTTGGGGCACTGGGGACAATGACAAAGTAAAAGAAATCTCAATCCCTCAAGCAACACCCACCTCAACCCTTTGAGTGATCCTCAGTGTTTACCTGTGCCCTTCTAAGCACCCCAGCTTTGGGGCTCAATAATTTATTTCTGAGATAATGAACCCCCGGGGCACACTCTGTATCCCATTAACGTCTTACAGACCCATGTGCATTTGTGGAATTCTAGGCACAACTTCCTATGCTTGCTTGCTATTTTAAATCATCCAGATACAAAGAATCAGCAAGTACAAGTTTAATAAATCAGCACCTTTTAAAATAATGGTCCTCCTAATAAAATGGCAAAACTTCTGCTACTTGTTTGTGCAGGGGGACTCCCTTTGTAAGAGCACCCCACCTGTTCCTTTTTCATGTGGCCCCATCCCACTGTATGACTTAAAACATTATTCATGCATAGCTGCTAACATAGGTTGACATCTTTTTTTCTAAGATGGCCAAATGTTGGTTCCTAAAAGCCCCCTGGAAGTCTCTTTGAGCTGGGCAGATGATTTTGCAACTCAGACATGGAATTTTAGCTCTGAGGAGTCTTCCTGGAATGTTTAAAGTCACCAATAGGACCAGAAGTCAAGCTCTTTTACTCAGACTTTCCTAGGAACAGGTCTTGTGTCCAGAAAATGCACCCGAAGCTCTCACAGGCCCACCACCGCCTTTTCCCATGACTGCTACTGTGCTCTGGTGCTCCCAACCATTCTGCCTTTATGGTCCCAGTAGAGCCGCCTTCTCTCTGAGCCTGCAGCCAAATACTCTGCAGGCAGCTAATAGGTAGTCAGTTCCACTGCAGATTCAGAGGAAAACGGAAAATACACAATAGAGGTGACCAATGGAAACTTGAGGAAAGTGAGGACTCTGATTAAAAGGTGAGGAGAGGTCCACAAGTGACAGGGAGAGAGAGAAAGCGAGGGCTTGCTCTTGGGAAGGTGAATTATTTGGAGTAGCTGGTTACAAACTGCACATAGGGGAATCATTTGAAACATGGACTAGGAAATTGCATTAGGAACCTATGGATGAGCTTGAATGCTAGACATCATCACCATGCTCTGGTGGTCACGCTGAAGGTAATTATTCAGACCAGCCCATCAGAAGTGAACATTAAGCTGTTTTGGTAGCAGGACACACAGAGACCAACAGCAGAATGACCCATCAGCACCACTGAACTGGGAGTTCTGAGAAGCTAAGGGCCAAACTCAGGAGAAGACAGTACAAATGGGAAGGAATAAAAAAAAACTTTCAGGGAAGAAACACTGACTTCCAAGTTGTACTTGGAATCACAGGGTCATTAGGACAGCAGGTTAATATACATATGAATTCTGAGGAAGAGGCCATTGTCATAGGGCAGGAGGTAACAGATTTGAATTCTTGGCCGTGCTGTGTTTTTAGGCTCTAGCATGATCTTTGGGGGTAAACAGTCGGGATGAGGCTGATGGAACTTAGGGACCATGTGGAAGGAACAGAGTCATCCGAGTTGCAGTCGTACACCTGGCTGAGGAAGTCAAACAGCTGGCCTTGAAGAGATTATTCTGAGTGGACCTGACCCACTTAGGTGAACCTTTTAAAGGGCCTAGGTTCCTCCTGGGAAAAGACTTAAGTTGGGAGAGGGATTTGAAGCGAGGCGAGTTTTCCCTGGTGGATATGAAGATGGAGGGGATCATGAGAAGGACTGAGAGGCCTTCTAGGAGCTGAGAGTTCCCTGCCCAACAGGCAGCCGGAAAACCAACCTCAGCTCTCCAGCTGCAGGAAGCTGGATTCTGCCTTGGAGCAGAATGGGCCCAGAAGCAGGATCTCCCTAGATTCTTTAGATGTGAACACAGCCCTGGCCGACTTGACAGGACAGGGCACCTTCACTGCAGCCTTGCCAGGCCCCAAACAGGGAAGCCAGTCATGCTGGCCCCAGACCAAGTGGGTCTTGTTTTAAGTCACTTTTGTGCTTATTTGTTATGGAGCAACAGGAAACTGTCACAGGGTAGTTGTCATATTTTTCATAAGGTTATTTCTTGTCCCTGTAAGAGTCTCCCCTTTGTTGGTTCATTCTCAGGGACACATGAATATGCTCTAATGTCTCCTTTCTTAAAAGAAAGAAAGAAAGACCCCACTACCTGAATAGTGTTAAATAACTAACTGTGTCTTAGAAGATAGCTCCTAGGGGCTGGGGTTGTGGCTCAGTGGTAGAGCACTCACCTAGCATGTGTGAGGCACTGGGTTCAATCCTCAGCACCACATAAAAATCGATAAGTAAAATAAAGGTATTGTGTCCACTTACAACTAAAAAAAAAATATTTTAAAAGAAGAAGAAGATAGTTCCTTCCTTAGAAGCACTTTCTTTTCTTGGCTCTCCTCCCTCCCTTGATAATGTTGTCTTCAAGCTCAGCCATCTGGAATCCCTCCATCATGAGTAACCTGTGGGGTGGTGCAGACCTAGGGATGAGGGATAATTTGGGGGGCAATCCCACCGTGTGTCATTGAGCCCTTAGGCTAAGTCTCATGTGCCTGCCCCTTCCTGTGTGGCTTCCTCCACTCTACTTCAAGTCATATCAAGCCCTTCCAAATCTGGTCTGTGTGACATGTTGATAAATAGGACCCACCTGCCACTGGAACTGTCCTTACAGGGATTTGTCATGCAGTGGCACTGCTTCACATACCTGTACATTTGAGGAAGTCTGCCTCTCCCTTAGCACTCACTTGGCCTCACCATCAGTAGACGGACACATGATCGTGTACCAGGAACACAGAGGTCCCCATTGTCCCAGACCAGTGCACACTATGAAGGGTAGACTGTGAGGCTTAGCTTGCTCTAATCTGCAAGTTAACCTGGCTCTGTCTGCACATGTGAATTGCAGAGGGTCCCCCAGAGAATGCAGAGGCACAAGATTGCCACTGTCTCACTGTGACCTTGGGAAATCACTCAGCCTTGCTGTACCCATCTCACGCCCAGATCATATGGAGAGCAGCACCTGCTTCCCGGCTGCCTCCCAAGACCATGACAGAGATGAAACTGCTTCACTCAGCTGTGCCCAGGTCCTGAGGGCAGGCTGCACAGACACCATGTAAGTACAAAGAAAAGTCATCTCTGAAAATCCCTTTATGCAGCTGCCATTTTCTACCTCACTTCTTTGCTGGAAAGATCAGTCAAATTTTATTAGAACCTGTAGGATCCTAGTAAAGAGCGGAATCTGAGAAGGACTGGAGAAGGGTCGTGGCACACAGCCTGTGCAGATGAGCAAACCAACCTACCCTGACAAGAAAACACCTCCTGTGCAAGACTGGAAGCCTGGTCATCCAGATGGGGCTTTATGGCCATACTGGAGCCAATAAACCACATTAAATGTTCATGGAAGTGGAGGGAATGGAATCAGACCAGATGGGAATTACACAGTAAATGCGGGATTGCACTAAGTGCTGGTTTTGTTCCAAAAATGAAGACAGTTAGGAGAAGACTCAGCAAGCAAAAAGGGCCGGTACTGGGTAACAAGGGCCCAATTACAGCTGAAGCCTGGTTGGGAAAGGGGAGACTAAGTTGGTACAGGGCATTAACCTAGAACCAGTGACTTCCATGTCACAGAACCTTCCTTGGCATGGCTATTTCCTCAAGAAAGGATCATTACTTTTCAGATCATTACTGAACTTCTTTTTCCTCTTGTTTATGCCTGCTCTTCTCAATTTGGATGCCTGGACCCACAGCTTTGGTGTCTGAAGTGAGCCTTCAAGGGAGGAATACTTCTGAAATTGTTAGCAAGATTCCCCAACTGGCTTCAGCCACTAGCCCAACAGTCTTAATAGTTTCAAAAGAGGTGTTAAGTTTCCATTTGACTTTTTTTTTTTTTTTTAAACCCGTTACCAGGAATTGAACCCTAGCACATAGTAGGCAAGTGCTCCACCACTGAGCTACATCCCTAGTCCTTTTATTTTGTATTTGAGATGGAGTCTTGCTAAGTTGCCCAGGCTGGCCTGGAATTTGTGGGCCTGCCTCAGCCTCTAGTAGCTGGGATTACAGACCTATGCCTCACTGCCTGGCTTCTATTTGAGTTTTAAAAATAAAAACATCCCCCAAACCTCAGCCCTCAGGTGCCTGTATTATACACTTTCATGAAATGATCATTCCAGCTTCTAAGCTATATTTACAGTATAATTATGTTATTTTCCTTTCTTCTCAAGCTCTGTGGGTTCTTTCTTGGCTCCATCTATCTGGGTCTTGATTAGAAATCCATGCTAACCAACTTAAGGCTGGTTATTGGAAATCCATTGTGACTGACAGAATAAATGAAATCTCTTTATGTTTAGTCAGCACAACCTGCATCCTACTTGTGCCAGTAAAGGCCTCTGGGGCTTGAGGAATTTCAGAAAATTCAGGGGCTTAGCTTACAGATACAATATCCAAATGGCTCCCTGTTGGCATCAGAGAGCGGGTTTTCATCCCAGGTCTCTGGCACAGGCAAGTCATTAGAATTTGCTCAGGCATTTTCCTCTGCTGCTTCTCTTCTTGCCCCAAGCAGAGAAATTACAATTTAACCACATGGCCAGAGGTGCTGGCAAAGTAAGAACAGAGCTATCACAGCTTGAAGGAAAGACCAAGAGTAATGGGGAGTGTATCAGGAAGGTGCTGAGGTTCCCCAGGAGGCAGCCTTCAACCCACCATTATCTGGGAGTCCATGCTATAAAATAAACAGCCCTGACTATATCACGTTAGCAGATAGGGTACACTGTAGCCATCTCCTCCTACCCCAAATCCCCAGAAATGATGGGAAAGATGAATTTTACAACTCCCTAAAGTAAGTAAGTAAGGTTCCCGTATAACAGAAACCACGGGCAATTGTGAAAAATGAAAGGCAGATGTTTAATTCTTTCTGAAAGAAGAAACCACAACTCTGAATGCACACAGAAAAAAAGCTGCTGCCAAAGAAAGAGGGGATTCAGAGATACTCTCTATGGGGAGCAGGAGGAGACCAGATGCTTGGGTCAGATCTGCAGGCTTGATAGTGGTTATCAGCCAGGAGGAAGAGGAATACCAGAAGACGAGCTTCTGATACACTCAGCCAACAACACTTCACAGGACCTGGCCACGTGTCAGGAAGGAGGCCACGGTAAGCAGACGTAGTACTCACAAACAGGCCACAGGGAATTTCAAGTGCGAGATGAACACACAAACCAGATCCACCAAGAAGTTAAGGAAACACCCAAAGTCACAGTACTCAATACAAAAAGAATTTACAGGAGAGGAAACTGAGTTTACATAGCAGACACACCAAGATTTAAGAATAATAGCCAGTTGTGGCTAAAGTAGGAGGATCCCGGGTTCAAAGCCAGCCTCAGCAATTTAGGAAGGCTATAAGCAACCTAGTGAAATCCTGTCTCAAAATTAAAAAAAAATTTTAAGAAGGGCTGGGGATGTAGCTCAGTAGTTAAGTGCTCTTGGGTTTAATCCCTGGTACCAAAATAGTAACAATAATAAGTGTAATAAATATCCTTAGATGCAAGAGGATAATATCATTTAGTTTAAAAAAGAGATAACTTTATCACCAAAAACAAACAAACAAACAAACCCAGATAGCCCAAACACCACCATGGACATAACTAAAGACTAAACTAGTGATCTGGAAAACTGAACTAAAGAATCACTCTATGAAATGCCACAAATATCCCATAAATATGTACAATTGCTATGTGTCCATTAAACTATATGTATGTATGTATGTATGTATGTATGTAGACATACAAAAAAAATCTCTCTAGAACTGTAACTCTCTGAAAGAATAGCCAATAGCCATATGCAGCTACTGAGCACTTAAAATATTGGCTAGTCTGAACTTGGGATTTTTTTTTTCTGGTACCAGAGTTTGAACCCAGAGGGCTTAATGACTGAGCATATCTCCAGCCCTTTTTTATATTTTATTTAGAGTCAGGGTCTCACTGAGTTGCTTAGGGTCTTGCTTTTGCTGAGGCTGGCTTTGAACTCGAGATCCTCCTGTCTCAGCCTTCAGAGCCACTGGAATTACAGTGTGCTACCATGCCCAGCTGTACTTAGGATTTAATGTAATACATGAAGTACATATCTGGTTGAAATGATATTTTTAATAAATTGGGCTAAATGTGTTCTTTTGTAGTTGGACATGATAACTTTTATTTATTTATTTATTTATTTATTTATTTATTTATTTATGTGGTGCTGAGGATCGAACCCAGGGCCTTGCACATGCAAGGCAAGCACTCTACCGCTCAGCCATAACCCCAGCCCCTAAATGTGTTTTAAAAATGAATTTCACCTGTTCATTTTTTTTTCATGTGGTTACCAGAAAATTAAAAATTACATATGTGGTTCATATTACATGGACAGTGCTGCTATGGAACCCAAAGCAAAAAGCAACAGTAAGTATGAAAAGTTAGGATATAGAAGATACAGCTGGATGAACTCTATCTGCCTCTCCTTGCAAAAGAAGAAAAAGAAGGTAGGAGAAGACACACTGAAATAACAGGGAAATTTTCCAGGACTGAATAAACACATGAGGCCTCTCACTGAAAAGGGTCACCAGTGCTGAGGAAAAACAGTGCCACTAAAGGTGGCATGCAGGTAAGGGTGCCTGTTTTCATGTCACCATGGGTGTACATCATCCCAAAGGTTCTAGTCACTGCAAACAACCTAACAGCAAAGGAAAGGAAGAGACATCTTCTTATCTGCAGATGGGATAACTACCTGCATGACTCCCCTCCACCCACCTCTCTGCTTTTGAAAGGCCTGGCACAAACTTGGCTTCTCCATTTCTGGCTTCCAAGGCCTGGGCAAAAGTAGAACATAACTAGCACTTTCTCCCCAGGCAGTCCTGTGTGAACAGGAAGAACTGACATGAGCAGCCAAGAGAGCCCAGAACTACGTCTTCATCCGTGGGATAAGTCACAAACGGGGACATGGAAGGGTGCTTACCGACGGATGGCGCTGGCGAACTCCGCAGCCAGCTCGCTCTCACTGCATGTTGTCCTTAGTTCAGCCAGTGACAGAGCTGGGGAGGCAGCATCAGCACATTCCTGAGGACAGCAAACACATTCTTGTCAGGGCTGAAACCAAGCCTGAGAGCACCTGGAACTCAAATCTGCTGCAGAGCATGTAGGATGAACAGCATGGGGCTGGTAGCCTCAGATCAGGGTGCAGGGGAAAGCCTGGCAGCAAACCATAGGCAGCCCTCTGCTCCAGACCTCCGATTACCTTTGCAGGCTGCTTGGCAGCAGCCATAATGACCCCCAGTGTGCTGAGAGCCCACTGGGGCTGGCACTGGTCTAAGCCCACCACATACATTCACTCATGGAGTCCTCATGAGGACCCTCTGACGAAGGTACTACTGTTATCCTCACTTTACCCAAAAGAAAATCGTCACAGAGAGATCACACTGCCCTGTCACCAGCCAGGAGATGGCAGCTCTAGGACTTAAATCCAGGCTGTCTGGCTTCAGATGAGTCTCTTCAAATAAGCAATACTCATGAATATCCTAGTTGCCCCATCCTACTTCTCCTGGGGAGAGAGCCAGTCTTTTCTAGATTTAGGAGCTTAACTGGGTTCCATGTAATCATCTGGAAAACTCAAGAAAGGAGAAGAACAAATGCACCTCACCTTCCCTCATGTAGTATTATCAGACAGGGACCGTGTATCATTTAAGGCAAATTCTCCCCTTTTGCAGATGAGAAACATAAGAAGCCAGAATTCCTGAATCCCAGAGGTAAGACTTCACAAGCAGCAAGCATGCCTGTGTGACTGTTCTACTATACAAACAGAGCTGCAGCGACACTGCATAATGAGGTGGCCAGTGGGAAGGAACTCATCTGATGATGTGCTCAACAGACATCTGTACTGAGGGTCTATCATGCTCCAGGCCACAGAATAAAAAGCCTGTGATCTGTTGCAGGAGATGGAACGTAAACAGAAAATTCTGTTACTGTGGGATGAATCCAGTGCAGCAAGTCCAGATGACAGGAGGCACCCTTTTTCTCAGCCTACTCTCACAGAGAAACAATACCTACCCCGAGGGATCCTGGGCAGCAGCACAACCAACACCTACCTGAACGCTCGTCTCTCTGGTGTGCCCTCTATCTGGGCTCGCTCCTGTCCATCTAGCTGTCCTCACAGAGCCAAGCCTGCCCACAGCAGCCAACGGCATCTGTGAGATCCCATAATACCCTTGCTTTTTGTACATCCAGTCTCTGATGTTGACATTCCACACAGCTCCTTAAAGACAGGGACTGCCTTGTCTCACAGTGCCTCTCGCTGAATATATGTGGTAATGCCTGTTGCGTGTAGACAAGGATTGCAAAAATCAAACGCCACTAGGAATGGATTTTGGACCCAGCTTATTAGCTGGAGGGAAGTTTTTAAACAAGCAGGGACATCCATCCAGTGGAACAAGAGTGGATGTTCTAAACCCAAATGTGGCCCACCACCACTCGTTTATATACCACCCACGGGTAGAGACTGGTTTTTCTTTCCTAAGTCAAATGAAGAATATTTTGTGATGGCAGACATTGCATGAAATTCAGATTTCAGTGTCCATCAAGAAAGCATTAATAACAACAGCCACACCCACTGGTGTCCTAGGAGGGCAGGGACATGACCCACAACCCTAAAATATTTACTGTCTGCTCCTTTCCAGAAAAGTTTGCAGATCCCTGCTCTAGACCGTTGGCCTCATCTCCAGCAAATAAGACCAACAAAGAAGACTAGCCCAGAGGGGAAATTTTATTGAAATAGTAAATAGATACAATATTTGAAAATAGAGTAGGCTGATTATCAAATATTAGATCTATTTACTAAGTGAATTTCCTAACACTTACAAGGGTACATGGGAACCCTCAGAAAGCATCTTACTGTAATGTTAAAAAAAGTCATCTGGCCTTCTCTATCAGAGAAATTTCTATATTTTGAATACTCCACCAAACACAGTGCTTCCCCCAGTCAAAATAAATACCAAGTATTAGGAGACAATGCTCAGCTCATGGGCCCTTTGCCAAGAGTCTGGTGAGTCCATCCCCACCATATCCTCAGAACACACACAGACTAGAGCTCTGTCTCTCAGTCCCCAGTTGACCACTAACAAACTTGAAAACCTATGAAAGATTTTGAGGGTGTTTTATGGGACAGAAAATACTACCATATGACTTGCACCATGTAGGGTGCTGCCCACCCCACCCCCAACATGACTCCCCAAGCTCTGGCTTACTTGCCAGTGTCTTTCCCGAAGCTCATACTGTTATCACATCACTCCCTGCAGACAGACTTTTCCATGGCTCCTCCCTGTCCTCAGGAGAACATGGCTGGCTGACCCCTCCACTATTGGTTTCTCTTTTCTCTGTATTCGCATATGCTGTCCCACTGGCCTTGAGTGTGTGCCTTCTTTCCCCTAGTCCCCCAGACCAGTCCATCCTCTGGGGTCTCAGTTTAGAACCATGATCGTTTCTTCCAGACAACCTGTACTGAATCTTCCTTTAGGTCTGAACTCTGTGGCCAACTCATGGTCTCCCACAACCCTATAAGTTGATACCGGAACTTGGAACACCCCATCACTCCACTCTGATCATGTCTACTTATCACCCTCCCCTTCAGAATATAAATTCCTGGAGGACAGTCCTTATTGGTCTACCATGGGGCTGCCTCCTGCAGCTTGCCCAGGTCCTAGCATATTGTGTCAGATGGCACTCCTCAACTGAATGGATTACTGAGAGCAGCCAGGGTCTACGAGAGCTGGTATGACTAGGTGCCAGGCTGTGTGCTCTCCAGGTTCCTCACCAGGAGTAGGGAAAGTTGTAGCTGTGGCCATTTGTGAAGCATGCTGCAGAGCTCGGAGGTATTTAGGTAGTGACAATTCATACCATATGGCACCAGCACTATCCCTTCCTTCCTGGGTACCCAACTCTCGGGGAGACCTCCCTGCCCTTGTGCTGAGAGGCCACTTACAAAACAAGTCAGCATATACCCACAAATTCTAGGTCTGAAACAAACTCAGTTTAGGAGAAGGTGCATTTATTAGGAGTAAAAAATATGATGCATAGAATAAAACAGTACCCCAGGTGAGGAATATAATTCTTTAGGGTCCAGAGCTTGCTTCCCGCCCCCCCCCCCACCTTCCTTTTTCAATGCAGTTATTTGGAACAGAGAAAGAATGAGCTTGGATTCCAGGAAAAAAGGCCTGGGGAGCTGATAGGTATGCAGGTTTACAAAATTATAACACCAGACACACACACACACACACACACACACACACACACACACACACTGATGTTGTACATGCTCTGTAATCCAAGGCCGGTCCCCTCCTCCCCTGTCCTCAGGCTGCTTCCTGTTCACCACCCATTGTGGCTGAAATGCTGCCAGGGCAGAGGAGGCAGGCAGAGGAGGGGAGGCCAGCCTGTCAGCCAAGTGTGGGTTAAAGCCTGATGCTGCTGTTTTCAGCTAGAGACCCCTCGCTTCTTTAGAGCCTCACCTTCCTCATATAAATGGACACAGATATTCCTTCTTTACAGACGAGAGATCTAAGGGAGATCCTAATGCAGTAATTAGCCCAGAAGTACCACAAATCAACAAATGATGGCTGCAGCATGCAGAGGGACTAGAAGAAGGAGAGACCAATGTCAGACCACTGGGCCATCGCACAGACCACTCCTCTGATGAGACTGCCACGTGTGAAAATGTTTTGTGAGATTTGTTTTGTTCAATGTGGATTTGGTTTCTCTACACTCAGTGTCATCCTGTTAGTCATCTAGGAATGACTAGCAGCTCATATCCAAACAAGGAAACTGAGGCAGTTGGATAGAGACGTCAGTGGTCATTGGGCAGGAAGTACCACCTGAGCCGAGGGTGCCCCGTGCCACCCAGCCCTACCTTGGTGGGCTTGTCCTTGCTGCTGCTGCTGGTGGAGCTGAGGGACCGCATCCGCTGTTCCTTCTGCTCCTCCACCTCGGACTTGAGGTGCTCAATGTGCACCAGGTAGGCCTGCTCCTGTGCCTCGCGCGTGCTCAGCTTCAGCTCCAGGGCCTTCTTCTCTTTCTCCAGTAGGTACAGTTGTGCCTTCAGCTCAGCCATCTCCTCCTACCAGAGTGAGGAGCACAGGGTGTATGAATGCCCGTTATGTGCCAGCACCAAGTGTCATGGGGGTCTGGCTACAACCCAGGGCCTGCGATAGTGATCACTCTGAAACTGGGAATAAGATTACTGAACAAAGACGGAACTGATGTGTGGACAAAGCTATGTGCTTTGTTACTCTAGGGACTAGCAGTAAGTAAATGGGTACAAGTCATAGGAAAGCAGATTTTGGTTCAGTGGTAAGGAAAGTCTTCCTAATAGTTCTTAGGACCCCCAATGCGCACACTTTCCTTGTTGGAAACCAGTTCTCTGGCATATAGAGGCTGAGCTGGAGCAGCCCAAGGTTGTACATCCATGTAAGAAGCTGGGTCTCACTGGGTCCCTTCTGATTCCCACTCAGTTGCTATAGCACCAAACTACATATTTAACCACCCCAAATAGCACCCTTGTGACCCTGTAGCTGAGCCATGCAGGTGGGGGACTCCCATCACAACAGCATCCTCTAGCTCTTGACTACTTCTGAAGGCTCTAGTGAAAGCAATAGGAATGGAGTCCTTTATACGAGATTTCTCTTCAGATAACTTCTCTTTCAGTGCTGGTGATTAGACCTAGAGTAGCCTTGTGCATGCTAGGCACACAACCTACTACTAAGCTCACCCCCACTAGCTAACTTCTAAGAGAATCTTAAAGGATTCAAATGGTTGTTTCCTATAGAGAGTAAGAAGTGAATCCCCAAATGGTACAACACTAACTTTGGACCACCACCCTCTATTGAGCACATAATACAGTTTTAAGGGTTCACAAGAAGTAACTCATTTATTCCTCCCAATCCAAGATAAGTACTATAAGCATTTTCATTTGTGAGGGACATTCACAGGCCCATGGCTCTGGACAGGCTGGAAAGCCAGAGTTGGAACCCAGGCTGTTGGGCTCAGAGCCCAGGCTCATCAACACTAAGTTCTGCTGCTTCCCCCTGCTTCAAGATGTGCCTGATCATGACCGTGGCCCTTCACCTCTACTCAAGGGTGGATTACCACTGTGAGACCATCAGCCTAGCTTCCCCAGTGGTTTATTTCTATGATTCCTTGCTCAAAAGGGCTCTGCAGAAAGCTGGGCTGCCTTAAGATGGACTCACCAAGGCCTTTGGGTCTGGTTGCCCCTGATGGTAATGAACTGGTATGCTCTCCTGAGTACATGTTTTTACCCTTCAAGGTAGTTTAAAGCCTTCTCGGGGATACAGGAGAGCTCAGAATTAATGAGTTCAGAAGAACAAGCCAATTATTAATGAGCTCAGAAGAACAGCCAATATTTTTTTTCCTGGAAGACCAGGCATAAAAATCAGAATGAAGGGTATTTCCATCCCAGAAACCTTCTCATCTTTTTCCATCAGAAGCAGGATTGTGAAGGTTCTAGTAACACTGCATATCAAGCTAATGTGCACATTCACTCAAACATAAATGCAAGTTAGAAAGAAGAGAAGGAAAACCTATAGGTCCACAGATGAAGAGAGAAGTCTAGCAAGGTGGACAGAGGTATGAGGCAGGTCTGCAGGCCCTGCCATTTGGGATCTTATCATCTCTGCAAGGGTAGGTCCGTGACTCCTCTATCAACTGGGACTCTCAAAGTATTGTCCAAAATAAGAGACTAGAAAACTTCCTTTCTGGCAATTTGGTTAAAAAAATTGTCATATCTCAAGCTATGGGTGAATAAAGAAAGAAAAGGCCCTTTTGAGGAATCAAAACCTCAAACTTGTGTCTTTTGTATGTGTGGGAGAGGAAATCTTAAGCCAAGAATGTACCCCAAACTAGCAATAAACCTCTGTAACCCACAGGTCTTACGGATCTAAACAGAACCATTCTGCAGGGACAGCAACATCCCAGGGCCCACAGGAGCCCTGGAGACAGGATGTCCACAGCTGAGCCTGTACACATGTTCTCCATGCCCCATCACAGAAAATGAGAGAGAAGTACAAGGAGGAAGAATCAGTAGTCACAACAGAAGTGAGAGCTGGCATTCACAGAAGCAGAAGTAACAGAATGTGAAAAACTAATATTTCAAATGATTTATGGAATAAAGGAGTAGGGGTCACAAAGAAAGCACGGGTCATCCAAAAAAGAAGGGCGGATTTTTAAAGCGACCAAGTAAATCGTCTAGAGGCAAGAAGGTATTTACCAAGAATCATATAAAAGAAGTAAAAAGAAGTAAAAAAAAAAAAACAACAACAACAACTTGGAAAATTGAGTGTCTCTGTAGTTATATTCTAGAATAAAAAGGGTAAAAATCTAACAAAAGCTGCTGGATAATGGGTCTGTACTGGTGACTATGTATTGGCAAACGCACTGGG
Source organism: Callospermophilus lateralis (assembly GCF_048772815.1). NCBI lineage: Eukaryota > Metazoa > Chordata > Mammalia > Rodentia > Sciuridae > Callospermophilus > Callospermophilus lateralis. Next base: position 46,459,929 of record NC_135309.1, read on the forward strand.
GAAAAGGCGATGGGCTGATGCTTAGCCTTGGGGAAGTTCTTGGGAAGGGAACTGTGCCAGAACATGGGCTGTGACGACCCCCATCCTGAGGTTCAGACTATGGGTTGTCTCTTCCCAGCTCTCTGTAATTTTTACTCTTTCAGCAAAGTTCTAAGATCATGCATGTTTTATTTTCACATAGCAAAAGGAATATCAGAGAGCTTTTATGCCACAAAAGCATGGCCCAGTATAACACTGAATTTGTCACACCACATGTTGGCCACAATATAAAAAGGAAAATTTTAGTCTATGGCCAAAGGAAATACGAAGTTTGGAATAAATAATGGAAGGGTGGCCTCGCGGCTCATGCCCACAGGGTGCAAGTGTCCACAAAGGGGGGTTCCTAATTGGAGCCACTGTGATTATAGACCCAAGGCCAGGTCCTGGGCAGTGAGAGGAGAGATCAGCCAGCGTGATATGAGAACTCTCCAGGGAAGGAATCTGAACCGAGGGGCTGGATGGAGACAAGCAAGTATGGACATGGAGTAAAATGGTGGGCTCCCCACATCTGCACCCACTGCCCAGAGTCTTCCCAGACACAAGTTCCAGCATCCAAGGGCAAGGACTTGCTGAGCAGGGTGCCCAAGTGCGTTGAGATAACTACTTCTGACAGCTTCTGCCCTCTCTCCAGAGGCATGGGGAATCTTTCTGGGGACGGTACTGCTCTCCATGGTAGAGAAATGTTTTGGGCTATTACTGTGGCATTGCTGTGACCCACTCTGCCGCCAGTTCCTAAGCTGTGAGCTGGCTTTTGCCTGAGAATGCCCATGGCATGTCCCAACGCCTGTGGGCCAGGGACATGGTAGATTCCAAGACTCTGCAATTCAGGTCACTGTTCACAAAACAGCAGAGTTTGGAAAGCAGGTTTAGAGAGATGGCTCCCAGGCTCTAATTCTCCCTGATCACCTGGTAGTTCAGCCCAGTGCTGCCCCAGGTCCTGCAAGAGCAGCCCAAGCAAGCTCCCACCTCTGTGAGTCAGCAGAGTCACAGGTTAACTGCTTACCAATGAGGAGCAGCTGTTTTCCCAGAAGCTCCCTCTGCCCTGGAAATGCTGATAGAGAACTCAGCCAGTGGGTGAATGGCCCAAGATCTTATAGGGTATTTGGCCTGAACAGCATCGCCAAACTTCCCTGCAGGCCCTGTGGTCTGAGCAGGCTTCACACTGCACCCACGTCTCCAGGGTGTCAAAAAACCAGGGTTCTCAGTCAAGTTCTGCAGCTGGCCTCACCCTGGTCTGGCCCCACCTCCAGTTAACATCAGCATTAGTGACCCAAGAAATACTTTCACACATTCTTGATATTAGAGGTCATTGTAAAAGGACAGAGGCTTATTCTAGCCTGTTGATGTCTGGCTTGGCTTCTCTTGGAGGAATAAGTATTCTAGAGCTCAGCTGAGACACCCCAAAGCATCCTCTAGAATGTAACCACCCCTCCATGAATGTCCAGCCCAAATGACCCCTGGACACATGGAAACCACACTGTCCACTAGCAAGGCTCTGACTCTACTCTGGAGAGAAGAGGCTGAACACGGATGGGGATGATTTCTAATCTGCTGACCCCACCCCCATTGCCAGGCCTGTGATCGCCCCAACAGGCCGGCAGCAGGCCGACCCCACAGCACACCTTCATAGCCATCAGCTCCTGCATCAGCACAGCGTTCTCCAGGTCCAGCCTCTGGCTGTCCCCCCGGGGCTTGACGTCATAGCTGAGTGGATCAATGTGGATGCTCTCCAGCTCTAACATGGTCAGCTTGACCGCAGCCCTGTCATTCTTGAGCTGCTGGATATAATCCTTCAGCCTTTGCTCATCTTCTTTTGTGAACTCGGTGTCGCAGCTGCTGGCTGTGGAGCTCGTTGTGCTGAGAAGAAAAGAAAAACACCACATTTCCAAGCCATTACTAATAGATCTTTTCTCATCCCTGTCCCCTAAATTATCTAGATGGTAGTGAATATAAAAAGTATTTTTAGCCAGATATGGTGGTGGACACCTGTAACCCCAACAACTAGGGAGGCTGACGCTGGAAGATCACAATTTAAGGCTAGCTTGGAGAATTTAGACCCTGTGTTAAAAAGAAAAGGAACTGGGGATATAGCTCAGTGGTATAGTGCCCCCTGGGTCCAATCTCCAATACCACAAAGAACATATATTTTATGACACAGAATACTGATACTACCTTTTAGGCAAGAAATAAGTATGAAGAATAATAAAAATGTTTATACTTTGAGGTAACATTGTAGACACTAAAACTGAACTATAAGGAAATAATCCCACAGAAGCAAAATGATACACATGTACAAAGCTGTTTGCCATATATAATATATATTATATATCAAAATGGAGAGAAATGATGTGGACATTATGGTGATAACCATGAGTATGGTAGAGACATTTTAAGTGAGGCAACAGAATGAAAACTACATGTAATAAAATAGATGCACATGTGTAAGAGATAACATTAACAGAACAAGAGATTGAAGAACATGATCTATAGCTATGTGTGTGCACATACACTCACAAGGACACATATCCCAAATAGGCAGCAGTCCCCTGGGTGGAATGTGGAAGGAAGGGTAGTTTTGCACTGATTCCTCTATTGCTTATTGTACCCCAAGAAACAGGTGAGTATAATATAGCAAGAACAATGCTCAAAGTGGGTGACTTAGTTCTCCACAGCACATTCTTAAGTGTCCAACAGAGGGTCTTGAGCCAATCTAGGTGGCCCTTGGCAGCTCAGGTTGCATAGCAACTGGGTAGGTGCACCCAGCTGAAGCTTGGGCCTGTGTTGGCACAGGAGAGTTTCTGAGGGACCAAATCACCACGGAAGGGAAAGGGCCACAGGAAAACTGAGGCTCAAGAGAATTCCAGCCTGTCCCAGCAGTGGCAAGCTGGCTCCATTAGCTCAGAATGAGCCACTGCACCTAGGCCGTCCTGGAGGTTTCTGAGCCCCGTTGGACCCACAGCAATTTCTCTACCCGCACTGGGCCTGCCTAAGATTGGCTCACTCCTCTTGGAACTGGTTTTGGAAAAGATGGAAGATTGAATTCTCAACCAAACAGGGCAGGCTGGCATTATCATCACCATTATTACAGATGTAGAAACCAAAGCTCAGAGACATTAAGTGGCTGGCGGAGTCATGGGGCTGAAAGTGGTGTAACACTTGGCTGAGGATTCTTACTCCACAGCTCTGTCCTCTTCCCAAGGTTCCTGCAGCTAGAAGCCAGGCAAGAAGCAGGGAGAGGTCTCCACAGCCTGCCCTCTGCATCTTGCACTGGAATGGGGCAATTCCACTCTTGCACATGAAGGAGACAAAGCTGGGTGCAGTGGCCTGTGACATGGGAGGCTGAGGCAGGAGAATCCCTGAAGTCCAGAAGTTCAAGGCCTGCCTAGGCAAGACCCTGTCTCAAAACAGAGAAGGCTTCCAGGGAGATGAAGGGTGAGAAGAGAAGGTGGGTTGGAGCCTTCATGGGTTCACATGAGGAAAAGACCACTTTATGGCTCGGGGTGGCCTTTGAGTCAGAGAATAACTTCCAGGACAGCTAACTCCCGAGTACCAAAGACCTTCAGTGTAGCCCTTCACTCCTTTTGTCCCATCATTACAGAAAAGAAGTCACTGGGAGATGAAGTGAGACCAACCTGACCATCTCACACCACCCCTCAGGCAGTGGGAGGTGAGGGAAATGTCCGTGGGGCTGGGCCACAGCGCCCAGGTACTTGCAAAACATGTCTAGATGGTGCTATGAAGGCATATTTTAGATGTGATTAACATTTAAGTCATAAGATGCTGAGTAAAGAAGATGGCCCCCATAATATCCTCATCCAGGTGAAAGCCTTAAAAGACTGACACCCCCCAAGAAGGAAGAAATCACGCCCCCACAGCCCCCAGACTCAGGACTCAACAAGGGCTCGTTCTTGTATCTCCACCCTCACCTGAAGACTTCAGACTTGCCAGCCCATAATCAAACGAGTCGATTCTTTCAGATGATCGTGTGTGTGTGTGTGTGTGTGTGTGTGTGTGTGTAGAAACAGATAACATATTGACACCTCTCGAGCACTCTACTAGATCTACTGCCTATTGGTTCTCTGTCTTTGCAGAGCTCTAACACTGAAGTGCTGCTTTTACTCCTGACCTGAGCGCCTTACGTTTTGTAGATTTCCTATTTCATCACCAGTAAACTGAAAGTCATTAACAGTACCTGCTCTGTAGAGATGTGGGAAGGATAAAATATCACAGAGGTGCTTAGACCAGTGCCCATTTGTACAACAAATGTAGCCGTCATTCATTTATTCAAGATACCAGAGTGCCTCCTGGGCCCTGGAAAAGTCCTTGCCTGAGCAGAACTCCTATTCCAACAGGGGAGCCAAGCAATTGTGTGATTGATGTACTGTGTGAAAGACACAGTACATCAGGCAGTGAGAAGCATAATGGAGCACAATGGAGAGAGACACATGGGGAGGGCAGAGTGGGGTGGGGTCATTGTCTAACAAGGTCTGCAAGGCAATGTTACAACTGAAGGGACCAAAAGGAGGCAAGAAAAAGAGCTATGGGGATATGCAGAGAAAGACTGGCAAAGGACACAGCAAGTGCAAAAGCCCTGCGGCATTGAACTTGACTGGCAGGAATGAGATAGTGGCAAGCCAAGTCAGCCTGGGGAGGAAGAAGGAGAAGAGGTCAGAGAGGAGGCTGTGCACCGTTCCACATAGGATTTTATAAGGATTGCATCTTTTTCTCTAGAATTAGAATGCAAGTTATCGAAGTGGTGACAAAATCCACCTATTACATTTTAACAGGACCCCTCTGGCTGCTATGCTGAAGAGAGATGCAGGGAGGACAGGGCAGAAAGACGGGGAGCCTTTAGGAAGCTACTACAATAGTCCTGGGGAGAGACCGTGGAAGTCTAGCAGGGTGTGAGCTGGGAATGCAGGGAAAGGATAAAAATAATCATTAATGATCACTATTTTGTTTTCTTCAGGTATCTTTTAAAAAGGATGAGAAGGAAGAAGCCACTCTCCCACACCTTGGGTGTTGTTCCATAAAGAAATGATGCAGCTCAAAGAAGCAGGACTGAACATACAGTACCCATAGTGCAGGGCCCTGGGGAGCTGGGTGGTGCATTTAGGGGTACGAGCTGACACATGAGAGGAACTTCCTCAAAAGAGAAAACAAGGGTCCCTCGCTCAGCATCACAGGAAAGCCCTGTCTGCAAACAGCTCTGTGGTGGGTTTGCAGTGCACAGGTGGGACTCAGGAGCTCACCTCAGGCTGTCAGCATTGCCATGGAGAGACAGACATTTTCCCCAGATGAATGAGCAGGAAAATTAAAGCAAACTCAGGTGTTGGCATTGTTCAGCAGGCGTTCCGTGGGGCTGAGCGTGATGTTTGCAGACAAGGTGGGTTTAGAAAGCCAGGCACTGGGGAATAGCAGGGCTTCTCTTCAACTTAGTTGGAAGGAGCCTTCAGGAATGAACTCCTTCCCCATGAAGCTGGGACTCAGCCCCCCAAATCAACTTAAAACTCTAGCCTTTCCTTTCACTGAAAATTATCTTATAAAATTTCAAATGCATAGAAACACAGACAATAACCAGCACCCACGTGCCTGCCACTTACATGACACTTTGTTTTCTTCTACTATTGTTTTTAGAAACACAACTTTCATACTTGAAGCACTCTCAATAGATTTTCATTTGAAATAAAAATTGCAAAATTCAAATAGGACTAAGAGTCATAGTACTCTTCATTATTCTGCAGACCTTGAGTGATACTTCGTCAGATTTTCCACCTAGCAAGATCAGTCTACCTCAAGAGGGATCCCTGGGCTGGCCACATTAGCGATGCCTGGGTTCTTGTCAGGATTAAACATTCCCAAGCCTCATGCCTCAGACCCAGAGAGTCAGGGACTCCACTAGGTGGCCCAGCAATCTGTGTTTTAATAGAGATTCTGATACAAGTTCGAGTTTGAGAACCACTTGTCTACCCCACAGGATAAACCAGCATCTTCTCAGTAACTGGACACCCTCACATTTTCTAGGTAGAGGCCACTATGCTCTCAGGTTGCTTGGGTGGATGCTGCTGGCTTCCAGCACATCTCTGAAATAAGTCTGCAGTATTCTTCCTCTGGCCGTTCCTAAGCTCACAGACTTGAGTGAATTACACAAAATTTCTACACTGCAATAAATAGGAACACTAATGGTTCACACTTCCCCAGGCATGAAAAGGACAGCTTAGGAGTGGCCACAAAGCTCTTGTTCTAGGCAAGGAGCAGGGATGGGGCCCAGATAGCTGGGCCAACAGTCACACAACACCCACCCCAGACCTAGGGATCCTTAAGGGGTCAGCCACTGCAGCCATGTAGAAAACCCCCATCTGAGAAGAAAAGTAGCTTCCACTTGAATTGACTGTTTGGGAGAGCTGGGTGTGGTGGACACCTGTAATCCCAGTGACTCAGGAGGCTGAGGCAGGAGGGTTGCAAGAGGTCAACAACCTCAGCAACATAGCAAGATCCTAAGCAACCTAGTGAGACCCTATCTCCAAAGAAAAGGGGATATGGCTCGGTGGTTAAGTGTTCCTGGGTTCAATCCCCTGCACCCTCCCCTCCCCTCAAAAAACTATTTGGAAGAACAGCTGGAGCTGATCCCTGGTTGGGTAAGAAGGATTTTTGCTATAAGCATAATTTTCAGAAAGGAACTTAAAAAAAAAAAAATGTCAGTTCACAGATCTGACCCTGTTGGAACCTTAGAGCCTTAAACTGCTCTTAAGCAAAGGAAAGTTGAATTTCAAGATAAGCAGCCCAGGGCTGCTCCAGCCTCCCTCTTTCCTTTCCAGGACACCAACAGGGAAGAGATCAGGCGAGGTTAATTACAATCCTGCTTTATGCCCTTAATGTTCCACCACAGAATATGATTATGACAGTGGTGGAGGGAGGGGCAGCCACTGGCCTTTCCTCTGGCCTCCTGCAGACAGGCACTGCAGCCTCCCAAGGGCCTGCTGTCGGCTGCCGGGTGGGGGCTAAGTCATCCATTAACTCTCCCAGCTTGGAACGCAGGATGAGCTCAGCTGTCAAGGGGAAATAAATCACTTTCTGCAGGCTACATTATCCCTCTTCTCCAGGGTGGGAGGCTGGAGGTGTCTGTGAGCAGGATGGGGGAAGGCACACAGAAGAAACCCACAACCCCACTGGTGGCACATGCTTGTATTTTGCTCTGATTGTTTGAGGAGCCAGGCAGGATACATGGGTATCTTTTGGTGATGCTCTGCTGGAGGTCCTGTCATGGTAGCTCATTCTGTATCTGATCATGTCGCACACCTACTGCACATGTAGCCGGCCTGCAGCTCAGTGGAAACACACAGCTGATCGGCTCAGGACCACCCACCCTGTGTCTACCCTGACCACTGTGGGAAGTGCTGTTCCAACTAGCTATCCATATCAAATATCATCTCATCTGTCCCTCTGTACCAGGTCCCATCTCTGTCCTCAAGATGACTCCCTATCTTAACCACTTAAGAATGCTTAACCACTGAGCTCATCAGATGAAAAATTCATTTTTATTTAGCTTGCCTAGGCAGAAAGCTAGAAGAGTAGCCATTTTCTTTTGCTCAAAAATCACAAAGTTTTCCTGGACTTTTTTTATCAGCATCTTACTTAGCATTGGTTGAGATCTAATTTCTACCAAGGAGCAGTTCATTTTTAGAAAGGAAGTGCTATGTACCTAACCACCTGCATTGCTGAGCAAGTGAAATTGATTTGGAGGAGGGTGTTGGTCTCAGTGACACTTGATACTTAAGCTACTCCTAGGTGGCCTCATTTATCCAAGTGGAAGAGCCCTGTCAATTGCCTTTATCTTTTAGTGTTGTGCTGAGGGTATCCCCAGCACCCCCGCCTTTTTGATAATAAAGGGTTTTGCAGCAATGGATTAAAAACATCTAAAAAATTCCAGGCATCCTAGGCTAGTATGCTCTTGAATGACTATCAGAATTCTCTACGAGAAACTGAGGGTAAATGAGGGTAAAGTACTTAATAAATTGTCTTGCAAAATATGAACATGAAAGAATATGCAGTCAGATAAAGTCTTCAGAAACTGCCTGGGTCCAGAAAGTTACTGCAAACTTAGTTGACAGTAGAAGTCAAAATAGGAAGCAGAGACATTTAGGAGATTAAATTCTGCATATTCATTTTTTAAGATGCCATTGTAATGGCGTTGGAAACAAGGCATCTCTAAACAAATACTAACCCGTTCCTGATTTGGTCAAGGATAATAAACCAAGATAGACACCATACACTCCTGACACCATATACACCTGATGGCCAAATTGAGAACATGTATGCCATACCATGCAGTATTCGCAAAGGTGTGGAGGGAGAGGCCCTCTCATACGCTGGCTGTAGAAGAATAACTGGATTATGTAGGGAGGGCTATTTGACATTGAAAACATTAATCATTTCTGAGTCTGCTAATTCATCTTAGAACTGGTCCCACAGAAACTGCACAAGAGAGACAAGCATAAGGACAAGGACAGTGGCTGCCTCTATGTCTGCAATAGTGGAAAACTGGATACAAACATCCCACAAGAGGAATCTGTTGAAGTACACAATGGTATGTCATCCGATGAAAAACCATGCACTACTGAGGAGTATGATGCATATGCCAAAATGTCTGAGAATATAAGGCTTAGGGGGAAGCATGTTTCAAGACAGTGCACAATAGGATCCTTGTAAGGTTAAAAATTAGATGTTGTCATGTTTTTATGGACAGTATATTTTTTTAATATTTTGTTTTTTAGTTGTAGTCGGACACAATACCTTTATTTTATTTTTATGTGGTGCTGAGGATCGAACCCAGCATCCTGCACATGTCAAGCGAGTGCTCTACCACTGTGCCACAACCCCAGCCCTGGACAGTATATTTTTAACGATACCAGATTTGGTCCACAAGCTCTTCTGTGGACCTTTCCTTCTTCACCCACAACTCCTGTGGGAATGGCTATAGCCTCACTCTGCTATGGCCACTGTTATCCCCATGTTTTTTTTTTTTTTTTTTTAAATCACTGCCTTACAATTGTACACAATGGTGGCATTCATTGGTATACATTCTCGCATGCATACAATGTAATTTGGCCATTATCATTCCATTTGGGGTTTCTCTTACTTGGTGCCCATGAAACCTGTCAGCCTCATATGTAAATGAAGGTGTTGTGTTGGTTCTGTCCCCTGGAGAAGGATGCTTGCAGTGAAGAGAAAGTCAGTCATGTGCGGGGGCCACACAGACTGGATGTGGAGGAGCCTGGTGCTGCTGCTGTTTGGGCGTATTGTAAGCCTCTACCTGCTGCCTTCAGCTCAGGTATGCAGCTTGTGCATAGAAGACCTGATCTCTTTCCAGGGAGATCCCTTTCTGTTTAAGCTATTTGGGCACATTTCTGTCCTTGGCAACTCAGGGTCTTTTTCTTTTTTTAAAGGGGGCGGGGAGAGGAGGGGGAGAGAGAGAGAAAGAATTTTTTTAATATTTATTTTTCAGTTTTCAGTGGGTACAACATCTTTATTTTATTTTTACGTGGTGCTGAGGATCGAATCCAGCGCCCCGAGCATGCCAGGCGAGCACGTTACCACTTGAGCCACATCCCCAGCCCATCAGGGTCTTAACTAATAAAAAAAAAAATGCAGTTAAGTATGTGGGCCTACACCCCAAACTGTCTTTTCCAGTGAGGGTCCTAGCATGGAGAACTTTTACTTTGTGTACTATGCATTTTGTAATGTTGGGGTTTAATTATTTATTTTGATGATATGCCTACAGTTATTTTGAAATTGGGAAGTTAAGTCTTAAAAAAAATAAAAGAAGCATAAAAAGTGTTTCATGTCTCTACCATATTCTCAAAAAGTGACAAAGACATCTGAGCAGGAGAGTTGATCACCACCCAGTCATGTCAAGGAACATATCTCAGGTAGAGAATTACCATCACTACTAAGTATTAATTGCTGGGATTTTGGATGGATGCCCTTGATACTTAGATGGGAAATGACTTCCTTTTTAATAAAGGTGATGTTACAGCAGTCAGATCTAGTCCCAATCAAATTCCCTGAAGCTCACTGATCGGGGTGGCAGAGACCTATCCTAATTAGATGACTATTTGAAGCTATTCACCCTTTCATTTGACATAAATCTACGGTCCTCAACTGCTCTTTCTGCCCCAGTGCAACTTTACCTTAATACAGATCAGATTAGAGGGAGAGGGCTGGCCTCTCTGGAGCCCTGTTACCTTCCATTATAATTAGGGGATCATTCCCCAGTAGGAATGACCAGCCAGGCAGTACCCCAGCTGCACGCAGGAACACAGAGGCTCATATGAGGCCGCGGTCACCCTTCGCACATGGCTCAGCCCGGCCCCCACCAAGTGCTAAGACTCGATTCCAGCCTCTGTGAGAGTAGGCTTGCTTGGTTCTGTCTGTCTTGGCTGCTTATCCTTTTGTGGATTTAGGTCAGTGACAACACTCCCATATTATGAGCTGGGACTGCAATGCTTCATGCAAAGGTAGGCTTGATTGAGAACCCCCATTTCAACTTCCTAACAATTTAGCCCATTTGCCTCTTTGCTGTGATATGTTGACAAAATTGCCCAGGCAATCAACATTACCTAGTTACTCTGACCATGAAGACAATTATGTTTCTGATGAAGCAGTTGCTATACTAAAAAAAAAAAAAAAAAAAAATGAAATAAATAGCAAATAGCAATGTCCCTGGGCTTCTTCCAACAGAGCCAACTGAGTTTTATTCTCCATGCTGGTAAACTACCCCTTTGCTGCTCCTTCCTAAAAGGAGCCTCCCTCCTGTCCTCAGGTGCTGACTGTGTGTGTGCCAGAGGCCTGACACACAGCATTCTTTTCCTGAGACGGTGGGTAACAGTGCACAGACTCTCTGACTGGATGGTCTCTGCCAGCTGGTTACAGTGGGAGAAAAGGTGATTTACTGAGACACATAAAGCTCCATAATAGAATACTTTTTTCTTTTTTTCCCATAACTTGACATGGGGAATGTCTAAGACAGAAAGGCAAGAATTACAAATAAGATTGCTGGGATTACTGAACGTGTGAAAGAGAGCTGGTGGTTGGGAACTTCACCCTGCACCCGTGTTTAACGTGAAATATTCCAGTTGTGTCAGGTTCTGTGAATGCGGGGTGCCACGTGAATGTCCTGTGTGTGGTTCTCCTGTATCCTCTTCTCTGAGTTGCCCGGAGGTGAGCAGGAGAGGGAATTTTTAAGAACCGAGTGGAATCAGAGCTAAGGTGGAAGACCCAGTTGAGACTGGGTCATACTTTTGTGAGGTCGTCTTTAAATATAGAGATTCTGTGTTCTGAATTTATCTCAGCCTCTAGAAGTCTACTGCCAAAAATTAAGTTTCTCTGAGAAAAATGGTGTCAAAAATCAAGGCTCACCTATTCCATAAACCATTTCTTCTACCAAATACTTAAAACCGGGATCTCCATTAACAGATGGTGAGAGAACTGCACTTCTGACTCTGAAATGGTCTCCGATTCATATTAAAACAATAAAATTATATTAGGGGATGGGGAAATATGAGAAAATGCACAAACCTCATAAGCTACCAAGACAGTGTACGTTCCTGTCAACCCAATTCACTAATTCAACAGAACAGCCTCACTGACAACATGAGGACTACATCTCTATCTAAACGAACATGGAAATTATAGATTATACACTCTGGAAAAGTCATTAAGAAGCATATGCTTTCTGTGTTTAAGTAGAAGAATATGGTTTCCAGCAAAAAAAGAAAAAAATATGATCTGTGTTTCACTGAATTAAGACAACTGTTGCTGGAGTTGAGAGGAAATAAGTCCCCTTGTGTTTGTGGACACCTGGCCAAGTTCAGTATTGGGACTGTGGCCTCTTGTGGGATGCGGGTCCACAGGTAAATGAGGCACTCGGCTGGGTCCTGCCAGTGGGAAAGAGATGGGAGCATTACACTGCTTTCAGGTACCGAGAAAACACCAGCATTTCTCCTTGGGCTTTTAAGATTCCATCTACCCTTAAGTGATTCTGGTCATTTGGCATGCAAGGACACTGTCCAGGAGTGTTATGAGATCCCTTGTGGTACAGCAGGAGGAACGGTAAGCTTGACATCAAAGTCCTGGATCTCCCTCTGGGCAGCCATGTGACCTTAGGCAAGTCGCTTACAGGGCTCTGGGCCAAGGTTTTCTCATCTGTAATGGAGTACCCTTGTCTTTCATGACTTGGAAATTCCATTAGAATCTCTGACAAAGTGCCTTTTAGACTGAGAACTAGTGTATGAAGGGAAGGAATTTAGGGCTTTGATGGCAAGAAATGATAAGATAACTGGAAAAGGTTTCATTCTGTATCCCCATCCCCCATCCAAAGGGATCAAAGAGCTTCAGCAAATTATATTTCGCGAGGTCTTCACGGCTCTCCTCATCTTTTTCAAGTACCCACTTTAGTTCTCTAGATTGAGATGGGGAACTTGACCTCAGGTTCATGATTAAGAGCTTGCTAAGCACGTGCCGGGAATGTGGCATCACTCTAAGAGGCAAAAGAAAGGACAGGAGAGGCTCTTGCCTGAGAAGAGCTTACAAAGCACAGAGGCACAGGAGGGAAGGAGAGTGGAGTATGGAACTGGGAGAAGTGGGCTGGGCCTGGGGTTCCCAATGACTGTAGCAGGTGGGCCTTCGCCACTCCAGGTGCTAAGAGATCAAGAATTACAAGGAAATGAAGAACAGAGTAGTACAGGAAAAAGAGCATCAGACAGAAATGTAGATTTGTGTTCCATCTTTATCACATTCTGGAGCAAATCACCCTTTTTCTCTTGAATTCAATTTCCATGTGAGCCCAACAAGGCCACTTTCTAACTCTCCATTCTCCTTTTTTAAAATATATTTTCTTTTTGCAGTGCTGGGGATCAAACCCTGGGCTTCACACAGGTCAGGAATGTGCTCTACCACTGACCCACGTGCCCACCCCTCCACCACTTGCTCTGTTCCTCGGACTCCTTGGATGGAGCTGGTCACCGCCTGAAGGGAATTCCGCCTTACCCAAGCCACACAGTCTCCAACTGTGTGTCAAGCCCAGTGAGGAAAAAAGAGGTCCCTCCGGGGACAGGGAGGCCACCCAGTACCTGGTGTGGCTGTTGGATGACAGGCTCTCCCAGGGCTGCACGCTGCAGCCGGCCACAGCGAAGGCTCCTCCGCAGCTGCCGTCCAGCTTCATGAGCAGGGCCTTGGCGGCGTTCTCGGCTGTCTTCCTGCAGTCATGGGCTCGTTTGAGCATCTGAGTGATGTTTTCATCCCCTGACTGGTCGCCTACATCACAGAGAAGCCAATGGATTAATCAAGGTTGGCCTGAAAGAGGGAACAAGCCTGCATAAACACGTCTCAGTGACTCAGCAGAGGTGGCACAGTGGGGAGCAACTGGCAGTGGCCCTTCAGTGAGGAGACTTGCGTTCTGGGCCTGGCTCTGTCCCCGTGTTTGGGAAGGCATTTCTCTGCTCTGGGCTCCACTATCCTCATGGATGAGTGTGATCTCCAAGGTCAGTTTCCAGCTCTCATGTGCTCTGTTCATCCAGGCTCCTGGCTTCTCCTCCCACTCAGGCACAAGGCCACTGGGCATGGGATCTTTGTGAATGACAGCAGGGAGAAACGGAGGCGAAACTGCCATCTCTCTGTGTCAACAACTTCAGGTAAGAGACTGAGGTAGGGCTGAGGTTGTGGCTTAGTGGTAGAACGCTTGCCTAGAATGTGTGAGTCATTGGGTTCTATCCTCAGCACCACATAAAAATAAAAACAAATAAAAATAAAGGTATTAAAAAAAAAGAGAGATTGATGTAGGGGGGCTGGGGATCAGTGGCAAAGCACTTGCCTGGCATGTGTGAGGCCCTGGGTTCGATCCTCAGCACCGCATAAATAAATAAAATAAAGGTATTGTGTCCATCTACAACTAAAACAATATACATTTTTAAAAAATGATTGATGTAGGGCAAAAGAGACCAAGCTAACGGTTCAAATGAGAACTTCAGATTTTCCGTGCTGATGCTATCCCTGACCTTCTCTGCTTGGTAACAAGAGGCCCACTCAAATGCCTCCAGGAGCCAGGAGTTGAGGCTGGAGCAGGAAATGGAGCCTGGTGGGCACCAGCACAGAGTCAGGCAGTGATATCCCAACCTAGGATGTTCACATTTTTCTTGTTTTAAATACTGTGCTGGAAAAAGGCAAAACTTTGGAGACATTAAAAAGATCAGTGGTTGGGGTTGGGGTTGTGGCTCAGTGGTAGAGCACTTGCCTCACATGCATGAGGCACTGGGTTGGATCCTCAGCACCACATAAAAAATAAATAAATAAAATAAAGGTATTGTGTCCATCTACAAATAAAAATATATGCAAAAAAAAAAAAAAAAAGATCATTGGGTTAGGAGGGTGAAAGTGGGAAGGGAGGAAAGAATAGGTAGAAGCACAGTGAAACTACTCTTTCCAGTATTACAATGGTAGACACATTGCATTACACATTTGTCCAGACCCATAGAAGGTATACCCCCAAGAGTGAACCCTAATGTAAATTCCAGACTTTGAATGATAATGATGTGTCAACTTAGGGTCATCAAGTATGATGAATGCATGGCTCTGGTGGGAGCATTATCACTATAATGGCAGAGGCCTTCCATGTGCAGGTGCAAGGGCTAGGTGGGATCTCTCTGTACCTTCCTCTCAATTTTGCTGTGAAACTAAAACTGCCCTAAAAAATAAAGACTTAAAAAGAAAAAGAAATACCAGCCCCAAAAGCCAATCGTTGGCTACCTATAGAGCACATTTTTCCAAATATTTTCAAGTGAAATCATTAAATTTTGCATGATGAACTGTACAGAATGATAAATGTGGAACTGGGTGAAGTGGGCATGGGTGGCTGAGGTACACTCAGCTTCTTACCCTTTGAAGCCACTGCTGAGGCCCAAAGAAACCCTTCCAGCATCCTAGGTCACAGTTCGAAAACCACTGATCTAAATCATCTAGAATGAACGTAATGAATGCTTGTGAAGTCAAGAAGAAACAAAGAACACCATCGCAATAATTGATACTGTGGGTTAATGTCACAGACCAGCTCTTGCTTAGATGGCCTGGTGGGGCACAGTGACAGATCTGTGCCGTTGTCAGCGCGATGGAGTGAGATTTAATGGGGTGGGCTGCTAAACATGAAGGCACCCTTAGTGCTATGGAGTGTGGTGAAGAAGTGGGGTGCATCCCACATCTACGGCTCCCTGGACTTTCCTCCCACAACCTGCATGCTTTTTTTCTTTTCACAAAGACACTTTACAGACATCTCGCCAGCTGACTGCTACTTGAATTCCGTTCTGAAGTAGGCATGATATTAATGACAGGTGCGTCTTATAAATACATAGATGAGCCACCCAGTATTAGGTATATACAAGGCATTTTAAGATTGATTTTAAATCTTTTAAATGCAGGTTAAAGCCATTTCAGCTCCATGTAACTGTACTCAGTAGGTAAAAGGTGTCTTTAAAGGACAGAACAGGTTAAAACACTGCTCTGACACAAACTAGAATTAAGATGGTTGATTTGTTTTCTCCTTAATTGATCATTTTTCTACACACATACACACACACACACACACACACACACACACGACTGACAGCAGGCCAAGATCAAGATCATTTTAGGCTCTGTTTCATATGAGGAATAAAGTTTTAGGATTCAACTAAAGGACCCTAAGAAATGAGGTTTCTAATGGAAATGTTGGCAGAGTTTCTACTTCTAGGCTGAGATTGGTAATATTAACAAAAGAAAGAAAGAAAGAGAAAATATTCGGGGGGAGGAGTTGAGGATGGCCATCCATACAAATGAAGGCCTGCTCCATTGTGGGATAACTTAGATATGAAGCAGGAAATTAACACCCAGCTTGTTTCCCTTCCTCCAGATTTGATTCAGATTCCTGTGCATGTCACAATCAAAGGAGCAAAAATATGTTGAGTATTCACTGCAAAAGCTAGACCCCGGGCAGGCAAAGGAGCTGGCGAGGACAGTGGGGGCATTTAGAAGGTGCTTTGGTGGTGGCCTTCTTTATAAGGGGTATCCTGAAAGGACAGGCCCTAATGGAAGCACACAGCCCTTCAGGAGCTGTGGGCCTCTGAGCTCACAGCTCCAAGCCAGCCTGTGACAGATGGCCTGGGGCTGTCTAGCCTGCTCCTACTACCCACCCATGACTCAAGAGTGACCTGGTCACTTTGGCTTCATGGACTTGCCAATGCCTTTTCAAAGAACTGTAAGCAAGGTCATGTCCAGGCCCCAGTTCTGCACAGAGGGGGTGGGAGCCCTGCTCCTTGGTCTGTCTTCTCTATATCCACTGTGGTCCTCCTCACACCAGAGCAGGCCTCAGAGCCACCATCTGTGGCCAAGTCTAGCAAATTCTGTTGAGCTTAGGATGCCACACTTGCATGGTTTTTAATTACATTCGCCTTCTACAAATCAGGCCAAAAAGACACCTGAGTCCTGGGGTGGGGGCAAGAAGAGGTGGCAGAGAAGCAAGAGGGTGAGCACACACCTGCACTCCTACTCAGACTGGGCTGGTGGAGTGCACATTCTGCAAAGCCGGTGATAGCAGGTGTGAAACTACTTCCTCTGCATTCATAAGACACCTGGAGAAAAGGTAGAGGAAACCCACGCTCCAAAACTACCAGAAGAAAGATTCTTGGGGATCGAGCACAGCCAATAAAAGCAGTAAGACAAGACAAAGGCCACAGCAGCAGGGGGACCCTCCACAAGTAGCGTCACGGTGTGTCAGTGTGTTGGTCTCTTTAATCACTAGTGTGGGCCTCTGGCTCCATCTGGTCCTACTGTCAGCTCAGGAGAATATGTTTCCTAAGAGGGCTTGTTTGTTTTAACTTGTCTGTAATTCTGTTTCCACTCCAGTTCTTGCTGCATTCAACATAAACAATTTACCCACTCAGTCATGAGGAAAAACGAAAAACACACTTGACAAACGAGTTTGTGTTGCTGGGAGATGACTCAATGCCAGCAGCTGAGAAGGGGGCGGACGAGCACAAGAGGCTGGGAGAGGAGACAGGGAAGAGGGCCGGTGGGATTTGGGATACTTACCGGGGGAGGAGCCCACGCCAGCTGCTCGGAACTGCCCCAGGATGAGGCTCTGCTCACTCTCAGCCAATGCCAGGAGGAGTTCATAGGCTTCTATGCACTGCTCACTGAAATGGAAGCACATGACGTCCTCAGCTCTCATGGGGACTGGGGAGCACATTCAATGCCAGCTCCATTTTCGGGATCTGTCTCAGCCTCACCATCCTCATGAGTGAGAAGACCACTCAGATAGGTTCCCTGGACAAAGTCGGTGGCTTGCTCTGTATTGCTGCCCTATTCTAATTTTTCAACTAGGTTCTAGAAAAATACAAGAGAAGCAATTTGGTTGTCCTGTTGATGATCATCTAAGAGGGACATGTGATACACCTGAGGAAGTCAGCCTCCAAGGGGGGTCCCCCCATCCTGGTATACATACCCTGGTGCTGCTCCTTTCCATAATGGACCACTGTTGGTCTATGTGACTTTAGAGAAGTAGAAGAAATGATGTCACTCCTAAGATTAGGTTCTTAAAAACACTGTGGGTTCCATCTTGGTTCGCCCCTCCTATTTCCTTTTTTCTCTCAGATCATCCTTTCCAGAGGAGGCAGCTGCCATGTCTTGACCACTCTCAAGCAGTGTTCTGGAGAGGCCCTTGTAGTAAGGAACTATGGCTTCCAGCTAAGAGCCAGGAAAGAACTGAGCCCCCCATGTGATAGCCACGTGGGAGCCTTCCCAGAAGCAAAACTGCAGCCCCAGTTAAGATTTCAGAAGATGCAGTGTAGGCTGACAGCCCACCCAGAACCTCCGTGGAGACCCTGGCCCAGCATGACCCAGCTAAGCTACTCCAGGATTCCTAACCCTCAAGACTGTGACATGATAATCACTCATGTGACAATCAATAACTAATATAAACCCCCTGAGAAGATGATTTTGACACAGACCTGCAGCTTATAACATCCACTAGCTACATGCAACTCTTTAAACATTTTTGAAGTTGAATGAAAAGATAAATTCAGTCCCTTCAGTGCAGTAGCCACTCTCCATATGCTCAATAGACACACGTGGCTCGTGGTTACCACACCGTTCAGCACAGAGGGAGAACATACCTTTCCACTGAAACAGAAAGTTCTATTAGATGCTTGTAAAACTGCCTCACAAACACTCTCAGGCTTTCAGAAGCTCTCTCATAGAGTTGGAGTCTGGCTTTCTAGGGGAAGGAAAACCAGTCAAAGGACAGCCCCTGTCCCTTAGCCTGAGACACAGAGGGACCCACATGCAGACAGGAGGCCACACGTGTGCACAACACAGACAAGAGGCCCTCAGTAGCAAGATCTCCTCCTTAAGCAAATAACTAATTAGCTTCCCCAAGCAGAATAGGGTAAATGTTGCTTTAGTCAACATGTAGTTGAGAGGCCATCTGTTTTTGATTGTCTTTACTTTCATGATTCTTTACTAACAAGTAAGAATAAGGGCCAAAACACTATCTGGAGGTGCTGGCAGTTCCTCCATGCAGGACAATCCATATTTCAGGACAGAGGTGCTAGCTCTTCATCTATGAGGATGTGCTAATGGGAGGGAAGTCCCTTTTGACCAAAGGCAGACTGCAGGCAGAGAACAACCTGTGCTGACTTGTTGCAGGAGGGATGGGTGTGGGGACGCATGCCTACAACCCCAGTGACTTGGGAGGCTAAAACAGGAGGATCACAAGTTCAAGGCTAGCCTCAGTTATTTAGCAAGATCCTCAGCAACAAAGTGAGATCTTGTCTCAAAATTTAAAAAGGGCTGGGGATGGAGCTTAGTGATGGAGTGTTCCTGGGTTCTATCCCAAGTACCATAAAACAACACAAAATTTAAAAACCCTATGACAATCTGAGGAAATAGAATGCCTCGATTTGCAAAAAATGTATAATATATGCGAATATGAAAAGACCAGGAAGAACAAGTCAATATGTAACACAAAAACCTATATTTTGAGTGACATTACTTGAATGAGTGATACCTAGGTTGCATATGCTGGTGGAAACATACCTGCTTACTAATACCATATCCATTACCCTCACTGTCTCAATTGCTCAGAGGTGATAACTGATTTTCAACATATCATGCTAATATTTGCTGGTTCAACCCAAGTTAGTTACATCTTCTAAAAGCTGGGTTTCTACTTTTATGCAGAAGGTTACTATGAATGAATCTCCAAATTAAGGTGGCCACAAAAGTACCAGGTGTCTTCCCAATTCCTGCTCCCCCACCTGTACTGCAAGGCCAGCCTCAGCGCTGTGGCGTTGGACTCGTACTTCCCCACCAGCATGCTCATCCTCTCTGCGTTGCTTTTGCACTCCTCCAGGGTTATGGTCAGAAGGTCATTCTGGGATTTGAGGTGTTCAATTCGGCTACGAAACAAAGAAAAATCACTTTCACGCTGGGACTGTAATTAACTTGTCAACATTATAGTTGTCTCATTTATATGCAGGCCAGAAATGAGTGTTAAGATTTGTTTTAGCAAATGTAATGGACACAGAAAAATCATGGAAATGACTCTACATAGAAGAACCACTAAATTCTGTATGGATTAAGAATAAAAAGCAAGCCCCTGGTTATTTCCCACACTGCTGTGCTCTTCACGTGCCAGGTACTGTATGAAACTCTGGGGATTTTAAGAAGGCAACAGATGTGTGACCTCAAGGCCATCACCAGAGCAGCTGGTATGCTTCACCATCACCCTACACAGGACGAATGAACTGCAGTCATGGTTACTATTTGCTGAACCTTTGCTCAATCCTGATCCCAGGGGCCTGTTGGATTAAGTATTGTTATCCCCATTTCTTTGATGAGTAGATGAAGGCACAAAAAGCTTAGCACCCTGCCCTGGGATTTGAAACAGTTAGTCTAGTTCCAGATCTCATGCTCTCAAGCACATATTACACAGCAGAAGCAAAAGATGAACTTGATGAGTGAACAAGAAACTGTGCTTGAGGGTCCCTAAGTAGGAAATGGGCCAGAACTGTGGATGGTGTACAAAGCTCCTTGGAGGTCCAGCAACTCTTAACTTCTGGTAGGGTCAGCGGTGAGAGCTTGAAGTTTTCTTAGATTCAGAGCTCTAATGCAGAGCAAATGAGTTTGTGGTGATATCAGAAAACAAACAAAAAAACACCGAATCTTCAGTTTCTCCATTTCCCGTCCTAGGACATGTATATTCTAGGTATAATGATTCA
Organism: Callospermophilus lateralis; assembly: GCF_048772815.1. Taxonomy (NCBI): domain Eukaryota; kingdom Metazoa; phylum Chordata; class Mammalia; order Rodentia; family Sciuridae; genus Callospermophilus; species Callospermophilus lateralis. Next base: position 46,480,271 of record NC_135309.1, read on the forward strand.
TTTTCCATAAAAATGCCACATAATGCTCTTAGCACTAAGTCTTAAGGAGACACTGGGTTAGATACCCACAAAATGCACGTGACTCTTGCACTGTTTAGGGGTATGGAAACCATTGGCTTTCAGGATAAATCTTAGAACCACAGATCTGAGAGCAGAATATGGGGACACATGTCCACATAGGAGACTTCTGGTGAGCCCATAAGTAAGAGCTGTTGGGCTCTGGCAACTCCAAGGTCAATTCAAGGTAGGGTGTGACAAGAACAAACTCTTCTGCCCCTGTTCACGTTAAGACTTCTTGAAATAATCTGTGCTCTCTTGTTTATGACTCCAGTGTACATTCAGTCCCTGCTAATTAGATGAAGCCATTTACGCAGCCCACAGAGTTCCATGTGGCCAAACCCCAAATGCTCCTTCTTAGAATGCCTTTCTCACTGAGGTCATGGCGCCTCTGCTGGTTTCATCCTGTCTCAGAGGCCATTTCTTAGCCTCCTTATTCCCAGGAAAAGCTGTGCGGGTTGGTGCTCCTTTAGGGCTCAGTCTATTGGTGCTCCTTTAGGGCTCAGTCAGGACTGTCTCCTTAACACTTTCACCCTCAGGTTGATTTTTTTTTAGTTCTTGACTTTAAGAAACATTTCTGTTCCCAGGGTTTGCACACTTCTCTAGCCCAAACTCCTGAGTACCAGTCCCACATATCTAGCTACCTGCCATATTTCCAGCTAGGTGTCACATGCCACCTCCAATTTAATATTCCAACAGGGAATTCTTGATTTTCCCCAAACTTTTGTCTTTCCTCCCAAACTTTTATCTTCTCCATCTCAGTAAATGCTACCACCATCTACCCAACAGTACAAGCTAGACACCCAAGAAAGATCTTTGAGACCAAGTATAAGCTAGACACCCATGCATCTTTGAAACCAACCTTTCTCTTACACCCAGACATAATCCAGCTGGGGTCTCCATTGATTTTACATATCCTGAGCCCAGTGCCCACTGTGGACATCCTGGTCCACTGCCATCTCTCTTTACTTCGGTTCTTCTCTACCCTTTCCATTCTTCATTTCTGAATGATCTTTCAAAATGTAAATCAGGTCTCATTCTTCCCCATTTTAAAATTTAATCTAATAACCTCCAGCAACACATAGCAAAAGTTATAAAATTTGTCGGTGCCCTCAAAATCCACATTCAAGTTCGTCCTTGCTTCATGACCACCTTATCTCATGTAATTCCTCCTTCTTCTCACCCTAGTTCAGTTCCACTGGTCTTTGGACTGAAATTCAAGCCAATTTCTTTCCAGTCTTGAGGCTGTTAAGTTGGCCCATAAGAATCTTTGTGGTTTGTCATATAGCTGTTTCTTTTCCCCTATAATCTCAGAGTAAACCTTGCCCTCTTCAAGACATAAACCAAAAATCCACTCTCGGGCTAGGGGTGTAGCTCAATGGTAAAGCACTTGCTTAGCGTGCAGGAGGCCTTGGGGTCCATCCTCAGCATTGCAACGACAGCAAAAAGGAAATAAAGAAAAATCTGTCACTGTCCTTTATATCCATCGAGGAGCTTTCTCATCTCATCTGCTCGCTTTTTGTCCATCTCCCCTAATAGAATACAAACTCCATGAGTGCAAGAACTTTGTCCATTTTGCTTTCTTTGCATGTCATATAGCCCAGCACATAGTGGATACATAACACAGATGTGCTTAATGAGGAAAAACACCTCCCCTCCCCAAAGGGAAATCACAAAGTTGAAGGCTAGCATTTTTTTAGAGTAAAAGGGCTTCAACTTTGAGAAAGGTAGTTAAAGAGAAGATACTAGGACATGTTGGTAGGTTATTTCTAAGAAATTCTAGGTTCCAGCTGCAACTACTATCACAGAGAGGACAGTGGGGTTGAGGTCAAAGGGCAGGGGTTGGAATTCTGCCTCAGTTATTCAATAGCTCTGGGCTTAAGACAAGTCACTCAATTTTCAACTGCAAAGCCTTTGTTTTCTTTGTTTTCTGATTTGCAATATGAGACTACCTTACCCTCACAAGTTGAAGCCTAGGTAGTTGTTTGTGAGAGCCCAAGTTGTTAAATAACACAAAAATGTGAGTTACAAGTACTAAAATATTCCCTCATCCTTTGGCCTCTCCTGGGTGCACATAATTGAGGAGAAAGGTACATCCCCCCAAATTCAGCTACAGAACAGGCTTATTAAGTCCCAGAGTCAGTAGAGAGCAGATTCTCACTAAAATGAGGGCCCCCCTCAAAAGGCATCTGACTTCATTACATTGCAAAGGGCACATCTGATTTAATCTTTAAGCATTCCCAGGCCAGTGATACTGAGAAGCAGTACTTGCTGCGAGGTAATCATCAGGCTTGTCACTGTTAAGTACTTAGGATTTAATAAGGAAACCATTTAATTTCCAGATTTAAAATGACCTAGATTGCCACATTTCCTTAGTTCTCAAGAACTATATTAAACAGCTTCAATTCAGGAAGGACTAACGTGATATTTAATTTATTCAGCTTTGCCACACACAAGAGGAATGGAATGAAGCAGTGGTGGATGGGAAATGGCATCCGCATTTCTTCATGGTTAGCTCATCAGCCTTCCAAGTCCTTGCTGTGCTCTCCCACTAAGGATTGCTAGGTCAAGGCAGTCCCACCATGCCTGGATGTGGTTACACAGTCCGTCCTGCCATGACAGAACAAGGCCGTGACGGAGAGGTCACCATGGTTTGACCTTGGTCCTTCTCCTTTGCCTTTCTACTGACTCCCTCACGACTAGGCTGACATGCAGCCAGCCTTTGCCAAGAGGCAGAAGAGCAAACTCAAACTACCTCTGTCGTGGGAACTGGGAAGAATCCATGAAACTGGGCATATGGTAGATTTATTCTAAGTCAGACAGTTAGGATAAGATGTAGGGACCCAGACAAACAGCATAAATAAAGTGAGTCAACACGCGGGAATAGCAGGGAAAGTTAGAGCAGGGTGCTTAGCTGAAGCCTGGAACATCTCTGCCAGACTGCCTGTGCTGTTTCCTGGAAGCTCCAGGCACCCCCGGGATGCTGACTCAACATTCCAGGACTTCCCTCCGTGGCTCTGTGCAGCAAGGGCCTGTGTGCTTGGCAGCCATCTGTGACCTACTTGCCACTCTCTATGGACTGCTCCAGGACTTGCTATGTCATTTGCAAGGTCCAGGATGAAATGAAAAAGCAGAGCCCCTTGTTTGTAAATTAGTAAGAATTTAAAATGGTGACTTGTAAAGCAAGTGTGGAGTTTTTCTAAGTGCAAGGTCCTGTGAGAACACAGGTCACATTCCATGAGGTGGCCCTGACTACTTCAAGCAAGTCTCCTGTGGCCCAGATGGTGGAAACCCCCATCTCACTGGCTCGACAGCCTCCGTCCAGGCCACAATACACAATCCAACTGGAATGAACCTTTGGAAAAGGAAGGAAGGTCCACCTCTCGACCCCCAAATATGTAGGACTGCTCCTTACCTATTCAGCCGTTCTGTCTCCACCTCAAACTCTCTAATCTTGCTTTCAGAGATGGCAGATCCATGTGAATACAGCGTCTGGAAAATCTCTTGGATGTTGGAGCAGTCCTGAAGCGAATGGGCCAGGTGTTCCGCCACGCTGCTGGATACCTGTACAAAAGAATGTTAAATTCCCTCTGGAAAGTGTCAGTTTAGGGATGCTGGTCCCCAGGATCACTGCATGCACAACAATTTACAACTATGATTCCTTGATGTATCTTAGTTTTTAGATTATAACTCTAACATAAAAAGCTAACTAATATGAAAGCAGCATATAAAACCCAAAATACAGCTACATCTCCCCAAGCATCTGCCTCTGAACAGCAAGAGGGGGGCCAAGATGTCTCCCTAGGGCCCCTGAAATTTTGGATGAAATTTAAACACAATCTGAGAGTCCTTCCCCTTTCCTGAACCCCCTGCCATTCCAGGCCACTGTCGATGGTTAACTGTGGCCAACGAGGCTGACTTCTTTATTTTCACAACCTGGCTTTCACATGGAGTCTCAATGCATACAATTTGGGGAGTAGTGTTTGTGCCAAGTATTAACCCAGGGCCTGTGTGGACCAAGCAAGCATTCTGCCATGGAGCTGCCATTTTGCTTAGTGAAAAATTTCAAATTAGGATCTTTTAAAATCCCTTTCTAGGTTCTCTCCACCCCTGAGGATCAAACAGCCCACTCTCGGGCCTCATGTCCAATCCTGTAAGAAACCTCTTAGGGAACTGAAACTACTCCCTTGTCACCATGGCTCAGCTCTTACACCCCAGCGGGTGGGGCTCCCACTGGGGACTCTGCTCTAGCACTGGCCACACTTCAAAGGCGGCTTCATCTTCACTGGAGAGCACGTTCCCTTCAAGAGGGATGTGCAAAAGGCACAGTTCTTTTGAGGTTCATGACTCCCTTGGTCTCTGGGAGAGAGGGCGATGGAAAACAGATACTTCAAGACTTTCATTGACATCACCAGGAACTATACCAAAATGTTTTCTTTCTAAATGGTTTCAAGCGGGGGATGGGGGGGTGGGGGGGGGATTTCCCTTAAAAGCTGAAGAAGTAATTCACCACGTGAAAACCACTATACATTTTAATTTGACCCCGTGGAAAGAAACCAGGTATGATTTATTATTATCATTAACCAGTTTATTGGAAGTGAACTGCAGAAGTTCAGCCATCCAGGAGACGTTGTCTGTGCGGCTCTCAGGCGCCTGCTTCTCAGCCACACTCACCCCTATGCTGCTGATTTCTGAGCCCAGCACTGGCCGATCCGACGACGAGGACTCAGATCTTGTCTTTGACAGCTTCACCCTCTCTGCGATCTTACAGAAGAAAACATTCATCAGAAAAGTGCACCCCACTCCTGGATCCACTGTCGCCGTCACGTTCACACAGGACCATGGTTTAACCACGTCAATTAAATTGATTATGTCATAAAAATAACTCCCTTGTCCAATTCTTCTACCATCAACTTAACGCTGGCTTCTCCACCTCAGCACTACTGATATTTTGGGTTAGATAATTCTTTGTTGGGGGTGGGGGGATGTGTTCTGTGTATTGTAGGATATTTAGCAGCATCTCTGGCCTCTAGCCACAAGATGCCAGTAGCATTCCAGCTGCGACCATCCAAAATGTCCCCTGGGGACAAAATCGCTTCTGTTTCACCCAACTTGCTAAATTTGAGGGCCAATGTTACTAGGGAGAGTGGGAGGGCTACAGGCAAGAGGACAAGCATCCTTTGAAGTCTTGCTGTAACAGACGCAACACAGGAGCTGGGGGACTGCGGCAGAGGACAAGTGGGACACCTTCTCCAAACGCCTGCCCACTGTGATGTCCTCCTTTTTATTTTTATTTTTTCCACTGTCAAAGCTGGTGGTCCATGAGGGGGCAGATCATTGGCTCATTCAGAGTCCCTGCTGGGCTGAACCTTAGTCCTCTGAGAGTAACTGTCCCTCCACTGTGAAGTATTGTAGCACTTGACAAACCATCTCACTGTCTGCAATGACTTGTCAGCTGTGACATTCTCCAGCCGGCTGATTAATGAGAGCTGGCGTCCAGGTTGTAGTCAAAAGAAACTTAAAACTATTAGCAGGTTATCTCTCCCTGCAGCTCCGCGCGGGAGGCCTGTGCATAGTCCCAGGGGAAGCTCCTGGGCCAGCTGAACTAAGGGAAAGCCTTCACAGCGGCACTAGGAGGGGGCTGGGACTTTTAGATCAGGGGAGGTGTTCCCACCATCAGTCCATCCCCAGGAGCTAGCTCACCTTGGCGATTGGAATGTCATTGCTGCTGCTGCTGGTGCTCAGCTCTCCGGTGCTAGGGTTAATTGGGCGGTTGGCAGATGTGAGGCGGCCAGGGCTGGAGGGACCTGCAGCCTGAACGCTCTGCAGTCTAGTCTGAAGCTCTCGAACCTGAAACCAAAATTACTTTAGACGGGATTGGCGGTTTCCCTGGCCGAAGAATAAAAGAGCCAGATGGGCCGATGGCAAGGCTTTCCTTTACATTAAGGGATCAGCTCCACTGTAATACTAAATCGGCTAAGTTCACCTAAGTCACTGTATCCTCAACTGGACCTGCCGCTGACAGTCATCTGTTCTTTACAAGCAACTGTGTTATCTACGATACTGGAAGCTTCTAACAGTGCCCAGCTTTAGGGCATATTTATTCATGCAGAGATTCAAGTGCCTAAAGCTGTGCTGGGTGCTGCAGAAAAAGGACTTGGGTTAAAAATCTTCACTCTCATGGAACTGAGAGCCTAGAGGAGGGGAGAGACAAATAATCTCTGCACAAGAGCACCTGAGTGCTAGAAACCCTGACCTTGAGGGTTATAGGCAGCAGGAAAGGGGAGAAAGCAACTCCACCTGATGTCACCTGGAGAGCATAAGAAGGAGACAGCAGGCTTGAGGCGAGTTTCACAGATGAACAAGTAAGAGGCTGGTTTGGGGGTAGCACAAGGGGATGAGGGTGAGGATAGCCCAGCTTGCACAGGGGCCCAGGGTTGGGTGAGGTGCAGTGTTTGAAGAACTGAAAGTTATGGGGGATGTGTGGTTTTGAAGATTTTATGTGCTGGGAGGGAGGTTGGGGTAAGATGAAGGGACAGGGATGGCACCAGCAGTTTCCCCCAAGTGACTTGAAATGGGACCATCCCTGAAACAGTGGGAAAGAATATCTAAATAGCCCTTCATTATAAAAAAGAAACACCAGGCTCTTTGTATTACATTTAAGATATACATTTATCTGCACAGAATTCAAATATCCATGTCCCACTTCTCTATGGAGATAGCTCTGTGATTTCCAAGGGAAAAAGGGTTCCAAATAAGCAGAGAGAGTTGCTAGAAATCAGTCATTCGAATCACCTTGATCACATTTTACTACTAGTCTTTATCTTAAAGTGCAAACTGACTCCAGTACCCAGGGGCCATCACAAATGAATGGAGACCAGACCCGCCTGGAAGAATGAGCACTAGACATTTAAAGAAGAGCTTCCGAACTTTAAGATATGCCAGAATGCCCTAGGAGGTTTGTTAAAACAAAGATTCCAGATCCCCCAGCCCACCAGGATTCAGGTTTAGTAGTACTGAATGAATCCAGGAATTTGTATATCTAATGAACTCCCCAAGGATGCTGCCACTGCCTGCTGCTACTGTAAGGGGTCCCCCAAAGCCACAAGGCATGTTAGTCTCATAGATTCGCAGCACAGAGCCAGCCCTGCTGCCAAAAGCTCTTCCAGGCAAGGACAGAGAACAGGCATACAGCCTCCTTCACTAAAAGCCACTGCCAGGCTTTTCATACTAAATGTCTGGGATGGCTCCACCCTGCTAACTTGGGAACCAAAAGTAATTGAAATTTCAATAATTCATCAACATATTAGAAGCCAAAATAGGGAAATTCCCCTGGAGCAAATTGCACTCAATAGTGAAAAAGCTCCAAAGTGCCTACTGCTCCCGGCTTCCGGGGACTGTGGGTTGATGGCAGAGTGTGCCGTCCTCACCACCCTACACGTAGCACCCGCCTCGAAGCAGCTCACACACTAGAGAAACGGATCCTGCCAAAGCCAAGTTGTACTGCTGGTGAGAGATCACAGAGCACGTTCTGGGAGGGCCTCCGACAAACCAAAGAACCGTGTCAGTGTGGATGTCTCATTATGCCAGATGGCAAAGGAAGGGAGAGGGCCCATGTTCCTGTCAGGAGAAACCTCCCTGGTGGAGACTGTGGATTTCAATTTCCACTGCAGTGAAAGTCTGATGAGGTCCTGAATAATTAACAATGTTAACATCACTCCAAAACCTAAATTGTGTCTGAATTGTACACAAAACCATCAGTGGCCTGTCCTCAGAATCCCAAGAGGCCTACTCATTTATTTTATTTATTTTTAAATACAAATGGTCTGGCACTATTCATAAAAATTTCATTGAAACTTTTTTTTTTGTACTGGCGATCGAACCCAGGGGCACTCAATCACTGAGCCACATCCCAGCCCTTTTTGTATTTTATTTTAAGACAGGGTCTCACTATGTTGCTTAGGGCCTTACTAAGTTGTCGAGGCTAGCTTTGAACTTGAATTCCTCCTGCCTCAACCTCCCAAGTCGCTGGGATTACAGGAGTGTGCTACCATGTCCTGCCCCTGAAACTATGTTTTAAAAACATTTCTTCTAATCACAACATCATATGAATCATATTCATTGTGGAAAACGTAGACAGTGAACATTAAAACAAGAGAGGCACTTACGTTCTATTGGTGCAGAGACAATGTTTGTGGCCGCTTGGCATGGTGTGCCAAATAAAATAATTCCTAAATCTAAATGTCCATTTTTACTTTAAAAGCTCTGGAGCCAGGGAATGTTCTGAAAACCCTAAAGAATGATAAACATGCTTATTTGGGGCTACGCTTTATTATTTGATGATAATTGTAAGGCAGTGGAGTGGGGGGTTCAGCTGGAGGGAGTTTAGTAAGCCTCTGCTGGAAAGACAGCTGCTGGATGGTTAGATGGCCTCCTCCCCCTCTTGATTTGGGGGTGGGGATCTCAATGAACTTACATGAATAAATACACAGAATCCAAGGCTACGGTCAATTTGCTGAGTCAGCTCAGCAAAGCCTGGGAGAGGCACAGGCAGGTAGCTCTCAGAGCACTGGCTTTCCTTCTTACCCACTGGAGTGCATTTTGTCTTCCAAAAAAGATATGTCCAAATTCTAACCCACAGTATCTGTGAATGCGACTTTATTTCAAAGCAGGGTCTTTGGAGATATAATTAAGGATCTCTAGCTGAACTCATTTTTTTATTTGGGCCCTATCTAATGACTAGTGTTCTTAGAAGAGAAGGAGTGGGAGACTGAGACACAGGGAAGAAGGTCATGTAAAAACGGAGCCAGGGACAGGCCACTAGTCAGGGAATGCTAGGAGCTACCAGAAGCTGGGACAGGCAGAAAGGGTTCTCCCCTGAGTCTTAGGGCTCACCCTAAGATGTCATGGCTCTGCCACTAACACCTGAATTTTGAACTTCTGGACTTCAGAACGATAAAAAGAAGAAATTTTCTGTTAATTTGAGCTACCATGTTTGTGGTCATTAATTCATATACCCATCTTTCATTGAAGATTTTTTACTAAAGGAAATACGTTTCTCTATCAAATGTATGTCTTAGAGTTAGACAATGGAGTGGGATAAAGATGGCCAAACCTACTCCAGGATCTGAGGACAGCCAAGAATAAAGGCAAGCCTGAGATAGGGACTCATACTCTTGGAAAGGCCATTCATCACCCTTCTTAGTCTTTCTCAGTTGGGTTCTTCAACAACAGGCAGGACCTGACCCAGGTTGCCACATTCCTCCTGAAGTTACTACATAGCTAGCATCCACCCAGACAAATGGAGGTTGTTCTTGGAACAGAGCACGGGAACTCTAGTAGAGTATGAAGACAGTGAGGTTCTTATCTTCCAGGGGCTCGGAATTAAGCAGAACATCACAATGCTCTGCAAAGGCTACTACCAAGGGGGTGGCAGTGCAGATGAGGAGTCTGCCTTCCCTGCAGCAAAGGTGGAATCCCCTCTGGAAGGCTGAGCAGCCTTCAACAAGCAAGTAAAAAGGAAAAGATGGTGGGGGGACTCTGGAGAGCTCAAGTAAGGAAATGACAGTAAGAGGCCAGAACTCTGCTTCTTCTTGGTATTTCTTTATGGATTTTATAAGAATCACTTGATGAGTAAAGACAAAACTGGAGTGAGGAGGGAAAAGTTGGTGAGAGCATTACTACTGGTTCAGGTGAGAAACAACGAGGGCTCAGACAGACAGTGAAGTGGGATAAAGATGGCCAAACACACTCCAGTGCCTGGCTGGACACACAGAACAGTTACCCTGTTTGATACACGGGAACCTGGTAGAGTATGAAGGTGAGATTCTTCTCTTCCAGACAGAACTTCCTATCACGACAGGGAAGTACAGTGGCACTGTCCGCTATTGTAGCCACTGAACACAGGAGGCCACCGAGCACTTGTAGCATGCCTACTGCCCCCAAGGAACTGAATTTTAAACTGCATTTAATTAAGTTCAAATGTAAATAGTTGTGCATGGCTAAGTGTCACTGTATCTGTCAATACAGTTCTAGGAATATTCAAAGAGGTAAAACAACCACCCAAACCTGCCACTGGGTGACTGAATGGATCATGTTTCTACTTAGCATAGGGTGAAACATAAGAAGGAGATGATATTTTCAGGGAATGTTGAATTTGAGGTAACCCATAGGGTGTGAGTGAGGACCTTCAGCTGACAATTAGATATATAAGCCTGAAGGAAGCAGATCAAGCTGAACATGCAGACTTGGGAAATCTGGTTATGGCTAAGGCCCAGGCAGCAGGGTAGGGCAGTGGCCCGTGCATAGCTGGCAGAAGCAGAGGGTCAGTGGAGGACAGGAAAAGGCGCAATAAGGACTGTGAGTTTGCTCTGCACAGTGAGAACAGAAAACACCCTATCTGATGGCTTTTCTTTTTTCTCTGATAAGCATGAGGGAGAGAATTAGCAGGTGCCAGGTATGATGACAAAGGAAGCTAGCTGACCTAGAGCCAAAAAGAGAAACAGAAAAAAGTAAAAAGCACGCTTACACAGCAAAACTGAGAGCTGGCTGGGTGGGCTCTTTCATTCTGGATGGCAGACTGAGTCAATGCGTGTTTTCTTCAAACACCAGAGACCTCATTAAAACCACAGTAAAGAATAAATTTTTTAAAGGATTAATACCATAACAGAGAAAAGAACGTGCTTTGGGCATTAGCAGAAACAGGACCTGGGCACATTTCTTAAAGGCCAAGTGGAAGGAAGATTCCAGCACCCATGGAGGAAATAGAGTGAAAAAATTCTGTGATGTACCTAAAGGGAGGCGCCCAATCTACCCAGGAGGATGGCAGGGTTTGGATTCCGCTTTGGCAGATGCCATGAAGGACAAAAAGCAGAGAAGCAGGGCTGCAAACAGGTTTTCAGAGGTCGCGGTTCTGTAACTGTATACAGAACTGAAAATTCCCAGCGAATGACAGCTTTCGCTGAGAAAGTCAACAGGCACTCCTCCTATTAAAAATGCACAGAAATGCTTCATTTAAAAAAAGGAACAATGAGAGGGGAATTCATTGCCAAGGTTAAAAGAAAGACAGTGAAATCTCCAGGTGCCAGGAGAGAGAACTGAAGCTAGAGAGGTTGGCGGGGGAGGGGGAGTGCTACGCCAGCTGCTGAGGCAGAGGGGGTGTTGATGGAGAGGGGCTGCAGATGGGGGTGGGCTCCTGCAAGTCAGGCAGTGCCCCTGAGCACCACGCCCTTACCCAAATAAATCCTGGAGCTTTCCTGCCCTGTCTGATCTGAAAAGTGGGTTGAAAGTGCCTCCTATAAAGCCAGAAGGCATCTCTGGGTTGTGCAGAGGAGACAACTCTAAGAAACCAAAACCGCAGACCTGTGGCACAGTTGGGTGTGTCATCCAAATGAATATTCTCTAGACATTGCAGACTTATCCATTAACACAGAAAACTGGGTTTTGCTAGGCCACCTACTGCCTTGGAAACTTAATTTGTAAATTGCCCAGTTATCATTAGGGAACTTAGGCGACTTCTGCTTCCCAAGACTGGGGACGGAGGACCACAAAGCTTCCAGACACAGAAAGACCACTGTAGAGAGAGGAAGATAAAATCAGAGTCAGCCACCTAAGGCAAGAGATGAATTCACCCCAGAAGAGGAAACAGCAAACTGTAAAGCACATCACAATAGATACATTTAGGATGCTTAGAAATAAAAGTATGATTTTCATAAAGAGTAGGTCTGTTCTGTTCAATACTGCTTGGCCAACGCCTCCACCAGAGGCTGATGGTTAGTCTTGAGAAAATCTGTTGAATGTTGCTTAAAAAAAAAAAAAAAAAACTGTCACCACAAAATCTAACACCTAGCTAGACTACTGTTAGTGTAGGAGGCTGAATAATGGCCCCCAGGGAGTCCTCGTACTAATCCCTGAGACCTGGAAATATAACACCTTCCACAGCAAACAGACTTTGAGATGGGGAGATGGTTCTGGATTACCCAGGTGGGCTCAGTCCTTAGCAGGGCCTTGGAGGAGAGAAACACAGTGCCGGTTTTCAAATGCTATGCTGCTGGCTTTGAAGAGAGGGAGGGGCAGTCAAAGAAGCAGCTGCCTCTGGATTCAGGGAAGGTGGGGAGGCAGACCCGCCTCTCACGCCTCCAAAGGGAGGCAGTCCTGCCTACACCTGGATTTTAGCAAAAGTGACACATTTTAGACTTCTGACCTCTGGAACCATAAGATAAGAAGCCACTAAGTTTGTGACAATTTATTACCACATCTGCAGCAAAGGATATAACTCTCAAGAATGTAGGCAACCGTCATGTGTGGACCTAAAAAATCTGATCTCATAGAAGTTCAGAGTGGAATGGTGGCTCCCAGAGGTGGGGAGAGTAGAGAGGAGGGAATCTATATACTCAGAGTAATCCTTATCAAAATATCAGAGACAGTCTTCACAGGACTAGAATAACAATCATAAAACTTATATAAAACCACACACAATAAAAGATTCCTGAATAAACAAAGTAAACTTGGGTGAAAAGAATGAAACTACCTGACTTCAAACCACACACACTACAAAGCTGTGGTAGTCAAAATAGCATGGCATTGTCCTAAAAACAGACTCACAGACCAATGGAACAAAACAGAGAGCCTACAAATAAGCCCACCCTTCCACAAAGGTGCTAAGAACATGCCTTGGAGATAGGACAGCCTCTGCAATAAATGGTGGTTATCAGAGGCTGGGGACAGAAGGGAGGCAAGGAGAGAGCAATAAGGAAGGGCTAATCATAGGTACTAAGTCACAGGAACAAAAGTTCTGCTGTGCTACTGTTCAGAAGAGTGACTATAGATAAGACTGAACTGAACATTTCAAAAAGAAGAAATGATTTCAAATCTTTTCACCATGAAGAAATGACGTTTACAGAGACAGATGTTTACCCTGACTTAATATTACACAACATACCTAAGTATTGAAGCATCACATCTTAGCATATAAAAATATACAACTTTTATGTTTTTATATCAGTTTTTAAAAACTGTAATAAAACATAAAGGTTAAAAAAGGAGGGGGTGGGTAAAAATAAAGACTGTCAAAGATTAAGAATTTATTACCCAGCCAGGCGCCGATGGTGCACGCCTGTAATCCCAGTGGCATGGGAGGCTGAGGTAGGAGAATCATAAGTTCAAAGTCAGCCCTAAGCAACTCAGTGAGACCCTGTCGCTAAATAAATTACACAAAAGGGCTGGGGATGTGGCTCAGTGGTTTAATCCCTAGTACTACCACCCCACCCCCAAGAAAAAAAGAATTTATCACCCTTAGATCTTTGCTAAATTAAGAACTTCCCAAGGATACATGCTCAAGAAATTAAACCAGAGAACAACAGGATGAAATAAACCAAGGTAAGCATCAGAATCAGCAGGAATGTAGTGGCATAGGAGATACCCTCTTATGTCACTGCTGAGCCAGAGACTGATGAGCCATGCCAGAAAGCCACTGGCAGGACTTGGTCAAGTCAAGAATACGCATACCCTAGGATTCAGCAAGCTCACTCTTGGACATGGATGGAATCCAGAGAACTGTCCACGGGACCAAGAAGGGGCACATGAAATTGACCACACCCTACGATGCTGTCTGTGGTTGCAGGAGAAGGAAGCCATCTGATGTGATGGCTGGTCACACTAGAAGCCCTTACTCACATCAGGCTAGATGTTCATGTAGCAATACAGACAAGTCAACCATTAGAGTGCCAAGGAGAACAAAGAGAGGGCCTTAGCCCAGGAACATTTCTGCAAATTAAAAACAACACACAAAACACCACATATCTTACAAGTACACACAAAAAATGGGGGAAAGATAATGAGTAATAAAAGCAATAAATAAATTCAAAGAGGGACCTTGGACAGACCAATGAGTATTCCTTTAACTGAGGGATATAATTAACTTATCTCTCTGCCCTTGCCCCAGGGCCAAATTAAAATAAAATATGAAAAAAGAAAGTAAGCAGGAAGACAGGAGCTGGGAGCCCAGAGCCAGGAGCCTGAAGATTAGGCACAGATAGAAAGTGGGATTAGGGATTTGGTGTTAGGGCTGCCAAACACCCAGGGTCCTGTGCACATAATTGGTTTCTGAAATGGCAGGAGCCTCCCCCAAAACTGTGAGCCTCGGGCAAGGGTATGACTGGGCAGCTCTGTGGGCGCTTCCATCTTCCAGGACAATTGGAGGCGCAGACAAGGCGACTGAGAAAGCTGATAAAGTCATCTGTGACTGTGGTTCACAGATGAGTGACAAGCAAGAATGAGAGGTGGCACAGGGTCCTGAGTGGGATCAGAGACATTATTATTACCCATCCAAGACAGAGTCTGTTCCGCTGGCGATGTGCAGCAGTGCACACAAGGTAGTTGTAATTTCAGGCAATTAGGTTGTAATTCATAATTTCAATGCGTCATGGAGCTGACTGTGAAGAGCAGATTCATGCTATAGAGGGGTGAGAATCACTAGTCCAGAAAAGCTCCACTTAATGAGTTTAAAGGCAGTTTGTTCCCATGTGGTTCTTGGAAAGCTCTCTCCTCCTGGTTTGTGGTAGTTTGCAGAGAACCGACCTCCTAATAGAGATCTCACATGATATTTCTTTGAGTCCCCAAATAAAGGATAAATCAGAATCAAATATAAAAAATATGTACTTGTTCTCATAAATCTAATCTACATGGTGTTTCAGGAAAGTGGTGTTTCATTGTTCATGGCAGCTGTCGATGGGTTGCAACAGGAGAAGGAAAGCAGCATTTCACCCCCTGTAGGTTTGACAGGTGCATTGCTTTCTCTTGGTCTATAGCCCACTACGCTACCTGGATCCCATATCAAGACGGCAGCTTCAGGGAAAAGGTCAGCACATGGCTGTCTTCCTCATTCCTTAACAGCTCCCAACAAACGGAATCAAGCCACTTCCTCTGTGGCCAAGATGAGCCTTAAGCAGCCTCACAGGATGGGGAAGCCAGAGATGGAGAAGCGAACACTGGTGCCAACAACTAGAACAGTGACCTCATGGCAAAGGTGTGGTAAAGCCCTCTTAGGGTACCAGGAAACAGTTTCCAGAGGAGGTGAAAGAACCACAGCTCTGAGGATTCTCTGCCTTCAGTCCTACTTAGAGCTTCCTCATCCTACAGAGAACACGCTTTGCTGGACTTGAATCAAGTTGAAGCCATGCCTAGATAGCTCCTTCCTGGAATGTGCTCACTGTGCCTTCACTTCCCAGTCTTAGAATGCCAGGAAGGGGATCTGCGGAGCTCTATGGAACTAGACAGCTGTGTTACTATAACAGGATGGTTGCCTAACTCTAGTCCGCATGGAAGGGTTAGAATGAGGAAGAGGGAGAAGAGAACACAGAAAAGCGTCCAAACAACAGAACAGTGAAAACTGCATCCCATAATAAGGCTACCAGCGTCTAAATTCTGATACCAAGAGCTAATACTAACACAGCCCCAGGCAAGAGTGTTAAAACTTCTGTGGGACTTGGCATCTCCATCTCTAAAATGGTTACACATCAGGACTCTGGTACAGATTAAAGGAAATGTGCATCAATCGTTGCCCATAGCAAGTAAGTGCTTGAAAATGTTTAGTGTTATAATTTAGACAGTGAGTCCTGCTTTGCCCTTTAGTAGTGTGTATTTTTAGCACAAGAGGGGTTTGTTCAGCCTGAAAATGTTCAAAGGATGTTAATGTTATCAACACTATTAATGTAGTTTTAAAATAAACCTACTGAGCTTGTGTTGGTAACTAGCTCCCAGAACACCTGTTCTGCACCGGGTGAGTGGGGAGCTTGGTGCTGTGCCAGGCTGTGCCTCCTGGTCTTTGCAACCCCCTGAGGCTTGTGCCCTGCTGGATCCACTATCCCACTCTAGTAGGCGACACTGGTAAGTGGGCAGGATAGATTCTACACAGCAGGGTGTCACTTGGGTATAGGTTCCCAAATGCTAGTCTGTGGGCCCCAAAGGAACAGGCCAGGCAGTGACAGAAAGGCCTTGGTTCTCTTTCACTGCCCTAGAAAGGGAGACAGAGGGGACAACTGGAGAGGCTCTTGGCCCACATCCAGTGTGGGACTGGAGGACACTACCTTTCCCTTTCACGGAGACCAGCTGGGATGGGAATGGGCTGGAGCCCACACCCTGGTTGCTGGTTCAGTGGCTTGTGGTAGGGACCTGGGCATGTATTCCCTGAAAGAGCTCACCAAGGACTCGGAAGCCGAAATTTAAAGTCAGTTCAAGATGGATAAGATAGATGAGAATGCCTGTTTTCCTGGTTCTGACTGATTGATTGACTAACGTTTTGCAGTACTGTAGCTTGAACCCAGGGCCCTGCATGTGCTAGACAAGTGTTCTGTCACTTGGCTACATTCCAAGCTCTTTTATTTTATTTCGAGACATGGTCTAAGTTGCCCAGGTTGGCTTCTAACACCATCCTCCTGAGTCACTGGGATTATAGGTGTGAGCTATCATGTCTGGCAGGGTCTCTGATTTCTATCAAGCGTCTCTGGTATCAGGATCAAAGCAAATAGTTCAACGGTGTCAGAACATTTATTTCTCAACAAATATCCATGTGCCCTTCTATGGGTCTCAGTCCCTTTAAAATTAGGTGAAGCCATCGGTCTAGTTCTGGCCCAAAGGTAATGAGCAGAAGCCTTGAAGCACTAGGGTAAGACCTTTCAGGTGTGGTCTTAGGTGCTGGGCAGCCAACAACCTGGACTCCTGAGTGAACATGTGGAGCAGAGATGTGTACCTGTCCCCAGTCCCATCCTGGACAATGGTGCAAACAAGGAATAAGTATCATACCACTGAGATATGGAAGCCAATCAGTACGGCAGAATCAGTTTTAGTCCAACTAATCTACTAGCCATACAATGGGAGAGCCACCTGACGCCCCCATACTGAGGCTGGGTGGGGCCACTGGAGCCACACCCTCTCCCTCTGGGCTCCCTCTCACTGGGCCAGATTAGGGCTGGTTTGTATGAATCTTTCATGAATTTGAACCTAGCTAATATCACAGGCTCTGTCTCATCATATAAAGATATTCCTAAGAAAAGATGAAACCAATAAGAAATGAACAAATGTTCCCTAATGAACAAAAGAGAAAACAATTTTACTGGTTCATGAATATCAAACTGTTAAAGCTGAAACTGTTAAAGCTGAAAGGTATAGATCATTCTCCATAATCCATACATCATTTTTTTTTTTTAATACCGGACATTTGACCCACTGGAGATTTTATACTGGGGTGATTTACCACCAAGCTATACCTGTAGCCCTTTTTGTTGTTTATTTTGCAACAGGGTCTCACTAAGTTGCTGAGGCTGGGACCTCAAACTTGTGATCCTGCAGCCTTATCCTCTGGAATCACTGGGATTACAGGTGTGTGCCACTGTGTCTGGCCATACTTCATTTTTGGTTTGCTAAACTTGAAAAATAAAGAAGAGTATGAACGAGAGAAAAAGCAGGGCTGGGATATGGCTCAGTGGTAGAATGCTTGCCTTGTATTCATGAAGCCCTAGTTACGATCCCTAGAACCAGCAATAAAAGGGGGGAGATGGGGGAGCAATCATATCCTTTCACTGCTTAGATTTAGCCTCTGTTAATATATTGACATATTAGTGTCCTGACTATTTATCTATATATACTTCTATACATGAAAAGTTATACAACTACATAAACATATTCACTTAAGACTTTAAAAAACATTATAGGAAAGTTCAAATCTCCTTTGACCTACACTCCTAGGTCCCTTGCATAACTATTATTATGACATTGGTTTATGTTGTTCTGGTCTATTTTAAATATTTGCACATACCCACATATAAATACATAGTAAATATATATTTACATGTAAATACATAGTAACTATACGATTCTGTCTTTCTTCAAATACAACAGTGGTGGGAAGAGTATGAGGGAGGGAAGGGAAATGGGAAGAGTTTTCAGGAGTCTGTAAGAGTTTCCAAGGTAAAGCAGATGAGTCTGTATTTAACCTACCTAAGGTCACAACAGTTCACTGCTGGAAATATCTTCACTGTGACTGATTTTTAGTTAAAAATATCTCAGACATACTGAGTTAGCATATAACAGGAAACAACGTGGACAGAGCAAATGGCTGCTTCCAGTAGAGACAGATTCCACTCTGGGCACATCGATTTGGCATTGTAACACTCCTAGTGAGAGTGGATGTAGATGTTACAGAAAAAAGCACATAATAGAGTCCTAGATAATCACATTAAGTAGCCCCTTTGTTTTCGTTCAGATTCTCTTTTTCATCTCCTCTGATATGGCCTCTAATCAACATGTGTCCTTGGAGATACTGAAGGTGGATTAGAATTGGTGTTTAGATCTAGTTAAGTTTCAGCAATTGGCTCCAGTCAGGATCTCTGGAGGAACCCTGGCAACATAGAGAGGATGCTCTCCTTAGCTGCTGAGTTCCTGGGACAAGTGCTTGACCATGTGCCGCACACCTGGCTGAGCAGAGCGTCGCTAAGCACCCCTCAGCACAAGGACCTCTGCTGCATGAGGAAGACTTGGGAAGATGGTGCAGCCCATCATCTCTCCTGACATAATCACAGACCTAAAATTAAGTGTCCCACAGGAGTCTAATGACAGGATCGGTACTTTGAAAAGCTTATGAAAAAAAAAAAGTGTGGAGAGAGAGAGACAAGGTGTGGAGGAAATTTCTCCCTTCATACTTACACCTTTCCTGTCATCTCCTTTCCCAGCTTCCTGTTCCCCAAAGAGGTTCCATTGCCAGGAATTTGATGCTACTTTCTATTAAAGGAGATGAGGTGACAGGGAAGGAAAGGGGCTCTGAAGCTCTATGGAACTTTGCTTGTCCCTTTTCTGGCTGTGAAGCCAAATGGCAAATATTTAAATATGCAGAGTCTGGAGTCCTTGCTTATACTTTAAGAAACTGTGAACCAGGTGCTTCTATTTTTATTATGTAGGTCTATCAATGCAATCTTTCATAAATACAATCTTGCATTTAGATATCAAGAATGACTGGTTCCTTATCACCAGTGGGAACAGGAGCCTCCCATTCCCAACTAAAATCTTTGGGGAGCCAAGTTAATATAACAAACATGAAATATTTTTACAAGATTTTGAGGGGAGATGGGGAAAGTCAAGAGGAGGAAATTTCAGACTAGGTTAACTTTTATTTGGTTTAAAAAAAGTGTGTGTGTAGACTCTTGAAGTCACTGTGATGTTAACCAGAGTCAGAGCAAAAGCCAGACCCCATGGAGAGGCAGATGGAACTCATCCTCAGACATGCTGAGAAGTCCCAGGAAGAGAACGGGGAACAAGGAAGGAACTGTTACCGCCACCTTATACTATGAACATGTGGAACTTTCTGAAGAGTATCTACAAAGTCTCAGAAGGGACTTGTGTGGCCTATTTATGTCCAAGTCCATGATTCCATGAGACATGGGTTCACATGCCTATGGTCACATCAAGTTTGCTTTGCCAAACAGATGAGGGAAAACATTGGATAATTTTGGCTATATAGAAGTTAGCCTAAACAATTTAGGTTAAAAAATGGATGCAGGGCTGGGGATGTGGCTCAAGCAGTAGCGCGCTCGCCTGGCATGCGGGCGGCCTGGGTTCGATCCTCAGCACCACATACCAACAAAGATGTTGTGTCCGCCGAGAACTAGAAAATAAATATTAAAAATTCTCTCTCTCTCTCCTCTCTCTCCTCTCTCACTCTCTCTTAAAAAAAAAAAAATGGATGCAGTAGGGAGAAGCTGGGCCCTGTTATTGACGCCCCTCCTATGAGTTCCCAGAGCACTCTCTGTGTTCACCATCCCTACCACTCAGCATACACCATTTTGACCTCTTGACTTGGCTGTCTCCCCAGCATCCCTTAACCAGTCATGGTGTTCTGTCCATCACTCTGCCTGACACAGAGATGACCAGCCTTGTTTATGAAGTGCATAAATGAATGAAAGAAGAACAAAGTGCTTCCTTTCTAGAGTAATTAACTCCACCTTGCTTGGATTCAGCCTGTTTCCTTAAATGTGGGGAAATAAGTGGTTATATTACAAAACGTTCAGAAATAAATTATTATTTCATTTAATAATGAACTGAGACCAATAATAAAAATTGTCTTCCTGTTGTTTCTTAGTTACTGCTCTGCCAAATAGTCCAATTTGTTAACTGACTACATTAAAGATCTGATTTAATTAAATCTTGAACAAGGCTCAGAAGACCTAGAGAGAGCACTTTGTTTAATTATAGTTGGGGGAGGTGGGGAGCATCAATCCTATCGATCTGGTCAGTTAAAATTCTATGAAATGAATGTGGGCAAAGGAAAAACAAAAAAAGCTAAGCCCCAATTAGTTTCAGGCCACTTTGATGAACTATGGACTCAGAGCTGCCTCAAAGCGCAAAGGCAAACTAGCCATGAACTATGTAAAATCACAGAGATGAAAATGGAATTGTAGCTCAGTTATTCTGCAAACCTACACATCATGACAAACAAAAGATAATGCTAATCACAAAAGGTAGATCCCTCAGGGAAATGAAATATACTGGGTGGGTGAAGTCTTCAAGGACTTAAAGTCTAGTAAATCAGCACTGAAAGGCATCTAGAAAATTCTTTTGAGAACCTCAATTGCCTAGAAATAAATCTAATTCATGGGTAAGTATACATATCCCATAGGACATTACTAGTTGAAGACACAAGTTCCTTAAAGTTTTATTACTGGGAGGTAAATGAACTACAAATTATGTAAATTTATATAAAACCACATTAATGGCACAAACTTTAGTAAACATGATCAGAAGAAACATTTTGTGAAGAAACATGTGTGCTTGTGCACATCTATATACTTACAATATATTCAATGCTCATGTTAGAATTTTTCAAACATCCAAAGATTCTTATTAAAAATAAATAAATAAAAAGATGGCATGAAACTAAACTTTCCACACCATTCAACATATAAATGTGGATTCTAGCCCAAACAACTACCACTAATTCTAATTTTTTGAGTATTTACTATATGCCAGGCACCGTGTAACTACTTTATTAGTATTAGATAATTTTCCTGCATTGGGTATTATTACTATTCCCACTTCATGGCAAAGTAAACTGAAGTCCAGGGAAGTTAGGCAATTTGCTAGACTCACAGGGACTTTGCAGGTCAGGCTATGACCCCATGCAGTGTGGCTCCAGAGCTCTGGTACACAATGTAAATTCCTCCACACCGTTCTGTTCTTAATGCTGACCTCCAAAGTTGAAGAAAACATTGGAGGGGTGGGAATTGGCATTTTTTTTTTCTACAATCAAAAGCTATTCTGCATCTTAGTAACCCAAGTTAGAGAAGGAAATTTATTGTAAACCACAATATGTAATTATATCTAAGACCAACATTTCCTTCACAAAACATGCACCAACAGAATACACACACTAAAAGCAAGCAGATACCTAATTAGGATATTAGTCATAAAGATCAGAGAGGGTAACCCAGGAAATTACAGGTGGCGTAGGCCTTAGTGCTAAGTAAATTTCATCGAGTTCCCCAGATAAAGCCTTTGCTGACTAGGATGATTCACACGTGCTGATACAAGTTTGGAGAATGGCATTTGGTAAAGCTGGATACTGAAAATACGCTTAATGCACAAGAGTTAAGATAAATGATGTTCAGATATAAGAGGTAGGAGTGCTGGCTCTTTAATCATGACATTAGGCATAAATGAGGAGAGGAATGGTGTTGGTAATATTCAACAATAGTTATCTCTTCTATATTCAAACAACAAGAATATCTGCATGTGGATTAAGAACAAAACCATTTACACGCCTGACCTTATTGAAGAACAAGTTACTTCCAAGGTGTTCTTCAAAGATTAGAGAGAAACAGTAATGGTGAAGGTTGACGAAACCAACTAGATTTATTTCCCCCCCCTCATTCTACTTGATGTGCAAAATTACCATTCAGAGCATGACTCGAAAGTAACAGCCTAATATTGCTTAGATTGAGAAAGAGAGTAAAGTAGGTCTAGTAATTCAAAGTGAAATTCGGAGGGAATTGTTTCTGACTGAAGAATCCATTGCTTCACCCCCAGTCCAATCACAGATAAAATTCACAGCCAAGCAAAGACGTACTTATGGGTCCCTACGGGGTAAAAATGGCATCTTTAGAATACTGAATGCTTTAACAATTCTATGCTAAAACATTTCTATGATGAAACATCAGTACCTTCAGCAAGGGATATATGTCTTCAGCAAAGTAGTTCTCAAACTAGAGCAGGCAGGCCCTTAGGTGAATACAGAAATCAATCAATCAATTTCTCTTTCCCTCTCCCACAAATACACACACACACTCTCATGTGTACACACACCCACAGATATGCATACACAAATACACATAAAGACACACATGTACAGATACATACACACACATACCTATATGGTTATTTTAACTTTAATAAGTTTATGCTAGAATATGGGACATTTCACATTAGATTTAGC
Organism: Callospermophilus lateralis; assembly: GCF_048772815.1. Lineage (NCBI taxonomy): Eukaryota > Metazoa > Chordata > Mammalia > Rodentia > Sciuridae > Callospermophilus > Callospermophilus lateralis. Next base: position 46,502,805 of record NC_135309.1, read on the forward strand.
CATAAGTGACAACAGATACTAAGAAGTTAAGCAAATTTTGTAGAAAAAAATTGAAAGGGGAAAATTCAATATTTTTTTTTCAAATTATAAAAATATTATTAGACTATCTTTTTAAAAATTTTTTTAGTTGTAAATGGACACAATACCTTTATTTTATTTATTTATTTTTATGTGGTGCTGAGGATTGAACCCAGGGCCTCACCTGTGTCAGACAAGCACTGTACCACTGAGCCATAGCCCCACCTCCTAGACTATCTTAAAAGAAGCACATTTTAATGGAGCTTGGAGAAGTTGTGCATACCCAAGAGAGTAGTTTGAAGAAAATTTCTCTAATTTTATCATCTACTTAGGTTTAGGATTCCAGAAAAAGGTGTTTCTTAAAAATCTTATCTCTCTGTCTCAGCATTTTAAAACTACTTTCTAGAATGACTTCATAATCAGGAAAGGCTGGTGATTCCAAAGACTAAGAATCCATGAAATTTTGGCTGGGACAGGCCACACTGAGCTGGCTGTGGTGCTCACCCTCCTCCGGAGCCGGTCGCGCTCTTCCCGGATGGCGTTCATAGTGGCCTTGGTCCGGTTGAGTTCCTCCTCTTTGCTGCACAGCATGGCAGTTAGGCTCTCGTTCTCTTCCCTCAGCCCAGCCAGCTCCTTCTCCCACCGGGACCGCTCTTCAGCCAGGTTGGGGTACAGGTCCCGGCCAAGCACCCCTTCGATCTCTTCAACTGTCTGCAAAACATGGCCACAAAGAAAAGTCATGTTCGCTATCTTGGAGAAACGGGATGGGAAGAACACTGGCTGCACAGGAGCCACTGAACCCAAAGAAGGGGGCTTAGAGCCACTTCATTGCACATGGGGATGGTGACCAGAGACATCCCTCCACCATGGTCCTCTCCCCAGTTTCAGATGAGGCTGTCTCCTTGCCTGGGTCCTGGTCTGGGTTACCCCACCATCCCCAGAATTAGGAAAACATTGTCCCTTTCTGGTGTTTAAGTCAGCATGGTGCTAACCACCACCAACATGCAACCATTGATCTCCTTCACTTGAGTTCCAGAGTTGGCAAAAGTGCCATCAGGAAGCAGGACAATTACTGATCCGGGGGATGCGATGACAAACGTGAGGTGGCAAACTGCATGCAAAATCTAATTGGAAGTTTCCTAAATTACAGGCTTCCTGTGTGCCAGCTCAGCAATAAAACAGGTCACCTCAACCTTTCCCACTTTCAGTGCCACATAAGAATTCAGATGGTGCAAATGAGGTTCAGTCCCAAGATGTGAAAGTCAAAAATAAACCTCAGTGACACAGAAAAGAGGAAGCTCATTGTGGAGGTTTCTCAGACAGCAGAGATTTAATTAATAAGGTAGCTAAGAACTAAAAAATATTAAAAATAAAAAGAAAGAAAAAAGAGAGAATCTCTTATTGTATTTGAAGGGTTATTAGAAATTCATTTACAACAGCATTTAGTGCAGAAGAAAGATACATAAAATTAGAAAAGGAAAAAAAAAAGAATTTATCCTGCTTGCTCTCAGAAACTATTCATTCACATGTATTGTCCTTTGTGAAAGAAGCAGAGGCCAGTTGATTTCTAAACAGAAGGGAGAATTACTGGGCGGTTGCAAAAGGCCAAGAAGAGACATGATGAGAAATAGGTTTCAAATACTAAAACGCCTAGGAGCCGCACTCAGAGGCTCACACTGGTTCCCTGAGGAACACAGGTACCCAAATCTTGATGCCACGTTCCTCATGATCTGCTTTGTTTCTCCTTTCAAATCCAAGACTCTTATCCTAGTTGGCTATGCTCCAGGCCCTGCTATGTCCCTTGCTAGTTAGTAGAAGTCCCTGGCCTCCTCTTTTCCTCTCAATGTGGAGGCTGGAGCTAGTACCCAAGATGACATTGCCATCTAATGTGGAGCCTGGAACACTCCAGACAAGAAACACCAGTAAAAGCTTCTCCTCATCCCCAACCCCGCCTCATCTATACATTTCCAACTGAGATGAAAGAGACAGAAAGCCAGCTGTGTTATAAACAGACACCATGCTGTACCTTGAGACAGCACAGTTCTTTGGGGGAAATCAAGGGTTCTTGTTGACAGAAACTTGGGCCTAGATTGTTCCTTTGTATAAGATCCTCCCAGACTTCTAAATCCGAATTGCTAGGCCTAGGTCCCTAAGCTATAGTGAAGTAATATAAAGACACTTGAGGCCCGGGATCAGCTGGACTTGTCTTTCCCATTGTCCAGGATGAGTTTGTGCAGATGCAGCAGATTCTCCTCACCTGCTCCTTCTTCAGCAGGAAGATGAAAACATGTCAGAGGTGTGGCTGAGACCCAGCTGCATTGTGCAGGGGATGGGATGACTCAGTCAGGTGCTAAACCTTCCCCTTTGTCAGCAGCATAGATTGTTAACTCATGAAATCGTGTTCTTGAGGCCTTAAAGCTCCAATAAAACTTCCCTGGTAAACTTACAAATGCTCTGTCATGAACCGTGCTAAAATGATATAGCTGGGTGCTAGTAATCTAATCATTTCTAAGCACACCATCTCTTTTATAGAAAAACCAGAGATCTTGACTGTCAATATCATGGCTTTTTTTTCCAAAGTCATTAAGCCAAGCAAAGATTGGTAGGGCCCCTGCTTCTACCTGGTGACCCAATCTCTAGCATGGCTGTCACTGAAACATCCCTAACAGGTATTTGAGACAAACATGCCTCCAGAGTGGATTCTGACCACTCCCCTCACATAATCTGAGACCGTCCGGCATCGGGTTGAGGGAAGCCCACCTTAATAGCCAAGTCGCAGTGCTCGCTGGCTGTGGTGAGCTGCTCGATGTGCCTGTCCACCTCAGCCACCGAGAGGCTGCAGCTGCTCTTCTTCCTGCCGCAGACAACGCTCTCCAGCCCCGTCAGCACCCTCTGCAGTTCTGAGTTCAGGTCACTGCAGTTATCTGTGGGTAACGAGGACAGACATGGTATTGAGCAGACAGACTGGCAACACAGGCACTCTGTGGGACAGCAAAGGAGCTCAACATTTCAAAGCTCAACAGGACCAGCCTCCCCTCAGGGCTGCCTCTGAGGCTTATAGCCAACTTGAAGCTCTTTAGAAAGGAGTCTCAGGTCCTACCCATTTTCTAAATAGCTACACCATCCTGAATTTTCCTGCCTTTCACTCAAAGGCAGCCACATCCAGAGTTTCTTTACTAAGAACACAGAAGTGCCTCCCAAAGGGGCTGTTGGCATTTCAAAAGCCTTCTGGTCAACATTCCTGTTCAGCCAGCGCTGACTCCCGAGTTTCAGCTACAAACATTTCCTAACTTTACTAAACAAACAGTTCAAAGCCTCAGAATGAGCAATGTAGTAGGCATTTTTGAAAAACAGATACTGAGCCAGGTGCACAGATACTGGCACGTGCCTATAATCCCAGCAATTTGGGAGGCTGAGGCAGGAGGATATCGAGTTGGAGATCAGTGTGGGCAACTTAATAAGACTCTCAGCTTTGGTGAGGTCCTATCTCAAAATTAACAAAACAAAACAAAACTGGGAATATAGTTCAGTAGTAAAATGCTTGTGGGTTTAATTCCCAGTACTTAAAAAAAAAAGTTGAGAGAAAGTTCTTGCCCCCAATGAACTTCAAATCTGGGCTCCCCCACTCCATACACCAATCCATAGACTTCATCTTTACAACTTAATCCATGTACTTTCACCAGGGGAAAAAAATGACAAACTTCTTACAAAATTCCATGTTGTTCTCACTGCACCAGGGCTCCATCAGCATAATTAGGAAAATATGAATATTTCATTTCTGAGGTCTACAGTCTGGAGTTTGGAATTAGAAAGTTCTAATTATTTAATTTTTGATTTAGTGACCCTGGAGATTTTATGGCACAAGGGTGCACTGAGTTGCATCCCTTTTTAATTTTTATTTTAAGATAGGGATTTGTGATTTGCTAAGTTGCCCAGGCTGGCCTCAAATTTGCAGTTCTCCTGCCTCAGTCTCCCAAATAGCTGGGATTACAGGTGTGCATCATCAAACCCAGTTTCCAATAATTTAATCTTGATTTAACAATCTCAATTACTTTTACTGCCAGATATCCAGGGCCTGGTCAGGGAAGGAAAATTTATAACATAAGCTAGTTATCTTGGAAAATAACTTTGTTGGGGGGAAAATTCCCTTTAAGTCAAACATAAATGTTTTAATCTGTTATTTCTGATTCTATAAATGACCACACTACTCAATTAGTGTAGCAAAACAGGTGTTAATTACATGCAATCTCTCAAAGTATATCCTTTCCCTACATCCCACCTGATACTGGTATGAAAGAAGCGTTCCCTGCTCATCACAGGTCCTATGCACTAAAGTGGTCAACTGGCATTTGGTGCTTACCTTTGGAAGACTTCAAGAAAACTCTCAGCACGAAAGGAACAGGATTTCTCAGGATATTTTAGCCAACCTCATCTGGTTATAAGTTAACTCTAGACAGAACACCAGCTTGAAGTTTTCACTCCAAACAAGGCATGGCAACTTCTCAAACTTGTTCCTCCCTTACCTCTCCCATCTCTGTGAATGGCAGTACCACCCACCAGGTTATCGGGTCAATTCTGAGGCACCCGTGAGATCTTTTTGCCTCACATTCTAAATGCAATCCATTTTTTTGACCACAGCCTCCAATCCAAAGACTGACCTCCTCCTACCATCTCCACTGAAACCACCCTGCTTCAAGTCACCATCATTTCTCAAGGGGACCAAGGTAATAACCCCCGACCTCCACTGCCCACACGATAGCCAAAGTGAGCCTCTTAAAGACATAAATCAGATTATGTTCATTTCCTAGTCCAAATTGTCCAGTAGCTTCACACTGCCATTCAACTCAAGTCCAAGTTCTTACCAGAGCCTGTAACACTCTGCATGATCAAGACACGTGGCCTATCCAAGCTGCATTCCCTTGGAAGCTTTTATAAAATCCCAATGTCCAGGTCCCACCCCAGAACAATTAAATCACAACCTCTGCAGGTGGGGCTTGAACACTGGATTTTTTTTTTTTTTTTAAGTTCCTCAGATAATTCTGCAGTAAAGTCAAGGTGAGAACTACATGTCCTCCTCCTGGTATTCCGTATGTTCTATTCATACTTCTAGCTTTCTCTTTGTCCTGGGAACATGCCAAATTCTGGTCTGTCCCAAGGGTTCCTTTTCCTTTGCTGTTTCCTCTGTCTAGACTAATTTCCACACAAATTATCATGCAGCTCTCAGTTCAAATGTCACCTTCTCACCAAGCCCCTCTCTATCTAGAGCACGGTTTCCATCTACCTCTGCTTCTGTTCCACTATCCTGTTTTCTTCGTGGCACTATCAGAGAAGGATGTTTGATCTTCCTTACCATTGTATCTCCAACATGGGCATCAAATACTATTTTTAAATGGGAAAATATAAACACTACACATCACTCTACATTTAAGAGATAATTGCCGGGTGCAGTGGAACAAGCCTGTAATCCCAGCGACTCAGGAGGCTGAAGGAGGAAGATTGTGAGTTCAAAGCCAGCCTCAGCAGTTTAACAAGGCCCTCAGCAACTCAGCGAGACCATGTCTCTAAATAAAATATAAAAAGAGGCTGGATATGTGGCTCAGTGGTTAAGTGCCCCTGGTACTCCCCCCCAAAATTTTCTTTTAAAAGACAATAATACTAAAAAACACAGACTCTCTCAATAATAGCATGTTCTACATCAGCTTTGTGCTTTTCTTCTTTGTTATGGATCATACCCTAAGCTGCTAAAATGAGGAAAATCATCACTGTAGAGGGCCCTCTGTATACCAAGGGCAGGTATATACCACCAGTGAGAGGTAAAGGGACCCAGGGGGTGCAGAGCAGCACACCCCAGTGACCACAAAGATCAGTTGCCCTCAGGTGCAGGTTTCCTGTAGCCCTGAGCTGGAGTGAACACACATCCCTGAACTGTTTGTACTATTAAGCACTTATAGACAGGATAAGGAAGAAAAGACGCTTCCCTTCAGTCACCCCGCGCTGACTTCCCCAGCGCAGGTCCACCTGACACAGCAGTCACATTGGATGTGTCTGCGGAGGGATTCTCATGGTGGAACTGCAGGGCCAGCAACCAGGCTGATTCCTGAGGATGTTGGGCCACAGGGAACAGGAGGAGGGACCAGAGATCCAACTAGTATTTCCATTCATTCTATAACCAGACAGTTGCTGAGCCCCGGCCTCAGGTTGGAAGCAGAGTTCAAAGATGAACAAGAGACTGTTCTCAATTCTGAGAGGTCCACAGATCTACAAGGGAATTGCTGGAGCCCCTTCTCTCAGCTGCCTGTCACTGCCCTGGGAAATACCCATCAAGAACACAGTGCAGATACAGGACGGAGGCAGAAAGACATGAGGAAGGTACTGAAGTCAGCACCCAGACTGTAAGAAGCTCACAGGCATCCACACTTCAAACAAAGGAGGGCTACAAATATTTTCTAGGTCTTAGGAGGAAGAATGTATGCAAATATCCTTGTTGGCTGGTTAACCCCACATACTCCAGTCTGTTATCCACAGAACTCTGCACCGTGGCTTCATATAAAACCGATTAATGATCTGCTCACACTTGGTCATCCTTTGCCATTGTGCTGGTTTGGTGTCTCACAGAAGGATGAGGTGGCCAGGCTACCAGGAGCAGATGAGCTGGGTCCCCTGTCAGAGGTACTGTTACATGACACCAATTGCTTGCCACCGTCCACCCGCATCAACACTGCTCCATACTGTGGACTTGTCTTTCACGGTCTGTGGAACATGCTTCTAAACACACCCTTAAAGCAAGTTTTAAACTCCTTCCTTTGGCTACAGTGCCCTGCATAATTATGGCCCCTGCCAGAGACAGGGCCTCCAACACCAAAGGCTGAGTCTCCACAAAAGACCAGAGGTGACATCAAGAGACCAGAGGGAATGAGAGAGGCCGAGACAAGGAACCAGGTTATCCAAGCAGGGCAAAATGTGCCTGAGAGGTGGCATTCGCAGCGACCCAGATCCTGAAACAGAACAATGATCCTTTGGTTTAGTCATCGCGGGGAGATGTCTTCAAGGAAGGGTCTGAGGCGTTCCTGGAGAGAAGGGGAACTCACCCCAGGACAGGGGCGTTCTTGGCCTCCGCAGAGGAGGAGCATGTCAGCACAAACACCAGTCAGAGGCTTATTTACAGAGGCAGATACACATTCAAGGGAGTATGCAGGTCATCTCGAGAATGAGAGAGGAGCTTTCAGGGTTCTCAGCTCTTCTTTTAAAGGAAACTTGGTGAGGGGTGGGTACAGAAAAGCATGCAGAAATAATAGTCTGGTGAGCTCAAGATGGTTTCCAGTGGTCTAGTCAATCTCTGGATCCTTCGTCTGATACGCTCTCATTCTCTGATCTGTAGGTAGCACTGGAAATCTCTTAAATTATATGTTTCTTCAAATATCCTATCTCTTTATCTGTTTATTAAGGAATTAATTAGTGGTTCATAGGTAGATTTACAGATTTCCCAGGAATTTGGGGGGCTGGCTTAGCAGAGACAGGCCTGGAAAAGCATGTGGAACTCCTGAAGAAAAACCCTCGTACTTCCTTTATGTCTCTACCTATTGTTTTTTTTTAAAGAAAGAGTGAGAGAGGAGAGAGAGAGAGAGAGAGAAAGAGAATTTTTTTGATATTTATTTTTTAGTTATCAGCGGACACAACATCTTTGTTTGTACGTGGTGCTGAGAATCGAACCCGGGCCGCACGCATGCCAGGCGAGCGCGCTACCACTTGAGCCACATCCCCAGCCCGTCTCTACCTATTTTTATGTCTTCTATCCTAACCCAGGTTGGACAGGGCTTTCGTGCATATTATCCTAGTCCATCCCACTAGGTCGGGGTGCTAGCTGAGGCTTAAGGACTTGGTTACTCAGGAAGGCTGCACAGTAGGTGCACAGAACAGCTGAAACTATAGCCATGGCCCCCTGTGGTCAGATGATTTCACCACTGCAGCTGGAATAAGGATCTCTGGGAGTACAAGTGCAATCTAGAACACTGCAAGCCTAGCCACAGCCATTGTTTCCCAAAGGAGCCAAAGGAGGGACAGAAATCACAATGAAATGAGGAATATTAACTCTGAGTAGATTCTGAAAAGGTACTCTAATTCCTAGAATAACCACTAAAAAAAATGATGCTAAGAGGAATCATTGAAAGATAATAAATAAATGAAAATTCTAAAAAAAAATCAAATAAGCCAAAAGGAGGAAGAAAGGAGAAAAGAACAAAAAAATCAGAAAGGGGATAAACAGAAAACAAATAGTAAATTGGGAGACCCCAGTCAGCCATATCATTAATTACATTAATGGTTAATGGATAAAATACTCCATAAAAGGAAGATATTGTCAAAATGGTTTCAAAAATCCATATAGCAATTTGAATGACGAACACACACACACACACTCACACACACAACACAGAAAATAATGTTATCAGTGGCAACGTGGAAAAATTGGAACCTTTCTGCATTGCTGGTAGGAATGTAAAATGTTGCAGGTAGGGAAACCAGTGGTTGTGAGAAAGTTACACACAGGAGCTGGGGCTGCAGCTCAGTGGTATAGCAAGTGCCTAGCAAGCGTGAGGCCCTGGGTTTGATCCATAGCAATGCAAGAATACCAAGTTGAACATAGAATAGCCATGTGATTTAGCAATTTTACTCCTAGGCATTCACCCAAAATAATTGAAGGCAGGGATTCCAATAGATGATTGTACACCAATGTTCACAGCAGCACTATTCACATTAGTCAAATATGGAAACAATTCAAGCATCCACTGACAAATAAATAAACTAAAGGGTTACATACACAAACAGAATATGCATTGCCCTTAAAAAGGGATGACATTCCATTACATGCTACAACAAGGATGGACCTTGAAAACCTTATGCTAAGTGCAATAAGTCAGACACAAAAGGGCAAATACTGCATAATTTTACTTTTATGAGATATCTAATAGAATAGGCAATTTCACAGAGACAGTGGGATGGACATGTGGAGGTTAGGGGAGGCAGGAGTTATTGTTTAACAGGTATATGTTAGGTACAGGTTATGCTAGGGAGGATGAAAAAGTTCTGGACATGGAGAATTCTATGAATGCACTTAATATCACTAAACCGTTCACTTAAAGATGGTTAATATGAGCCAGGCTGAGATGCATGCCTATATAATTCCAGTGACTCAGAAGGCTGAGGGAGGAGGATCACAAGTTTAAGACCAGCTTGGGTAACTTAGTAAGACCCTGAATCATAAAATAAAATAAAAATAAAAAGGACTAGGGGAGCTGGGGTTGTGGCTCAGTGGCAGAGTGCTTGCTTTGCATATGTGAGGCACTGGGTTTGATACTCAGCACCACATAAAAATAAATAAAATAAAGCGTTTGTGTCCATCTATAACTAAAAAAATTTTAAAAAGATATTTTAAAAAAAAAGGACCAGGGATGTGGCTGAGAGGTTAAACCATCCTGGGTTCAATCCCCAATGCCATAAAACAATAAATAAATACCATAAAACTATAAATAAAACAAAACATAAAAAGGACTAGATATATAGCTCAGTGGTAAAGTAATCCTGGGTTCCATTCCAAGTAACACACACATACACACACACACACACACACACACACACACTCACGGTTTAACATGGTTAATTTTTTTATACTTATACACATACATGTATGTATATGTAGCCACAAACATATATAACTTCTATAATAATAAAATAATAAATGTATTTCAGTGAGTAAAATGAGAAGATAAAAGCAATAAGTATGTTTGAAACAGAAACCATAGCTTTACAAAGCAAAATACTATAGGAGGTGCTGCAGGACTTACATGCTTACAAAGGATTTGAAGAAAATTGTTCAATTAAAAAATGTTTTGGAGACTGGGAGAGCAGGAGAAATAAGACCTCAAGAACTGTCGGGAGTCACTGACTCTTTAACATTCCAGCCTCCCGGGCAGGAGCTCCAGTGAACCCCTGGGAGGGAGGCCCACTCCTCCCTTCACCAGGCTGTGTCCACGGGAGAGAGGAGGTCCTCTGTTCAGCTGCACTTTTCTCTTTCGTTTATATTATGTCTCTTTCCAAAGAAGAATCTGAGGGGACTTTTCACAAACCACCACAAAAAGGGGGCGGGGGAACACAGCACCTGGGACTGGGGAAATGGCTGCGGAAGCAAATGGAGATTAACACAACTTTCTGAGGCCAACTCTTCCATTTAGCTGTGAGCTTCCTGGCAGCCAGAGCAAAAATAAGTTATCTCCTGTCAGAAAGGAGAAAGCATTTCCATTTCACAAGAGAGATAATGTTTTTTCTGGCAATTGATGCTGAAAGAATTGAGGAACATGGGACTTCACGGGACATGAAGCAATGTGACTGTCAGTCCCCTCAGCTAGTTTCACATTTATGTAGATTTCCTATATATATTTTTTTTTCTTAAACTAACATTCACTTAGAAGACATAGACCATAGAGCACAATGTCAAGAAATTTTTATGTGTCTGCACATCCGGCAGGGTTGGGGTGTCAGGAATGGCCCTATATAAAAAGCAAGTTTTGAAGAATTGTCACCATTTAAAAGTCATTAGGATTAACGGCCGTTCTTGTGAAGTTCTAAGGTCTGGCAGTGTTGGGCCCTTCTGCACTACAACAATCTGCCGTGGAGCAGAGCAGATCCCTTCGGACTCAGCGAGTGTGTCCAGGGTGCTCCAGCCCACCTCCTGCCTGGCTGGCTACTGCCCAGCCCCGCTGGAGTCTGCAGCACCTCCTATAGTATTTTGCTATCTTCTCTGTGTGTGACACTTCCCAGTTAGGCTTCTAGAGAACACACAGCTCAGGTTATATTTTCCTAATGAGAACTTAGGGTCTTAGGTTTTTATATTGCTGTCTGAGGGAAGGCCCATATACTTTGGAAATCAGGAAAGGAGGACATTCTTGGCTACAAAACCTAAAGAAACTCAAGAGCAATCTTGCCCATTTAAACACATCCTAGTGGGCAAATCTGGCTTTCCTCTTTCTGTCTCAGGACCAACCATGCCTATGCCCCAAGGTGACACCATAAACTATGCCAGAATTGGTTCATTTTGAATCAGGTATTAAAAATTGCTGCTATTGTTTTTTAAACCCCTGGAAAAAATTCTAACCCACATAAAGTGTAGCCACGTGGATTAGGTGTTAAAAACTATCCCCCAGTCTCCCTGATGGAGAGACTGGGACTTTCATTCACTGGATGAATTTGCTCCAACATGTGATTTCGGATTCAAACAGCACACACTTCTGGGATTTGGTATTCGCTTCACAGTTACTGGTTAGGTATTTGCCCAGCTCGGAAGCCTCTCGTTCTCCTTTTCCAACAGGTCTTTTTTTAAGCTTTGCCCTGGAATCTTGTTTCCCAGGAGGCATCTGATCAGGGTATCACATTCCCCGTAATCACCTACTAACCAACACACAGACCCTGGCAAGTCCAGCCCTGGGGAGCAATGACTCCCTTCATTCAACACTGTGTTCCCAGAGACTCCCAGCGCTGGGTCTGGAGTAGGCGTTCGATTTACACTAGATGAGCTGAAAGCATAATAGAAATGAAAGGCTTTTTATAAGCCAAACTTTTTAAAATATCAAGCTTTTGTTGCCTACTTCTTAATCAAGGATCATCAAATTTAAGACATCTCAAATGACACATCACACCTTCTAAAAGGCAGAAAGCTTTCAATTAAGTTCCTGGAGGTAGAAAGCTGCCAATGAAGTAAGAGATATTAGCTACAGTGAATTTGAGCCAGGCTAAGAAACAGAAGTGGCTGCAGGCCTGCTGCAATGCGGGCGGCAGCAGGAGGGACCGTGCACATCACCCTTGCTACCTGCCAAAAGCCAGTCCACGCCACCCACTTCTCTGTTCTGACTGGGCACATATCATGCCTGATAAAGCAACTTCAAGTGGAAGAAATCTGGCTGCAGGTGGAGTTCAGAAGTGGAGCACGTGCTTGGTAGGTGCAAGGCCCTGGGTTCCATCCCCAGCACCAAAAACTAAAACAAAGAGTGAGCTGTAAATTCTTTTAGCATCAAAGCAGACTTTCTGAAAAGAGGCCAGACATTACATACAAGGAATCTAACACGTCGGATTCTTCTGTAACTCCAAAGCCGCACCCAGGGGGGCTGCTGCTTTCTTGTTAGCAGTCCTCTGCACTTGGCACACGGCAAGGCGCTCCCACCAGGAATTGACAGAAGCAGAACAAAACAACATAGATTCTTTGGCTACTGGGTCTGAATGCCAAGGAGAAAGAAAGTATCCTCAGAAGTTACCCCCTGCTTAATGCCTAAAATTGCCTGTGACTACCTAAGACAAGAGGATTTATAAGAACAATGCCATTGTAGTTTTAGAACATCTCAACATCACTAACAATGGCACTAACTGGCATCAGGAGCAACTTGTTGCAACATGGGAATGAGAACATATCATCACCTACATAGGTTTTTATAAAAAGAAGAAGAAAAAAATTAACCACAAATCTAATAAGAAAACAATCAGACTATTCAGAATAAAGGGCTTTCTGAGATAATATAGGGTTGGTCTCCACCAAAATGTCAATATCATGACAGACAAAACCAGGGCAGGAGGTACCATCCTAGGATTAAAGGGGAGTAACGAGACATGGTGACCGAGTATAATGTGTCAACCTTGATTGGATCTCAGATTCAACAAAGTAATAAAAGGCATTAATGGGACAACTGGAAAAGTTAAATTTGGATTATACATTAGTGTCCCAGCAGTATTAAAATTCTTGAGTGTGATTAAAGACTCTTTTGGTTACACAGGAGAAGGTTCCTGTTCTTAAGAAATTTTTACTGATATATTTAGGAATGAAGCATCAAGATGTCTGCAACTGACTTTCACCTGGCTCAGAAAAAAATAAAATTACATACACAGGAGGGGGGTGTAAACAGGGAGGGGGAGGGGGATGAAAATGTGGCAAAATGTTAATAATTGGTAAATCTAAAACAAACAGTTTTGGGGAGGGGTTCACCTTACCCTTTCTGTAAGCTTGAAATTTTTCAAAATAAAAAGTTGAGTAGAAAACAAATATGTTACATTCTAGGCAAGAAGGCCTCACGTGGGATGGATTCACATTGAGATCTCGATTTAACCCAGAGACTTCAAAGTTGATGGGCTTCTCAATGTAGCTCCCAGAACAGGAGCGCTCCCTTGTTAAGTGTGCCTGCCCCAGGCAGATGACCACCTGAGAACACAGGAGCACTCAGGGAGCGGGTCCCAGAAGAGCAAGCTGCACCCCTACCCCACATCTGAAAATGAGGCTGCATGCTTATGACTTCTATTTTAGCAAAATCTTACCAGCCTGGGATTTGTTTTCATTTTTGCTGTTGTCACTTTGAATTTTGGACAGTTTGTTTCTGAGAAACAGCAAACTTGGTTGTAAATAAGAAGGCCCAAGGAAGATGGCCTAACATCAATTGTTGTAAAGCCACCCTCCAGGGATGGCCAGCCCGAGTCCTTGGTGCCTCTTCTAAGACCCCTCCCTCCAGCGTGCACAGATTCTGTGCACCCTCTGCCTCTTATATAAAAGTGCTGGCAGCAGCTTCTAGAAAGCAAGGCTTTGGTGACACAAATGTCAGCATTATTTTAGGTGATTTCTGATCACTGAGCTGACACTTAGAATAAGATGATCCCTAGTGTTACAGAGGATGGTAGGAAACCTTTGGGGTAGAAAAGGGGTAGCTTTTGGTATTCTGCAAGTAAAGCCTTAAAAATCATTCTGGACCTTTGAGAACTGATCTTGGAGAGATAGGAGCATGTTTGGAAGGAAAACTCCAGCCCTGCCTCACTGCCTCAAGGGTTCTCCTGGGCCTCACCTGTGACCTTCCTCCCAAGTTCAGACAATCCAAACAGCCCTTTCTCAGCCTGGATTGTCTACAGCAGCCAAGAGTCCCTGTTGAGACAGGCCATCCCCAGTCCTGAGAGCAAACAGCGCCTGCACACAGTAGGCCCAGCGCTTAGGCCAGGACTTGTGGTTCTCCCTGTAATAGGCCTGTGAATTTCCAAACCCCCCAGGAAAAGGGAGAGAATGTACTCCCAACATCTGAATGTCAGAAACATAAAATGCTGCCAGGTGTGGTGGCACATGCCTGCAGTCCCCAGTGACTTGGGAGGCTGAGGCAAGTTTGAGGCCAGCCTCAGCAATTTGGGTGGGGTGGAGTGGAGATTGAACCCAGGGGCACTTAACTACTGACCCACATCCCCGGCCCTTTTCTTGTGTTTTATTGAGAGACAGGGTCTCACTGAGTTGCTAAGTGTCTCGCTAAATTGCTGAGGCTGGCTTTGAACTTGCAAGCCTCCTTCCTCAGCCTTCTGAGTCACTGGGATTACAGGCATCACACCTGGCCAGCTTCAGCAATATAGTGAGGCCCCAAACAACTTAGCAAGACCCTGTATCAAAATAAAAAATATAAAAAGGGATGGGGATATGGCTTAGTGTCTGAGTCCCCCGGAATTCAATCCTCAGTACCAAAAAAGACACCCAAAATATTTTTTTCTCATAGTAACAAAGCTCACCATGGTGGTCAGGGTGGCGGGAACAGCAATGAGGGCCCAGACTTTATTTCCATTACAGGCTAAATAGGCTGGTGTAGAACCTAATACTCCTGCTGGTTATAAGGAAAACTATGTCATGAGTTTCAAACAACCCAAACCCTAGTAAACCTTAAGAGATAAGATCTGTTTAGAAAATAAAGACTTCTTAAATTAGAGGAATTCATGAATCCCAGCAATGGTGGGGGCTCATCTGGAGTGAAGGTTGCAGATCAATGGCTTTTCATTTCTATCTCATTTATACCCCAAGTCTTTTTGGGGTGGGCAGGGGCTGAGAAGCGACCAAACAGTATAATGTGAGGAGAATAAGACTGAAGCAGAGCAATAATCTTTCCTGCTCTCAACCCTAGTTACTCTGAGGAAACTTCCAGAATGACTTTCAGTGGTCTCCTCTGTCACTCAGGTGGGTCGTGTTGGACCAGGCTCAGGAGAAAACACGGTCATCTCAGAGAGGTAACTGCAGTAAGCCAATGTCCCCAGGCTTATCTTGAGCTTGGCTCTCATGGATCTCTTGGGGGATATTACGTTGCTCAATAAAACTAAGGAGAAGGGGTTGGGGGATGCAGCAAAGGGCTCAGCCTGTTACATGGAGGCAGGGTGCAACTTTCAGTCCAGTCTAACGTTTTCACGGGGTGAGGGTGAGGGCTGGATACTCAAAGTTTCCAAGTAAAGTTCTGAATACTCTGACTTCCCTTTAAAAGTTTGGTACTGGGAGAGAACTACTAAGCCACCTGGTTCTTAGCAAAAAGTGAGCCTTCTCCAGAGAGGCCACCTCACCTTTGCAAACACTTCTCTCCAAGTTTGCAAAAATTGTTTTTGGAAGAGGCAGGGCAGCCTTTTCCTGCGCTGACTTGATCTCCCGACTTTGAGTGGCTGCTTGACACTTCTAAACATCTTTCCCGTAGCCATTAAGCCTCGACAGCCACTAAGCCAGGAAAATCTGGCTTTAATGTTAAACATATTTCATAGTCACGGCCGTGCCAAAAAGCCAGGTTCCATGTGTAAATTCTTCCTTGGTTGTCCTCCAAAAACGACTCATACTAAGGAAAATACCATCTATATGATCGCACCAGCGTGCTTAGGATCCTATGCTTCCTTTCAACCTATGAGTGTATAACAGCTTGACGTTCCTAAGTTCCAGAAAAATAAAAGTTCCTTGCTAAAATCCAGAAATTATCTCAAAATACCAGAGCAGAGCCCCCTACTAGCTCTACAAAGGTCTATGGGATCAGGGATTTTGTTTGTTTTACAGGCAATTGCTCCAGAAAAGCTTTGCTGTTCCATTAGTAGGGCTGGGAACAGAGCCTGCTGGAGGGGACGCCACACACGTGTGATGCGATGGGCCCATGCACACATCTGTCCTCTGCTTGATTGCAACACCCTGAATTGTTTGGTCTGAGTGTGTTGTTTCTCATTCAGAGATCTGCAGAATCTTGTTTAATTACAAATGCTCGGCAATTAGGCCAGGTGCTTGTGATCACACAGCTGCGCCTAAAATTCCCCTATTAGCACTAGAGACCTTGAAGGGTGGTAGGAAGGGTACAATATCAACCACAGTGTGTCTCACTGATGCAACAGGAGTGCAAAAATAAAGCTGTCTGCAGAAACAGGCACAGCAACAAAAATCTCTTAACTATGTGGCCTCGGACAAGTGACTAACCTTCTCTGAACTCTGATCCCCTATTAAGACTTCAGGGCCTCGTTCATGGTTGGGATTAAACACATGGTACATTACATGAGCAAAACATATTAACTGTGACATCCAGTCTCCCTTCTAACTACAACACTTCGCTTGACTGAGGAAACAAAAGCTATAATCCATAATTCCAACCTTGACTTTAGTCATTCAGTTACCTGTATTTCCCAAACAACTGTGTGACCAGGTTTGAAAAGAGGTAATGTTATTTATTTTAAAATGCAATGTGTTTTTTGAGGACCTTTCTCCTTTATTTAGCTACTTTGGAAAGTTCAAGCACTTTCTGAACTGCTCATTTACCCCTCTAGGCCTAGAAGACAGTGCCCAGGAGCCAGGTTACAGAACAGGCAGCCAGGATGTGACAGGTGGGATTTGCAAAACAAAAGAAAAGTGCTTTTTGATGAAGTGAGCAGACTGGACTAACTCCTGTTATCTTTAGAGATCAGCAAATACACTGTAGCAAACTCTGCATATAAAATCCAGCCCAAGAAAACCTCTGGGTTACTAATGCAGGTTTGCAAATATAGCAAGCATAATGAAATGGATGCTTTTTAATGATTTCCTATAATGGTGTTTATATATGGAAGCTTTTTTCCCTATTGAAGCAATTTAATTGGAAAATGGCAAAGGAATAAGAGGAGGCAGTCAGCCAGTTCCGATTAACACACACAATGACTGTCTCTGTGCTGCAGCCTTACTGCACTTTTCAAAGTTGTCCCCAAGTGCTTGCTGTCCTCAGGGACCTGGCAGACTTTCTCTGCCCAGAGCAGCCTCCCCCACCTGCTTCTCTCCCATTTGACCCTTGCATTTCCACTGAGCTGTGACTTCCACAAAGTCTTCTGAGGGTTCTGCCTGAGGTTACATGAAGGTTCTCTGCAGGCCTCCTGGGTGATCCTGACCACTGTGGGTCTTCCCTGCTGACCTGTCACCACATTCTCCAAAGAACTCTGAGCTCCAAGGTGGTGTCCACTTCTCAGGGATTCACTCCAGTGCCTCCTACGTGTGGGCACTGTTAGGCTGGCATACAAGGTTGCTAAGTTCCCCACCAGCATGTGAGTGACAATGACTTGTAACACTTGAGGGACTAAATGCAAGCACAACCTATGTTCAGGTGCTGTGTTCTAAGTGCTACGAGGGATGGGTGTGCCTGGAGCGAGCGATGCTGCAGACCTGAAGGAGTCAGGGAGTCCTGGGCAGAAGACAGTTGATTGACAGTTGATTGACGGAGGGAAAAGCCATGCACGGGCTCTTGGAAAGAGCAGGGAGAGAATGCAGAGCCTGCAGGCAGGAGAAGGGACAGTGAGAAAGAAGGCCAGTGTGGCCAGAGCTGGAAGACAAGGAGGGCAATGGGCAGGAGCTTCAGGCCCTGGTGATGTCACTCCAGATTTGAGGGAGCCGAGTGTGGGAGCCAGTTGTACAATGGGGGACTGTGTCTTTAAAGCACTTGCTGCTGCCTGGATTGCTGCTAAGACCAACACCAAGGCATAACCCTAGGATTCCCCTCTTCTCATTTTCTCCCTACATGTTTGGCTGACTGGTTGGCGGATTGGTTGACGGCTTCATTCATGTATAGGTTCCAGCAGGATCTTTGAACATATGTCACATGCCAGGCTCTCGTTGGCTCCAGAGTTACACTAGCAGATGAACAACCACATTTCTGCCTAAAGGAGTTTAGTGGGAGAGTCATATAGCGACATGAATTAAAATTTCAACGTCATACGAGAAGGCAACAAATGGGGCAGTGACAACGTCCGCAGAGTCACACAGACTGGGACTTCCTGAGACCTTCTGAGGAGGCACATTTAAACTGAAACTGAAACGGTGCAAGGCAAATCCCTGCCACTGGCTCCGGATGGGTCCGTTCCTCAGCTGGTGGCCCCCAGGGCTCCGTCAGGCTCACTTCTCACTCTCTGTGCATCCACTTCTACTGCTTCAGTGACCATCTGCAAACAACCCGAGGTCCAGAACTTTCCTCTTCACTTCTTATCTCAATGATTACTGCCTTCTGAAGCATCTCCATCCAAATACCTCAAGACACCTTAAACTCCTGCCCAACAAAACACAAGATCTCCACCTGTTCCCCCACCCTCCTCTACTAACAAAACTCATTGCAAAACCACCTGGTTCTCTCTGCTAGACTCCCCATAGTGGTGAGTGGCCCACCATCAACCACACCAAACTGTGAAAACCAAACCCTTCAGGGACACCCCTGCGCGCGCACGCGCACACACACACACACACACACACGCACACACACACGCACACACGTCTGCCTTTGCCCTATTTTATGCTTGCAGCAAATCTTGCCAAATTCTCACCTTCTCCATATCCATTTTCTTTTTTACATCTTGACTGCCACCATCCTAGTCCTAGCAATAATTTTGCTCCACTAGATTTTTGAATGGTTTCCTAGCTGACCTCCCTAATTCACCTTGATCTATGACTCTTTTTCCATATTGAAGAGGGACTGATTCAAAAATACAAATCTTATCATCTCACCCCTTTCTTCCACTATTGAAATCTTTCAGTCCTTCTGGTGGGTCTCTGGATAAAGGCCAGACTTTCTAATGGTGTGTACAATATCCACACTGTGTGCCCCAGCCCACCTTACCTCAATGGTCTTTCCCCACCTGGAGAGATGTCATCTTCCCCTTTACCTGCTTAATTTCTACTGACCCTCTGCATTTCAGCTTACCTGTCACTTTGCAGAGAAAGCCTGGAACCCTGGGCTGACTTGAAGGTTTTTGATACAGTCACATGAGACCATGTTGTGTGAATGTTTGGGGTATTATCACACATGTTTAGGTTGATAATTAAACATAAATGTGTACTACTGAGATAAAATCTCACTCCCCAATTAATTTTAAGTCCCATGAAACTCAGTATACTTGTCTTCTCCTGATCCTTCTTCCATTTCCCCACTCCGTATGAGCGTTTCCTAAGACATGGGGTGCCTTCCTCTTTTGGCTCCACATCCTTTCAACCATAGGATCACTTTAGCTCAGTTGACTTCAAAGCCTCTACCTTCAATTTCAATCCAGGCAGGCATTTCTGGGTGGACCAGTATTGTACAACATTTTGACTGCAACTTACAATAGTTCATCTAGCAACTTATTACACAAACATATGCAATACACAAGGTTCATGAAACAATCCTGTCCCTGTTTTCATTTCCATGAGACTTTAGTTTTCATATAATTTCAGTACCCAAAAGTAGGTCATGACCTGCAGTTTAAAACTCGATGTGCCAGATATTTCCACATGGACATTTCTCTACGATCTCAAACATACTTTGACCATTTCTCATCTCATTTCTCAATTTAACTTCCTTAACCAAGGAATGTGATCATTCTCTGAGTCACTTAGGATCAATGTGCTAAAGTCATTCTGGATTGTTCCTTCTTACCCAAGAGTTGTTGAGACCTGCTGGGCTTCTTCCACTGCAAAGTACTGCCACCCATGTCCCTCCTTTCCACTCACACCTTCATAGTTCAGTTACGACTTTAATGTGGAACACTCCAGTGACCTTTTTAATAGGTTCCCTGTTTCCCAAATTTCCAAACAGAGGTGACATCTGCTTGAATCACAATCCTATCAGGGCAGAAGGCTAATTCAGCTCTTCAGTTGCATTTTGGCTAAGGAAGTAGTGAGTAAGGGACTGAACGTCTTCATCTACTCAGCAAACTCCTCGGGGAATTAAATTTTTAACTCAGGCTGCCCTGTGTTTCTCAGATTCCTTTCACAATCCAGAAACCCAACTCTGGTGTGGTGGTGGGGACCGGCCAACTCACCCATGTCTGCAGTGACCATGGTGGACTGGTTTTCAGGGATGGAGACAGAGGTCTGGTCTTGGTCCATGCTTCGAGAGTCCTCGTTGACCTCGTGTTGACTCTGGCTGAGTTCAGATCGCAGTTCTGAGTATTCATCTTCCTCCCTGAGAAAGAGGAGAGTCAGCCACCACCAACAGAGTATGTGAGCCACGTCGCTAGAGTATGTGTCTTTTAAGGACAAGGTGAAGACATGCCGAAAGGAAAAAGACTTCTCTCATCCAGTGCACAGGGACCAGGATTCCTTTTGGGCCAAAGAGATGGCCATATCTATGGTCAGTCAGTGTGTGAAGTTGAACTGTTGCTTTTGTGCTCACATACATATCATGTTCAGAACAAAATGGTCTATCCGCCCACTAGAAACTTCCCTCTTCAAAGATTTCCCAAAGAAACCAGATTTCTTCACCGTCTCAAATTTCAAGGTAAAAATAAACTATTAGCATGGATGCTAGAGTAAGCAAAATTAAGAGTCTGATGAAGAGCAGCCGAGCCATCACCGGGAAGGTCCCACTGGGAGCTTTCTTCTTGGAAAAGGACGTGGGGGAGATGCTGGGATGAGAGTGACTGAGAACTCATCTGTTCATCAATGCAGAGCAAATTGGACCTTCTGAGAGATGTACAGATGAGCACATCTAAGAAGGACCACAGGTTCTTTCCCCAAAGAAGGTAGGTGGGGTTAGGGGATGGGAAAAGAAGACAGGTGAGGAGAAAAATGGAAACAGTGAGCAAAAGAATACAATGCGGTGTTCTTTTCTCTTCCATTGCAATTGCTAACAGAAAGGCAATGCTGAAAAGCAGCCCTGTTTCATCTGCATGTGCACACCCAACCTCTTTTCAGTCCTTCATAGATCCTTCAACCTCCGGTCTCTGAATTGCACTATTAGCAAGGTGCAAAATCTTAGACTTTTAGTGTGTATTTGAAAGCACACACTTTGCCCCTCTCTGTATTTCACTACCACCATTTCCACATGCACAATGGGAACTGGAGAAAGCAAAAGTGACTCTCTTTGAAGTGTTTATTTTTCAACTGTACAGGGAGAGAACATCATCATGAGATGGGACTGTGGGAGGGGAAAGCTCACTGGTGTTTGCTCAGTCCCAGAAAAGGGTGCTGTAAAGAAAGTTAGGAAGAGAAGAAATCCATTCCTTTTGAGTAGCCACTAATGGGGAAGGGGTGTGTAGAAAGTTGACAATCTTGAGTTTGGACTAGATCAAGATGGTGAGCAGTCACCTCCAGTGCTTGGGGAAGAGGCAACTGGGGAGACACATTTAAAGTCAGAGAAATGGGAAGAGTTTGCCAAAGTTCTTGATTCTCTCAAGAAATCAATATTCTTGCTGGGCATGGTGGTACGTGCCTGTAATCCCAGAAGCTTGGGAGGCTGAGGCAGGAGGATTGTGAGTTCAAAGCTAGCCTCAGCAACTTAGCAAGGCACTGAGCAACTCAGCGAGACCCTGTCTCTAAATATAATATTAAAAAAGGCCAAGAATATGGCTCAGTGGTTAAGCACCCTGGGTTTAATCCTCAGTACCCCCAAAAAAAGAAAGAAAGAAAAAAAAAAGAAATCAACATTATTCCAGGAAATAGATTCAGGTGCATATCAAAGATCCCCTGCTTTATACGGTATTTAAATAAAAGCCATTCAGAAAACTAGGAAGAATTTAAGCAGATGTAAAGCCCCTAGCCATGCCAAATATGAATGTGAATGGGAGTGGTGAAGGCAAAAAGATAAAGGTTAATGATATATGAGCGAGTTCATTATTAGACATCTTCAGAAGTCAACTATAATTAGATTTAGGAAAGAAAACAATTAAAAAGTACTCTTCAGAGTCACCTTTTTGGTCTAGAGGACAACTGTTTGTGCACTGATATGTCAGTTCTCCTTTCAGTCACCACTTAAGATTCTAATTTAGTTAACAGGAGATTGTGTATGATGAATAAATTCCTTTTATTGCATGGCCAATGTAATCAGCCTCAGCTTGGCTGAGACTGTTTTATAGCCAAGAAAGTGAGTGATAAATGGTGCTGCTGTTCCTCGGGTATAAATGGCATTTGCAAAAATCTTTAATAGACACCTTAAACCCTCCTGGCTTGGCAGATTCCAAAACATATACTTCCTGCCAAATCTCTTGCTTTGTGCTAAATTACTTCTAGGGATTATTAGGATGAACTTTACAAAACAGCAAATAGGGAAGGGGTGGAGGAAGGAAGCCGTCATCCTAGCACCATCCCCTCTGAGGTCAGAATGTGGTCAGAAGGAGAATAATAATACACTGGTGAAGCCACTGCAGGCTGGCAAATTCTAGTGACATGAAATGCAAACTAAAGATACCCATTCAATGTATTTGAGCACTGAAAGCAGGATAGGAAAGGAAGAAGAAAACAAATAGGCTTGCAATCAATTCTTAACCTAAGAGGGCTGCTGTGGGTGGACACAGGAGGAGCATGTGGGGCTGCCAGTGGGTAGGGGCCAGGGAAGACTTCCCAGATGCAGCCACACTCCAGATGAGTCTTGAGACAAATACATTGTAAGCAAGTCATGAGAGCAGAAGAACACATGCAAAGGCTCAGAGGAGCTGTTGAGTGACTAGAGCTTGGTGAGGAGCAAGGTGATTGGTGTGGCTGCAACCCAAATGGAGCATGGAAAGGGAGCCTAAGGTGGAAAGGACCTAGTCAACAGGGCACTTTGATCAAAAGGTGAATTTATTGTACTGGAGGAAGCAAATGATCAGGGTGAGACGGTAGAAATAAAATTATGGTGTGCAAAGTCTAGTAATTCAGAGGAAGTAGTAAATGTTGCCAAGGTTTCACGTGAAAAGAGATAAAATGAGAAGAAAGAAAGAATGAGCAGAATCTCTGTGTCTTTGACTCCACAGGAAGGGCTCGCTCAAGCATACCTGATCCCAGGTGAGAATACTTCCTATGATCATCATAATGAGTACTCTGGAACAAAAACAGCACATGCAAACAAAGTAAATCATAATTAAGAGGTGGAAAGCCACCTTGCAAGAAGATCAGAGAAGGTTTTATGGTACAAAGAATGAGGTACAAAATAGATTAAACTGAGCCTAAATATAAGAAGATGTGGGCAGCCCTGTTGTTTCTGCCACCGACTTTGGCAAAACAGCATGGAGTTGCACATCTCTATCATCACCTATCAGCATACCTTGAAAGGAGGCTGGAATTTGGGACAAGAAAATGACAAAAATGAATTCTTTCAGAACTCTTTGTAAATTGACATTTGTGATTATATGGTAGGTATGCCAGACTGGAGATGGGGGTTTTCTCTACCATTCAAGAAAAATGGTCCACGAAGAGCAAAGGAATAAATCAAAAAAACTCTGCTAGTCCATGGTACAAAGACAAAATCCTGAGGTATGCATTCAAGGGCTCTTCTGCACAACCTTGAGCCACTTACCAGTGAAGATGCTTTGGTAAGTTCACAGTATCATCCTCTAAAACAACTTTATTGTTCCAATTATGTCATATGCACATATGAATATGGCATAATGATCTCACTATTATGTATAATTATAATGTACCAATTAAAAAAGATAATCCCCTTAAATGACTTTACGGCTCCCTTCCTTTTGCTGTATACACATCGAGGGATAACTTATTTCCAGGCAGGGGTTTAGAGGGATGCCTCCCCCGCTCCCCACCAAATACTCACTGCTAGCTCTACTGATGGAAAAGAGAAAAAGTGAAGAAGTCCAAAGAGTGATGATTTTAAGAGACAATAACAGCAGCATAAATAAACTGAGAAATGTTGATAATTATACTCCATAGTGGACGTTTCATAATGATGGAATTACAATGTTCCCGAGTGTATCTTTCTGGAACTTGAAGGATCATCTCACGGGATTCTAAATATACATGATTTCATTGACTTGGAAGCACTTGGGAAGGGCTTACAAGTTGCTTTATTTAGACATGTAATGATCAATGCTTGCCTCTAGCTTAAACAGAAAAACACAACAAATTCTCCTAAGGAGGCGGACTCTCCTCTGTGTACACGCCTGTGTGATGACTGGCAGACAGAAAAGTCTCCGGCTGACGAACCGCAAGGGATCTTAAAGACCAGTTAAGGCAAGATCAATACCTTCATTTTACAAATAAGACAACCCAAGTTTTGAGAAGTGAAGCAACTTTACACAGCTTGATGCCACCAGTTGGTAGTAGAGCTTAAATCCTAAATTTGCTACCCATGAAATAACAATCTAATGTTGTGGCCTCGGAAAATGATTTGTTGTTGTTTTTCCTTATTTTAAAAGATTCCTTTTTATCAGCTAGAAGTGAAATGATTAAGTCAGAACAGGGAAAAGTAAATGTACCATTCTTAAAATTTCCAGACTTCAAGCTGAAGGACTCTGGAATCAGCAGCATTTAATGAAACATCATTAATAGTCCTCCTATCTACTTTATTTTGCAATGCACATTTATGCCTTGTCACTGGGTTGGAAGGAATTGGAAAGAAGACCCAGATGGTCATCTGCTTGCCTTGGCAGCTGTCAGTTAACTGTGACTAGTGAACCCAGTCTACCTGACCCAGAGGGGTTTATTTGTTGAAACACACAAATAAACACTGTTTTTCTACAATTTAAGATGGACTTTCCCTGAAATGGCTGGCCTTCTTTTGATAAATATTTTTTTTAGAAATAGGTAGAAAATATATTCCTTTTAGTTCTCTCTTAAAAATCTATGGTGGAAATAAGTGAAAAGTAAAGTCTTGATTTTTCCTTTAGTTCTACCTCCTCTTCTTTTTCCATGTAACACAGAAGGAGGTCAGACTCATCTGGAGTTGTCTGGTGAATAGCTGAACAAATGGGATTTTGACACCCTCTTCCACGAACATAATAACCCATCCTTGTCTCAACCAGTTCTGATGTAAGATCTGTATACAAAACTTGAAAATATTGAACAAAGGGTTATGTATACCACATAAGACAACAGGGAGAAAAAAAATGATCTTCCTGGATTTTATCTTGATTTCATCTACTGACTTTCTTGGCCATAAATCAATGAGAACAACATGTTTTGCTGGGACACGAAGAGGTTTGGGTTACACTGTGTTGGAGATACAGGATACCTGTCAGTGGTTTAGGGCTGCTATCAATTTGAAAGGTGCTGAGGAGAGCGAGCCCAGGATAAGGGATGAGGCTGAGCTTGGATCTCCGGGGAAGAGGAGGAGACCCAGGAACTGCAGGTTCTAGAGGTTTAAAGAGTACATCAGGAGGGAAGGAGGATTCTGATTAAATGCTATAGAAAGGGACCAATAACAAGAAAAAGATTTTCCAGTTAAGATTATAAGTAGACAGCCAGGAGCAGTGGCGCATGCCTATAATCCCAGCAGCTCGGGAGGCCGAGGCAGAAGGATCACACATTCCAAATAGCCTCAGCAAAAGCGAGGCACTCAGCAACTCAGTGAGACACTGTCTATAAATAAAATTCAAAATAGGGCTGGGGATGTGGCTCAGTGGTCGAGTGACCTTGAATTCAATCCCCAGTATCCCAACCCACCACCCCGCAAAGACAAAAAAGTTATAAGTGGACAGGGGTTGAGGGTATGTGATAGAGAGCTCAGTGGTAGAGCGTGGGCTTAGCAGGCATGAGGCCCAGGGTTCAATCCCTATCACCAGAAAAAAAGGGGGGAAAAGTGGTAGGGGACCATCAGTGGTCAGCCTATCTAAACAAAATAGCATTGACTAAGTGGCTTAAAAACAGAAATTTATTTTCACAGTTCTGGAGGCTGGGAAGTACCAGACCAGGTTTTAGTGTGGTTGGTTTCTAGAGAGGGTTGTCTTTGTGACTTTCAGATGGTGGCCTTCTCTTTGTGTCCTTACAAGGCAGGGAGAGAGGAAGCACTGGCTCTCCAGTGTCTTCTTTATTTGTGTATCGTAGCGTAATTTATCACATATTTAAATACACTACAAGCTGGTGGCATGTAATAGATAATAAAGTTAAACACACAAAAAAAGAAAGGAGCAAAATCCTAACATAATTCTCAAACAATGAAACACAGCATAAAAATGAGATGTCATTATTTGTTGCCTTTAGTTTTTGAAAAAATTTAATGTTTAGGAAGTACGTCGTATGGCAGAGGATTGGAAAGAACACTCGAATTCTTCTCCCGTCTCTCTTCTTATGAGGACAATATCCCATGGTGGGGTTCCACCCTTATGAGCTCATCTAACCCTAGACAGCCTCCAGAGGCTCATTTCCGAAGACGTCACATTGGTGATGAACAGATGGATGGGGGAGGGGCATAATTCAGTCCATTGTAAAGGGAAACTCTTGGGGTCAGAAGGGAGACACAACCAGTTGGCAAGCCAACGGGAAATGAAGCCCAGAGCAAGGACTAGTGGAGAGAGCTAGGAGTGAAGGGCTGATGTTATGAGAATAGTTTATGGGAAAAGAAAATAATCTCCTTGGGAAAGAAAAGACCTTGTGTTGAATTTGCTTAGACATCTTTTTTTGTTTTTCTTTTCAGATCCAAAATGAGTTTTACTGGTATATTTTTTTCATTTTCCCCCCGTTGTTATATTATCTCCCCAAGTCAAAAAAACGTTTTTAAAAAGTCACTGATGGGTAGGTGAAAAAGCACATACTACAAAACAGTGCATATTGCATGATCTGATTTGTTTAAAATATTCACAAATACCAATTTTTAGAAAGCCACACAAACAGAAAATTAAGGGCTTATGTCTAAGAGATAGGGTCTAGGATGCTTTAGAGGGGGTTCAGTTAGGAAAACAAACTGCATGGAGTGTTTCAAATAGAAAGCATTGATTTTAGGTAGTGCTGTGCCTGCACAACTGTTGGAAGGCTGGAGAAGAGAAAGATGGATGGAGGCCACCAGAGTTGTCATATTTGCTATCACAGCTATGGATCCCTCAGAAATCAGGAAACCGATGCTGCTTTCATACCTCCCAACTGCTCCTAGGTCTGGCCGCAGTGCAGGACCTAACACCAGCCTTGCATGGCAGCCTGCACTGCATGGCTGACGGAGAATAGATCTCACCTCCCTTCTACCTTCCAGACCTATGTGAGTGTATCTCATTGGCAGAACCAAAACTGCATCCACAACCCAGCTGGAAAGGGAGTCTCAGGGTCCTAGATGTTTTTTTTTTGGGGGGGGTACCAGGGATTGAATTTAGGGGCACTCAACCGCTGAGCTACACCCTAGCCCTACTTTGTATTTTTTTTTCTTAAGAGAAAGGGTCTCACTGAGTTTCTTAGCGCCTCGCTAAATTGCCGAGGCTTGCTTTGAACCCACGATCCTCCTACCTCCGCCTCCCAAGCTGCTGGGATTACAGGCGTGTACCATTGCACCCGGCCCCCAGACCCTTTTGATTCTGGAGAAATGGAGAGAGGGATGGGAATGATACCAAGGGCCAGAAGATATCCATCATAATCTACACTCAGTGACTGACCATGCACACCCTCTAAGCCACACTAAAATTCCCAAATGCAATCAAAATGACACCAATTTTCTCCTACTATCTCTCAACTCAGGATAAGTGGGCTCAGTTTTTTCTCAAAATGAGAGACCCAAACTACCATCAGTTACTGTATCCACAGTTAGGTAATCTTGCCTCTTCTAGTTCAATGAAAAACCCACCTAAATCTCATATACGCTAACCATCAAATTTTAAGTTTCACCAGTACAAATTCACCTTCTGTAAAATAACAGTGGGAACTAAGAGGAGAAAAGGAAATGCATACACATGTGAAGAAGCAAGATGTACACTGCTTAGCCATCTTTTCTGTAACTGGATATAAAACTATAGTTTTTATCACTTTCTTCTACTAGGAAAACCCATTTCCTTTGTGCTTAGTCAGCAGTTTAACTTGTTAGAATTAGTTCTTTACATGGTGAGGTAATCCAAAAATTTATTCCCAAAGGGCCTAGCCCTGTGTTGGGTTGGTCTAATCTACTAGCTTTGGCCATTAGACAATTTCTAGGAGGCTTCCTAGAAAATCCCACATTTCCAATATAGACCTCACCACCCTATAGTATAATAATAACCCAATTTCTCCCTTAATAGTTTCCCCAGCCAGCTTATTGGTTCAGTAGCAGGAGATATTCCAAAGGAGCAGGTGGCATTCAAGGGAACCATTATCATACTCTCTGCTGGAGACATTGCTCCCTTAGGAATGCAGGTTTGTAAACTAGCAGAGCTCAAGAATGCGCAACAATAACTTTTCCAAAGTGGGTTTTTAGGTATATGAATGAGAAGAGCTACTTCTTTTTTTTTTTGTTTTGTTTTTTTTCGTGTGTGTGTTTACTTTTTTTAAAATTGATTTTATTTTTTTAAATACACGAAATAATGTATTACAATTCTTATTACACATGTAGAGCACAATTTTTCATATCTTTGTATAAATTATGTTCACGCTAATTCATGTCTTTATACATGTACTTGTTTTTCTTTTTTGCATTACAATTCTTATTTTATTTATATATATATATATTTTATATATCTCACAATTTTTCATATCTCTGTTTGTATATAAAGTAGGCTGTTGCCCAATTCATGTCTTCATACATGTACTTTGGATAATGATGTCCATCATATTCCACCATCCTTGCTAATCCCCTGCCTCCTCCCTTTTCCTCCCTTCCCTCTTCCCTATTTAGAATTCATCTATTCACCCCATGTTCCCCCTCCCTACCCCATTATGAGTCAGCCTCCTTATATTAGAGAAAACATTTGGCATTTGTTTTTTTTTAGGATTGGCTGAGAAGAGCTACTTCTATTTCCTCTCTTGGTCCTTGGATACAAAAAGTCAAGACCATAGACTATTGCTAGTTAGGAGCGTTCATCACATCTCCAGAGCGTTGAAAAAAGTTACATTTCAAATGGTGCTGTAACTAGGTCCTCTAGGGGATAGATCCAGGCCGTAATATCATTTGGTACCTGACTTTTTGGTTTTGGATTGAACTTTGTACCCCCAAATACATACGTTGAAGACCTAGTCCCAACGTGATGGTCTCTGAAGATGAGGCCATGAAGAGGAAATCCCATTTTCCCTCCTTTGCCATGTTAGGATAAGACGAGAAGGAGGCAATCCTCACGTCAGAAAGAGCCCTGACTGGGTAACCAAATTAACTCACAACTTGAACTTGGACTTTTCAGCCTCCAGAACTGTGAGAAATGTGAGTTCTGTGGTATAAGCCACCCAGTCGAAGGAATTTGGTCACAGTAACCCGAGCAGACCAATCTGCCTTCACAAATCAAGACCAGATTGAAGTGACAAGGAAGTCTCCACACGAGGACCTGGGCAGTTTGGAAATGAGTTGTCTGGACATTTGGATATGCGAGGGGAATTAGCATTCGCCCAATTCGCCTGGTTCCTGCTGCACTGGGGCTATTCCAGCCTATCAGGAGATGAGGACAAACAAATTCACTGGGGTGCTGAAGGCTGAGGAGATGACTAACCTCTGGAACTTGGAGGCCAGGAAGTGCCTTGTATCACTGACCCACATTCCTGTGACTCTACAGCCTTGCAGGGAGTCCCCTCAAGGAGAGACCAGCTCATTTACATAATGAAAACTGGCAGAATTTAATGTGCTACCTGCATAGGTGCCATCTTCCTTTAAATCAGAGGCATCAATACATGCTTACGGTCAAGCAGCTCACTGTATTTTAACCGCAGCAGTTTGGCCATTATATTCAATTTTACACAACTTGAAATTGAGTTTTCCAGGTGAGGTGTGATGCATTTTTTTTTTTTTCACAACTCACTGAGCCCATTTGCTTTCACCTTCTCAAGTGTTCAAAAGTGCAACATGTTTTCATGGAAATTACAAATTTCCATGAAAACAAATTACAAAAATTACAGAGATCTCTGTTAGGCTCCTCTAAAACTGCTGTAATCATTTCTTTGGGTTGAAAATTCTTCTCTGCTCATGTATTTCAAACCTACAATCACTCTTAAGACCAGGATACAATTTAAAAGCCTTGAAGTTCTAAATTAGAATATGAAATTTATTGTGTGGCTCCAGCTCAGTGCAAATTTTTTCCACAATTTTTGCCCAGAAAACAGATGCCCCTCGGTACCCTCACTAAGAAGCCCCGTCATTACTGGGACTCTCCAAGTTGGAACAAAATGCCCCCAAAGTTTCTCCTGACCCAGGACTTCTAGAGGGAGAATTTAGAGCAGCCGCCTCTAAGATTTTCATCATGGTTTGTATGAGCATTCAGTGAACACAGCACCTTTCTCCAGAAAAGTAGCTGCTTTCCTCAGGGCTGTCCCCTGAGAACCTCCAGGAAGATAAAGAGTTCTCATCCTTGGCTCAGTTAAGTCATTCAGCAAGTCCCCTGAATAAAAGAGCAAACATAACCAACTAAAGCACTGTGTATTGGAGACTTAGGAGCCAATGGGTGGATAAGATATGAATCACTTTTTGGAAAGAAAATTAAAGGCAGAGATATTCTGGGTTCTGACTTCACCTCTACTCTCTGCTAAGTATAACTGCAAAGCAGTGATTTTTTTTTTTTTAAGGCCCAGTTTTATAAGCAGTTAAAATGATGGATAAAGGAGTCTGATAAGAGGATAAGTCAATGCTGATTAACAACCTGGGATAAGCTCAAAATATTAATAGATTATCTGGAAGCCTATATAATGCTTAGATATAAGCCATGGTTGTGGCTTCATGAATCTCTAAAAATCTCTGGGGGAAGCACATAGTGTACACATCTGGAGACTAAAAGACCTGGAGAGGTTGTGGAGACACCAGCGTGTCTCTAAGAGAGAGCAGGCTTAGGACTCGTTAATAAAGCATTTCACTGACTTTCTGACTCAGCACCCTTATCAATAAACTGAGGCTCACATCACCCACCCAGTCTACCTTCCAGGATTACTTGGAGGATAAGAATCAGAGAAGAATAATGGAGAGAAAAGCTCTTGGTTAACAAAACAAAGAGAAGGTGTTTTATAAACTGGGAAAGTCTTAGTTACAAAGAAAGCAACATTAACTGTAATTCACAGGGGTTCCTTCAGCTCCCACACCCAAGTAACAGCACAGAGGGGTGCAGAGAAAGCAAAGCTTAGAGCAGTACCTGATGGTGGTGCCTTGCAAGCGGTCTATCTTCTTATTGAGCTCAGCGATGATGCTGTGGAGTTCCGTGATACGTTCCTCATACCGAAGCGTGGTTCGCTCCTGGACATCCTCATGCTCTCTCATGAGGTGAGACTGTTCACACTAGGACCAAGAACAGGAGAGAAGTGTCGATGAGATGACACACCTTTTGGAGAATGAGTCTATATTCTGTGGCCTCCAACCACCAGAGCTTCAACATTGAGTGTGCTCCAAATAAAACACACGCCTGCTCACTGGCCAGCAACCAGGAGATGTATCAACAGCTAAATTTTTACAAGGCCCCAAGAGAATACCTGAAGCTTTGTCTTTCTAGCACTTTTTGGAAAATAGTCTCTCAGCAAGTGGCCCAAGCTGGATCCCTCAGATATCTTCTCTGGGAATTTAAATCTTGAGCAAATGGACCTCAGATTGCAAAGAATGGATTTATCAACAGCCTGTAAAGACTGTCTCTGAGTTGACACAAATTACTTTATTCCTGTTCAGTTTCACTTTTACCAACTCAACCCTTTTTTGCTGAAGTTGGTCAGGATATGTTTTAGCTAAATTTCAACCAAATAATCCTAAGTGGTATGACACAGTGTCTTATCTGGCTGGATTACTTGTGAATTTCATGATTTCGAATATCCTTTCCTCCCAGACTATAAATTCTCAAAAGGCAGGTACTATGTGTTTTTGTCATTTAGCCCTAGCCCCTGGCATATGGCCTGGCTCACTGTGGGACATCTAGAAGTGTAACAGAAATGAATAAATTCCATTCTATCTCATTGTCATGAAGGCTGTTTTGTAGAAAAAAAAATGGCAAATAGAGGCTGAGGTGCTTCCCTTGCTCAGTGTTTGATGGACTAAAGCAGCAGATGCTATGAACACATTTTTGCAGATGGAGTTGAAATCCTAAGGCACCTACTCACCTTTTTCATTTTTCTCTACCTTCCTCAACATGCACCCCTCACTGTGCAGTTAATCTCTTTCACAATAAAATGTTCCTCAGTGCTGGAGCAAGTGGTCCAGTTTGTGTGCCTGACTACTACACTCATCCCTGATTAATTTCCTGTCCAATAGAGGAATTTTAATTTCATTTACAACCAGGCATTCCTAATGCCAAGAGCCATATGTGCTTGCCAGCTTTGCATTTTAAGCCGTGTGGCAGGCAGGGGAAGGTAAGACAGCTTACCCATCACCTCTGATGTCCTCCTACCTCCCTACATCTGCTAAGTTTACAAGGGTATAACCCAGGGCAAAGACAAGAACACTATTCTCAGCCTCACTCAATACAAAACCAGAAGAACTCAAGAAAGACATCTGACGAACATACTGGTATAAATCACAGCAGGGACCAAACCCATGAACTTGATTGGTATTCTTGTAACTTCCTGGGGGTTTACTGAGCGCTCCAAGGACGAGGTCAGAGGGAAAAAATTATTAAATGTTGTATCATGTTTTGTAGAGTAGTTGCTTAAAAAAAATGCTGATGTGAATGACTGTTTTTAGTGACAGCCTAAATCACCAAATAACCTTCACTCAAAGTTATGTTCACAGCAAATTAAGTGGGACCAGAGGTAAGGATGACAATAGAGTATAGACCACTTTCATGGGACTAGGAGTTCAGCTCAGGATACAGTGCACTCTTGGCAAACATGAGCCCTGGGTTCAATCCCCAGGACACCTGCCCCTCAAGAAAGCTACATCTACATGGAAGCTTTCTTAACAGAATATCTAGTCACAGATACTCTCCCTGTGCGCTTAGACCTTTTTCATCTGTGATTCATCAAACATTAAAAGAAATAAAAGTCCACAAAGTGACAGTATCTCAAAGTCAGTTTATTTCAATAAATTAAAAAAAAATCTTCTTATTTCCCTGGAACATACCAACAACAGAACATTGTTCTTTTAGTTGCCACAGAGTATCTATCTGAGTTCTTGTTATCCTTCTTTTTTCTCATCCTCCAACTATGTGTGAATATTGTATACATAGATGTAAATAGTGGACCCTCTCATGGGGGTCACCAGTTCCAGATTTTTTTTTTAGTTCTTTAATTTCTTTTAATTGTTGACAGACCTTTATTTTATTTATTTATATGCGGTGCTGAGAATTGAACCCAGTGCCCCACACAGGCCAGGCAAGTGTGCTACCACTGCGCCCCAGCCCCAGCCCCCGGGATCTTGAAATGATTACCAGATAGTGTCCATTCCCTGACCTGGATTTTGTCTATGCTATGACACTGTCTACACTGTTACTGGTTTTCTGTACTCAGTTCTCTGTGGCTAGAGATCTCTCTGAAATGCTTCCCCTCCCAAAACTTAATGAGCTCCCGTGCTCCCTTAATGCCCCATTTATTCTTCCTTCTTTATTCTCTTTACTGGTCAAGTGGCCACTACCAACTCTTAGGCCTGCAAGAAACTATAAAATCCAATTAACAATGAAGACATGCAAGTGTTAATATAAAAAAAGAACCCATGATGAACTGATAGCCACCAGCACCAGGGGCATCCCTCTGGACTGCTGTGGGATGCCCAAAAGGACATCGGAGCGGGGATGCTGCAGAGACAACAGATGATGGTATTGCACCACCTTTGTCCCTGCCTCTAACTGTAAAGTCTGCCTGGAAGGTACATGTAGAAACAAGAGAGCACAGGAAGCCTGATGATTCAGGCAGACAGAGAAGCACTTGTAGCTAAAAGAAAAGATTCATAATGTGTATTTGGATCTCAAGGGTTCATTTGGGAGTAGTAACAAGAATATATTGAGGAAAAAATTATTTTGGTTAAGGGCAAAGAAGTCTGGCTTATATTCTTCATTTTTCAATAAGTATGCTTTTTCAAAATGGCAAAACGTCTCTATAATACTTCCTCGGCAAAAAATCATATATTTCTTGATTTCCCAAAATATCTAAGAGATTGTGGTAGGTGCTATACAGGATACTGAAATGGAGACTCACAGAGAACAAAAAAAATGTGGGGAGGGGTGGAGAGCTGATGGTAGACTGGCATTCCTTTCTCAGTGAAAAGACAGTCTTGGAAAAACCATTATCAAAATAAACTCCCAGCCATAGACGCAGGGGTGGCTGAGAAGACACTGCTGAAGCTTCATGTGTACAAATCAACCTCCTCTTGCTGACCCTCAACTGCATTCAGCCAATAATGTTGAAGCACTGGTCTCAAAGCTTAGTGAAAATCCCTGAAGCACCTCTGAGCTGTGGTGCAGGGAAAAGCCGAGCAACTCCCACAAGGGCAGCTGTGTAGGAGGAAACAAGCCGACACCTGCAGGAGCCCATGGACCCAACAAGACACCCTTGTTAAACAGCCCATCAGACTGCATGTGAGTTGAGCCTGGGAACAGGGCAGTGTAGTGCAGGAAGAGGCGCAGACGAGGGGGTGGCACCGGGGCATACAAAGCCATTCTGTGCAGTCACAGCCTCTCCTGCCCTGGAGACACCCCACACAAGCAGCACTGGCCTTTCCATACTCTAGTATCCTTATTCATCCAGCGCCTCCCACCACCCCAAGTTTCCACGCCCTGGGAGGGTATTTTTCAACCTGGGACAGTGTGTGATCTCACAAGGACACAGGGTAGGCCAAGCTCAAGGCTGTACCTCCATAACAGTCACCTGTAGCATGTGCTTCAGCAAAGCCTCATTCAGAAAGGTAATAGGACAACAACTAAACAGGAAAAGGGAGTGTTTATTTTTATGACATTTAAATTTCAAAAAGTTTATATCTCCTCAAACATCTTATCATTTCTTTATGGTGGAAACATTCAGAATCCTTTCTTCTAGTTTTTTTTTTTTTACCCCCAGTACTGGGAATTAAACCCCTGAATGCTCTACCATTGTGCTACATGCCCTTTTTATTTTTTTTGAGATGGTATCTCACTAAATTGTCCAGGCAGGTCTTGAACTTGTGATCTTCCTGCCTCAGCCTCCTGAGTAGTTGGGGTTACAGACATGCACAACTACACCCAGCACCTTTCTTCTATTTTTTTTTTTTTTGAAATGACTAGTACATGGCTGTTCTCTATTGTCATCCTACTGTGCAATGACACACCAGAACCTCTTGCTCCTAAGTTACTATGTAACTGAGGATCCACTGCTCAGCCTTCTCTTCTCCCCTCCCTCCTCTCCCCAGCCTCTTATATATAACCAACATTTGTGGACAAGGCTGTCCTTGCTCCAAGGTATGCTCTTAGCACCTCTGTCAAAAATCAGTTGGCTGGAGATGCATGGGCTTATTTCTAGGATCCCTATTCTATACCACTGGTCTATATGTCTGTTCTTAGGACAACACCATGCTGTTCTGACTACCAT
The DNA here is from genome assembly GCF_048772815.1 of Callospermophilus lateralis. Taxonomy (NCBI): domain Eukaryota; kingdom Metazoa; phylum Chordata; class Mammalia; order Rodentia; family Sciuridae; genus Callospermophilus; species Callospermophilus lateralis. Next base: position 46,538,353 of record NC_135309.1, read on the forward strand.
AGCTTTCTAGTATATTTGGAAGCAAGGTAGTATAATATCTCACTTTTATTCTTTCCATTCAACATTGCTTTGGCTATTCAAGGAATTTTGCAATTCTATATAATTTTTATGATTGTTATTCTAGTTCTGTGAAGAATGAGATTGGTGAATTACACTGAATATGTAGATCGCTTTGGGTACTATGGATATTTTGAAACTACTGATTCTTTAAATATATGAACAGGGGTGTCTTTCCATTTTTATGTGTCTTTTTCAATTTCTTTCATTAGTGCTTTACAGTTTTCATTGCAGAGATCTTTTACCTCTTTGGTTAAATTTGTTCCTAGGAATTTAATGTTTTGAGTATTATAATTGGGATTGCTTTCTTGATTTCTAGTTCAGGTAATTTGCTATTGGTGTTTACAATGCTACTGATCTGTATATGTTGATTTTGTATACTGCAACTTTACTTAATTCATTTACTGTTCTAATAGGTTTTGTGTTAGAAATTTTGGGGATTTTTCTGTATATGTCATCTCTGAATAGTTACAACTTGACTTCCTCTTTTCTAATCAGTATGTCTTTTCTTTTTCTTTGTTTTTGAGATGAGGTCTCCCTATGTCTAGGCTGGTATTGATTCCTGGGCACAAGTGATTCTCCCACTTCTATCTGCCAAGTGCTGAGACTACAGGCACAGGCCACCACACCTGGCTTGGAAAGTTCTTTATTTCTTTCTCTTCCCTGATTGGTCTAGCTAGGATTTTTGGTATTATATTGAATGATAGCAATGAAAATGGGCATTTTTTTCTTGTTCTAGATATTAGAAAGATTTCAGCTTTCCCCCATTCAGCATAATGTTATTTGTTGGCTTACTATAAATGGTCTCTATTATATTGAGAGACCTCAATATTCCTTCTATTTTCATGAAAGGATGCTGAATGTCATTTTATTTTTTGCATCTATGGAGATAATTATGTCTGTGTCATGTATGTGTGTGTGTGTGCACGCACACGCATCTAGTCCTAGGCTTTTCTTTGATTGGAGACTTTTTATTACTCATTCAGTCTCTTTATTTAATATTGGTCTGCTCAAGTTTTTCTATTTATTCATGATTCAGTCTTGGTAAAGTGTACATATCCACGAATTTTTTCTGGGTTCATTTTTTCTGGGTTCTCAAATTTGTTGGCAGATAGTAGTTCATAATCATCTCCAATGATCCTTCATAGTTCTGAGGTGTCAGCTGTTTCTGATTTTATTTCCTTGAGTCTTTTCTCTTTATCTGAGTCTAGCTAAGGATCTGTCAATTTTGCTTATGTTTTCAAAGAACCAGCTCTTTGTTCACTCATCTTTTGTATTGCCTTTTAGTTGCTATTTCACTTATTTCTGCTCTGATCTTTATTTTTCTCCTCCTACTAATTTTGGTTGTGGTTTATTTTTGCTTCTCTAATTCTTGAGATGCAATGGTAGATTGTTTACTTGAGGTCTTTGTGGGGTTTTTTTCTTTATTTAAGTGCGGTTGCCATAAACTTCCTTCTGAATATTGCTTTTTGCTGTATCACATGTTTGGGAATGTTGTGTCTCTCAATTTCTAAGCTATATATTTCAATGGGATTAGATGCTTTTAAAACATCTGATAAAAGACTCATCTTTTTTTTTTTCCATAAATCCATGAACAACACACTTTTGTGAATGGTGTGCCTTTCAGTTATTTTCTTGTGTATGTTGGGCTTCACCAGGAGCACTGCACGGGGTGCACATCGATAAGCATCAGCACCCTGCAGGACAGCAAGACCTTCACCAAGAGTCTGCCTCCATCCACACACATGGTAGAATTACACTTCCCCTCCCCTGGTGCTAAATAAACTCATGTGATGTATTTTGACCAATGTGATATGAGTAAATATAGACCTTTTTTTTTTTTTTTTTTTTGTGAGAAGCCATTAAAAGATCCTGCAGGATTTACCATGCTCCCTTTGCCAGGTTATAGCTACTAGTGACCCTCCAGGTGGCAGAGGCCATCAGCTTGGGAACCTGGATGAGGACACTATAGCACAAAGTCGCCTGACAGCTACCATAAGCTCCTAGTAAGAATCCAGAAATAAGCCTTTGGTATTTTAAGCCACTGGAAAATTGGTGTTTTGTGAGCACTGCATATCCTGAATAATAAAGCCATTTTGTAGATAAGAAAACAGACTAATAGTGGCTGATTTATTTACTGTAAAACCCAGGTAACAAGCAGAAACCTCTGAAAAACTCCCTGATTCCTGTTTAAGCCACCAAGGGATTGAGTCACAACCTTCTCCTCTCTGCTGCTTCCTCTCCCAGCTCCCTGTGGGCTGATCTCCTCCTCATCATTTGCTTAAAGCTCTCCAGTGGCACCCTGCTCTTGTGCCTGGAAATACCTCCAGTGAACTCCAGGAAACGGGAATAGTATGCCTGATGGTACCAGGGTTAGGGTTAGGGTTAGGAAAACAAAACAGCTCCCTTTTCAAGCCCCGATGAGGACAGACACAGGGAAGGAGACTGGAGGGGGTATGAAACAGGGGAACTCCAGCTTCCCCGGTGCCCTCCAGCTTCCACAAGGGCAGCTTCAGCTGTCAAAGTCAATTATTCAATGACAACTTACTTAGCAGCCTCCAGGAGCAACTGAAGGCAGCTTCTTCTAGCACAACTTTCAAGTTAGGTCTTATTTTCTTCTCTCTACTGAACAGAAACGCCCCACACAATTTCAGCTGAACAAAATGGGAAATAGTCTCAAACACCATGCTACTGATTTTTTTCCATAATTACAGGTAATTGCATCCAGGGTTTTCCCACCTCCTGGCCTAAACTGAATTTTGGACTGGTACCACATCCAGGGCAGGAAAGCCAGAAAGCCGACTATTGCAGCATCTTGTCTGCCATGAACTTCTGGAGGTCAATACCATTGAAAGTCTAGATTTTTTTTTTTTTCCTGCAACTACAGGCTTTCAGTTTGAAAGGAAAAAAAGATTGAGGTTAGATATGATGAAAATTTGCTTTTCCTGCATTTCTTCTGGTATTTAAAACACACTCTGAGCTTCTTAAGATCTTAGCTCTCCTATCATGTTGAGGAAGCAAATTTAAAATCCCTATAAATACTTGTGTTAACCACAAAAACTGGCGAAATTGCCTATATGCAAAGATGTTTAATAAAAACAAGCAACACCCTCATTTCAATAGCTGAGAATGACACCCTTTAGGCTCATCTCTGCTAATGGTGCAATCCAGGGATAAAGCCATGAGTCAGCCTCAAGACAGATTGGACTGAGAACATGAGCACTTGTTGGAAAAACCCTGAGCAATGTGGTGGTGCCGAGAAGCTTGATGGTTTTGTTAAATGTTCTTCACTGGGTTTTCACTTATTCCACGGAGGCCACTGATCTTTAATCATCGCATTAGTCTCAGCTGTCAAAGCCAAGAGCATATGAACTGGATTCTTGAAAAATGCAATGCCATCATTAATGTGTTAACCCTCTCAACCATGCTGAGAAAGGGGCCAGAGCCACGTCCTTTTAAAACATGCTATGATGTGCATGATGCTCCTTTCTCAGGGTCACAGTGGATTGGCCACAACTAACAGAACTCAAGGTATTTCCATTCTCTTTCAAAATTTTTGCCCAGGTTCCTCTAAGAGAAAGACGAGGAAAATTAAACAAGCTGAACAAAGAGAAATACAGATAACACTAAAAAGCAGAACAACTAGAGAGCACTTTACCAAAGAGAGTAAGAAAAGACGGGGGAGAAACCTAACAAATAAAATACATTGCAAACTATATATATATATTTTTTTTTTGAGAGAGAGAGAGTTTTTTAAATATTTATCTTTTAGTTTTCGGTGGACACAACATCTTTATGTTATTTTTACGTGGTTCTGAGGATCGAACCCAGGGCCCCACGCATGCCAGGTGAGCATGTTACTGCTTGAGCCACATTCCCAGCCCTGCAACTATATTTTTATCTCAAAAAGCTATACACTGATAAGAGAAACACTAGCTCCATTTAATTTCATGAAAACAGTATGTTCTCTTTCTGGGAGCCAAGAGGTAGAAAATTCCAGGAGACTTGCTTTCCAAGGACAGAGGGCTTAGAAATAGATATTGCTGGTATGGTGGCACACACGTGGAAACCCAGTAGTTTGGGAGGCTGAGGCAGGAGGATCACAGTCAGTTCAAAGCCAGCCTCAGCAACTTAGGGAGGCTCTAAGCAACTGAGACTCTGTCTTGAAATAAAATACAAAAGAGGGCTGGGATGTGACTGAGTGGTTAAATGCCCCTGAGTTCAGTTCCTGGTACAAAAAATAATAATAATAATAATAATTATTATTATTATTATTATTTCCATATTACTACTGACTGATTTCATATGGGCCCATAAGCTTGTTTGATGTATCTCCTTCACTGTACTTTAAAAATGCAGTTAAGTTAGTTAATTAAAAATAATTTTTGGTACCAAATAAATGGCAAATATACCGAAAGAATCAAGCCAGGATGATGTATAATCTTCACTGGTTTCTCACAATGCCAGTCTCCACCTGGTTGTGGAATATTGGTGTGAAAGCGTGTGGGAGCTGTGCACCTGTTTAGTCTGGGAGGGGAGTCGGGCGTTGCTTGTAGCCATGAAGTTTGCATTTGTGAATTTGTTACACAACAACAGAAAAATCAATGCAGAGGTATTTTGTCTTCCTTATCCTACTAATACTGGATTCCTTTACTCAGCACTTCCTTTCCTATCACTCAGTATTCTCAAAAATCCACTTACAGATTGATCCCGTGACCATACATAATGAACCTTCTTTTATTCAACCAGCTCCAGTCACCATTAATAACTATTCAACAGATGTTGAAGCTCTCTTGATAATGCCTGATGAATATAACCACCATTTACATTTTAATCAGAGCACTATAATATTTGGAGAACTGGTAAGACTTAGTATACCCACAGAACATAAATTTTCACATGAATTTACTCTTCTACAATCTGGTAAAGCCTCAAACATGAATCACTTACCAAGCAAGATATATGACACAGAAAGCAAAGAACCATCATTTCCCTGTATTTATGTTGTTCTGGAATAAATTCATCTTTATAAGAAGCAAAAGATAGCAAGCCTGACATTTTCGCATGTCCTCTTTCCTGGGTCCGAGTTTTAGAACTGGGAAGACATCTCCAGTGAAAGAAGCAGAGAGTAATTTTTAAGTCTAGTCAACGCAGGAATGTAAATGGGAGCCGGTGGCACTATGATGTGACCGTTTTCATCAGGGGTAAAACCAGTCACCAAGAGCTATTATGCAAGTATGGCTTAATCATAAGTAAGTCGAAAGGGAGCTGAGTCAATCTTGGGCAGAGCCAAGTTTTCTATTATCCTCTCACCATCCACTGCTTCAATGGCTTTCTCCTCGCAGGCTTACATCCTAATACCTAATACCTTCCTGGTTACCCTTTAAGATCCAAGACTGACTGGGCATGGTAACACACACCTGAAATCCCAGCAACTTGTGAGGCTGAGACAGGAGGATTGACACATTTAAGGCCAGTTTCAGCAACTTAGTGAGGAGGCCCTAGAAACTTAGTGAGACCCCGTTTCATCACTAAAAATTTAAAAAGGACTAGGGATGTAGCTCAGGTGTAAGGAGTCCCAGGGTGTCCCCTGGAACAAAAACTTCCAAGCAGGTAAGAACCAACACCATTCGTAGATCTGAGTGGCATCTGTGGGCAGAATCAGAGGAAGCAAAGAGGCTGGTGGATATGAGAGTGGAAAACCCCAAATAACCCATCGGCACTCACAGGAAAGCAAGGAGGCTAATCCGAGAGCAGCAGCTGAAACTAGGACGAGTCACTCCTCCCATGAGAGTGTGGGTGCAAGAGGCCCCCCAAAGATCTGAAGAGTCCCATCCCACTGAGCTCTCAAGACCAGTCCCAGAGCTCCCTGCCAGGAAATGGTGGGAGTAAAACCCAACAGAGCAGGATGCGGATCACAGAAACGCAGGAGAGAAAAGATCCTGATGAGGGCAGGTGAAAGGAAAGAGCCAGGCAGCGTCAGAGGAGGACAGCCCATGGCCTCGGAGGCCCTTCTTCACTCGGCCTCCTGAAAGTCTAAGGGAACTATTTTTCACATAAAAATTAAAAACAAAGAAGTCAAAACCTATACAGTGTAATAAGAAAATCAAAAAGAGAACAGGATAACATCCCTACTAACCATGAAATTACGCCACGAAGTGGAATCAAGGAAAAGCCTCTCAAACTATAGGCTACTTCCTTTTCCTTTTTGCAGTGCTGGGGATGGAACCTAGGGCCTCAGGCAGGCCAGGCAAGTGCTCTCCCACCGAGTGGCATCCCCAGCCCTCACCTGCTGTTTTAAAGTGAACTAAGGACTTTAAGGACAGAACAGAATTCGGAATTTGAAAAACTCAGAACTTAGGTACCAGAACCCAGAAAATAATCAGAAATAAGATAAAAATACATGTCAAAAGTGAGAACTAAACTAGGAGAAACCAAAGAGGAACAGAAAACAGAACGCCTCAAGAGAAACAAGAAATGAAGAGCGGGGCAAGAATTAAATTCAAAAAAGGAAGAGATATAAAGGATTTGAGATCATGCCATATGTTAAAGATGAATGCGATCTAACATATGAATAATGGGAGATCTTAAAAATCAAAAGAAGAGAATAAAACTTATATTAATGTGTGAGCTTTTCCCAGGGCCTTACACATGCTAGGAAAACATTCTACCACTAAGCTACAGGCCAGCCCAGCAATATAATTTTTTAAAAACGTCCCTGAAATAAAAAAGATGACTAAAAAATATAATCAGGGGGCTGGGGTTGGAGCTCAGCGGTGGAGCGCTTGCCTAGCATGTATTGAGGTACTGGGTTCAATTCTCAACACCACATATAAATAGAGTTCTAACAACAACTTAAAAAAATTTTTTTAAATATAATCAGAAGAATACATAGCAAACCTGAAAATATCAAGCCAGAATTATTGATGCACTCAAAGGAAGGAAGAAAGAAATGTAGGAAGGGAGGGATCCTTTGGATAGCCACAGTAAGCAAGTAACTTAAAAGGTAAAGAAAGTTAGATTCTCATCATGCTTTGACAGCAGCACTCTCTGCCAGAAGAAAATAAACCAACATATTCATAGAAAGAAAAGATGAGCCAAGCATTTAGCCTCCAGCAGTGTCTTTCTTTTTCTCTTACATGGTGCTAGGATGAACCCAGGGCCCCCTGCATAATAGGGAAGCACTCTACCCTGAAATACACCCCAGCCCAAAGTACCTTTCAAGTATGAAGAGAAACAGATACATTCTTATTAACATGCAAGAATTCTGGGGAAATTATCCCCACAGGTCCACTTGGAAGAATCTATTAGAAAATAAGCTTCAGGCAAAATAAATTCATTAATCCATTAAAAATGGAGAAAACACTGCCATTATAAGAATCCTGGTGAACATTAAACTTGGTTACTTGTAGAAGACTGAAGGAGAACTAAAAGGGAAAGAATACAAAATGTGATGGCCATATGGTCAGATAGCGTGGCTACAGTTCAACTGCAAAGGAATTGAGAATGAGGAGAATGACGACAAAATATTTAAACTCATCTCAGTAACTACAGTGGTTATGGTGGTATTGACATTATTACCCTGAGACTATACTGAACATGGATACAGCAAATGAGTGATTATGAAATATCATAATTCTACTATCCCTTGTAACCTTAAGAGCCAGGACTTTTAGTGTGAAAGAAAAAAGATAAAGATAAAATACAGAAATTGAGCCAGGCATAGTGGTACACGCCTATAATCCCAGCAACTCTTGAGGCTGAGACAGGAAAATTACAAGTTCAAGGCCAGTCTCAGCAACTTAGTAAGACCCTGTCTCAAAATAAAAAACTAAAAAGGGCTAGGGATATGGTTCAGTGGTAAAATGCCCCTGGGTTCAATCCCTAGTACAAAAAAAGAAAGAAAAGAAATTGAATAAAGATACCCATTGGAAATATTAGCATGAATTCCTAAGGCATTTTATCTCAAATTTTATGTATATCTTAAATTCTGCAGGTACATATGTACATAAATTAATAAATAATTTTCTGCCTCATCTATTAAAGAGGTCCACATATAATGAAGAACCTACAAGAAATAAGTATACTTAGTATCCAGACAATGGTCTTGAAATATCATTTCCTGCTGAGAAAAGTTATGGTTACTTGGAGAATAATTAATTCTAGGTTCAGGGCAAGAAGTGTAGTCTAGGAGCCTGAAATAACTAGTTTATGCTATAAGACTCAGGAACCAGCTTAAAGAGACTCTTACTAGCTAAAGATAATATAGTTTGAGCCATTTTACAAAGAAAATAATTATAATGGATTGAAATATATCTAAATCCATAAATTCATAATAATAAATGGGCACATTCATAGGGTCACAGGAAATCGATCCCTTATCTTGTTAGATAGGAAGATTCATGTTTTTATTTTGTTTTTCTTCTAGGAACTAGACTATGTTTCAACAAATAAAAGACAGGAAATTTCTGTGTAAAAGTATTCCCATTAAAAACAGAGAAATGGTAGAGCTTAAGTATCATGATTCTGCAAGTCCTAATGAAGTAATGAACCTAGGCATTAAGTAGCAACAGCTGCTGACATCACAGAACGATAACAACCAGGCATTATGTGCCTGCTGGTGAAAAACATACTTTCTACAGTTTTGCCAGAGGAATTGGACATGAATCTGATCATGCCTCAGGATTCAGCTGTCAATTATCAGGAAATACAGAGGAACATGTTGAACTGCACCAGGAGTGGACAGCCAGCAACATCTGGACTGTAGGAAAGTCTACAGGTATAACAGCCAAGCTTAACAAATAAATGAAAAAGCAAATAAAGAATGGAGGAAACACCCATAGAGGAAAAGATTTAAAGGAAACATCTATTTTTTTTTTTTAAATGGGCAAGATTAGAATAGGGATGCAAATTTACGGGTCTAGGGATGCTAACTTGAGTGAAACTGTAAAGAAGCAAGAAACGTTAATCTGAATGTCATCCTGGTGGTTTCCTTTGTGGGAAGAAAAGTGTGGAGATTGAGATGGGACACAGGAGGCTCTTAGGGTAACAGGAAAATTCTGTTTCTTGATTTAGGCAGTAGAGTGCATGTTAAGGAATGTTAGTGTGCCCACCTCCAAATTCATATGGTGAAGTCTGATCCTTCAATATGATGGTGTTAGGAGGTGGGGCATTTGTTAGGTGAGGGTGGAGCCCCCATGACTGGGATTAATGGCCATCTGAAGAGGACACAAGAGAGCCTGCCCCTCCACATGACCCAGTGAGAAATATGAGTCTGCAAACCAGGAAGAGAAACCAAGAACCAAACTGGCAGGCACCCTGACTTCCTGGTCTCCAGAACTGTGGGAAATACATGCTTGTTATTTAAGCCATTCCATCTATGGTGTCTGTTATTGCAACCCAAACAGACAGAATATTTGCTTATTAAGTCAAATTTGGTTTTGTGGAAATTTCTGTGCATGTTTTATTTTTAAACAAAATAGTTAACACACACAACAACCACCATGTTCCAGATCTCTTACCTGTGCCTTGGCCAATTTCTTTTCTAGAAGATCCCGTTCGCGCTCCGTTTGCTGCAGACGTTTATTAAGCTCCACTATATCTCCCTTGAGTGATGCCAGGGCTGCCAAATGGAGCTGTGGTGACAGAAAGAAAGAACGGGGTCAGTCTTTGCCACAGAAACTCATTTCCTTCCCTTCATTCCCTGTAATTAGTGTAACCAAGTAAAAAAATGCATCATCCAAAGTGGACACTTTTGAGAACAAATGTGTATTAATCTCATGGGACAGTGGACATAAATCAGATGTCACAGGCAAGCTGGGTTATATAGCCAACCTAGAGGTGCCAGGGAAAAATCATGTATGGGCAGTAGGACCTAATTTTGGATGGTAAAATCAGACTAGAGAGCAAGCCTCTATATTCCAAGGACTTTTTCCTGTTAGGATGATATTAAGAACTGGCATGAATGCAAGGAAAAGACAAAACCAAATCAACTTTACTTTTGGAAAGTGTGAAAGTTGAATTGGGCAAATCAATTTTTTTTTTTTTTTCAATTCAGTCCCCCAAACTGCTCCAAATACAAGAGCCAGGGGCTAATTAAGGAAAAAAAGGGAGAGCTCTCTTTTCTTGGAGTCTCCTCTTAAAAGAGTTGGTCCACTTATTTTCTTGCCACTTTCTTCTTTCTCCTTGCCCCCTGGTCAGCCTGGATCAGCCAGATAGATGCTTCTTATGTGTTAGCCAAACCTCTCCAAAGAGCAGAACCAGACTTCTGATTCATTATGCTGTGAAAGACAAACTCAGAACCCATGCAGCTATCCTTCCCCAGCCAACCCTCTCAGATTAACTGCAGTCAGGAAGAATGTTCTCGGACAGATTAGCAAAGGGCACCACGCACTCCCATCTCAACCTGATCAGCTTCACATTCTGAAGACTGTGCTTCAGCTGCACACAGTCCTGCCCCACATGGGGCTTTGGTGGCTTTCTGGCATAGGGACAGTACTGCTTATAAGACCCGCTCAGCTCAGTGATCCCAGAGCAACACCTGGAAACCTCTGCCCTCTCAGTCAGGGCTTTCACCTGCCTTTGCTGCCTCATCCAGGGAACGCACAGAGTAATTCCCTCCTGAATGCCGTATTATTTTGGTAAGGGGTGGAATCAGAATGAACGCTCCCTCCCTCTTTAAAGGCTTCTGCCAAGAAAGACTTAAAGTAAGGAATGAGCAAATAAATGTGGTCTTTAAAGATGGACACAGTGCGGTGGTACACAATCCACCTCGGAAGATTATTTTCATTTCAGGTCTAGAAAAATACTCTTTGTGCAACCTGCCCTTCCACCGGGTCACTTTGGTGGAGGGGTTGCGGGTGGAGGTTGGGTTTCATAGCTGCTGTTTTGTTAAATTCCAACAGCAGTGAATACGAATTCACTGAATTGCATCAGGGCTGCAAACCAACAGATCAATCGCTGATGTGAAAGCAGGAATGCTTGAAATTTAAAAAAGGAAATGTCAGGCGATCCGGCAGTATTTGCTTCTCATATAGGGCTAGGGCCGCTCAGAAAAGGTCACTTTGGTTTTCAGACATAAGGTTTTGTGTGATGATTTCTTTACACAAACACCTCAGCGTTCTCATTAACACAATCTTTCCAAGACTGTTCTGCTTCAAGTCCCCCACCAAGAGGGACAGAAATTCACTCCTTTCCATAGCTGGGCTGTCCTCTCAGCCTCTGAGGATTCTCCTTCAGCACTGCACACTGGGACACGTTATGACTATATTAAGCGTGGAGAGAAGATTCCCCACCTCCCTTTGGTGAGAAGGATCAAATACTGAGAGCTGAAATGTTCTGTAAGAAATTCAGGCCAGGGAACAAGGAGCCCGACTTTGGGGCCCACTCATGCTTCCTGCCTCCCATCTCCTCTTACTTCTGGGGGAAAGGGCTGCATGAAGGGGAGGGGGGGAAGATTGGGGCAAGCTGATGCAGAAAGCTGTGGCTTCCCCATGGATGGCTTGAGCTGGCTCACATGGGGAGGCACACAGAATAGTCATTTCCATCACTGCTTCAGCAGAGGGGTCCACGGTGGGACACGGCCATGCTGGTGTCACCACACTTCTCTGATGGATCATGCCTTCCCATAAAAATAGATCAGTTATTCTTAACCTTCTTCAGATTACAGATTCCTTAAGAATCTCAAGCCAGGCACCATGGCACACACCTATAATGCCAGCAGCTTGGGAGGCTGAGGCAGGAGGATTGAAAACTCAAGGCTAGACTCTGCAGCTTAGAGAGACCCTGTCTCAAAATAATAAAAAAGAGCTGGGGGCTCAACCTTCAGTACCAGGAGGAGGCAGGGAAAACATCACGAATGCAAAGGACCCTTCCCATAAAGAAGAGTAGGAATTTCGGTTACATACGTGGTTTTTTTTTGCCCAGTTATGTTGAAGACACACCCTGGAAGCTATCTCCAAATTAAGAAACATCTGAGCTAAACATCAGTTTTGTAACCCCAAAGTTCTGCACTGTCTCATATGTCATGATCCCAGACACTGGCATGAGGACAAGGCCCTTGGTACTCAGTGTCCCCTGTTTCCACAAGTGCAGGTGAGAGTCTAGAACCCACGGACTAGCTCACTCACACATCGGCTGGGATTACAGGTGTGCAACATGGTGCCTGGCTTGAGATTCTTAAGGAATCCATAATTGAAGAAGGCTAAGAAAACTGGTCTTTTATGGGAAGGCATGTTCCATCAGAGAAGTTAGGACACTTACCTAGAGTGCCCAGAGAGGGTGTCTTCTTGGTGACCTGGTCAGCCAGATGGCCTTCTCAGCTCCTGGCCCAGTGCTCTCCCTCATGACAGCATCCCACTGTGGACCTCTCTGCCCACGGAGAGCTTACCCGACAACCAAGACCACGGCACCCTTTGATCACTATACAGTGCCATATGTGACAGTAATTTTCAGTTTTTTACATGAACAAAAGCCTTACTTAAAATTTATTCTCCAATTACAGAAGAAATAAAAATATAACACAAAAAAAAAATAGAAAAAGGCATCTAACATTTTAGAGGTCGTCTCCGAGTGGTTTTAAAACTTTTAGATGAGTAAATTTTGTTTAATAAAATTTTTAAGAAAAAAAAATTTCTTTAAAAAAAAACCAAAACGAGTTAAGTAACTATTTTATGTAGGCTGCACCATAAAAATTGCAAAGGGTGACTTTCCTTCTTAGCACTACTGGTTTTTTTGTTGTTGTTGTTGCTCTTTTTTCCCTCTCTGTCCACGAGCTCTTCCTATAGAAGGTAACACTTTAGAAATTAGCTAGGGCAAAATGAGTTCCTTACTGTTAACTGACAGATACTCAGCAGAGGCCACAACTATGGAGCAGAGGCACAGTGGGGGAGGAGCTGCCAACCAGCCATCAACACCCTGCTCCCTCAGCTGCTAAGGACCCAGCAGGAGACTGAGTGGTGGGCACTGGATCCCTGTGGACTGGAGTTCAGCAGCTTTCCATATCACTAACTCAGTACACAAAAGCCTGTCTGACCTCCCTTATTTGGGGGTTGTATCCCCCTTACTCTGGCAGAGCTGGTGGTGTGTCCACATCTTCAAAAGCTGGAGAGTTTGCGAGTTACCTTACAAGGAACCTGAGAGAAGTAGAAAGGTCCTTTTGGGCGGTTTCTTAAAGAATTAATGAGGTGGATGCAGTGGTGTGTGCCTAAGCCACTAGGGAGGCCAAGGTGGGAGGATCGCCTGAGCCCAGGGGTTCCAGACCAGCCTAGGCAACATAGTGAGACTCTGACTCTTAAAGAAGAATAACTGACAGTGGGTTTAATCCTGGAAAGATAAATTTACCAAAACAACCAATTGTTCAATGGCTGTAAATAGGACCACACATTTATGCCAGTTTAGGAATGACTTTTGGATTCTGAAATGGCCTCTAATTTGAGACACAGCTTCAGCCATAAGAACCATAATATATGATTAAAAGACTTTTCAGGAATCAAAGAGACAGAAAATGTGTAATGTTTGGGTCTGTGCTAGTGTCCTCAACACCAGACTTCTCTTCATTCTCAAAAGTAAGATCCTGACTTTAAGCTGGTTATATTGCTGCTCAGCTACAATATCCCAGTTCCCAGCCGGAAGGAGCTGGGATATACCACAATTGGAGCTGGGTATAGACAGGTGACTAAGTTCTGGCCAGTTGAATGTAGAAATGGTGTGAGAAGTAGGGGAAATTCTTTGAGAGTGATCATACCCTTTCTCTTGTCCTCCATCATCCTTGTTGTTTGGTACCTCATATGATGGATGGCACTCTGGCAGCCATATTGCATGATGAAGATCAGATCCACACTCTAGGGAGCCAAAAGGGGCCCAAGTTCCTAACAACTCTGTTTCTACCTACAACCTGCCAAATGCCTAATCCCAGACCTTATCACAGAATAACAAGAATCAAACTTTGTTGGATAAAACACCCTACCCTGAGACAATGAAGCTGATCTAATTCGAATTAACACAGAATCAGACAAACCTCGATTCAAGTCCCATTTATGCCACTTGCTGGTGGACCATCTTTACTCACTTTGTGATAGGGCCGCTGTGTAGACAAAGTGAGACAGTATGGATTAACTGTGACTAGCAGTAACAGAGGCCCCCTACAGACATACATTTCCTCCTTTCCATCCAAGTTTCAAGTCAACAGCAATTGAGCACTTTTCTCAGACTAATCCCTTTGCAGATGGTGACGCTCAGATTAAGTCTAAGAGTCCTGACCTGGGGAAGCTACTACCTGCAAGATAACAGCACAGAACGGAGAGGCCAGAACCTGTGCTGCTGGCTTCTGCTAAAGTTCTAAGGCTTATCTCAAGGAGCTGACGGCCAGGGCTCTTAATTCTCTGTGAAATGTTAGCAAGGGGCCTGAGGAGGTTGAGATGGAACCTTGACACTTCCTATACGAATTCGGGTCTAGTGCATGAAGGATATAAATACGTACATTCCTCACATTTCTGGAGATAAAAGTACCTAACTCCCTAGGCTGTTTTGAGCCCTGTTTCACACTCTCTTTACAGTGTGTATCCAAATGAAACTAAACCACCTGGACACTTGGTTGCAAGCTAGCTGTCAAAATGGTTGTTATTTTTGGATGAAACATTCCTCAAGTAAAATTGCAATGTTCACTGGCTCTAAGGACAGGCCCATTTAGCCTCCGTCAGGTGAAGTGTCAAGCCTCTAGGCCCAAATGAGAAGTGAGCAGTGCCCTCGTGACAGCCTCTCTTGGTGGTTTCTCCTGGGCTAGGTGGACAGATGTCTATCCAGTTACACATCAGCTATGAGATAAAGGGCTTTGCATTTCATAAGAAGCCCCCAGAACTTGTCAGTGAGAGAGTGTGACAAGAGCCCCTCCAGGAACATCATATGTTTTGGGGGTTATAAGGTGCACCTCCAGTTTGCTATTACTGGCAATAAAAGTGGCAAAGGCAAGCCCGCACCGTCCACTTCCATGGGGCTCCCTCACGCCTCATCTCATTTGACTGGCACCGTCACACCATGACCCTGGCCTCAGGGAATCTATGATTCCCAAGTTGCTAAGGAACAAGTACTTTCCTCATGGACCACAGGACATGGATCTAGCCTGTCAAACTCTAAACTCATCATTGTGTTTATCTTTCTGGGATTTAAATCTTTGAATAGCTCCATTTTCAAAGTGCCAAAGACTCCCACAGCTGGACAGAGGAATGAGTCCATCTGCAGAGTCTCTTTCCAGGCTGAGCCAGTCTTTCCTGCCTTGTTGGGGGTGAGCACAATCAGGACAAACTGGCCATCCCCTCACTACCTCCTTTGCTTGGTCTATGAGGTGCTCATGTGTTTGTATCACACCTGCTGAGTGCCTCCATTTCTCTCCCATTACTATTCCATCCTCCTAACGGCCTCTGCCCTTCAGATACAATGTGCACACCATTTCTATATTAGTGATGACAATATGTTCTGCTGACTTCTCTCATCCAGTAACCTCCTTGTGGAAGAAACAAGTGCAACTAAACTCTGCTGAACACACATTCTTGGGAGGTTCTGAGCTATGTGCTTTGTGCACCTTCCCAATTCCATCAGTTGCACAGTCCTGAGAACTCTAGGTAATTGGATAATAATAGAAGAAATAATATTAATAGTTACCATTTGCTGATTGATTATCCCCACTCACCAAAATGCCATGAGATAGGTATTATTACCTCTTTTGACAATTGAGGAAACCAAGTCACAGAGGAGGGATAGATCAGCCCAAGGACTAAAGTAGTAAACAGTCGAAGAGCTATTAAGACACAGGCACTTGCTGCTCAAATCTGCTCTGCTGTGTGCCTCCGGACACTGTCAGCTCCATGTCTTGCTGTTCTCTCTTGCCTTTGGGATATATGAAGTTTGTCAGTGTGCATGTCTGAGGGTGAGTGGAAGGCTGTGGGCTGGAGGTGATGTATGTGCACTGGAGAGGGAGACTTGGGGAGAAGGAGGGTCAGGCTCTCCTCATGGATGAGCAGCACCAAAGGATCTCAGGTGGGTGCAGAGGAGGCGGCAAGGCAGGCCTTCTAATGGCAATAAAGCTTAGGGCTCTGCTTGGTGTGAATCTGGGTGACTCTCCTTAATTCCCTGCACATTTTTTTTTTTTTTTTTAAATTAACCTTTAGAGAAGGATTTCTACCAGACCATCTCTAAGGCTCTGGCTTTAAACCTGTGAGCATGTATGCCTTGCATGCTCACCTGCCCAGGCCCCACCCTGAGTTCTGCATGAGGGCTTTTGCATATTTTATTTGTCCTGAAAAGGACCTACTAAAGCTAAACCACTCCAGGGAGTTTCATTAAATACCAGAAAAATCTTTTCCCTAGAAATGGAACAAGCACTCAGAATCCCAAACAGTCCTAGCAAGGGCAGGAGAATTGAGAATATCTAGTTCAGTTCCCTTATTGTGAAACTGAGACCAAGAGAAACAAGGCTCATCAAATTCAGATTTCCTGGTTCTCTATCCAGAGGCTTCTTCCTTTCCCAAATGGCAATCAAGAGCTTGTGGGTAATGGATGAATGCAAAATGTCCCAGCTGTCCTTGCCGCCAGCAGGAGACAAGGGCATACCAGGAAGTAGGCTCATTCAGTTTCCCCTCCTAGACTCTCCACACCCCAGGGGCTCTAATTCAGATACACAAAGAACAAAATCCCTGGCAAAAGGGTAGTTCTTCCTGCCAGATGGACACAATCAGGCCTGTTCAGTGGCTTCCAGGACTGGAACATTCCTATTTGCTGCTAGAATTCCAGCTAGGGGCACCTGCTGTGTAGTATTTGGAGAAATGCTGTTCACAGTCTTGCAACTTAGAACTCATTAAACATCATCTGTAAGATTGCTCACCTAATGCAAATCACTTTTTGTTGCCCTTTATCAGGTCAGAAAGCAGCAGTTTTTTTTTTTGTCTTTCATTTTACCTGATCATTTCAATGAAAGCCCAGTGGTCCCTGAGCTCGTTTTTAAATCTTGGCTGAAATCCTAAGGCCCCTTCAACATGGCAGCACCAGGATACCATCTACATAGGGACAATAAATCACATCCACGGCTCCCTGACACAGGTGATGGTGCCAAGTTACCAAGCAAGTCTCTGGTACTACCTGTGAAAGCCGTCACACCATCACCCCAGGACCCATGGAAAGTCACTCTCCCTTCCCTTGCTACAAATCAATGGCAGGGGAAATGGTTCCCAAGGAGGGGAGGTATCCAAGATGACCATTACCCATGAAGATGATCCTTCATCCACCCCATCTGCAAACAAATGTTCATCTAAAAATAAGCCCCATCACAGTTTCTACTGGCAATAATACTAACACACAAGTGCTTACTTAGAGCTAGCTGCTATTTACTAAGCATATAATACTCGTTTTCTCAATTATTCTTCACACAGACTATGAGATAGGTCCAGTCATTATCCCCAATTTAAAGGGGTGGGAGTTGAGACCTAGAGTCTAAATAACTTATCAAACTAGTAAGTGGTAGAGCTACAATGAAAGTCCAGAGGTGTCTCACCCAGGACCTGATTCAAGACACCATACCCCATGCTTTAAAACAAAATATCATAGTGATCCTGAGATCCTTGCAAATGCCCAAGAAATTCTTGAGAAGATAAGGTCTTACAAAAGAGGGTTATTTTTACAAGAGGAGAAAGCAGAATTGCAAAATAACAGAGAAAAAGTATTTATTTTTTAAAATGTCCAGCATTTTCAGAAATAGAATACCCTTCAGCTGGTATCAGTCAGACTCAGGAAGGAATCAGAAAAATTAATCTCTAGTTATAAGAGGAAGGAAAAAGGATAATGTAGCAGTTGGAAAAAAAACTTAAAAATAATTATGTTATTAAATATTACATAGGAGGAAAGGTTATTTCAATGTGAGGTCTTTAAAATTAAAAACCTAAGCAGTAGAATATTTTATGTATATTTTAAAATACATTTCACAAATATTATAATACAATGGTAGCTATTAAAATAAGTCACTTAGCATTCTCCAGTAAATCATAATTTCTTACTTATTATAATATTATTTTATTTTCAAGAGAAACCAAAATTACATGATTATATAAGAATTTTTTTGAAAAAAAAATACAGACAAAATAAAGACGCTTCAATAAACTGGTTGTACCCACTTAAATTTCAAGGTGGGCTGCATCCTAATGACACATCATGAAGGAGATGAAGATGTAACAATTAAATCCAGCTAATCAGGGGACATGAATATTTCAGCACACACTAAATACTGATGTGATCCCCGAGGCGGAAACTCCCACAGAGAATTATATGAACAGGAGTAACAGAGTTCCCTGACAAGGCCTGCCTTGTTCATAAATTTTTACATTGATCCAATTTAGCAGGCATTGAATTCCCCATTCTCAAGAAACCAAGTACCTTTAATGGTGAAACAGTCAATAAACTCTGCAGATCAGGAGAGGCCAGGGTATTTTTACAGCAATGGTTGGAGTCCTTTGAAGGACTCTATTTTTTACCAGATGGAGGACAATGTTGCTCCTTGGGGAGAGTGAAGATTCAGAATGTGTGCGTGCACGTGTGCAAGCACACAGGTGCACACAGAGACATACACTGACCCACATGTACACATATGGACCTTATATAAGCTTGAAACTCTGCTTTCAGACTTCCTGTTAAAGCACAGGTATAGCCAAGTTGTCGACTGTGCAGATGCTCGCTACAACCATTTTTAAATGCACTCCCAACTTCTGAAAGATATTTTAATATGCATTAGTTCATTTAAAGAACACTGCTTTAAAAATACTTAATGCCAGGACAAGCTTCCATTTCAGGAAGGCACAGGCAAGTCCTGGCATGTCAAGCCTCACCACAAGCCCCTGACTGACAGGCCACTTTGATGCTTGCTAGTACCTTATCTAACCCAAAGCACCAGCACAGGGCAGAGGAGACACATTTCATACTGCTCCATGATTGCTCCTGGATGGGGCCCTAAAGACTGCTTCAGGGAATAATGTGTGTAGACAGAAAGAAGGGATGTTTTAAGGTCTAACTCTTCTATCCTTTCCAAATGATCCTAAGGCCTGGCCAACGATATTCTCAAACTCGATCACCTTGGTCCTTCAATGGAGAGAAAAATGCGAGAGATAAAGTAGAGAGTTAAAAAATAATGGGAAAACACAGTTCGGTGATTAAGGACAAAAGTTGTGTCAAAAAGCCATGACAAAAACCCTGGATTTGAGTACTGGCTCATCCTTGGGTAACCTGTTTAATTTTTCAAGACTCAAACTACTCACCTATAACAGGGGGACAATACCCATCCATTCAGAGTTGTGAGGACCCAAGGAAATACCAATGAAATACCGCTGTCAATCTCTGCCAGAGCATTAGCCACAACAACCATTAGCATCTTAATCATCATGATCATCATGTCACCCTTTTTGTCACCTAAAAAGTGTTAAGATAAAATCTGGCTTTGAAAGCAGCGGTGGGTTTCTCTCCTGTCTCCTTGTTTACACAAGCCCTGATTGAGCAATCAGAAGGACTCATCAGATGGGGGCCTAGTCCCATCATTCACAGTAATCTACACTTTGCCTTTCAACAATGTGTAATTGAACAGCCACTCCCTGACACCAGCTGGGCCAGCGGATAGGCAGAACAGCCCAGAAATTGGAGCAGCTTCATGGCCAGCCTGCATCTTGTACCTCCTGGCTCCTATGTCACTCTGTAAGAGGTGACCAAGAACCAAGCCAAACATGTGCAGTGACCTCAAAATGAATTTCCACAAGAATATTTCTCAGTGTTAAAAAGATCAAACAATTACCATAAGCAAGGATACACACAAAGATCTGTTCGTGATGTCAAAACCCAAAAAAGATTAGTTGAACAAATTATATGATAGGCACAGAGCACCAACCTATCAACTGTAGATACATCTGCGCACAAACACGCAAGAAAAAGTAACTTGGTGATCAATATTTCCTATAGCAATGGTTCATTTCCTAAATTCCATTAGGTTGATTTCTACTCGTCCATCACCAGGCACCCAGAACAAGTTTTCCATTCCCCTTCGTGCTTTCTATCCTTTTGCCCCTCTTTAATTTTCACAACATTTACCATTACCTGACATCATGTTTGTTTGTTTTGTTCACTTGCTCCCCCATAGACTATGATTCCAAGAAAGCAGGGATGTCAAAATGTGGGGCAACAGTCAACAAACAATGAACTGTACCTGCTACCTGGTACAGCTTTAGACAATATTTGTGATTGTATAAATTTAGAAAATTTAAAATACAGATAAAATATCTGAACAGATAAAATACAGATAAAAGAACTTACATTATCCTACCCCTAGAGATTGAATTATCTACAAATGTCTATCAGAGATTTTTCTACATATATACTTAAAATAGATTATGTGAAACAAAGTCTAATATAGGTTTTTTTTTTTTTTAAATGGTCAAAACATCTACTTAGAAGTCTGCAAAACAGGCATCAGAATTTTAGCAGGATTCCCAGACTATCTCTGTTTAATATGATTACAGATGACTTTTTCATTTATGTTTACCGTGTTTTCTTATCTTGAACATCTATTTGTATTGCACATAGATGTTCTTTGTTTTTGTTTTCTTCACCCCATCTACAGAGTATTTTGGGGCATATGAGCAAGTATAATATGTAAGTCTTGCCCTCAGCTCCCAAGGTACTCAGGGACAAATTACTCACCTGTAACAGGGGGACAATACCCATCATTCAGGAGGACTGAATGAAATACTGTGGGTCAATCTCTAAATTCAAGAATTTTTAGAATCTAGGAGTTAGAAAGAACATTAGCCATCCTCGATTCCAACAGTCCAGCCAGCACCAGAATCTTCTCTAATATTTGCCTGCAGGTAGCCACTCTGTCTACGTGATAAAGAGCTCAGCAAGCCCCAGGCAGCCATGCCTGTTCCCCATTGGAGGGCTACAATCATTGGAAAATTTTACCTTACAGTGATTCTGAAATTACCTCCCTTTAACTTCCTCCCATTGGTCTAGCCCCATTAAGTAGGACAAAATTAATTCTTCTGTATACCTCAAAATCTCCAAATAAGCCACAGTATCACTACACCCTAAATCATCACATCTCCAGAACAAGTTATCATCTCTCAAGGGCCCCCAATCTGCCAACGTTCCTCTGGGTAAATGGTGCCCAGAACTAAGCATGGCACTCCAGATGACATGTGTCATCTAACCACTCTACAAGGCTCTTCACAGCATTCTCACAGTAACCCTTTGAGATTGGTGCTACGATGACCTCATTTTGCAGATTAGGAAACTGAGGCACAGTCCGTTTTTTCCAACAACCACAAACTTCCAAGCTGATTTATCACATTTACAAATGTCCTTCTCATATACCGTGGGTGCCCAGGGTCACACATTTCGAGATTGCAGAATCTGGTGTGGGCCAAGGGAAGAAGAGTTTGGGGGGTTAAGATTGCACACTTGGAGGGCACCCAGCACCAGATGGTTTACATAAGGGCTGCTCAAACTGGAAGGGCCACTGGCACCAGAAAGGAGTTTTAGTGAACACCTCTATACTTGGTTTGAATGTGCCCAGTGCTGGAGGGAAGAAGCTATTGTGCAGGTGAAGGCAGCCGTAATACAGTGACCAGACAAAGGCTGTTCACATGAAGACCCCATTCCTGCAAGGGAGCCACGTGCCCACCCAAACAGGTGCCCCCCACCATCTGTTAGCACAGCCTGGCCAGGTCCTATGTTTCACATTCTCTTGCCAAATCACAAACATATCAGAACTGCAGATAAAAGCTTTAACACACCGTAAATGAGCCACAGACCAGCATGAAACCCTGTGGTTTGAGTCTGGCTAGACAACATTCCTCTTCCTTTCCTGTAAGGAGCTGCTGCTTCTCCCTCAAAGGCAGCCTGTCCTCCCACTTTGCGTCTAAAACAATAGCAACTTGGACAGGCACGCAACAGCTCAGCATTATTTTGATATCCATCAGGGAGCCTCCCCTTGCCTAAGGAACACATTTTATCACATATTGCCTTGCCAGGGTTCTCTCTTATAAATCAATTTATTCTCTCTTTTTCTTTCCACCTTCAGTTCATAGGCTAACTCTGAAATTAATAAAGTATAGCGGGCATGGTGGCAGAACTCACTGACTGCAGACGGGACAGCCAAGGACAAGAACACCTTCTGCTGCCAGGGGCTGTAACATTCCTAGGGAAGCGACAGAATATTGGGGAGGCCACACAGTTAGGCTGATGAAAGAACCATTTCTCTGGGATTTCTGACCTTCTCTAAATGGTAGGAGCCCCCATTAGGGAGGCACCACCTTGCAGCTTATAGCATGGGGCAGTCAACAAACCCATGTGTGATTCCAGACCTAAGTCCAAGGTGGTGAGAGACAGTTTGGTTGCTCAGAGGGGCGGGAAGCTTTCAGATTATCAGCTTCCTATGAGTATGGTGCTCTTCCATTACAGAGTTTTGGGAATGACATTGCTTTCTTCCCATCCCCTAGGTTCATTTGCAAACTAAATTTCTCCTGGGCTTATAAAGGAGAAAGGGGAAGGGAGGGCTGCTTATTTTCCCAAGCTCATGAAGCTCAGCCTGATCATTAGTTCAAACACGCTACAGTAGAAGAGGTAAAATCTAATTCGTGATTTTCTTGCCACATCTACCACCCCTGTCCCACCCTCCTCAAAGCTCCTGGTAGACACAGCACTACTAGAATGCAAACAGAAAGATTCCCAAAAGCAGTTTGACTGTTTCCTGACTGCAGAGGCAGTAAGCAGAAAAGACTCTTAAAGAATTCTAGGCTGTTCAGGAATAAAACATTTCCAACCTAGATAAAAATATCAAATGAATGTCTGACAGTGACTAGAAATACTAGGGTTTCAAAAATATAAAAGACAAAATTTTTAAAAAAATATTTCTTAGCTGTCAATGGACCTTTTATTTATTTATATGCAGTGCTGAGAATCAAACCCAGTGCTTCACATTTGCTAGGCAAGCACTCTACCACTGAGCCACAGCCCAGCCCCACCAAAACCAAAATTTACCCATATGATTAAAGTTAAGCCTCACTGTTAAAAAAGAAGTTAACACTTTCAGTCACCAGACATAGGGGAAAAACATACTGAGTGAAATTTTGCCCGATAGTCAGACGAAGTCTCCTTAGACCTGAAAAAGTTACCCTGAATGATCAAAATTCTGAAATGCTAATTATGTAACAGTACTGGTGATGTTACGGTTTAAAATGCAAACATCATTCCGAGATGGATACATAGGATTATAAACCCATCCATCTCAACCCAGGGCATCATTTACAAAATATATCTAGCTTAGTTCTGGGCTCCCAGAAAAATATCAAAAATCCAAAATAGGATTATCTAGCTCAGAGGGGAGGAGGATGAAGGCAAATTAGCACTCACTGTCAAGCACAGGATGAACCGTGAGGGGACTCACCAGCACCTACAGCCAGAGATAACGGGTTTACATTTCAGCATGAAGGAGTCAGGCTGCTTGTAAACATCTTTCCTGACAGTGAAGCTTGTTATGTCCTAGAAGGTACAGCAGTGGCTACGGAATTACTCTCCTGGAAAACCTTTCCAGACAGAGGCGAGTCTTGTCTCTCAGGGATAATGTGGGTGCAGTCCTGCCTGGGAGTTTAGTCTGCAGCCTCTCAAAATTCATTCCAGTCTGATGATTCTCTCATTATACACCCATAGATGCACTGGGGCAAAAAAAAGGTGAGTCAACACACAGAGCAATTATGGAGGGCATTTCTTTTCATGTGGTAAAGAAAAACAGAGGTTATTCCAAAGGAAGCATGGGTACCACAAAGCCAGCATTTATTTATTTTTTTATATCCTTGCAGTTGTGACTCCTAACTTAGCAACATTTATAGGAGCACAGAATTTTTGCACAGTTCATTCCCAAATAAGCTGCAGCCTGAAAGCTATGGTGTTTACACATCTGAGTGAAATTTGCAACAGAACTGGGTATTAATCTAAAGTGATTGATACATAAAGCAGCAACTCTCTCCCCACAAACTAACAGGCTAAAGTGGAAAATGTAAAGAGAACCACCACATCAAATTTGGATTTGAATATTTCTAAACATTTTAGACATTTAAAGCAATTTCTTCTGGG
The DNA here is from genome assembly GCF_048772815.1 of Callospermophilus lateralis. NCBI lineage: Eukaryota > Metazoa > Chordata > Mammalia > Rodentia > Sciuridae > Callospermophilus > Callospermophilus lateralis. Next base: position 46,562,563 of record NC_135309.1, read on the forward strand.
GCAGGGAAACCTGACCTATGATTGCTACTTGGAAAAATAGTCATCCTAAAGGAAGCCAAAATTATTCCAAAATTGTCTATGGTCTTGAGATTCTAAAAGTTAACAAATGAATCAGCCTCATTTCAGGTATGATATTCTTCTGGGCAACAGCTTTATGTTTATACGCACACACATGTGCGCGCACACACACACACACACACAACACAAAAATATTAAATAGTTTACTGGGGGAAACACAACCTTTGAGTGTCCTTGTGAACCAATAGCTTATGCTGAATTTTCTGTACTCACTTCACATACTGGGTGCAATATGAAACCAGGGGCATGTCACAACAAGCCTATTTGGAACTTAGAAATGTGGCACATGCTTGCCTCAACATGGCAACTAGAGAGCCACGAGGAATTCATAATTTATATGTGGAGTATTAAAATTTTGCTGGAAATGTGCCCTTTTCCAGATAAATTCCAGATGTTAAGAGCACCTTCACGTTCTTTTAAACCAGTTCATCATATGATTTGTTCTTCGTGACATTTGAAAAAATACTTGAATTTCTTTCCCCCATCACATTCCATGGACAAAGATGCAGATAATCACATACTTAAAAAAAAAAAAAAAAAGAATTAGCTATACCCTGTAAGTTAAGTGATTTCCATAGAAATATGTTATTAGAATGTACACATGAAAACTCTATGCTATGAAAGATAATACAAAGCAAATCTTTTCTATGATGAGTTCAAATTCTGAAATATACCATATTGCACAAAATCCCAGCAGTTTATGCAATTCTTAATCTCCAATTCTGAGTAGAGGGTATGGGCCACAGCAACCTATGCTTTTCCACTCTGCCTATGGCTTTTTTTTTTTTTTTAATTAAGCTTGTTATTAAGAGAGAGAGGGGACAAATGGACCTGAGGTGGGGAAGCAAGGCAGGGGTAGTGGATTTGTCCATATGGCTAATTCTGTGTCCTGCATTTTACCTCTCAGAGTTTGCAAAACAAAAACCCCCTGCATTCAGATCAGACAAGCAGCAAGCCACAGCACAGGCAGGCTTCAGCTTTGTAACATGGCTCTGCCACAAGAGAGATGCAGTAGACACAATCCAGCAGTGTAAAGGTTGTGTTAGCTGAGCAAACAGAGATTTATCACAAGCCCCATGAATGCCCCCCCACCCCAAACCTCAGCCCCAGAGCATCCTAGGCACCTCAGTATAGAAATGTTGGAACTGCCATCATCCCAGACTCATTGCCTTCCACCCTGGAGACAGAGGAATAGGAGACAATGATTTGCATTGTGCTTGTTGTTTCATTGGCATGATGGGAGAGGAGGAGGGAACTGAGTCCACAGGATGGGGGAAAGGGAAATTGAATAGATATGCATATACGTGGACAACCATTAATTCTGAAGAAAGCCAATAAATCTAGAAGGAGAAAAGAATATTAAGGAGAAGATAACTAAAGCAATAAGCATTATAGATTAAAAAACGAAAACAAAAACAAATGGTCCCTTTGAAAGACTTCTCCTTGCAGGACCATTTCTGTACCCAATCATACCGAAGCCACCTTCTTGCATCCTCTGCTGTAATGCCATCTGACCAGCATGGCCAAACACACCCCCTGACCAGCACAGCCAAGCACACCAAGGAACACTCATGTTTAGATAACTGGGTGGAGACGAGCTGTGGACTGAGAAACAGCCACAGGCTGTTCTCCAAACAGAATTCTCTTATTCAGACTCAGTCAAACTGCCCAGGTATGGAGCCAAGGGGGTTAATGTACAAGTTCAGAAATTCTATGTGGGTCACATTCTGTCCTTGGGGACACGCGAGGGTGGGTTTAGTAAAATGTGCCGACTTGCCCTCTTCTCTGCCAGCAGTCACCTTTGAACTGCTGTGGGATGACCTGGGAGAAAAAAAAGCAAGCTGTGAGACCAGGCACTCCTGTGAGAGTATTTGCAGGGAACAATCAGAGGGCTGTCTAGAAAACAAAATGCCTCATTTCTTTAATAGTAGCTATTCAGACAGCAAGAGGCAATTTAGAGACCGGCCAGCAAAGTGCACTGCTTGAGAGATCGGCATAAATGATATCATTTCTATTCTGCTCCAGCTTTTATGCATTGCCCAAGTTCACTTTAGTTAAACAAAGTACTTTCTTCTGGAGGTGATACGTACATGATACCTCAGTTACAGCTGCTATCATAGAATCAGATGGATAAACTGTACACGCCTAACTCCAGTGCAAAATTTTTGGTAACCTGCACAAAGGGATACTGTTCTGTCCTGTTTTGATTTTTGTCTTTCAGGACAAGATCATAGGCAGGTCTGCTTTCCATGGACAGAAGTAATTAATGTGGTGTCTTAGTTAAAAAAATTTTTTTCTCCTTCTTTATAGCACCTATTTCTTTTAAATGAGGACAAAGGAAAATATGGGATATAACTGGTTCCTTCCATTCCTTTTATTTTGACGTCTTTTTCAACAGACTTTATTTCTGCCTCACAGCAGAATCATCATTTTGTTGTAGAACTGGAATATACCATGTTCCCATTTATCAGGCAAGAGGTTGTATTTATAAGAAAAGTTCTTTAAAATTATAATTGTACAAGTGGAATGAGGCTTGAATGCTTTTTGTTTTTGTGTTTATCACTCCAGTACCTCAAGGCCCAGCCTCTGCCTATGCACACTTACCCATTTCCTGATCTGCTCTGTGGAAGCTAATATTTACCCTACCTACTTCCTAGGGAAACTAGAGGAAAAAGGGATATTCATGTAAGCACTATATGTTACAAGCACTGTAAAAATGTTACATGACACAGTTCAAGTTTCTGACTTTATATGTAACTCCTTGTACCTGGCTCCTAAAATTAATCTCAGACATATTTTATTATGTTTGTCTTAATTTATAAAGTATGGGGTCACTAGTTACAGTATGTGTAAGCAACTCTGGTGTGCATCTTGCTTCCACAGAGGAGCCTTCAGAAATACTGATCTTTAAAAGACAAGACTTGGGATCTGAGGGATAGATCGGGATATTGCCAGGAATAACTTGAAGCTAATAGGAGTCTTCTAAAGTGGGTGTTTTGGCTCTCATACTAGGTTGTCTACATGCTGAACTGGGAGTCTGCTGAAGTGCTGGGTATATGTGACCCAAATGCTTTGGCTTCACAAAAGTTGGATGCACTTCTGAACCATTTCTGTTTCATGGGGGTGTTGGGTCATGTCCTGGACATTCACTCAGATATCTGCACTCAGCATAAAACATCTCGTCACAACTGCCTACATCCGCAATGAAGTTCCTGAGACAAATTTTGCAGATCATAATTACAGCACGGTACAAGATAATTTCCCATCAGACAGGGAATCATTCTCTTGAATCTAAAGACCAAAGGAAGAAGCATAGAAAATAGAGCTGCTTCATCACTCCGGTACTGATTAGCTTGCATCTCTGCCCCAAAATGTATTAAGCTTCTGTCTGGCAATTAGTTGACAAGGGCAAAAATGCTCGCACAAGCAGAAGGTGGAAAACTCTTTAACCCAGAAAATGTAATTGGTTGGCTCTGTGTCACATATCATTTCACAGGTGAGTATCTGGCAGCCCCCAAGAACAGAAGCAACTGCAGCAAAGGAACTTTCCAGAAGTTATAGGGTTTCTAGGCACAGAGGACTTCGAGACAACTAACTTGTCACACCAGGAAGTCCTGGAACTGGCCAGTAACTGGCTCTGTTGCAGGAACCCTTGGAGGAAAGTTCTCCCTCCCTGGCCCCCCTGATCAGTCTGCCATGGTGTTTGTCCAATCATCAGTCCAAAGGTTTGATCTAGAGAAAGTAAAATGGAAAGCTGTTCAAATGTTGACTGATGGACTTCAGGTGTCATGGGAACCTTGCAAAAGAGAACAAACAATATAGGAAAAGGATTCTCTGTGAGAATACAAAGGACCCTTTCTCCAACTGCAGGAAGGAGAGATAGACACACACTGAAGGAAGGTTTACACCAAGGGAACATAATTCAACTCAAACAATACAAACACCTGACTTAATACTGACCAAGTCCCACTTGGTCTCTTGAGACAGGATTGCTCAAAGCTGACCAGCAAAGCTTCTGTCCATACGACCACAAAACAAGCAAGTAAGCATTTCAGCATTCAAACTGACCTTGTTATTTAACAAACAGTCTAGGCATGGATTTCAACGTGGATACAGAATATGCCTCATTTTTCTCTTTACACTGTATGTGGTTAGCCTCAAGTGGCTGTTCCTTATAGCTTATAGTTAAGAAGTCTTACTTTGCCATGTACATCTCTTCCCCTTCTAGGTAACCTTATCTGAATAAAAAGGTGTTAGATTTGCTCTTTCCCCATCTTTTTAAAACGGACATAACCCAGAATAAACCAAATAAGGTGACAAGAACCAAGATCTCATGTATGCATGTATGTATGTATGTATGTATTTATTTATATGTGGTGCTGAGGATCCAACCCAGTGCTTCACATGGGCAAAGCAAGTGCTCTACCACTGAGCTACAACCCCAGGCCACCAAATGTCCAAATGTCCATCATAACACAATTATTAGATGTGCCATCAATTTTTCTTGTTGTATATACTGCAATTAAGAACTATCAGACAAATTCCTGGAAATGAAATTACCTGGTCAAAGCTTCTGTGAAATTGCCTGCTTCAAAAGCTATTGTAATATACACTTCTGCCAACTGTCTTAATTTCACTTAATCCCCAAGAAGTCCAGGTATATCATTTAAATAAATTTTTTGCCAATATGAGTCCAAAATGATATTTAGGCTTCACTTCCTTGATTACTTGAAGTTTTGTAGTTTTTGCAAATATACTGAACATGTGGATTTATTTTTTAATTGCTTGTTCATGTTCTCTGACCATTTTTACAGCATGTTGATTTCTCAGCATTCTGTATACATTACATATAGTAACCTCTCACCCTATATATTGCAAATATTCTTTCCAAATTTGGCTATTCATCTTTTAATCTACATAGTATTATTGACATTTATGTTTTATATTTTTATGTTATAGTCTGCAGAAATTTTTTCTTTACAAATTCTCTCTCTGCTTTTCATTTAGAAAGTTCTTCTCTGCTTCACTCAGAGTTACCTACATGTTCTTCAGTGTGATTTTTTAAAAAACATGTTCACTTTTTATACTTTTAATTCATCTGTAATGAATTTACATACGTAAATTACAAATCTAACTTTGTTGTTTGTATTTTTAATGTTTGTCCTAGTACTACTGAATAATTGTAGCTAAATACTTTTAAGTATTACTTTAAACAATGGCATTTTAATGTTTAGTATTGCACTGTGTTAAAAATCTCACCTTTGTTTTCAAAAAAAAATATTATTTTAGCTCTTTATTTCTTCTTCCAGATAAACATAAAGTCACCATGAAGGTTTTTCTTATTCCTTTATGGCTTTGAATCAGAACACCACTAAACTTCCACTCCCCTCCCCCAAGTCAAAGTAGTCATGTGTAAGAGTGAATCCCAAGTAATAGCACAGACATTCCACTAACCAATTATCACTTTCTTTATAATAAGGCGCTTCTTAATGTAGAAATAAATTCTTGAGGACAAACATTGTGTCCATTTTTCTTCTCAAAATATTCTAGGGCTGGGGTTGTGGCTCAGTGGTAGAGCGCTTGCCTGGAATGTGTGACGCACTGGGTTCGATCCCCAGCACCACATAAAAATAAATAAATAAAGGTATTGTATCCATCTACAACTAAAAATATATTTAAATATTCTATTCCTAGCAACTACCACAGAGTATGAGATATTGAATGAACATTTCTAAATGACTGAAATCAAAGTGACCTTGAATATTTGTCCCAAATATCTTGTTTAGTATCTCTAATCCAAATTAGCTAACATGACACTATAACCCTGAATGCACTTGGTGTGTGTAAACTGAGCAAAGGTGTAAGAATGCTATAGGGATTTACAGCCCACTGCATCCAACTCTGACTAATGGCATCAGCAACTCCAGCTTCCTAAATGTCTGCAATAGCAATACAGAGGGCAAGAGAAGGCAGAGTGTAACGATGGGGCAGATCACACAAACCAAAGTCGACACAGTAGGAATCTGTGCTTGAGAACTACAGAAATGTATCTAGAGTGAAGTACATCATCACCATGGAAGAGCAGAGAGATCCACAAGCTGCTTTAAAAAGTCCTAGACTTTTTTCTAGGGCTGGGGTTGTGGCTCAGCAGTAGGGTGCTCGCCTAGTACGTGTGAGGACCTGGGTTCAATCCTCAGCACCACATATGAAATAAATAAAATAAAGGTATTGTGTCTAACTACAACTATATATATATATATATATTTTAAAAAGTCCTAGACTCAATGTTAAGAGAGAAAGCAATGGCTCAGTATGGGAGTAGGCAGAGAAACATCCTCAGTTGAAAAGCTGGCCTGAACCAGTGTTTCTGACCCTCTTCCCAGCTCCCTACTGATGGGACTCAGCTAATAAAACCAGCCAACTAGTGAAGACTGCAAGACATCATGGTGGACTGTGTCCACTGGCATTATTTGGCACCGAAAAAATCTACCCCTCTTTTGACCTATTAATTTACTCATTTTAGGATATACTTACAAAGGTGTTTATCACTGCACTGTAGTTAGCAACCAAAACTAAACTAAAAAAACTAAATACACCAATGCTCATCTATAAGACACTGAATGAATAAGCTGATATGTCTACATTTTGTGATTGTGAAGAAAAATGAGACTTAGAGCAGATCCGGGAGAGAAAATCATGACATATTGTTAGGCTTTTTAAAAGCTAAGATTAGGATATGCACAGTCTGATCTCATTGCTATAAAAATGTTTACCATATATATAAATGTTTATGTATTTTCTATGTGCTCAGGTTGGTACTGAAGAATACACACCAAGTTCTTGTTAACTCTGGTTCAGGGAGAGATGGGAATTAACCGGGAAAGGGACTGTCTCTAAATTGGCGTGTTCCTGGTGTACTTTTATGGTGTTCGACTTGTTACAATGGACATGCATAGCTTCTGTGTCTTGAAAGGAAAGGCTAATAAATTATTACCCTTGAAAACAAATAGACATGTCAACAAATTTTGGAAAATGGATATTAACAATGCAAATGTAAAATTATCTCAGAATTATCAAGTGTAAGAACAAACAAAATAATGAACCCCATTAGGACAGTCAAGCTTTGATGACTCAAAGCTGAAGAGAGGTACTACAATTAGTTTTCCTTTGATTTCAGGGACTTATTTATTCTGCTTATCTCAAGGCAGAGCTAATAGACCAAATCATTCTGAAAGGTCCTAAATGGTTCTCAACATTTGGGTATATTCCAGGAAGACTAAGTTAATTTAGCTATTCACAGAGTGGCACATTTGACAGGGGAAATGCAAATTAGATCACTGTAGTTGGTGTTCGATTAGCCACTCAAACTGGAGGGAAAGCAGTAAAAGAGATAATGCCACAGGGTCCACAGTTCATTGGACTTTCGAAAGCCTTATTAGACTTGCTCAGGAACATATTTAGGAGGTTGTGTGAGATTTATATGAGATTGCAGGTCTGCTGCAGAGTACCCCAGGAGATTAATTAAAGATCAACCAGACGATAGATATTCCTGATAATATACTTTAAAATACATTCAACTGTAAGGAAATGATAAAAATCATCCCTAACCATAACTTAAAATAAATTTAGTGTGTGATCAGCATGGGTCTAGATTTAAAAAGAAAGCCTGAAAACCAGTGCCCTGAACCGTCCCTTCATTTCTGCCTCCATCCTCTACCTCCTACTCCAATCAGCAGGATAAAAGCCACTTTCTCTTAAGTCTGGCTAGCCACATCCTGCGTTGATTTTCAAGGAGCTGATTTTGTCATTAATTTTGTTTAAGTCAAGTAAGTATCCATTAGAAAATTCAAGAGATAATTTTTTTCTCTCTCTCAGCAAGGTGTTTGTTATAATGGGTAAATAATTTTGCCTTTAGATTTCTGAGAAATAGTTCCAAAATAAAAATTGTTTGTACATTAAAACACCACATAAGAACAAAGAAGACTGCAGGGAAAGAGCCAAATGCTGAGAGGAGGTTGGGGTTGTGTTAACAACCCAGCACTGACAGCTGTTGTCCAAACGTACAGAGAAGATCGTGCCCTGAGTACAATAGCTAGTCAACCCTCAAATTCAAAAAGTTCCTCTTGCTTCTATGCTAGCAGAACTCTTTGGGGAAAAGTTTAAAACACAGCTCTCAAATTCCAAACTCCATAGGGGACAGATCCCTTGGGCTCCAGGCCTGTGTGATGAGCTGACTATAAGACCTCTGTACCCAAAGGGTCAAACTCAACATACCTCAAATCAACTCACCTTCTTCCCTTGAAAACCAACCCACTCCACACACCCACCATGCTGCCCTGTCATCCAGTCCAATTATACGAGCAAATAATGGCTCAGAGTCAGGTTCTACAAGACCATTGGCCTATGCCAGAGACCCAGGAACCCTTTATGAATCTTTACCACTTCCTTCATTCTTATCAATTTCTGTCCACTCTCTGCAGCCTTCTATCACCATTCCAGCCCAGAGACCACTGCTCACCTGGATCTTGCAGGAGTAGTTTTTAACTGGTTTTGTGCCTTTAGCCTTCTCTCTAACCTGTTCTCCAAAGCCACAGTGAACACTGGAAGGCAGTTCTGGCTATCTCCCTCTCTTGCTAAACAGAAATATAAACAAACAACCTCCACCCTCCACTAGCTGCCCTTCCCCTCAGGTAGAGTCCAAATTCCTCACTGTGACTTGTGAATAGCCTCCCTCCCTGTCCCCACAGGGTCTTCAGCTGACCTCCAGAAAGACCTCCTGAATCCTGGTGGGCACCCCTCCCATCAAAGCATTGCATCACCAGGAGGCCTAGTTTCCTGGCCCCCTCCAGTAGGTCTGAAACTCCTGGAGGACTGCATTGTGTCTGGCTGGTTTACAACACCATTGACCACTTTTCTGCAGTGGGAACTTTAGAGAAGCTAAACCAGGCACCGAAGGTCATTGTGGAATTTACACAATTACACAACGTGGACTTTCACCAATGGATAGGAAACCAGCTCGCCAAATCTCTGAGGTATAGGGTCAGAAAACCTAGGGCTAGATGGACAGGCAATGATATCAGCCACAGGATCTGAAAACAAAAGGGGGCATGGAAAGCAATGATATAATTTCTGCTTGTAACTATAAACAATGTTAACATTAAGTACATTTTACCACTCAGACCACATTATGTGAAGAAATTTTAACCTTCCCCCAAAAATGTAACAGCTATTAGATTTCTCCATGATCTTTTCAATTTTTTTTCCTGTATGTTTGAGTTTTTCTTTAAAATGTTATAATCACAGCTTACTTGTATTGCTAATATATTTTATATAGACTTTCCCAATTGGGTACACAGTTTTCATATTTATAGTCTTAATAATTAAGCAGATGTATACACTAGAGTTTCCTTAATCACATTTAGGTAGTTTCTAATCTTCGTTAATTTAAAAGAATACTATAACAAATATTTTTTAAAATGCTTTCCTTACTTTTCAAATTAGGACAGTTTTTTTTTCCTTCTTATATTGGAAGGTTATTTCACCATGTGAAAGAAATTGAAAGAACACACACTGGGGACACTGTCTACATGAACAATGCTCAAAAGCATAAGAACGGACCCAAGCAGGGCTTGCCCACCTACATGCCTGAGAGACAAAGAGGAATGAGCAAGGAAGGAGGCGGAGTGGTGATGGGGTAGACTTGCTCAGATGGAATATGGATAGTGAGGCACAGGTGGAGGGAGTGTGCTCTTGAAAGGCACAGGAAAAGCACTTTGTAGTGGCTCCTGGTTCTCAGTGAACTATGCCCCACCCTTCAGCTGCCTTGTTCAAAAACAGACGTGAGGAGGCGAGTGGACTGTCTCATTATCTCTGAGGGCAAGGGCACAGCAGCTTTCCCAGCAAGGTTGGCTAGGTGTTGAATTTAAACGTAAAAGCCACGGTGGGCAGCAGAGGATTCTGACCTTTTCTCCATAGTTGGGGAACCAGAGAACAAGAGAAAATAAGGAGAGAAGGGCCTTCCAGGGCAGAATATTTATTTAGGAGAGAGACACTGGGGAGCATATCTGAAGGAATAATAGACTCTCGTCCCACACTCTCAAGACAAGTGGTCACTCAGTCACTTCTCCCTCCTGGCCCCCAAACCATCTGCAGGGACAGCTACACTTCTGCCAACAGCCAGGTTCCTCCCTTAGTAGGCTTCCTATAATTAAAATTTGACTCAGCCCTCAGGTAAATATTGTTTCTGGTTCTACTCTCTTTTACCATTGTTGTGCTAACCTCGACAGTTCTCCCATCCTACTTCCACTGTCAAAGAATAATAAAATCCTCCTAGATGTCTCATTCTTAATTAATATGCTCTATTTTCTTTTCTTCCTACCCTATAGCAAGGATCCAGCTCTAATGGAAGGCAAAGGGGATGTGCAGTCTTCCTACAAACAGAGCTGTGGTCTCCAGTGGCTGCAGTCACTCCTATCTACTCTATTTATTTCATAAAAGTCCTTGTAGCAATATTTATACATCCTCTAAGAAGCCAGGTTACGATTAAGCCTTGAATTCCACCGAGTTTAAGCATAAGAGGAAGACAAAATGGTCAACAAGTCATGCTTCACTATTAAAGACACTATCCATCTAGCTCACGCCCCATCCCCCACAGCCACACTTCTTCCATGCCTCATTCAATACCCTACAGAGACCCTTTAGGAACACAGTCTGCGCTTTCAGCAGTAACTGACATCCCTGTAAATCCATGTAATTTTCAGAAAATAAATCCAGTGCTCTCCGCTGCCCATACGGCCACATTAATCTTAGGAGCAATAGCAGAGAAGGCCCGCCCTCCCCTCCCCCCTCCCCTCCCCCCTCCCCTCCCCTCCCCTCCATCTGCTTTAAGTAGGGCAAGTGTTTTACTCATGTTAATTGTTCTGACAGATGAGGATCAACACGGCTTTAATCCATTTGCAGCCTGGCACAGGGAACATTTGTCTTCTCAGATGCTGTTAGAGGCGAGTACTCTGGCGGCTGGTAACAGGAGAGCTACTTCAAACAGTGCTCGGTACTCTAAGGGAATCTCCTTTCCTTACAGGGGGAACTCAAGGGAAATTCTGCCCCAAACTGGCTCAAGGCTTTTTGGTTGCCACTGTGGCTGTTTTGCGCCTTTAAAAACAGCAAACAGCAGGATTTTACTAAATGAAGTTGTACTGGGCCATGCACGGTGGGGCCAATAATCCTAGTTACTCCGGAGACTGAAGCAAGAGAATCACAAGTCTGAGGCCAGCCTGGGTAACTTAGAAAGACCCAGTCTCAAAATAAAAATTTTAAAAAGGGCTGGGGATGTATCTCAGTGGTAGAGGATCCCTGGGTTTAATCCCCAGTACTGGGGGAAAAAAAAAAGGAAAAAGAGAAGCAAAAGACACATTGAATTTACTTCTATTGACTTTCTTTCAAAATGTTAGCATCTTCTCATTTACCAATTAATCTATGCAAGTTCTCTAAATGATAAATGGATGCCTCCTTATACTATAAACTTCAACTGCCCAATTAGGTATATTCTTGCAAAGTGGATACAGTTCCTATCACTTCTTTGCAACTCACACTGGGGAGCATCAGGCTGATCACCTGCCAGTATGAACAAAAACATGGGCCTTAGACAGTGGCACACCTGGGTTCAAATCCCAGCTCCTCCATTTTTTCCTCTATGGCCAGATGCCCTGAGTACTACAAGTGTCAAATGATTCATACATTCAACACCCAGCCCTAGTCAAAGGATCTGGGGGTAAGTATGTTAGACATGCCAAAACCTTGGTTCTGAATTACCTGAAAACATGAAATAGTGTGCTAAAAATCCTTTGTAGATTTTCATTCACATCCCAGAAGTACAAACAGGACTTCTATACACAATGAATACTGATACCCTTCCCCTCTCTTAGGAGATAGATATAGCTCTTCACCCTGTCCCCACTGAGTCATATTTCTTCACCTGGACTCCTCTGACCCACCTCTATTACTCATAACCCATGTGGTTTGGAATTTGCCATTTTCTCTTTCCTAATCTCTGTCTTATTTCTATTTCCTCCCATGCTTTCAATTTAATAACCTTACAGGTTTCAAGTTTTCAGTTCAGGGCTTCCAGCTCAGAAATCTAATGAAGAAAAATAAATATGGTATGACTCAGATTTATGGAATATATTGCAAAGAGAACCTGGTTGCAAAACTCACTCTTTAGCTCTTATAGGTTTTGAAGACTACTTTTCCTTCTCACACCTCTGCTTTAGCCCTGTTCAGGCTACTTTGGTGAAATGAGAGGGGATGAACAGAAGAATATTCTTCTAGTTCTTGGGATCTTTCTTCTTCAACTTACAGATAAGAGGATGGTCCACAATCATTTACTTGATCAAAATTACTATTACTGACAAGAGAAATGCTTACATTATAACACAAGTCCTTCTCCCCCAAAATGGAATATGCGCTTGTGTATATGTCAGGATTCCAAAAGTGTAAAATAGATCAAAATCATGTCCTCTACACAAATAGAAATAATAAAACATTAATGAGGGCTGGGGTTGTGGCTCAGCGGTAGAGCACTCATCTAACATGTGTGAGGCACTGGGTTTGATCCTCACCACCACATAAAAATAAATAAATAAAGGTATTATGTCCAATTACAATTTAAAAAATTTTTTTAAAAACCACATAATGATATTAAATTTTAGGTGATTTTTATTTTAGTATTTTATATGATGATTATGAATTACATCTTAATGAGAAAGCAAAATCAGTGATAAATATTGGAAATCTTTTATGTCCTTCATATCCCCATTCAGCATTCTACATTAAAAATCATTGCTTATTCTGTTTACCATTTAATAAGTCATCCAGAATAACTACCTCTAATTTTGAAGAGCAAAAGCTTTGACTTGCCAAATTGATTAAATTGTATTAATGCTGCAGTGTCCTAAAAACCTACATTCTCATATTGAAACCAATATATCTCGACATGACCTGATGACACTCATTAAAGAAAATTTAGACTAAAGCCCTGGAAGCAGATGATTTACACAATTCCTGAAAGATGAATTTTGATGGGAACCTTTGGTTTTCAAGAAGCAGTGTTCCTCTTTCTGATGTTAAAAGAATATGCCCAAACATGCCCAGGCCTCTTTAAGACCATACCAGGCCAATTTTAGAACAGCACTATTTGTCAGAACACCAGGACCAGCCTTGAAATGTCCTGATTAGAATTTAGAAATGGACTCTGAGGAGTTACACTTTTGCTGGGACTCAAAGAAGTTTGGCTGGACTGTTCTGTTGTTTATGATCACTGAGGTCAATATGTCAGAAAAATAAAAGACAACATATATGAACTCTAAAGACTTACCTAAACTGACAGCATTCAATGGAAACACCTGCATCTGTACTGTAAAATGGAATATAAATTAAAGAGAATGCACAGTAGCCTTGGCCATATTCTGACTGTGTATCTGCTGTTGGAAGAGTGAGGTCACAGGATGAGAAAATCAGCCCCTGGAGCAGATGAGGAGAGTCAGCCTGTACAGATGAATGGAAATGGTAACACAGTCTACAAACGTGAAGCACCAGGTTGATGGTATTAATCACAAAAGGCAAACCAACATCAAGAAGAGTCTATTCACCTTTCTTCAGAGGTAAAAGCCACAATCCCAAAACCAAAACTGTGTAAAAAAAAAAGGAAAATGGGAAGACAAAATAGCAAGTTTCCAGATACTGCTGAAAGACCAGGAGTCTGTTACCTGGGACTACAGCCCACTGAAAATCCTGAGTCCCGTCCTGTTGGAGAGAGGGGGTGCTTATAGCAGTCACATGGGTACGGTACTCCCTCCCTGTGGCCTGTGTTCCCTGTCAGCTGTGTCAACTGCTCAGCTTCATCTGCCCTTTCCTACTGAACCAGAGACCCTTCCGCACTAACTGGCAGAGACACATCATGCTATCAGCTCAGCAGGCTCTTCTGGAAGATTCCTTGTGTTTGCATAAGGTGAAGCCACAGCTCCCTTCTTCACATGGGTTATTCCTTACCTGCTAATTTACATAAGGTGTATTCTCCCACCCCAACTTAAATGCTTTTAAGGAGGTTTTTACAGGGAGGAGGGATGAAGTGCATTCCACAGATAGTACAGAATCTCTTCAGCCAGTGCTCACCGGATGGCCTTCATGTCTTGCTCTTCCATTTCAGCACTCAAGCCAGACCCGGTGCTACACAGCAATTAGGCACACATCTTTTTACTAATTAGATAGCAAAGAGTCATTCAAAATACACATATTAGGTATCTATCATGGGCCAGGCATTCTGTTATCATATGGAACTAAAAGATTAAGACTCTCACCCACCTTCAAAGGCAACACCTTTACAGCTACAGAAACTACTCACATGTGCCCCTTGCACTATGCAACAGTATCACAGCAAGTTGTATTTTCATGCCACACCGGATTCTGAGCTCCTACATCAACCTATTTCCAGTTCCTATGGCAAAACTTGGCACACAGTCAGCACTCAATGCTTGTCAGAGGAGGAACTGGCCACCCAGAAAGCCAAACGAGGCCAGGCATGGTGGTGCACGCCTGTAATCCCAGCAGTTCCTGCGGCTGAGATCTTGAGTTCAAAGCTAGCCTCAGAAAAAGCAAGGCACTAAGCAACTCAGCGAGACCCTGTCTCTAAATAAAATACAAAATAGGGCTGGGGATGTGCCTCAGTGGGCGAACACTCCTGAGTTCAATCCCCAGTACCCCCCCACCAAAGAAAAAAAAGAAAAAAGGCAGAACGTGTATACCCAATAATCATAGGAGGCATGTGATAAGGGCTTCAGCAAGGGTCTTAGTAACGACCACAGACAGCACAGGAGATGTTCAAATAATGTTCAGATAATGTTCAAAACATTTCCCAGTAGAGGCCACATCAGAAGATCTTCCTGGAGAGTGGGCATTGAAGCTGAACTTGGAAGTCGGACTTCAACAGGTAGGAAGAACATGGGGTAAAAGAGGGTGTCTTCTTAAATAAGCCTTACTACATTTCAACTTTTTCAATATACGATTTATTTTGAATCTACCTGTTATTCCTTTAGGTACCAGATCAGGGAAAATCTGTCTGATTACTCTTATGAAAAATCTTTCCTAGGTCAGGGGAAACTGACTAGTGAGTAATAAGGGGGCAGAATTCTCTGTGTTCTGTGTCGTGATTTGGAGATTAAGTGTCCCCCAAAAGGTTCTGTGCTAATGAAGGAATGGTTGGAGGGGAAATGATCATGTTATAACTGCTGCAGTCTAATAGATGCATCTAAGTTTGAATGGACTGACTTGGTAACTGTAGGCAGGTAGGGCTTGGCTGGAGGAGGTGGGTCACTGGGGGTGTGGCCCGGAAGGGTACATTTTCCTTGAGGCCCCTTCCTCCTTCTCTGTATGTCCCAGCTGCCATGAGGTAAACAGCTTTTCTCCACCCCACTCTTCCACCATGACGTTCTGCCTCACCTTGGGCCCAGAGCAATGGATTTGGCTACCTGTGGGCTGAGAACTCTTAAACCGTGAGCCCCAGATGAACTTCTCCTCCTTTAAGTTGTTCTTGGGGGGTATTTTGGTCATAGTGAGGCAGAGCTGACTAATATAATCTGTAAAGACTCGGAAAGAGAAAGGGGGTTAAGAGGAGGACATATTCCCTTCCAGACACCTGCCACCTTTCTTCCCTCTGTCCTGGCCCCCATGTGTCTTCCTAATTCCCAACTCTTTTGTCAGCTGTGCAAACTGAAGCCCATAGAAGTTAGAGAAATTGTCCAAAATCACAAAGCTAATAAGTAGAATGAATATCTGGTGCCAAAATTCATTTGTACCTCCTCCAAAGCTCATTAGAGGAGACAGCTGGCATTTCATTTTTGGAGTGATCTTCAAAAGAACTGTAATCTTGTAACGTTAGAATCTGCTTTTGTAAGACTGTTTTCTCACTCGCTAGTGGCATATTTGCTGAGATGGATTTGGATACTATCAGTATCTCTGGCAAAATATAATGGGATCATTCAGGTTCTTAACCCAAAGCTCTGTTTCTACTTAAGATCATTTTTTTTAAAAAGCTACAATATCAGCTTCTAATTCTTTGCCATCCACCTTCCCACCCCACCACCTCATGAACCGGTTTTCCTTAACAGGTAAGCATGACTTAATTTTTCTGTTTGTTTGGACAGGTTGAAAATATGCTGAAAGAAAAATAAGACCAACCTGTAAAACTTTGTTTTGCTGAGTTATGCAATAGCATATACTTTGATAACCATTCAGCTTCTATGATCCTATAGAAATAGAGGTCAAAAAAGACTTTTTAGTAAAAAATATCATGAGATAGACAGGTATAAGCCAAGAGAGTAAGTCTGAAGATGTAGAAGACAATTTCTGGGTTAAATCCTTAGATCTCACTGATGGATTAAGGTGTATGAGACAGCTGACAGCTTCAGCTACCCGTGTCCAGTTCTAGAATTACCTCTCATTGAAACAGACAGGCAGAAAAAGTTGGCTTCATACAAAGGACTCCATGACATACACAGTAGTGACAGGAACAAAGGAAAGGTTTCTCTGAGAACCTCTATTTGTTTGCAAGCCCAAACTTCACTCCTTCCACCTTTTAACCAGAAGGGATAAGACAGAAGAGTTCAAAGGTGCTCGGGGGAGCCAGGAGGAGCCACTGCTAATGCACAATCACACACACTGCAAGGACACTGGTCTAAACATGCAGAATAAAACACCAGGCCACAAAGCTTGGTGACCCCCACATGTACACAGCCTGCCCACAGTGGTTGAAAACGTCACCATTATGAGGGGAGAGTGAGCTTAAGACTTCATCCTGCTCTGGATTCTGAATGTCTAGCCTCTCTCTAAGATGAGGTCATCAGGGAAGCTGCAGGGAGGCAGGGTGGCCATATGACAGGGAACAGGCTTACTCTGGAAGTCTTGGAGGGAACACCTCTAGGGAGCTGAGCACCTTGAAGATGAAGAAGCGGCTCTGATCTGCAAAGGGATATCCACGTCCTCCCTGTGTTCACGAACTTGGATCCTAAGAAATGTTCCCATGTGGGGGGACATTTGATATTCCATAGATCAGGTTACATGATCCTAAAATTCCATGGACACATGATCTCCCAATCCATAGAAGATTAGAAGCAGTAAATTAAAAGGCTAGAAACAGCTATCCAGTTATCAGGGAGAACTGATGGCTGACCATGAGGTAAGAAAGAGAATCATTATTTTTAAGGCAAACATATTTAAAAGCTCAGCATCGGTCTGAGAGCGCTGAGAGGAACTAACAGCTTTCCCACAACTTCAGTCACTCTTGAGTCATTGCCATCCCCAAGCACGCCAAAATAATTTATTACAAGTGGAAAGAAATATGGCTCGGTAGCAGGACATATAAAAGAGATTTAGGAATTCTAGTTCATGCTAAGTTCATTGTGAATTAAGTGCACCACGGCTGTCCAGGGGCTCTGCCACCTTAGGGTCTGTTCTGGAGAGTTACAGAGAGCTTGAGGACTGTGAAGGAGGAGGTCACTCTCTACCTTGCACTGGGCAGATTAGCTCATTTCTGGACTCCTTATTTTGCTTCTGCAAATAAGGGAGCATTCAAATGAAAGCCACCAGAACTGGAGATGAACATGGGGAACAGAAGACTTTTTTTTATTTTTCTTCCTAAAGTGGAGGCATAGTGGGGGTAGATGACAACACATAATCTCAACATGGAGAACTGATTTGGGACTGCTACTGCTGCCGATGGTGTCTCTGCAGGAACCTGCAAGAGCCCCTGGACTAAGGAGTCCCAGGGTAATTACACACACCTGTGCATACAGTAGTTCCTCAAAGCTGTTCTTAGGGCTCTGGCCACATTCACACAGTATTCAGTCTCTGCAATTTTGCTTCTTCTTCAGTTCTGCATCTCAAAACAGAGAAACCCGGTGTGGGTGACAAGATAAGGAAGCTACTCAAAGCCCCAATAAACCAGGTCCAGGAAACTACAGACACATTTGATTTATACAGTCTCCCTTCCCATGCACTCATTGGAGCCTGTTGTAAAAATGAATGGGTTTCCCATAAAATTATGTTTCCAGATTTCTTTAAACAACCTGAGCTCAGGCAGCCCAAGCCCTGCATAGGGCATGGCAACAATGAACTTGAAAGGAAGGCCGCTTCCTCCTTTGGCCACTGCTCTCCACAATTAACATTTGGTCCTTTCAAACAGAAACAAAACCTATCCCATCTATTTAACCTGCCCGGCTTGGCATCTGAGCATTATGCCCTAGAGCCATACCTTCACTTGAAATAAACCTAACTTTAAAAAAATTATATTCACAACCAACATGGACAGATTAGAAAACAAAGCAAAATATATGTGTGCTTTTCAGAGAAAATACCTATTAGTCCTGGATGTTGAAAAATGTCGAGCTTAGGAAACCCTCTAGGATCAGACACCATGGGTTTCACACTGCTTTTAGAGATTGTGGAAGTTGCTTTATTTTAGGGCAGGAGTCTCAACCAAGGGCGATTTTGTTCCCAGGAAACGTTTTTCATTTTCACAATGGGAGGAAGCAAAGGGGGGGGGGTACTTCTGGCATCCACAGGGTTTGTGTCCAGGGAAGTTGCTGAACACCCTAGACAGAATGCACAGGACAGCCCCTTGACAGAGTCCTCCAGCACAAACTGCCTCAAGTGAGTATTTGAGAAATGCTGGCCTACTGTACAGGACCCCATCCCCATGCAGAAGATGAAAACCAGTAGCACTCTACCACTGAGCTACATTCTCAGCCACCCTCCCCACCTCCGCCTTTTTTTTTGAGAGAAGGTCTCACCAAGTTGCCCAGACTGGCCTGAAACTTGCAATCCTCCTGCCTCAGCCTCCAGAGTAACTGAGATTACAGGTATGTACCAATGTGCTTGGCAAAATCAAGGATCCATAAGGCTCCCTAACATCTGGCCCCTGTCAATCATTCCAAATTCATCTCAGCACTTTCTCTTCCGTTCTTCACCTGCCTCATCACTGCTGATCTTTCTTCCACCCTCCATCCACACTTGGCCGGCAAGTATTAGTGCCACTCCTGCAGGTATTAATGTCACACCCTTTGTCGCTACTTTTTTTTGGGGGGTGGGGGGGTGGGGGGAGACAACGGATTGAATCCAAGGGCACTTATCTCTCAAGGTCAACCTCAATATTATCTGCTCCTGAAAGCTGACTCCAGTTCTCCTTGCCAAAGATAGATTGCCTCCTTTGGTGTTTTTGTATTTTAAAACAAAACAAAACAAAAACCCCACATTGCAAATGTGTCATGTAGTCTTATTTGAACCATCTCATTTAGTTCTCAGAGTTGCTGCATGAGAGAGAGCCCACAAGAAGAATGTACCACTGGGGTGGTGAAAGGCAAGGGCACCCCAGGACTGGGATTTCTGTACCACCTCTCATTAGCTTGGCAATCCTAAGAGAACAGGGATAAGTGTGCCCTCAGTCCTGCTGTGAAGATCAAAGGACCCCAGGAGACTTCAGAGGCCTTCCTGCTCTGGACTCCTGTTCTTTCTTTTCTGTTCTTTTTTTTTTTAGGTACCAGAGATTGAACTCAGGGGCACTCAACCACTGAGCCACATCCCCAGACCTGTTTTGTATTTTATTAGAGACAGGGTCTCACTGAGTTGTTTAGTGCCTCTCGAAATTGCTGAGGCTGGCTTTGAACTCACTATCCTCCTGCCTTCCCCTCCAGAGCTGCTGGGATTACAGGTGTGCACCACCATGCCCATCCTGAACTTTTTAAAACTGTATCAGAATATACTAACAAGCAGGGTGCAGTGGTGTACACCTGTAATTACAGCACCCAGGAGGCTAAGGCTGGAAGATTGCAAGTTTGAGGCTAGTCATAGCAATTTAGCAAGACCCTGTCTCAAAAAAGAAAGAAGAAAAAGAAAGGGCTGGGAATGTAGTTCAGTGGTAAAAGTGTTCCTAGGCTCAGTCCCCAAGGCCTACCCCCTGCACCTGCCAAAAAGCCAAAAAAAAAAACAACAACAAAAAAAAAAAACAACACCCAAACCACCACACTAACAAAAGCAACATGTGCATCTATGCCTCAAATAGAAAAACCAAGTGGGCTCTTTCCCAGCGAGGTACATTATCACAAGTGTGAGCCTCACAAGTTTTAGACAGAACCCACGTGACCAACCAGGCTTTTCAGTTTTATAGCATACGCCAAACAAATTGAAGGACAAAGACATGACAACAGGAACATCAAGGAACCTGGTGTGTGGCCCTGCTCCAGTGGGATGCCATTATAATTCTAGAGACAGAAAAGTAGGAGCAAGTAAACCAGGCTATAAAAGAGCCTCTCTCACTCTCAGAGCTTTGAAAAGGGGACAGGGAAAGGGCCATGTATTATTTAGAGAAAAAAAAAAGGCAGGAAGCCCAGAAGGGAAATGAAACAACAAATAGAGCCCATATCAGCACCCGCCTGTCCATGTCGCACACCAGCCGCATGCAGCCTCTGGGCACCCCACTTTCCATGCATTTACTGCGGTCATGATTGGATGTTGTCAAGCTTCATGAAAAGACAGGAGCTGGTTGACAAACTAAATTCCTCTCATTGTTTACAACAAGAGGTGAGAAAGATTCTAATTATTCTAGCACCTTCTTAAAACAGGTAAACAAGAAACAGAACTATGTGTTCTATCAGTGAATACAATGCACTCAGAATTGACTGCTTCAAAGGACGACCACAGAGAGGCAGGGGCAGGGGGAGGCGGTGTTTACATCATTTAATAAGTAAATTTGATCAAGAAGCTGAAGGCTTTACATCTTCACGTTCATTAGGTAAAGATAAGCAACACAATAGCAGAGAGGAAGCCGGGAGGGAATCAAGACTGAGCGTGCACACGTCCCACAGGGCTGTGGCATGAAAAGCCATCCAACGGTCAATCCAACTTCAGGTGTACTATTCACACATCGTCTCACTCAATCATCACAGTAGACCTCCAGGTAAGTCCTACTGATTATCCTCATCTCACAAGAGTGAGGTAACTACTTTGCAGAAACTGACTAATATACCCAGGGCCACACAGCTGGTTAGTGGCAAAGCCAGGAATCAAGATGTCCAGTGACCCCCGTGCCTTTACTTAGGGTGACTCTTAGGGCGACTCTGAGCTCGATAAGCTATGAAAACATAGCAAGTGCCCATATTAGATAATGTGGATGAGAAATGGACACTTAACAAGGAAAAGTCACTGTGAGAAGGGAAATCCTCTTCTAGGGGACAAAGATGAGCTTTTAACAAATTTTCAGAATGCAAAGTCCCAAGACAGATTCCCCTCTGAGAAGAGTCCTGGGAAATGGAATTGGCGTGAAGCACTGCAGGAGCACGCAGCAGGCCCAAAGACAGACCCAAACAGAACCGACACCACCTCAGACTTGCCCACTTCTTCAAAAGCTTCAAAGCAGTATTTACAAAACAAGCTAACACGTGCAGGTGAGCCCAGTGACAGTCACGGCCCTTGCCTTGTTTTGCACACCTCTTGGAGGTGAGTAAAGCAGAGATGGACCCTGCAGCCTGCTCTTAGGTGTAAGCCCATTTAACAGGCAGGACAACAGTCTGACAGGCTAACTGGATGGACCACCTAGAATCTCTCTGACTTGTGCAGAGGCAGGGTGCAGACGCAGGTGACTCTAAATCCTACATCTGTCACGATGCGGCCCTGCCTTTCAGGTCCTTCCGCAATAATGCCTCAGAATACACAAAGAATGAAGGGAAGTGAGTCAACTGTCCTTGGATGAGGGTTAGTTACCTAGAGAGCCTCATTAGTCTCCCAAGATCCTGGCCTCAAAGAGCACTCAGGGCTTTGGGACAATCTGCCGTACCCTGCCTAGCCACCTGCAGCACCCCTCCACCTGGGTCTTCTGTTCCCATCTGATCAGGTGGTCAAGTGCCTATAATGACCCAATATATCTTGCCTGGACAGCTGTGGTGACAGACTTGACCAAACTGTAGTTGTAAAGTCAACCACCTCCGCAGCTCTCAAGTCAGGGGATAAAACGTGAGAGACCTAACTCGCTGTCTCCTGCTCCAGTCAACAAGGCAGCTGTCAGCCGCGAAAGTTCGCAGGAGCCACTCTGTCCACTTTCCTTTGGAGCTAAAAGGCCTGCAGGGAAGGACAGTAACAACAAATACAAGTGACAGGTCAAAGGAAAGATCGCATGGCAAGGAAGAGCTGCGAGAATTCATCAGAGCTGGAGAACTTCACGTGCTACACTCCTTGGAAAAGCTGGGACACTTTTCTGACCCTTATTCTCCTGGCACCTGGGTCCATCAACTCTGTGCCACTCTCCTCTCCTTCTGTCCCTTAGAGAAGTAAAAAGGGTTCCCTTACTTTTTTTTTTTTTTTTAACACCTCTCTGTGTCCTGTCCAGGAGTATTGCTGGCCACTGCGGGGAACAGGGCCTGAAAGTCCATCTTAGGCCTGAGAGCTCTGAATCTCCAGGCATCCAGGAGGCCTCACAGCTGGGCCATGGTCCTTTAAAGCCAGGCTGCAGCCCGCAGCTGAGCGCAGGAATGAGCAGAGGGGAGAAAAGGGTGTGAGGACAGTAAAGACAATGATTCCAGGGGCTTCCTGGTGGCACTGTGACACAGGAAGAGATCGCTTCCTAAGAGGGGCAGCATTTGTTTTATTTTTTTCTTCTTCTTCTTCTTTTTTTTTTTTTTTTTTTTTTTGGTACCAGGAGCACTTAACCACTGAGTCACTAAGCCACATCCCCAGCACTTTTTTGAGACAGGGTCTTGCTAAGTTGCTTAGGGCCTTGCTACATTGGTGAGGCTTACTTTGAACTTGGGATCCTCCTGCTTCAGCCTCCCAAATGCTGGGATTACAGGTGGGTGCCACTGTGCCCAGCTCAGCGTTTGTTCTTTAGCTATATCTCTGTGCATGTCAGGGAGAAAAGAAAAGAAGCAAGGCAATTTTTTTTTTTTTTTTTCTTAAGAGAAGAGGATGCAGCAGAAGAACGGACAAAGTGCCAGGGCTGATTAGAACAACAGTTAAAGAGCCGCCTGTGGTGCCCATCATTCCCCCGCAGAGGCAGAGGGCCCTACTCGCACGCTTTGCATATTACACGGGGCCCGGTGCCACACGCCTGCCGTCATCATGGCATCCTCCACTGGGCCTAAGGAGGTGCCGACAGTAGCCAAAAACAACACCTGGCAATGTTCGGGCAAGGTCAAGCTATTAGATAGGGTTGACCTTTGAAAAAAACTCTGCAAAGTGCAGTCTAAAGGCTTCCCCTTGACAAAAGAACACTCTCTGAATGACTCTCTTTTATCATTCGTGATCAATACCAAGAGGCAAATTATCAACCTTTTGTCAAGAATTTTCTTCCTGTTTTCTTGAACACTGGGTTATATATTCTCTGTAGAAAATTTGTGAATTAAGAAAAAACATAAGCAAGAATATCACTTATAACCCCCCACCACTATTACAACATAGCTCATGTCCTTTGTGCATATTCCTGTGTGGGTTAAAGACACACAGTGCATGGGCTCTGGATCCTGTGGGTCAGCTGGAACCCTGGCTCTGAAACTAATGGTGTGAGATACAATTTAGCAACTGAAGCCTTACAGTTATCTGTAAAAAATGGGAATGCTATTACATCCCAATTGGTTTTTGAGGACCATGAGAGTCTTTATGTGCAAAACACAGCTTTACAAGGCTCTGGGTTAGTTTCCTATTGCTGCAGAAACAAATGCCCATAAACTTAGTAGTTCAGAGTAACACACGTTTATTGTCTTACAGTTCTGCGGGCCGGAAGTCCCAAATGATTTCCCTAGGCCTACATCACAGGAGGCTCCAGGCAGGATTTGTTTCCTTACCTCTCCCAGCCTCTGGAGGCTGCCAGCTTTGTAAACAATGGCCTCTACTCCCATCTTTAACAGAGGCTGCCAGCTTTGTAAACAATGGCCTCTACCAACAGCACAGCACCTTCAAGTCTCTCTCAGACTCTGACCCCCTGCTTCCATCATCACACCTTTCTTCTGACTCTCGTCCTCCTGCCCCCTTCTGATAAGGACCCTGTTGATTATATTAGGCCCACCCGGATAACCCAGGAACAGCCCCATTTTAAGATTCCTAGTCACACGTGCAAAGTCTTTTACCGAGGTAAGTAACACATTCACAGGTTCTGGGGATTAGGCTGCGACATCTGTGGGAGGACCATCGTTCAGCCTGCCCAGATGTTCTTTCTATATTAAGCTACGTGAGGATAGGAATGTGGATTTGTTAGAAATATCTTCTCCTGTGTGTCTACATTATTTTCATAAAAGTAACATATTTGTTGTGAAATCCTACTGATCTCTTCTTTCATCATTTCTTTCACTAATTTTTAAGCCTTCCATGCCTTGGAAATAGCCTCTTGAGTCTTGTCAGAACAGTATTTGTGTGCATGTGTGTTTGTGTGTTTTATTCATTCTTATGAATTCTAACAATATAGAAGTATAAACAAAAAGAATGAAATTTGTCTCTCATCTCCAATTCCATGTCTCCAAGGAAAGTGTTTAATAGCTTGGTATCTTTTCTAGGGTGTATGCTCCTTATTCAGAAACATATGTGTATTTCCATGTATGAGGCCAGTGTGTACACCTAGGTCTAGGGTCCAGTTGGGATTTACATTAGTGAATACTATCTATCTAGGGTATCCTCTTCCAATTTGTTTCCTTTATAAAATAAATAATCATTAATCAAAGCACTACATAGTATTTGTTAAGTCTTCTATGAAAGTGTATTTTACACACTATACCTGTTTGTGTTTTTTCCCCCCCAGTTACCCATACCTTCCAGTTCTGCATAATGTGTACAGGTACCACTGCTCGCCTGGTGGCAGTACACAACTTGTAGAGATAGCACTAGGGCAAAATTACCCAGCCTCCAGAGGACTTCTTTCACAAACCTAAGACCACACAGTGACATGAACAACATCTTTCTGGTTTTCTCATTGGGGGACAAGCGAGAAAATGATTGTGTTTGAAAAATGACAATCTGTCTCGAATTTGTCACACAGAAATCCAGGAATCCAGTAGGGGCGCCTGGTGCTGTTCTCCAGGACTTACTTGATACTTGGTGCACATAAAACACTGTTGGGTAACTTCTATGGTATAGATGAGGAAAGGCCAGGTATCTAGCCACAGAAGAGAAAAAGCCAAGGACCACAAAGCTTGGTGCTCTCCGACAGGCCTCCCGATGCTGTGTGATTGCTGAGTGACGAACAATGCGCCCACTAGGAAGATTTCTGCAATCTTGAGTTCTCTCCTCAACAGTCACTTCTGGAAGACTTGCAGAAATAAATCTAGATGCAGTGTAAACAGGAAGCAAAATAAGCCAAGTCTAAAATAGCTACAGATTCAACAAGGGAATAAAAATAAGTGCCCTCATGGTTCCAGGACAAGCCTCACTACTCTGAAGTCACTGGTGACATCACAGCCAGGATGGTGGTTCCACAGCTGGGAGCAGTGACATTGAACCCTGAGTGAAATCGGGTCCCCAGCTAAGAAGCGTCCACACTCTTTTCAGATAGGGACTGTCATAGGCTTCCTGGAGCACAGTGCGAACTAAATGTATCAGAGTGTCTGTTGAAGGGAAAAGCAAAGCCAATGCCAAGATCACATGCAGATCACAACTGGTGGGTGAATGGTGGCAGACCTGGGGGTGGGAGGGGGAGTCAATGGGCTTTGTCCTCAGCAGCAGCATTCTTAGCAAAATGTGCTGAGGAGGAGTTAGCAGTGGTTCTCTCTGTGGTCCAGCACCCAACACCAGGAAGGAGCAAACTCTGTTTGTTCTGTCGGTGCTCTCGGGCAGCCAGGGTTACAACAGTCAGAACCTGATGAGTCTCAAGTTTAACCGGATCCCAACCAGACACAGAACCCGCTTAGGCTGGGCATGATTTAGACAGAGCAGCCTCAAACTCGCTTTCCACCTCTTTCTCTGACAAGCAGACTAAACTCCTTCCCAAATGTCACCACACCCCTTTGATGCATTTCAAACAGCATGTGAAATTCAGCACTCTTGTCTGGGCCCGAAATCACTGGGACTCTGCCAACCTGGCAGAACCATGGGCCTGAGAAAGAAAGGGGATCTTTGTGACATCAGCAGAGGACCCTTGGGAGGAATGGGCTGCAAGGAAAAGTGGGGTGGGGGTACAGGGAACATCCAGGCAAGCATGTCAGCAAGCCTCGGGGATGTCTGCTGGTATTTTCATTTCTAAGATGCCTTTGGCCACAACATTCCCCTTCTCAATACTCTTTGGCAGTAGATCCCTACGGCCTGTGTTCCAAAAGCCACCATCTAGTCTCAAAGGCTCCCTGGCAGGTCCCTCCTCTCTCTTTAGCTCCCTCTGCTCCTCCCCCATGCAGATCAAGCTGCTCAAATCGCAGCTGCCTTTTCTTACGGATATGCTCCCTCCAGGGAGAAGGCAGGTTTCCCCTCCAGCTGTTGAAATCCTAGCATCCTTAAGGAGCTGAACCAAATGACCCTCTTTGTGAAACTCCCACTGGCAGCTCAGGCTGCAGCAGACACCCTTCCCTCCCATTCTTCATTTCACCACTTATGTGATGCAAGCATCCCTCACTGCAGTCAGTATCTCTCCTGTTGGTGATAAATCCATCGATGAGATACAGTAAATATCTTCATTTCTATTTCCTTGCCCTCTCCTAGCACCTAATGCCAGGTCTTAGAATAGGAGCTGAACGGATGATTGGATGAACCCTCCTTCTGAGTATTGGGGCTCTCACAACACCCTGGGGACAGGGTCCCAACTCCAGAGTCCAAGGTGTGCTAAGGGGGAAGTGAGCAGTACAGTCCATGGCAAACGAGAGAGTGCCTGACCCCCTTACCATTAAACACCTTCTCAGCACTAAAATTTGTTGTCAGGTGGGATTGTGGTCTCTCATGTTGCTAGGTATTATAATTTTGTTCTTAAAAAAATCCAGAAATCTGAATTTTTAAGTTTGCTATTGGTAGTGGGAACTGGATCCAGGGGCTTGCACATGCTAAGCACCCTATCACCAAGTCCTTTTTATTTTATTTTGAGACAGGGTCTTGCTAAGTTGCCCAGGCTGGCCTTGAACTTGCAATCTTCCTGCCCCAGCCTCCTGAGTAGCTGGAATTATATCCATATACTATCACATTTGGTCTGAGGTTTTAAGGGAAATATTTTGGTGTGTAAGAGTTACTTACAAATAAATGCTAATTTAAAAAAATACCATACAGGCAAATAGAAGCATGTAGGTAGGTTCCAGTTGTGAGTTTGGGCTCAGTGATCTAGAACCTCCAACAGACATTCTTTGGAACTACAGATAATCCTTGACTTCCAATGGTTTATAATTTTTTCCAACTTTACAACAGTGCAAATGTGATACAGTTCCAGTAGAAACCAGACTTTAACATACAATAACCATATGTTGATTAGTATCCATACAACCATTTTTTTCACTTTCAAAAACAGTATTCAAGGGGCTGGGGATGTGGTTCAAGTGGTAGCGCGCTCGCCTAGCATGCGTGCGGCCCGGGGTTCGATCCTCAGCACCACATACAAACAAAGATGTTGTGTCCGCCGAAAACTAGAAAATGAATATTAAAAAAAAAAAAAACAGTATTCAAAAATGTCAAGAAATTTCAGCTCTTTATAAAATATGCTTTGTGTCAGATGATTTTGCCCAACTGTAGGATAAGCATCCGATTGAACTGAAGGTTGGCTAAGCTATGCCCTTAGGTGTATTAAATGCATTTTTGACTTGTGATATTTTCAATTTACAATGGGTATGTTGGGGCCTAATCCCATCATAAATCAAGGAGCACCTGTATTTTTTCTAAATATTTTATTAAATGTTAATGGACCTTTATTTTGTTCATTTATTTATATGCGGTACTAACAATCAAACCCAGTGCCTCACACATGCTAGATAAGTGCTTTACCACGGAGCCACAACCCCAGCTCTTATTAAGAGTGCTGTCCTATGTGGAACACTGTTTATGAAAGACAGTCTCTGTGCACGTGGAGTTTAAAATCTTGTTTTTGACATATAACATGCATATATAGAAATATGGGCCCCAAAAGGCAGTTCATGTCAATACTGTGGAAACGGGAATACAGACTTTTGGGAGCGAGAAGAGTTGCTGGGGATCAGAGAGTTGATGCAAAAGGCTTCTTTCTTATTAAATAAATGCTCATGATGCTTCCTCTGGAATGCAGGAAGCATGACCGCCAACTTCTCACTTTCACCTCCCACCATTTCTTGGGCTATGGTAGAACAAAACAACTCACAATGACATCAAATATTGAGAACCGGCCTTGTACAAGACACTGTATATTAAGCACCGGTGTCATTTATTTCATTCAAACCTCATTGCAACCTCACAAAAACCCAATAAGGAAGTTACTACCGCCACTGTACACTGGAGGAAAGAAGGGGAAGCATTAAGTCATCTTCTCAAGGTCACAGAGCAACTCTGAAGCCCAGAACTGAACCTGAAGCAGCAATGCCTTTCCCACTCACACCAGGCAGTTCCACCCTGCATAAAGGAGGGCTGAAGGAGAGGTGGAGGCAAGCACAGAGGGCCACTGTGTCATGGGATAAGTTCTGAGTGTCTCCATGTGGCTGGTACAAGCTGGTGGAACCAAGTAGATTTGAAAAGTTGTAAGAACTGGCTGCTGGCCACGCTGTGGGCCAATGCTCAATCAGAAACAAAGGAAATGGGTGCACTGTGGGCTTTCTTCCCCAGAATACTTATAAAACTGACAATAAAACAGCTCTGATACCATGTACAGAAATGCTAACATCCATATAAGGTAGTTTGGCTTATTCATGTCTTTTCCCAAGTAATTATTTCAGTTTAAGGGTCTTCCGTCTTCCTGAGCTGCTTGACAGCAGGGCTCTCGCTATCTTCCCATCTTCCCCTGATGCCTTAGGAGCGCGTAACACCTAGCAGGTGTTGAAATATTTTTAAATAGATGAACCTTGGAGAACTTCTACATTTCTAGGGAGAAGTCATGAAGTAACTTCCTTGCCAGCTAACATTTTATAAATGAATAGATGTGATAAAAACTCTTTCTAAAGAAAGCAACAGAACAATTGGCACAGTATTCAAGAGAGAGGCTACTCTGAGTTGGAAGGCAGGATCACACAGGCTGGTGTGAATATGGTCACATTCTAGTTCCTGTGCTGGGAGTGAGCTCACAATGGTTAGTTGTTATACAGAAACAAAACTGGTTGAAGAAAGTACTGTTTTACCAGTCCTAAGTATGATATGAGCCAAGGGCCATGGTTATCCCAGTTCCATGCAACTAAGGTTCAAGAGTAAATAATCAATGAAGCCACAAGACACAGAAGAAAGAAGCAAGGCCCTCTCATGTACTCAATAATGCCCACAATAGGAAGATAAATTCCCCCAAATCAAGCAACATGTGTGGTTTACATAGGAGTCCTTAACCTGGAGTCCACACACCTTGAATAGACAAGAAGCACTGAATTATGTGTAATCATATAGAAAATTGTACATTAACATATTTCCCTCTGGGAGGAAGGAGGATGCTGCTCCCAGATTCTGGAAAGGATTACTTATCTAAAAGGGTGAAGACAAGAGTGAGTGCACTTAAAATAGAGGAACTATAGCAGGCACTGTGCACCACCACCTGCACAGAATGAAGCCTTGGGAGGGCTCCAGAGGAATCGAGGAAATGAGAAGGCTGCAGGCGCTCCTCAGCTTGCTGAAGAAACAAACAAACAAAAAAAAACCCCAAAAAACAAAAACACAAACAGGAAAGTGAATGATGTGGCAAGCCCCCAAGACTAACTCCACCCACTCTTCTCCATGTCTGGTTTTCATAGTGAAAACACTGCGAAATATCCCGGAATTTCTAAGGACAGTCCTGAAATCCAAGGGGGATATTTTTCTGGCTTCTTCCAGGTAAAAGCAAATGATTTAGGAAGATAAAAGAGGACAAGGAAGAGAGCAATACAGGATAATGCAAAACAGGATTTTTATATTTAGGCACAATGTAGATAAGACACAAGAGAGGGCTTCTCTGAAAAGAAAGGGCATCTCATGAGCACAGGTGGAAAGTTCTGCAACAGACACACTGTCAAGGAAAGCTCATTCTAATGGGAAGTTTGGAAAGTGGAGAAAGACACTTGGGTAAAACTTAAGGCTATAGTGGAAAATAACAAATAGGACAGGTTATCACAAAAGGAAGGGATTTCAAGCCTCATGGGAAAAAATAGAAGAGAGGTAGAATATCATAATAAATGCATAGTTTGTGAGTGGTAAGCATCATGAAAAAAATTATAAAGAAAAGGTGATCTCAGAATAATGGTGGAAGGTCTGTAGCATAGGAAGGTGCATCTTGTTCAATGTAAGCCATCCATATGGAGGGTACTGACAAGCAGCTGTGTGTCCAGATGACAGCTTAACAGTAGAACCTTGACTTGCCCCTCCACCTGGCTGTCTCCACAGATCCCTTCCCCTTTGTAACACAGAAGACCACATAAAGGAGGGTTGTCCGAACAGCAAGACCATCTGGTTCCATTCAAAGAAATGTTCTTCCCTATTGAACTTCCCAGGTCCATTTAGTTAGGCCAGACCTTAGGGCCGTTAGAGAAAGCCCCTGCCCCATGTCAAACATGAAGAAATGTTGGATAGAACTTAAGATTGACAAGAAAGTAAATATGGCTGTGGGGTGTAGCTCACTGATAGGGCTCCTGTCTTGCTTGTGCAAGGCCCTGGGTTCAATTACCAGCACCAAAAAAAAAGACAAGCAAGAAAGCAAAAACTTGGCTAGCCATATAAACAAAACCATCACTTCTCCAAAAGAAAGAGAAAGTTTGAAAACAGAAGAGCGGTGAGGGAACCCCCATGACTGGCTCTCTAGGTGAGGCCAGAAGGCCCCCTCAGCTGATGAGGAACTGGCCCTGTGTTACACAGCCAGGAAAAGGGGAGGATTTGTGTCAGGCGAAATCTTTGTATGTACTTGCATGTCTTGAACACAAACTAAACTGACTATGCAGAAGAAAAGGGGCTAGTCTTCTGTCATGGGTCATCTGTAGGTTATTTGGAATACTGTAGCTTGAGAGGAAACATTTAGTTAAATTCTCAGGTTGACCTCCTTACAGTTGGAGGGAGAGCTCCTGACATCCCCCTCTCTATACCCGGATCTCAAATGAGAAATGAGTGACCCACTGTAATCTGGCATCCCACTCCTCTATAAGTCTAGGGCCCTGATTTAGATAAAAGTCTAATCCATGGCTCCTTACTAGTGACTTTTTAAAATCCAATAACCAATTAGCTTTTGTTTTTTCCCCAATTATGAGTTAGGCTAAACACTTTCTTGCATTTCAGAGCTGATGTTTGACATTCTCATTTTTTAAAAACTTTTATGAACACCTAAAAGAAATATTAAAAATAAATTCTGGATCAAACATCAATCCTTAATATTTAGGTGCTTCTATACTTCAAAGTATGTAATTTAATTATGCAGGAAGGTTGATTTCGTAAAGGTTAATTTATGCCCAAGACACACATTCTTTCCTCTTTAAGAGGGGAAAGTCTTATTCTGCTAGAGGGACAGATTAAATCCAACCTGGTTTTTACACTCAAGCTAATTGAGACCAGGGAAGCCAGGAATGAAGTGGTTTCCTGACAGGCCATCCAAGTAACAGGATGTCAGACAGTCCACACTCACTCGAGCCAGGAAAGAGGGACAGACAACAGCCAGGAGTGACCCCAATACCCCCTTCTCTTCATCTTTCCTCTTTCCCGCTCAATCCTTAGGGGCTGCCAAATACAACTAAGCAGACAGCAAACTTTTCTTTCACTATAATGGGCTTTCCTTCTCCCTTGACCTTGCTCAACCTCTACCCTCCATTACTAATTTCACCCCCTTTACCCGAAGCCACCAAACATCTGCTATCTCCCTTCCTTGCATGAGACACCTCTGAAAAAATTGTGATTAACTGAATTTGCTGCTCATTTTTGTAGAAGAAAAAAGAAGGGACAGATAGAGAAGGAGGCTTAAAAAATAATGCAACCCCTGTGTTCTGCTTGAGTACACATGGAACTTCAGGGGAAATGCCTTTTTAATAGTTTCTTTAAAAAAGAAAATTTCTGATCCAAGCCAGCTATTTTTTTTTAATCTTGAGGACTAATAAATAGCCTACACTGGGGTAGCTCCAACATTCAGGGTTACTTTGAAAGGTTTTTTCCTCCAAATATCACTAGATTTCAATCTTTTTTTTTTTTTAACCATACTGCACATACATATGATTAGTTTATAGGCTCGCCTTTGCAGTTCACTTTTGGATGAGATCATTTAATAACAGTCACTCAGTGCATACATTGTATACGGAGGGGATCCTAAAAAATGCACATACTATCTCCACCTAGCACTGGCACATAATTACACACACAGGTGCATTTGATGTCAAAGGCTTGGGACAGCTGCTTACATTTGTGAAGCAGAGAATACCTTTCTCTTTGCTTTTACTGAGGAGAGACACAATTTATTAGACTTTATGACTTTTGCCCCAACTCCCCATTCCCCCAATGCCTTCTACACACCCTCACAACCCAATGCAGATAAAATTTTCCATTTTTTGGACTGTTTCTATTGGCATAAAAGCTTTAGGTTTTTGAACTATATAGTGCCCACAGAAAAGCAGTGACTTCACATTCTCAAACCTGCTTTTCTCACCCACATCAACAATATCTGTCCATTGTCAAGTTTAAATGTGACTTAAAACTGTACTCAATCTAGCAAAAACAGTATTTGATTACTGGCTTTTTAGAAAATGCATGCAACTTTACCTTTCAAAACTTGTGATCCACTAAGCCAGGAAATCTTTCGGTGACCACCTACCTTCTCATTTGTAAGGAGAGGCTCAGAACCAGAGGCTGATGTTCAGAACAGGAGTTCCCCCATTTCAGCTCCACCCTGGAGCTCTGAACCTGTGAGAGGTAGATGGGGTGGGACACCATAACAACTCCTTGGGCCTGAGCACAATGGCTGGTGTCCCTACCTTATCACACACTACTGTCCTTGCCCCGTATGGAGCAGAACTCACCAGAGAGGTGTGGGTGTGGGTGTGGCGGCAGCCCAGTCCAGGGGTTGGTCTCTCCCACCAGGCCCTGTCCAGTAGCCTTTTAATGAACTCAGTGACTCAGCGCAGTCCTCTTCCCCCACTGGCCTCCAATCTCACTGCTCTCAATCGCACTGATATCCATGTGACAGCACGTTGTCTCCACCGAGACTAATCCCATATCAATAAGAGCTTTCAGCACAACGCACACCAGATTGCTCTGTCTCACAGCCACTTTGCTGACCCGCTGGGGGTGCCACAGAATACTCCCTGAGCGTATACTATTTACAGAAGAGTCCACATATGCTGGATCACTTGGTGTGATGATTTTGCTTCCAAAGTTTGTGGCTTTAACAAAGCCACTCTGCTAACTGACATTTGACCACTCAACCAGGGTGCTGTGCAAGCCCCCAGGATGAGAAAGCAGACTTTGCATACATGCAATTATAAATACAACCACCAGGACAGAGTACTGTTATCTTAGCACATAACCCCACCAAAGCAGAAGATTCAAAAACAGCCTGCACATTCAATGACAGGACAAGATGAGCTCTTAAATGTGAGTATGGGTTTTGATATTAGAATTCTTTGCCATAGATCCAGGGCAAAGCAACAAGGCATATTTTCATTATATATTTTCTCAGATTCATGTGCACTGAGCAAAATGTATTTTGCAAGAAGGTCAAAAAAAGTACTACAATTGGTTCTTAACTTTGCCCATCCTATCATCTACACTGATTTTTTTTAAAGAGGTAAATTAAATAAAACTTAATACATACCTAACCCTCCCCCACTTGCCCATCTTTTCTTTTCCTGAAATTCCTATTCCACTCCTAAAGTATGATGGCTGGTCCAAGAGAACACTGGTCTCTATTCACAGCCTTTCTGAGTGGCAAGATAAGCAAGACGGATAAGTCCGAAGCCTACAAACATTGTGAAGGAGATAACACAGGGTCCCCAGAGAACAGCTACACATGTGCCTGGAGAGACTATCTTGAGGTTTTAAGAGAACAATTCAATCAGCCTGATGGGTAAGAACAAGAAGGCCACATATAAAATCATCACAAAGGATTTTTCCCACTAAATGTGAAGCTATGAAGCCATCTGGATAGATGAAGTCCTTTGCACACAAAGCTTTCTTCCTTAGAAAAGCTGTATTTGGCAATCTTGAAACAAAGGACTTTAGTTCTACAACCGTGATGATAGCTATTCAGAGTTCAATCTCTTTCCTTTACAGATGCATTAAAATTTTATGTCAATGTGCACCTAAATAAAAATTTACTTTTAGAATTAAAATACTTAATGCTCACTATATATCTCTGTTCAAATGCTGGGCAGATATGAGAGAGCTGCAGAGGACACCCCAGAGAAGGGAGAGAGCACGCACAGGTGGGAGAACAGGGCTGGCAAGAAACCAGAAGAAATTAAGAAAGGAAAATTCAGCCCAAAGCTGCTCCCTCCCTCACGATGCTAACTATTTATCAGAGGAGACAGTAATTCCACTACTTACTGGTCATCATACCTTATGCTGTTTGTCAGAAAGTAGGCCTTAAATTCAAGGCAGATTAATTTGGAAAACTAAATCAAATCCATCTTGAAGCTTTCCTTTTACTTGCCATGACTGACACATGAAACAAGCAATCATAGAGAAACTCCCTAAATACCTAGAATTAAAAGTGATAGGCTGAGCAGGCAGTTGGGGGTTGGGGGCTGGTTTCACAGTCAAAGTCATGGTCAAATTCCATCACCAAAAGGTCAACTGCCCCTTTGGGTGAAGAAGATGGGCAATTCAAAGGCTACTCTTATTCCATGACTCTGTTCTTCTCTCTTTACCTCCTCCTTACTGGAATTTTCCTCAATGAGTTCCTAAGAGTTGGTGCGATTTTTAGTTGGAGAACACAGTTTGCAGGTTTCATGAGGGAATGAAATAAAAGTCCACTGATGCAGCGAGAAGAGCAGGACCTACGAATCAGAAGAGGTGGGTTTTGTATCTGGAATAGTAAGTATAGGCTCACGGGCAAGGAGTCTAACCTCCGTGCCTCAAGTTCTTCATCTGCAACGGCAGCATTACCTGCCCTGCTTGCTGACTTTACAGGGCCAACCTGGTGCCTGCAGGGTCAGGTATGCAGATGTGGCTTCGTATCCAACAGAAGGTAGACCAAAGAAGATGGACAAAATGCCTGAGCCCCAGCTCTGCCACGTCCTTAGAGTACTTCCCCTCCCCTTCTAGGTTCATTTGTAAATTCGAGATAGTCAGACCTGCTCTGTTCACCTGCCAGTGTCAACATGAAGCTTAAGCAATGCATTTGAAAACAAATATGACAAAAAAATTGGCACTAAAGAAATCATGAGAATGGTGGGGCAGGTGGTGGGGTGGGGGTGGGGGACAATGAAGCCTCTCCCAAATAAAACCTAAAATCAGAGCCAAAAGCGCTAACAAGCAGCTCAGCTGATGCAGTGCAGAGACCAGCTCTGGGATCCAGTGCAGTTCTAGAAGGCACCTTAAGGCATCACAGCAATGGCTCCTTTCTGTTGCTTCATGTGTAGTGTTTCCTTTTCTAGCATGGCAGGAGACCTACAGCAGGCAGCCAATACTGTGCTAATATCTGGAGTGAGCTGTGACAACTACGCAATTGAACAACTCAATCCTGCAGGACTGCTCCAAAACACAGGTTTAGAAAGGCAGGTCACAGGAGTGTGCAAACCAGTCAGTCTGGCCAGCTTGTTTTATAGAAAGGGAAACTGGGACCTGGCAGCAAGGTGAAGGTGCTTCCCCAAGAGAGTTAGCATCTCAGCTCTGCTGAGCATCCTGGACCCCCCAGCCAATGTACACACCACCAGCTTAGGATGCTTTTCCCACCCAACCAGAATCTCTGCTGTTCTCCTGTTTGCCAGTGTGATTGTGCATCTGTATACCACAAAACCTTAAAATCATCTTTGGGGATTTTCCCCTTCCTGGCCTGCTAAAAACATATCATTTCCTTAAGCAAATTGATTTCCAAATACTAAAATATTTCAGGGGCTTAAAGAAACCAGAGTCTTGAGCCATCTTTCATTTAAAAAATAGGCAAATCACATAATTCATTATGAATCTTCCTAACATATTTAGAGTTCCTTATGGATTTTTCATGAGCCTCCCCTGAGCCTCCCCAAAGCCCTGGGATGTAAGCAAGGCAAAGATTATTACCTTGACTAAGATGGTGTCCTAGGGAGGCTGAATGATTTATCTGGTGCCAGAACTAGAGTAGAGCCCATGCCTTTAAAATTCAGTCAGTCTTGGTCTTTCCTCATCACTCTATTAATTCAAATTAAGACCTATTATGCACCAGACATTCGTTAAAACCAAAGATGCAAACATACATAAAACAAGGTTGAGGTTTTCAGAGAGCTGGTAACTAGTACACACACACACACACACACACACACACACACACACACACACACACTCATATTACAAAAACATGAATCCCAAGGTTAGAAACTTTGGAATCAGTTTGCATTTCAGACAAGACTTCAATGCTTGCTAGTTTTGCGATACAAGGCAAGTTACTTCATCTCTTCAAAACACAGTATCTTTGCCTCCTGGGACTGCCATGAAGATTAAACGAGAAAACAGATAAAAGATGGTTGGCCTGGAGCCTGGCACATGAGAACTATCAATAAGTATTAGCTATTTTTATTAAAACGAGTACAGTACAATGGTAGAGAATTACAAAGCCTATAATGGGAGCAGGGTCTGGTAACACCTTTCCTGAGCTTGGAGAACCGTGTACCTGGTGGAACTGAGTCTTCCAGAATGGCTCCAGGAAAGGGCTATTTCTACAAAACAACCCTTTTCCTTTGTTCTTCTTGTCATCCATCCGTCCATCCATGTAGTTATCTGGTGCCTACTGTGAGAGCAGCACTTTACAAAATAAGTCTCAGCAGGGCCCCCTGAATAGAGGGGTTTCCTAGGGCACTTAAAATATGAGCTCATTCACAAAAGTCATACTTGTACAACTTTTCTAATGTAAACCTACTGAATGAAATGAGGCATAGCAGTGGTCTGTTCTGATCCTAGCTTAAGAGAAACATGCCTGTAAAATGAATCTCAGCAACATGACCTTTGATAACAGAGTAAAAAGTCCTTCTCCCCTGATTGAAGACCCTACTCTCTCTCCTTAGCCTGGTCTGAGAGCCTTGAGACAGTCACATTTGACTGTACCTTTCACTTTCAAGGAGAGAATTTACCTAGTTCAATGCTCACTCATAGACAATATGAATGAGGTAGCACAGGCAAGAATCCCATACTTCCCATGCAGCATTATGATTTCAACTTCCTCTTCATCCATACCTGGCAAACTGACCCGCTCCAAGTAGCCAAATGAACTCGTATGAATGAAGTTGAGATGTGGGCTAGCCTGGGAATTTCCTTTTTAAAAAAAGGAAAAAAGGTTCTGCTATTAAAAGATGTCTCTCTTTAATATCACAGAGACTGCACTATTCATTTTCCTGTTACAGATATGATATCACACAGATATGATAAATATCTGAGATAATCTAATTATAGGGAGAAAAGGTTTATTTTAGCTCACTGTTTGGGAGGTTTCAGTGCATGATAAGTTGGCCCTGTTGCTATGAGCCTGTGGTGAAGCAACACATCATGGCACGAGTGATTGGCAGAGCAAAGCTGCCCATTTCATGGCTGGGAAGCAAAAAGAGAAGAAGAAGGGATAGGCATCTAATTATCCCATTCAAGAGGATGCCTCCAATGACCTACAGACCTCTCACTAGGCCCCAACTCTTATAGGTTCAACTACCTCCCAACAGCACAAAGGGGGAGTCAGCCTTTATCACATGGAACTTGGAGAAACACTTAAGATTCAAACTATATCAGTGACATATCACAGTCGTGAGATATGATAATTTATAAATTGGATGTCTTATAATTTATAGGTTGGATTAACCTCTTACATGGCCTCTTTATAGGCTGGATTAACCTCTTACATGGCCAACTTTATGAGAAGGAAATTGGCATCTTTTCTGCAAGTACCTCATGGACTCTTTTCTACAAAGTACCTCAATCTTATGCAAAAGGAAAACTATCATCTTTCAAGGAAACCCAAAAGCTATTGGTAACTCCCCTGCCTCAGACTGCTGCCCTGTATTAAAAAATAACTGAAGGACCAAGTCTTCTGGGTTTGTAATTAGATCCTTCAAGATGGGATAGGACTCTCAT
This sequence comes from Callospermophilus lateralis, assembly GCF_048772815.1. NCBI lineage: Eukaryota > Metazoa > Chordata > Mammalia > Rodentia > Sciuridae > Callospermophilus > Callospermophilus lateralis. Next base: position 46,600,984 of record NC_135309.1, read on the forward strand.
ACTCCTCTGGAAACTGAGGAAGAAGAAAAAAAGCAAGCCTTTTCAACCATAAAAGACAATGCTGTTACTTTGGTACAAGAAGATAATACTGAGCTCCTAAATTTACAAGAAACCAAGGCAGGAAAAAAAATAAAAAGTCAAATTCAGCAAGAATTTCTTTTGTTGTGTAAAAGAAACACCTCTGCTTCTTAAAAGTCTCCAGTCTTGAGAGAGACACCTCACCTAAGGAATTACAAAATTACAAAAGTCTCCATTGTATTATCCAAAGGAAACATCCCCAACAATATAGCCAGAAAAGGGCAGATTTTTTAATAGTCCTACATATTATAATTCACCATAAAATTATAATATCACATTTATATTACAGAGCTATCACAGAGCTCAGACCCTGGAGCCAAACTATGGGGAGTTAAGGGATACAATCTATGTCAATATCATATAGTGGTATAATATTATCCAAAGACTGATCCTAAAATAGTTCCAAGAAGAGTATTGGTATGCTGCCTCTTAAATTATCTTCCCTAAATAGTATATCTTCAACTCGAGAGTTAATAGAAGCTGTATATCGAACCAGAACAAGATTATATTCTATATCAAGGGTCTGGCTTCTCCTGACAGGTCATTATATTCCAAGATTAATGCTCTAAGTAATTCACTAATTCACACATACAAAACTTATTCTGATTTTAGGGACTCCTTGACATGTTTACCTAAAGTCATAAAAACAAAGACTTATTAAAGTGCCTCAGAAATAGAGGAAGTAAGGCTTCAAAAATTATTTCCATTCCCAAAATGCTATTGCTCCCAAATGTCATATATCAATGGCTCCCCAATCAGTCATGCTCTGCCTAAGCAATATAACATGAGGTTGCGCCTACGGCAATTCCACGGGGCTTCTCCAACCAGAGCCCTTAAAGACTACAAAGGAAACAGAAAGATGACAGAATATGTATACTTTATTTTAGACCTATCCTGATTTCCTTTAGGCTTTGGGTATACAACTACTTTTATGACTGTAATAATTTTGTTATAACAAGTCTGCATAGAAATTTCTTCTGAGAAGGTGTTCTATATTAGGTCGTCAAGCAAAAAGTAAGGTATGTTTTTTCCTCATTCAAAGACACTACTCAGCTCAGAAGGGGGAAGTAGCTGTTTTCTAACACTGTAATATAGTATCAGCCAATCTAGTAACTGTCCTTCTGTGACTATTTGCTTAGGGAATCACCTACCTTCCAGGAGATCACAATGGGTTAAGGTTGACATCATATTTGTCTTGTCTTCTCTTCAAACTAAGAAATCTCCAGTCTGGCCATAAAAAAGGTAGGTGAGTGTATAATGCTCATAAAATTTATAAACAGATGTGTTTAGGGTACTATTTAATTTTTCTTAATTTTTTTATTAGTTGCTCAAAACATTACAATGATCTTGACATATCATACATTTGATCTAAATGGGGTATGAATTCTTATTTTTCCACATGTACAGATTGCAGGATCACATTGGTTTTACAGCCACATTTATATACACAGCCATACTAGTGTCTATTGTATTCTGCTGCCCTTCCTATCCCCCCTCCCCTCCCCTCCCATCACCTCTCTCTACCCACTCTACTATGACACTTTTCTCTCTCTTTTTTTCTTCCTCACACCATCTTATAGGTAATTTTGCATAATAATGAGGGTCTCCTTTTTTAAAGTAATTTTTACTTTAAAAAACGGGTTCCCATGCTTATAGCCACACCTGTCAAATGGGTAAGATTTATAAAACAAGGTCTCCACTGACTTAAAGGCTACATGGTTGCATGCTGTTCATACTCCTAGTCATTCATAATTTGATCTACCCCATCACATTCATTAGACTCTTGTAGTACAGAGTTTGGCATTAATAGAGAAATAAATTAGGGCAGAGAACGTGACGGTAAAGCTGTGGCTGAGAAGATTGTCTGGGAGAAAAAAGTTCTGTTGTACTATTGAGGATTTAGGGCTTCAGTCTTTTCAGCCACAGCTTTCCCATCCCATTCACTGGGGCTTTGGGGAGGTGTTAGCTCATGGGGGTGGAGCCCTCATCAGTGGAGTTAGTTCTCTTATTAAGTAGACTCCAGAGGCTCCTTCACCCCTTCCCTCCCATGTGAAGATAATGATCAGACAGTGTCTGTGAACCAAGAAGAAGGCCCTCACCAGATACCAATCTGCAAATGCTTTGATCTTGGATTTCTCAGCCTCACTAGTTGTGAAAAATAATTTTTGGTGGTTTACAGGCCACCCAGTTTATGATATTTTGTTACAGCAGCTTGAATGGACTCAGACATGGATACCAGCTTTCCGTCTACAAACAAATGAGATAGGAGAATTCAACAAGCCCAACATTACCTTGTACAATAGTGCCCATGACTGGATTCGGAAACAATCCTGTGGGCAGTCACTGGCTTAGGTGCATTCTTGTCACCTAATCCTGATGAGATTAAAGGAATCCTGATCCCAGAAATGTCACATCTGCTTCAAATTACCTTTTCACAGAAGGGATCCTCAACACATTAAAAATTCACAAAATAGACTCAGTAACCATTTGCTGACTACTGATGCAATGTAACATTTGTACATAACAGCAGGACACGATAGGAGTCTATGTTCATATATGGAAACTTAACTGAGAGAGGACATTTATAATCATCCTCTACCCTCAACTATGAGAGGGTCAAAATCCCACATGATTAAAAATGATCAAACAGGCTTAGAAGTCTGTTTGTGTCACACAAGATATAGTTGTTTTATTAAAAACAAACATAATCATAAAAACTTTATTTTAGGAGCATAAAAATGGGAATGGTTTTGTATGATACATGCCTGAGAAACAGAAACTGCAAACTACTACAGATGTCCATGAAATCAGAACCAAAACACTTACACACATACAAAAAAGTCAAGTATCTACAATTTTCCGACTCATACAACAGATGGTTTTCCTAAAAGAATGTCTCTGGGGTGAGGTAAGACACCAGGTGACCATAGAAATACTGCATATTTGCAGCTTAATTGGGTAGATTTTACTAAGATGTGCATTTAAAAATTCTTGGGTGTTTGATAACTAACACTCCTTTATATTCTCAGTAATACCACGTCAGTAAATAAGATTATATTGCTATATAAATGACCCATATTACCAAGTTTTATCAACTCATACAAAGACAATATACAACTATTCAAAGCTAAAACCAAGAAAAAACAATTCCCCTTTCTCTGCCCAGCAGCATGAGGCACATTTCTTTCTTGCTAATCTTGAGTTCCTAGATATTTTGAACATGGACATTTGTTGCTGACAGCCACCATCAAACAAAGCTGTATGACCTGGCTCCACTCCAGGGAAGGCCACCGAGAGGGTTTCATACCATTCTTGGAAAGCATTCAATTGCCACATGCAGCCTGATCTCTTAAAAAAGAAAAAAAAAAAAAAATCCCACATTGCAGACAGCTTCACTATAATGCTAACATTCTTGATTGTTTTACACACACACACACACACACACACACACACACACACACCCAAAAATGTAAGCCTCTACATTTCGGCCACTTCAGTTTATAATGATAATATTCAAACACAAAATTATCTACCATTTCTGGCAACATTTATCTCCACCTGTAATTTCGTCCTCTCAACTCCCAAAGACCTTACTTGAAAGAAGCAAGAGACCACTCTATCATTCACTCTCCAACATTTACAAATATGCACCAAGACACTGTACTAGGCACAGACAATATGACACTGGACAAGACCCAGATCCTACTTACAAGGAGCTCAGAGGGAGACATTCTTGTACTTTCTAAACTACATAATTTCTAAGGTGTCAATCTCTTCCAACTGCTGGGGGAAAAACTTATTTAAACCTATTTAAACTCTTTTAACCTCCCATCAGTGCTTCCCTTTCCCACCCAATTCTCGTTTTTCCTTACCTTTTATTTCCTTTATTCATTTTAATCTTTCATTCCTCCCAAACGCTTCTGTTTGTAGTGTTCCCTGTTCCTTCCGAAGTGTGCTTGTTTTTCTTGTGTTATTAAAATTCTACTCTGTGAGCTTGTTTTTCTCATGAAAATTGTCCTTGACCTGTATTTTAGAATGCCCTAAGCAAGACTATGTCTACAGGATTATGTTAAGTGAAACTGTTGTTGTTGTGTGCAAAGCCCCTTGCTGCTTCCATTTGCCATTCTTTCCTACGGTTTTTGTTGCTAACTCCTAAATTTCCACTGAAAAAAGTGGAAACATGGAGGAAACTTGCCAACAATCAAACCTGGAGGAGTTAGGCTAACAGGTATTAAAATATTAAATAGAATATGATCATAGGCCCTAAAGTTTTAAGTGCCACAGAGACTTGGAAGGGACAGAGACTAAATTTGATTAGTAGAAATATGTGAAATGCAAAAGCGTGATGGTCTCACACTGTTTACGGCTGTCAGTAAATGCTCATTGCCACTACGACCTTGCAGGCAGTTCACACCAAGCAGGGTCCTAATAAAAATATTTAGTCACGTAAAGAGAATAAGACCTGAAGAATACTGGGATCTCAACGCTGGAGGCAGACCAGCCACACTGGCATGTTGCCCGTGCTTTTGACAGCCCGTGTCAAAGCAGAGCCAGTAAGAGAGAATGCAAGTTCAAGTTCAAGGTTCTTTTCAGCCATGAGGGGAGGGATGGGGCTGAGGAGACAGTAACTGTACTTCCTTGCTCAGAAGCTGCTGCTAAAGCCATCAGTTTCTCATTCCTGACACGTGCTCCCTTTCATACCCATTCACAGTGTCCCTTCAGCTTCCCTTTGTTACTCCTGTCACTCACAGTTCTGTAACTCACTTACCAGAAGCTACTTTGTCCGGAAGAGGATACATCAGCTAATCCTTAGCTCCTTTGAGTGCTAGAGAATTTCCCTGCAGGGTGCATCATGTATTTTTTTTTTCTCTATTTCCTAAGTCCTCATTTTTAAAGCAGAAAACATAATACAAGGGACCCAATCAGCCAAGTCAGAATTTGTAGAACTGTTGCCTTTCCCCCACCCCCCAGTGGTATTGTCTCCTCTTCTCCCTGCTCCCACCCCCATCCTCATATTCCAGACTTAAAATACAAGGCCGTGCATGCACAAGGGCATGAATGTATGAAAACTCAAAGCCACACTCCAAGAAGCTCCAGTTTAACCCCTGAAAAACACCTTGGGTTGCAGCAGAGGACTGACCTGCCCTCTGCTCACCCCCTTGGGCCTATTTCGAAGCCTACAAAGAACAGCAGCCCTGAGGAGCAATAGCACTCAGCCCGGGCCATGTCCCATGGGGATGCTAGCACACACTGGATCCTCTGCTGAGAGGGCCCTTCTTGTCCACCACACCCACGGAGCGCTCTGTGTCATCAAATCCCATGAACTGACTTGTCCTGTATGCTTATTTGCTGCACCCTCTATTCTGAGTGCTGTGGATACAGTGGTGAATCCTTGAGTATTGTATAGTCAAACTTAGGAATTGAAGAAGTAAACACATAAAATATGAGGGGACCTGCTGAAACTAAGGTGGGGAAGAGATCCCACAGCTAGCAAGGTGTGGTCCTCCACTCCGCCTGCTTTCCGTCCACGCCTCAGTGTTATTACTTCCAACACTTCGATTCTCAGGAATCTTGACTGTTCTCCAGCCCCATCACCCACTCAGCTCAAGTCATCAGCTTCTCCCTCCAGGATTACAGTGTTCTGCCAACTGTTCTTGCACACTGCACACTCAACTGAGTGTATCTTCAAAGCGCAAATTCAATGTGGTGGCCAGTGTGATCCTCATTTAAAAAAAAAATACCATCTGGTGGCTCCTCATTACCATCAGGATAAAGCCCTTCCAGTAATGGCATCGGTAACCATTGAGAGCAAGCACCTTAAGATCCTACAATCTGTAACCCCCTTTGTCTTTCTGTGTTTCTCCAGCACCTAGGATAGCCCTAGTGGAAAGTTCATAGTACCCCCACTTACCCACACTCATCCCTATCCTGAGACTTTGCACACAAACCATCCCCTGCCGGAAACACAACTCCCATCTCCCACACCCTTCCTTCCTACTATATGGCTAGCTGGTCCTAGTCCTTTAAGATATCACCTCTTCCAGAAGCTTCTGCTGACTACCCTAGATAGGGCCTTTTTATGATTCTGCTCTGAAACTTACGATACTGTGTTGTAATTGCTTGGTTGCTCACCTACTTCCTCCACTAGACTTTAAACAACCTGGGGGGCTAGAATGCAAACTTAAGAGACTAATAGGAGTGTCCTGAATATCTGTGGAATAAAAGGAATTGAAGGAGCTCAATCATGCCTATTTACCTTTTTAAATCTTTGTCCTTAGCATATAGGAGCTGACAAAAACAGACGATCATTTACTGAATGGAAGATCTAATTCTGTTTGGATGTTTCAAAGTATGGTTTCATTTAAAGAAAAAACAAAGAATCATCTGAAGCCAGACGCAGTGGTGCATGCCTGTAATCCCAGGTGGCTTGAGAAGCTGAGGCAGGTGAACCGTTCAAGTACAAAGTTCAAAGCCAGCCTCAGCAACTTGGCAAGGCCTTAAACAAGTTGGTGAGGCCCTGTCTCAAAATTTAAAAATAAAATAAAAAGGACTGGGAACGTGACTCTGTGGTTAAGCACTACTGGGTTCAATCTCTGGTACACCCCTACCCCCCAAAAAGGATTATCTGAGTCTTAAAGGAAAGAAAATGGCTCATTTGAAACCTGGGAGAGCCCAGTTGTAACCACGGTGCCCGTGACTGTCACTCTGGGAAGATCCTCACATTAAACAATTGCCAAGACCACTTGTCCATTGACCTTATCTTGCTACATCAATCATGGCCAGAGACAGACACAGTCAGCCTGTCTTCCCCAATATGTGACAAAGTGCTTCACCTTGGTACTAACAAAGATATCATGAAGACGAATAATTAAGACTAATTTTATTTGTACAGCTGAACTGTGGACAACTGTTCATCACCGTGACCCAGCCAACAACTGAGCTGCTGTGTTATGCTATCACAGGCCTCCAGAAGCAAGAAGGCGTACAGTGAAGCAAAGCTGCTCTCCCGTCAGTATGAGTTATTTAAAAATCACCTAACAGCAGCCACAAATAAGTGCATACTTTGACGTTTAAACCTCCCCCAAACTCTAAGCCATGTTCCAGTCATATTCCTGTGCTCAGTGGATAAGCTATATCCTCAGACTTTTAATGAGACTAAGATTCTCTTCAGCTTCCACTTCAACACTTTTGAAGACTAAGTATCCCCCACCTGCCCCCACCCAAAAACACCAAAAAAAAAAAAAAAAAAAAAATCAGAAAGGCAAAAATAGAAGTTATAGTATGCCTATTAAACCCCAAACAGGTATCCAGCATGATGACTTCCCTGAAGAGGAAAAATAATCTTTCAAAGAATTCAAATACCATGACTACTTAGGGTTTTTCTTAACTAACAGGTTAAATTTACATATAACCCATTTAAAATACACACCAAAGTTCAAGTCTCCTACCCCATCATTTCTCACCAGATAGTAGCAGTAAAAAATGAGAATTAGAATGACTACAGGATGCAGCTAGTCTCATTCTACAAACACTTCCTAAAAGCCTACCTCAGGCTGGAATGACTAAATTCTGATCCTCGAAGTAGGTTGCCAATTGCTTTGTTAAAACTGTCGCTTCTCTGTTTTATCCTGGTTGATAAAAAGGTCCCCTCTTCTCCTATTTCAGAGGTAAGTTAACTATGGCCCATAAGCCATTTCAAGGCTAGGGTTTTGTCAATAAAGTTTTATTGGAACACAGCTATCCATTTATATTTGACCCATGGTTGCTTTGGCTGCTATCAAGGTACAGGTAAGTAGTTGCAACAGAGACCATATGACCTGCACAGTCTGTAATATTTTTTTTTATCGGGCCCTTTACAGGCAAGGCTTGCCAATACTTGCCCTATTATATTTGATAGGTTTCCCTCCCACCTCTGTGGCTGTGCCTACACAAGCTCTTGTTATTCTGCTGCCCAATAAATGTAAAAGTCTGATGTTCTCCAGGCTTCTGTCAGTCAATTTCCTAACGAGACACATTCTCCCTCTCTCCAGGAAGGTTCCCATGGCCTCTGAGCATCAGAGCCCTTCAGGATAACTATCTGTACACTTTTCTGTCTTCCTCAACAGACTGGATTCCTGGAGGACAGGACCCACATCTTAGAGTCACAATTCAGCATAGTGCCTAGCATACAGAAGCCATTCAGAAAACATCAAATAGGGGGATGAGTACCAACTACGTGTGTTAAAAATAATATAGCTAAAGGATCCAGAGAAAGTTCAGCCATGGTCCCTTGGTGACAAGACAATCATTTGACTCCTAAAATTTCTATTCTTCTTTATTAGGAGTTTTGACATGCCTGTAGGCAGCATGGATGATAAAGCAAAAAGTCTGAAAAGGGAATTTCCCATCTAGGTGAGTGCTGTAGGATCTTAAGGTGATTGCTCTCAGTGCCTCAACTGCCACATCTGTAAAACAGATAATGGGATAATGCCTGTATCTCATAGATGGTTGTGACACTAAGGATATGTGTGAAATGTCTCCTACCCTGTCAAGCAATATCAGTGCTCAATAAATAGAAACTGTTATTTTTATGGCCAAGTTCTTTTGCTTTAAGGATCCATGTACACTGGCAATGAACATGGCAGGGGCTGTCAAATCTGTTATAGCATCACATTGAGCCTTTTGTAGCAGGAGACCAGGTTCAAGTGGTAGTTTCATATCTTAAATTATAAAAAAAAAGCAGCTGAGTCATATTAATAATTGTCCTTTGAAATAAAGACTCAAAATTCTAGAGACAAAGCCTCCCTCCACCACTGAATTTCATCAGTTAAGAGCAATAGTGCCACACTAAACTGAAGCCTCAATAAATTGTTTGGTAAACTGTCTTTTGTAGATAGAATTGACCACAATGTGGGTTTGTTGTTTTTGTTTTTGTTTTTCCTAGCTATAAAACATGCTTACAATTTAAGCCACAAAATTTTAGAGCAGATGCTTTAGTAATCAAAAGGACAATATTGAGTAAGTCCATTTTTAAGGTCTCATTATTGCAAAGATACTTTTCCTAAGCTAATGTGTATATGCAAAATAGCATCTTTCTGTAAAAGAAGAGGTTTTTCTACAGGGATTACAACTGACATACTTGAGTTTAACAATACAAAACAAAAAGAGGGTCTAATACCAATAATTCACCAAAAAGAAAAACACTGTCTCATTAGTATATTAAAACATTTGAAAGGCTAGAAATCTTAGGGGAAAGTAGGGTTTTAAGCTAATCAGGGTCAAAACTCTGCCTTCCACCTATGTCCCTAAATTGATGCCCTGGTTACATTGTGTGACTATGATGGATGGCCAGGGCTCTACCATTTATCTTTTGAAGTGAAACCAGAGAACTGAGGCAGGCCTACTGGGCACTGCTCATGGATGTGCTATCCTATCTACTCCCAGGAGAGAAGAGAAGCAGTCAGAGGTGAGAAAGGACGTGTGTATGTGCACATCATACCTGCACACTTCACTTCCCACTCCACACCTCCTGGGGGCCAGTGAGAAAAACAGAATTGTTCAGTACTGTCTGCAGCTTGATCTGCCCCATGCTGATCTCACACTGAGCAGTTTAGCTCAGAAAGGAGCCACAACCACTAACTGAGCATCTGGCTCCCAAGAAGCCAGAAAGGTGGCTGGAAAGGGTGGTGGTAGGTGGGTGGTGGCAGGCTCCTCTGTACCCAGCTTCTCTACCAACTTCAGCGATACTGGCTTAGAAACAGGTCATCTACAATAAATAACTCCAAACATATGCTGGATAGGTAGATCCACACCCCGGCTTTTATTAGTTTAATTCTTCCACATCTCTAATACTTACATCTTCCAGAGACTGGCTGGCATTTTTGTCACTGGGCTGAAGGTTGGGGGCTGGGCGGAACAATATTTCAGAAGCAGAGCTGAATGTCAGACAAGGGCAAAGGGCACTGTGTGATCTACTGAGTGCCTCTGCTCTCTGCTGATTACTGACATTACCATCCACTCAAGCAGGAGTGGAGAAGATGGGTCGGGATAATCAGTTAAGTGCATCAGGGCTTTCCCCTTCTTCCCTACAAATGCCACATGTGCTCCTAAGAGACAATGCCCAGAGGTAGACATGAAGCTCATAAAAGCAAAGTGTGTGCATTTCTGTTTATATGAGTCAAAATATATTTTAAAAATACCATCAAATGAATCGGGAAGCTATTTTTTCACATTGCAAATGAAACTGCCACACAATTCTTTTAGAAGATAAATGTGCTCTCAGGCTTTTAAAGTAACTTGTTCACAAACATTGGGTTTGTACATGATGTATTTAGCAACATCTTTAGTACAAGTCAAGATGAGATAACCTCAATTTTAGATTTTTGGTTACTTTTAAAAACAGGAAAAAAAATTTAAATTAATAACTATCCTTTAGAATAAAGGGGAATCATAAGTCCCTTTTGAAATAATTCAGAACTAAGATCATTTACAGAAATTCTCATTGTATTGTGGGTAATATATAAACCAAGTTTTACTTATTTTTGATGGGAGTAGGGGTAGAGAGTCTTAAAAACAAAAGTTTTTTAAAATTTTCCTATATAGGAGAGAAAAGTAGTTTTACACTGTCCTGTACCTCCTGAAAGTGTTTCCAGGATTCTGCAAACAACACAGCATTTGCTATGAAACCCAGAATAACATGGAGGGGGTGGTTAGTTTCTTTCATCTTTCTGGTGGTTTCAAATGTTGGGGTGCTGATGATTTCATTAGAACAGAGTTCTGTTACCAAATAAGCATTGAAGCTATTGTTGGTGAGGGCCGGGCAGTCGCTGTACACAGGAAGGTAAGAGGAAGCAGCCCTTGGCAGTGCACTCGGAGCCTTTCCTTGGGGGCGCTGAATTGCTGCTGTGACTTTCAACAGCAAGTCACCAGCATCAAGAACCAGCAATGCAAATTCAATGGTCAGTTGCTATATTTAACCTCAAACTTAGAAGCCATTTTAACATAATGCTTTTATTTTGTTAAAAGAAAAAAACAAAAAAAGCCTAGGGGTGGGGAGGTAGCTCAGTGGTAAGAGTGCTGGCGTCATAGCCCCTGGGTTAAAATAGTATCTCACAGAAGAGAACATTTTGCATTGTTTAAAAACAGCATATTGTTGATAATCATATAATCACAGTTTTTAAAAAATATTTTTTAGTTGTCAATGGACCGTTATTTTATTTATTTATATACGGTGCTGAGACTCAAACCCAGTGCCTTACACTTGCTAGGCAAGCGCTCTACCACTGAGCTACAGCTCCAGCCCCATAATCATAGTTTTAATAGTACATTCCAACTGAGAGGTAATATAATGACTCCCTGTATACTCATTTTCTCTACTTTTTGAATATGGCTGAACTTTTTCATAAAAAGGTAAGGTTTTTTAAAAGTCCCAGCAGGCCAGAAACTGTGTAAGAGGTTCAACTGTATAACCCTCAATTACAGTCCAGGAGATCTAGGACTACTGAGAGGAGGGTACTGATCCCTCTTTAAACAGCCACCTAGCCTTCAGAGTAGCTCACTGTTGTTTTTCCTACTTCAGCATGGGAGGGACCTGACCAAGCAGGTACAAATTAATGTGGTTCATTATATCCTCCATGGAAATAAAGCGGATCCACCTGATCAAAAAACATTTTCCCCATTTCGTTCCCCTTGGAAGTTCTAAAAATAGTAACATATGACTCCAATGGCAAAGTGACTAAGGTAATTTCCAGCAGAACACAGAAGCAATTATTAAGCAGAATCAGTCTTGCTATAAATAGTTTATGCTCTGTTTAGTCAGGTTTCCTTAAAAAAGAAATAATCTCCCTCCTCTCTCTGAATCAGGCAGGAAAACAAACTGGAGTGGCAGTGGGATTTGGAGAACACATCTGCCAAGAAGAATTAATTAATTAACAGGAAAGCCAAGAGAAATTAAAACGATGTAATGTCAAGGCCAACACCATGGTATCAATCAGGTTCTGAAAACTTTAGGTCCTGATTTATTCACTTATAAAAAGCAAAGTTGGCCTGTCTGTGACCCAAGGCCTCCCCCTGTATGTAAAACTGCATAAGCCTAGGGCTCTAAACCATTAGATCAAAAACGCTGTTCTATTTTAGTGTTTTCTTTTAGAAACCAGTCTATTAAAGACAAGAAAATAAACACTGAAGTAGTTTAAAAGGAAAGGGGGTCCCAGCTTGCCAAATTTAAGTAAATAAAGCTTATGCTATAGAATTTGTGGTGGTTCCTCACATTTTCCTAGTCCACTCTCCCTGCCCCCCCCCTTTATTTAAACATAAACTCATTATAGGAAATAATTACAAAGTATCTATTATAAGCAAGTGTGTATTCTAGGCAATACATAAAAGCAAAGAAATACAGAGCTTGCCTTTTCCCCTTTGACTTTTGAGTTATAACAGCCACAGTGTCATAGGAGAAGAGGCGTCTCCAAAGAAGGGTTCAAGGAGATCCCATAGCGAAAGGAGACCCCAACTCAGGACCAGTGGGGTTCTTGGCATACATGATGGAAAAGAATTTCAACAAATGCCAGTCAGAGGCTTAGTGTATTTGTTGTGATCTAAATACATGACAAGAAGAACCTGGGGAAGAAAAGTTTATTTTGACACATGGTTTCAGAGGTTCAGTCCCTGGTCAGCTGGCTCTTGCTCTGGGCCCATGGTGAGGCAGAACATCATGGTAGAAGGGTATGGTGGAGGAAAGCTGCCAACTTCACAGTAGCTGGGAAGCAGAAGGAATGGAAGGAAAGGCGGGGGGGGGGGGGGGGGGGGGGGGGAGACGGGACACATGATACAGTCCCTGAAGGCACGTCCCCAGCAGCCCACCACCTTCAGTTACTGCCTAGTATAGGAATCCTTTCAATTTATTAATCCATCAAGTTAGGTTTAATTAAATTAGGATTGATACACTGATTAATCCACTCATTAGGTTATAGCTCTCGAAATCTAAAAATTTCATCTCTGAACATTCCTATTTCAACACAGGAGCTTTTGGGGGGATACCTCATATCCAAACCACAACACATAAGACTTTTATTTAGGAAAGTAGATTCACATTCAAGGAGGAATGTGGGTGATTAAGAGAGAAATGCCTTTTGGGGTAAAGCAAAGAATTTGCATTAGAGGGAGAATGTGGGCTTCGAGAATGAGATGTCTGGGAGTTCTCCTTTTAAAGGAGACTTAGTGAGGGGCAGGGCATGAGAAGGTAAGTAGGAATGAATCTAGTAATCTCGACATGGTTTCTGGGGGTCTGGTCAATCTCAGGATCCTTAGGGTGACATGAACTTCATTATCTGATTGGTAGGTAGTACTGGAAAGTCCTCTAAATTGTATGTTTCTCAAAATACCATCTCTCTCCTAGTCTTTTTATTGGGGAGTTGTAGATCTACATATTTCTCAAGAATTTGGGAATATCAAGTCTAGAAAACAGCTTAGGGAGTAATAGGCCTGGAAAAATACATACAACGGCTGAATTTAAATCGTATTTCCCTGTTCTTCCTTTATGTTTCCTTCCTATTTCTTCTACCTATTTCAATAGACCTATGAGACCAATACCACAATCATGATAGTAAACACCCTAAAATATCAACCCCAAAAGGCTCCCCAAGCCTCTTTAACACCAGGCAATCACTGATGTGCTTTCTGTCACTATTGATCAGCTTGCATTTTCTAGAGTTTTACAGAAATGGAATTATACACTCTGTATTCTTTTTTTTTCCTGCTTGTTTCACTCAGGCTAATCATTTTGAGATTCATCCTTGATTGCATATATCAATAGTTCTTTTTTTTTAAATTGAGTAGTATTTTATTGTGGACATATTGTAGTTATTTTATCTACTCAATTGCTGATGCATGTCAGGACTGTTCACAGTTTGGGCAGCTGTAAATGAAGCTTCAATGAACATTCATATGCAGGTGTTTACAATGTCAGGGTGATACAGTAGATGTATGTTTAACTTGTTAGGAAACTATCAAACTTTTTAAATCACTTGCACCAGCAGTACAACAGCTTTCTAGTTGCTCTGTGCTCATGCCAATCTTTTTTTTTTTTCCATCTTTTTCATTTTACTCATTTTGGTGTAGAGGGGTAGGTATTTCATTGTGGTTTTACTTACATTTAGCCAATTTCTAGGAAATGTTCAGTAGTTTTTTTATCTATTTGCCATTTCCCTTTGTTGGTAAAGTATCTGTTCCAATCCTGCACATATGCTCTAAATGGGTTGTTTTGTCTTTTTATCACTGAGTTATAAGAGTTCTTTATGCACTCTATAATACAAATACTTCATCAGGTATGTTTTACAAATATCTTCTCGATCTGCCTCTTCATTATGTTAACAGTATCTTTTGCAAAGCAAAAGTTTTTGTCTTTATGAAATCCAATTCACTAACTTCATGTTTTTTGTGTTGTATTTAAGGAAAGTTAAATTAAGAAATCCAAACCAAGGTAAAATAATTTGTTTTCTTCTGGAAGTTTTAGCTCTTACATTGATGTGCATAAATCATTTCAAGTTCATTTCTAATGCATGTGAGGTAAGAATGAGGGGTTTTTTTTGTTTGTTTGTTTTGTTTTGTTTTTGCAATTGTCCCAACACCATTTGTTGACAAGGTTATTGTTTTCCTATTAAATTGCCTTGGCATCTTAATCAAAATGAAGTATGTAGATCTATTATTTCTGGACTCTGTCATGTTGCATAGATCTATTTGTCTGCCTTAATGCTAATACCACACTGCTTTGATGATTGTAATTTTACACTAAGTATTGAAATTAGGCATTATACATCTTCCACGCTTTTTGTTCTTTTTCTATGTGATTTTGGTTATTTAAGACCTTCATATTTCCATGAGTTTTAGAACCAACTTGTCAATTTTTTTTACTGAGTCTACAGATCAATTAGAAGAATTTATATCATAGTACTATTGTGTCTTCTGATCTATGAACATAACAACTCTCTCCATTTATTTAGATCTTTCTCACTTCTTTTAGCAATGTCTGTATTTTTTGGTGTCTTGATTTGCAGCAAGCCCTCTCCTACCGTGGAAATGGAAGTAGGAGATGGAGAGGAAGAGGACATACTGTAAATTTTTTTTTAAAGCAGGGATTAAATAATGCTTCTGTAAAAGGTGAGGAAGCGGGAAGAAGCAGATTCTTAGTCCAGGTCACAGGATGACAGTTACTAAGAAGGGTAGAATTTAGTACATCGGAGAGGTGGGGACAAGCTAAAGAAAGTGATATGTTATTTTTTCATAGATTTGTTTCTATTACCTGGCTATAGACTGACATTTCAACAACAGAGAAGTATTTCATTTTCAGACCATCTAGCCTGAACACTGGCACTCTGCCCAAATCTTCTGGCTCACATACTTGCCTTTTCTCCAAGCCTCCAGGCCAAGGACTCCAGAGGCCTTCCCCTTGGAGATCCTTGCTCCACAGCTACACCAGCAAGGCTTCCCATGGACTTATTATGCACAATGCACAGGCACTATTTTAGGCATTTTTACAAAGAATAACACAAATAATGCTGACAGCAGGTCTACAAATAGGTATTGTTACAAAGTTTATATAGTGAATGCATGTAAACTGCTTTTCCTTACTCTTAACTATGAATTGGAGAGGCCTGAAACTAAAAATGGCTGTTTTTCTCAAAGGAACTGTCCTCATCTTTAAGCATCTCCTAATGGTGGAAAACCAATGAATATTTTTAACATCACTTGAGGAAGATCAGAAGCTACTGAAGGTTTCCAGACTCAGTAAACACTATGTTTTCTTCTGTGTAAATTCCAAATGTACCACCATTAATCCAAACAGTTCTTCAGATGGGAGTAAACAGAAGAGAAACCTAACTGAAAGGTCACAAAAAAAGATTTTCCTGCAGCACAAATAACAGGCACGGGTCGTTGCTACTAAATTCAAATCTTGTACAGATGCAGGGATAAGTCCAACTTCATGCTCCCTTACAGAGACAAATCCAACCAGAGAATACAGGAGTAACTTCTTCAGAAAGTTTCTGTCAGAGAATCAGTAACAGAAGACAGGTTGAACAGAAGGTGGAATGGAACATGGTCTGAGGTTCTCCTACCAGAGACGTCGGAGGGGTGGTCCCCATTCCTGCTTGGACTCAGTCTGTGGAAATAAATGGTGGAAGCTGAAGAGAGAGGCCATGTCCACAAGGGTAAAACCACTACAGATGCATTTGTGTAACACTTGATGGAAACACTGAAGCCTTCATATATAATGATTTATTTGGTGATAACCTCTGAGATAGGTCTTTCCATAATCAAAGATTTTAGCATCATTACTGTGGTTGAGATATGAGGTATTCCCCCCAAAACCTATTGTCAGACAATGCAATGTTCAGAAGTGCATGTAACCTAATCAGTGGGTTAATCCATTGATGTGAATCAACTAGGTTGTCACTGTAGGCAGATAGGGTGTGGCTGGAGGAAATAGGTCACTGGGGGTGTGGCTTTGGGATTTATATTTTGTCCTTGGTGAGCAGAGCTTTCTCTCTGCTTCCTGGTCATGTCCTGAGCTGCTTTCATCGGACATGCCCTTTTGCATGATGTTCTGCCTCACCTCAGGCCCCAAGCTATGGAGTCAGCCACCTGTCTATGGACTAAGACCTCTGAAACCTTGAGCCAAAATAAACCTTTTCTTCCCTTAAATTATTCTTGTTGGGTATTTTAATCACAGAAACAAAAAGATGACTAAAACGATCACAAAGCTGATAAGTTCGGACATGAACCCAGGTATGACACTGATCACGTGTTCTCCTGTGGATCCCCCTGAATTAATGTTATTCATGAACGTACTTCTAAAACTCTGCCCTCAAGGTGTTCTGACCACCCCCAATCTAAAGATCTCAGTTACAATCTATTCAAGGCAGTCACCCTTTAGATCCTGCCACCATTTAGAACTGCTGTACCTCTAAGAGCCCAATGTCAAGATTCTCTTCAACATAAACCTCTTGACCACTCTTTCCTCTGCTCCCATCTCACTCTTACTGTCCTTTCTCTGAGCCTCACAAGGAATCTCTAGGCATTCAGTGAACATCCACAAAATATGGCAAAGTTCTCCCCATAGATCCCACTGAACATTACACCCGCATCTACCCCTCACTACAGAGAACAAGCATTTTATGGCTATGTGCCCCTGGAGCCCTTCACCTCTTGGGTCTTCAAACACAATTACAAGAGGGTACAAATCACGACATGCCAGGGAACTCTTTCAGGCACCTCCTCAGTTGCTGGTTCACTGATGTGTGCTAGATAATCACAGACACATACATATTCACTGACATCCCAGGAGGCAGTGAGAATTAGTGAGGGTGAGAGCTGGAAAGGACAGCAGATGATACCATCTGATGCCTTAAAGCTAGACATGAAGCAACAGAGGTTAAAGTGAGAGCTGGCAGGTGGGAGAGAGTCCATGATATACAAGAAACCTTCCAGAAAAAGAAAAGGTTTATTCAGATACATAATGGACTAGAATAGAAGGGCTCGCATAGGACCAAAGGCAACACCTCTGTGGCCCTCGCCAGGGACTGATGTAACTGCAAAGGTCAGAAAACCATGATGGATAAATGAAATGGGCTCCTATTTTAGTGTGCAGGCAGCAGGAAATCCAGAAACACATCTGCACTCAGAGGAGACTTGAAAATCTTGAAGAAGATTGTTCTGGCACCCATGTGTAGAACAAAAATCAGGCTTTCAAATAATAGCCTTCACTGTCAAATTAAGCTATGTATTTGTCTAATGATTTAAGGTGAGGGCCTGGGGTTATTAAACTAACATTTTAGGAGAAAAGATGTTACACTTTAAATAATTTCCACATGCCTTTCACCACCTTTAAATTAAGCTCACTTTCTTAAACCTATAATCAACACTATCCCCTAAAATATTAAAGGTGTGTTTTCTCTGGGAGGTGAGATTATGGTATCTTCAATTTTTAAAATTCTGTTTAAAATATTTTTCATTGTGGAAAGTATTATTTGTCTGCAAGGGGAACATCTTATTTTAAAAGTCTTATCTTCAGATAGACCTGAGTTCAAAGTCTGTCTCTGCTACAATTAGGTGACTTCAACTTGGTTGTCTTAGTTATCTTAATAATAGCTTTTATACCTGTTATGCGTTATGAAAATTAAGTAAGAATGCACATTTTGCTATTTGCTAAGGATAAGCAATGGTGTATAGCAGAGATATTTATCAGTAGGAACAACACCCAGTCTCCATTTTTCTTTTCCTTTGTTATCCGAAGAGATAGGACAACCTGTTTCTAAAAGGAACCAATTAAATGACATTGCTTTAGCATCAGAGCATTATAAAACTCTGAATTAACAAAACTGCCCATGATATTTCTTTAGACATATTTTAGCCTTTCATCATTGTCTCTGCCTATTTACTTATCTCTGGAGTAACCACTATCAGTGGAATCCTAATACCATTTTCTATGAATAAATTCCACACTAGAGCCAGGACACCAGAAAAATGTAAGCATGCTCAACTCTGTCAAATAATCCTGTGTTAAGTACTCAAGGAACACTGAAACACTAGAGAAAACAATATGAAACCTCACCAGAAGATACCAAGTATTGTGTGTAGTATATAATCATACCTCGGACAACCCAGATATCCACTTTGCAAATATTTCATTCTTGAAGTGAACCATACTTCACAGCCACTCAAACTATCTACACAGTTTCCAAATTTGCTCATGAGTTAACTTACTCTTGCTTATGGTGCCCACCTACTCAGGTCACTAATCTTTGTGCTTTATGTAAATATGCTTGATGGAACAGCATCTCCTCCATTTGATTTTAGTTTTTAAACAACAGCCACACTGAATGTTTCTGTAGACAGCAGAACTTAAGCATGTTTGAAAGAAACAATACCAGGATGGCTCATAAAATTTTCATGGGCAGGATCCATATGGTATACCACTTGTGTATAACTATAATGGCTATAAAGTAGGAGGTGGGTGTCAAAGACATTCCATTCCCCTCATAAAAGCCAAGTAAAAGGCAGCCCTTTTCCCCCCCTATAAGATCTATTATTTTCCATTACTCCCCACTTTTTACACCTGTCATGAAAATCCTATAGTACAAAGAATCTATAAGGAAGACGGCTCACCAGCTATTAGTCTGACCTTTCATCCCCGGGACCAATGCATCCTCCTAGAGAAAGGCTGGTCTAGTCTAATCCAAACCAGGTTTTGAAAAGCACACAGAGTGGAGGCTGGGTCACTTACAATTAAACCACTGGTTACACCCTGGAGCTTGGGCTCAATTAAACCCAACAGACCAGAGGATTTGTCTACTAAAGCACTTATTTACTGAAGAGATTTCTTTCCAAACTTGAGACATTAAGATCACTCAGGGAAAACTTTGAAACACTCAGAATACGTGCAGGATTCAATCCAAAGTCTGATTCTATAGATCCCAAGACTGTACTAAAGAACAAGGTCAGTAAATACACACACACACACACAAAAAAAAAAAGTCCAAAAATCTCTCCCAGTGGAGCTGCTTTAGGGTCCACTATGAAGTGACACACCCATGTCTTCCTAGACTTTGCCCAAGTGTCTTACTCAGGATAGGGATGATCATTTATCTCATGGTTGGCCAGAAGCCAGCTGAATAAGGAGGTTCACCGTGGACTCCTGAGCCCTCTTCATCTCCCCCAGGAAGATTCTATCATTCTATCTGTTCCCTTCAATGTTACACAACTATTAGGAGATTCCTTAATCTCCTCAAATGCCTATTAGTATCAAAGAAAAGAAGCCTCAGTTATTTTCCTCATCCATGCTGGGATACCGAATTCCCCTTAGCATAATTTGGGACACTTTGAATATCAAAATGAATGACTGTGTGGATTATAACACACTGAATATAATAAAATTCGTCAATTTGCACTGTCACTAAAAATGACTTTTAAACAGGAGGGAGACAGATGGGAAAGCTATGTCAACTAATAAATATAGAAGGAATGATAGAAAAAAGAAAACTGCCATTTTACAGTCACCATAGTAATTGATTCAGGCAGGAATCATTGATAGATATTGAAATCCCTGGGTGAAAGGCTATTGGGGACCAGGGGAGCACACAGTCTCAAAGTATCACTTTGTAAATCTTCTACTACAAAAGGAATAGAGGCATTCTCACAATATGGAAACGTGGTGGACACCACCTTACCTTAGGGGCCCACACTGGCATTACCAATCAGGAAAAATGTCACCACATGGCCACTGGCACAGCAAACTGAGAACAAACAACCCCACCTGGTTATACTCCTGCCAAAATTGTTTTCTTATGATTTAATTCAGTTTACAAATTGAAGGACAACATGCCAAATACATAACTTGCAGTCTTCAAAATGTCAAGTCATGACAGACCAGTAAATGCTTAGGAACTATGTTCTAAATTAAAGGAGAATAAGAGGGCATGGCGACTAAATGTGATTATAAAATCTTATTAGATACTGGATTTGCAACAACAAAGGACACTACAGGAACAACTGAAAGACCTGATATGAACTCCAAATTAAGCATTACTACTATATCAACATGTTCTGAAAAAATATCCATATCGTGGACACGAAGAGGAATTCCCTTATTCTTAGAAAATATATTCTGTGAAGCATTTAAAAGCACAAAGGGTCATTCTATCTATGACTAATTCAAGTGTTCTGAAGAGGCTGGAAATAACAACTCAGTGAGAGTACTTGCCTATCATGAAGGGTCCCTGGGCTTCAATCCCCAGCACCACAGACACAAAAAGAGTTGCGGGGGGGCTTTTATAAACATAGATACAGAGAGATGAACCAAACGTGGCAAAATGTCAGCATCAGTAACAGGTACACAGGTGTTCACTATACTATACCTGCACCTTCTCTTTGAGTTTGACACTTTTCCAAAAACCTCTAACGTGTACAGCTAAGGCTTTTTAATGGAAAGACATTAAAATGAAATTATCCAGGATGATGTAGAAAATTATTAAGAACCGATGTAACTGTCAAAAAACAGTATTATTACAATCTTTGCAGGGAAAACAAAAAGGATCCAAAATCTATTCATTCAGTTAAATATTTGTCTTTTTTTTTTTTTCCAGTTAAATATCGACTGAGATTTTACTGTGCACTCAGTATATTCTGGCTGCCCAAACAAAACAATCTCTGCCCTCATGCAAATTCTGCTTTAGTCCAAGAAGAATAAAGAAATGTTTCCTATACACCCATCCTCAAGATGTTGTTGGGGACTGCAGGCAGGGAGATATAAGGAAAGGATGGTCAGACCTCGCTGATGAGGTGACATCTGAGCAGGGACCTGCAGGAAGTGAGAACAAGCCATGTGGGCATCTGGGGAAAGTGTGCCTCTGAGGAAGTCCTTACTGTCACTCCAGAAGAAAGCAAGGTGACCCATGCGTCTGCAGCAGTAAGCAAAAGGGACAAGCTGTGGGGATAGGATAAGGGCAGGATAAGGTTCAGATCGTATTTGGGCCATGTGGCACATTTGGGGGACTTGGAGGTTTATATTCCAAGGGTGATGGTCTGTGGCAGAGAATAACATCAACTAACTTAAATTTTGAAAGGTTCACTCAGCTGCTAGTGAGAACAGACTCTAGAGGGACAAGGACAGACGCAGAGACACCAGGGCCAAAACCAAAAACACAAAACAGTGAAAACAAGGGATACAGGTGATAGTGAGTGTAGTAACCAGCAGACTGACTCTGGACAGGTTTTGAAAGTAGAGACATATGATTTGTTGACAGGTAGGTTGTGGGTATTAGGAAGAAGAAGAATCAAGAAACACCCTGATGTTTCTGGCCTGAGCAAACAGAAAGATGGTGTTGCCATTTATATATGTGCATATATGGAGAACACTGAGTTCAGAGTTTGGTTCTAGAGAGATTAGTTTGAGATTCCTCTTAGACATTCACAAAAAGATGAAGCAGCCACTGAAAATGAGGGCTGGATCGGAAGTCAGTGTTCAGGTGGTTTCCACAGCCCTGGCATGCTGCGTTAGAAGAGGTGGGAGGCGGGAGCCTAGGGACAACCTAATCTATGATTACTGGAGAAGAACAAAGGAACCAGCCAAAAAGGCTAAGAAGGGGTAGCCAGGGAGGTGGGAGAACAGCCAAAATGCCAGCATCTTGGCCACATGACTACGTTTGAACTAAAAGTCTATTCAAACTTTTCAAAAACTGAAAAAACACAGTTTGTTCTTTTAGGAAGTACAAAGTTAAGAAGTACTGTAAGAAAATACTTGATGATGACTAAGAGTAGCCATAAAGTTGAATTATTTATCCAAATACCTAATGAATAATATTAGTGATTTCAATTAACACACAATTGAGGAGCTGGTTTTGTTAAAAAAAAAAAAAAAGATGAAATGATCTTTGTATAGATTACAGGCCAAACTTCACCTTCTCTTATGTCCTCTGCTCAGGTTTGGAGATGGTATTCTAAGCAGGTTTATGTAGCAACCTAAAGAACTGTTCTGAAATTACTGTATATGTGACATTTCTGTTCCTCTGGAATTCTGCCCAGCTGATGTGCAAAGGATGAAAGCAAATGAACACCACTTCAATAATTCTCAGTCCTCAATCAAGATGCTACATAGTGAATTCTAAAAATGGACATTGTATAGTTGAACTGTCTAATCCTTCTTACCAAATTAGGGCAGCAATATGGCTTTTTTTTTTTCTTTTTAACCATTACTGTATTTTAAAACTTGCTTTCATCCTTTAAAAATATCTTCATTAAAAATTCAATTTGAAGATTCTCTTAAGAGAGCTAACACATCAGTGTCCCTAAAACACAACTCCCAGGTAGTGCAATTTTAGATAACATGGTGGGAGGACTCAAAACTCATACATAAACAATGAAGAACACCATTGTATTTTCAGAAATTAATCAATGCAATATCAAAGATGTTAATAAGAGGACCCTAATCAAATTTTTATATGTGAGACTGCTTTTCCCTCCATTCTTTCTAGCACAATGAACTGAAAGCTATAGTACCTGGGCATTTCTTCTTTTAGCAGGGAAAATATTTCACATTGAGTTTTCAACTCAGCAATGTTATACTTTTGATCCAACAAAAATTAAAGGTCTATTCCACCCAAGGCAGCAAGAACACGTTAATGTAGCCTGGCTCAGGAAGAGGTTTGTTCTGCCTCCTCTTTGGAAGCTATAAGTGAATGCACTATTCACAGAGTATTCATTTATAAATTAGATGAATACTTGGTACATTCAGGATGAAACCCTATGTCGATTTCTACCCCAATTTTATGAACCTGGCTGTGTGGCTGCATCACCACAGACTCTAGTTTCTCTAAAATGAAAACTGCAGTTCTAACATACTCCTGAGTGCGCCCTTACCATTCAGGAACCTTCTGCTTGGGGGGGGGGAAGGAGCCCCAAAACACTTCCTCAGCTAGAGGAATCCCCCTGGGTTGCACAATTTGTGTATTGCAATCAAATTTTTTAAAGTCCTCATTCTGAAAAGCAAATCCTATTCTCCAAAACGCTTATCTAATTCCAAAAAATGTTTCCTCAGGGAGAAAAAACTCTCAAAAGAGTTTGACCTTCAATTCCCATTGAGAACTGCAGGCTTTTTTTTTTTTTTTTAATGGAGTACTAAGGTACTGAAACGTGTCCTTATTTCAAGACTTCTCAATTCCTGCAAGTCTCTCCCTTTCCCCATTAAGAGTTGCTCAGTTTTAGAAATTCCCTCATGTCACACTTCCATCTAATTTAATTTAGGAGCTCAGTTTGTATTGTAGTCTTACACATCCCCAGTAAGTATGTTTCGCCTAAGAAACTGTCTTGAGACCGAAATTCTTTAAGAAGAAATATGCTATGGTTTCAGTTTTGTAAATTTGATATTCTTACTAAGCTTACCAGAAACCAAAGAGCCTTGTTACTTAGCCAGCTTACAACTCAGAATATTCATATGACCACAGGACATGGGTGATGGTTCACCCATTAGTCATGGCTGCATCCCCTGTTTGCTTTGTTCCTACAGCCAAATATGCTAATGAACTTTCTCATTAATCCTTTTCCCTCCATGATCATTTCTAAAGTGAAATTTCCTTCTAGAAAAGAAATGCTGACAAATTTTCTTGGCAGCTGTGGCAGTTACAATTAGTGTCTCTAAGATAATTATGATTACCAATTTGCCAATATGTGTGAAAGAAAATGCGTATTGAACTTTGAGACAATAAAGAATATCCTGGCTTTGTTGAGGCTTGATGAGTTTTGTGAGCTGTTGTATTTATTTTCAGGATATTTCATAATCTGGTTTTTATTATAGCCAACAATTTATTAACTGACACCAAGTTCAGCTCTATAGGACCCATACAATTCTGAATTTAAACAACCCTCTGGTTTCACAGTCACTGTAGACTCAACTCATAAACTAGATTATCTACATAGTTTATAACCACTTTAAGCACAAACTTTTACATCATTAGCCAGCTTTTTTACCTTAAAGGAAATTCTAACAAGCAAAAATAAAGCTTGACACTTTGAACACCAATTTTTCTAAGCACCAGAGAAGAAAGAACCAACATGCCCATGCACCCTGTAGTAGGGACTATAAATATGGAATGTGTCTCAGATATGCAATAAGAGTTTCTGCTTAGCTGGGCACAGTGGTGTGCGCCTGTAATCCCAGCAGCTCACGAGGCTGAGGCAGGCAGGAGGATTATGAGTTCAAAGTCAGCCTCAGCAAAGCGGTAGCAAATCATTGAGACCCTGTCTCTAAATAAAATATAAAATAGGGATGGGGATGTGGCTCAGTGGTCGAGTGCTCCTGAATTCAATCCTTGGTACCAAAAAAAAAAGTTTCTGCTTAACCCATTTAATGTCTTATGACTGTCTCCATCCTCCAGTGCTGGAATACTGAGCCTCAGTGGATGAATGGGAATCCAGTTAGTTGTCTTTCAACATCAATCTTCCAGAACTAGTTGCCTAGACACTAGCAGAAAATAGCAACAGACTGAGTCAACATGTCCACACCTTTGTCCAATCCATCAGCTTTCAGGTATCCCCAAACGTTCCCTTCACCTCCCTACTCTGGAGTCGAAAACACATAAAGCTCTGAAAAAAAGGGAGATAGGAGAATCTGGCAGCTTGCTTGGTAGGTTCTCACATGAGCATTCAAATTCAGATTAATGCATAATTATATATACATATATTCAAGGTACCAATACTTCAAAAACTTTTCACTCTAAAGAAAGACACTTTGAAATTTTATTAAAGCAAGAAAGGACTTACTTGAACACTAAAAATACAGAATGGCAAATTAAGTGTAAGTCGTATAATATTTATATGGGGCAGAACTTTCATACAGATCTTCAGAAAATCCCAGGTTCGTAGCCATGTGCTGAGTGCTCTGAGGGGGCTGGGAGCCAGATGGCCTGGCTTAGAGCCAGGCTCCAGCACTGACTCTGTGACCTGGGGCAGGTTTCTTAACTTCTGTCTTCACAGCTAATGGAGATCATTTCAAGTATCTCCCAGGAGCTGGACCAGGATTTGAGGAGCCTGAAGCTTATAGAGCAGGTAGTTATTTGTGGACTGTGAGTGAAGTCACAGCTGGGCCCTCTCCGAACTTTACAAATGGCTATGCAAATGAAAAATCTTAAAGTGTAGCTTCCTCAGCAACACAGAAAACCCACCTCTGTGCCACCATAGAAGCTTGTTACGGGATGAAATGCGGTGGTACATGCAAAGAACTTGGCAAAGCATCCAGCACATAGTACATGCTCAATAAACTTGACCATCACCAATATTAGTAACAGGAAACTAGGAAGAAGAGCAAATGAGTAGAAGAGACTCATCTACTTTCCTTTGAAACAAGTTCTTTTGAAATAAACTGAGAGCCAGATGGAACATTTATTTACATGGCACATTATATTAATAAATGTATGTAACATCTTATGAGTTGCAACAGCTGAAAAAAAAAACATAGTGAGGGGTAAAGAAGTTATTAAAGGGTTTGATGCTTTCCTATAAATACCTTGGATAACTAAAACTTATACCCCAAATGCCTCTTCACATCTTAGACTTGAATGCACTTCAAATTGTGAATTTCAGAAAAAGTCAACAAGGTAATTGTGCTGCCTGCTCCAAACACAAACACAACAAAGTCTCCTCAATTTGCCAGATTCTCTGAAACCCCAGGTGTTTTAAGTCCCATATCATTCCAAGACACATTCTAGTGACTGAGAAGAGGAACAAGAGGGCCACTTCTCTGTGACTTAGTTTTGACATGATGCTCACTTGCATATGTGAGCACCTTCTCTCCTCTCCTCTCACCCCTCCTCCAGCCAGATGTTAACAGTGTGTCTCACACTTCAAGAGAGAGAGGTGCAAACATTATTAAATCGTCGTCTCCTTGAGAATTAGATCCAAATCCACCCCCAGTCATGTAAGATACATTTGGCTGCCCCAAATCCCTAGATTATAAATAATATTCAATCCTACCTACTATGAAATTTTATCGGTCTAACAAATGGCCCAGGACGACTCCGACTGTCAGAACCAATTCTGCTCGTGTAACCATCGTCTACTCTCAAAAGGAAGGAAATCACAGGATGGGGAACAGCGGAGAGAAATAGTTGGATGATACAAGCATACATACGTGCAAGAGAATAGATTCTGCCACCCTACCAACTCAAGTGGAGGGAACTCTTCTGAGCCACTTGCTGTGCTTGCTTACTTTCAGGGTCTCTGTGAGAGTTCATCAAAATGAATTGCCTTATCATTCCTTCAGTGATAGAAGACCTTTAAATGCATCAAGAAACTTGTTACACAATACACTGACATAATATCAAATATTACCTCTAAATAAAGAGACTGCTTTAATCCATGCCACTTTCAACATTCAGGATACATGAGGTGACTTCCTCACATTGACGTACATTACTATGAGTCTGAAATCTCACGGAGATTTAATATATTTGAATACAACCCAGTGTTATGCTCCTGCCAGGAGGAAGGCTCTGAGAGCAACATTTCAACAACAACATACAATCGGCTCACCTGTTTGATCCTTTGTGAAATATGACTGGAAGCAGCAACTCTGCACCACATCAGAGCAGAGGGACACACAGCAGGACTGGGGCACGCTTTAGGGTATGGGGCAGGTTCCCCCCGACCAGCTTAAAATCCTTGAAGAAAAGGTCTCTAGTTCTACCCATAGCTTTCGATCTTCTTTCAAAATGACAGAAAAACAGAAAACTACGCTGAGTTCAGGTATTATATATAGAAAACAGCCAGAGTTAAAAATGGGACTCTTCCTCCTGCCCATTTCCTCAAGGAAACTCAGTGCCCCACCCAGCCTTGTACTTAACACTGTGCTTTTTCATGGATCCCGGAAATGCAGACTACAAATACAACAGAAGTCACTGAAAGCAGCTGCAGGTTCCTGGCTTGATGAGGAACTCTGGGGTTCTAGCAATGAAGCGCGAAGATACATGAAAAAGACTTGAACCAATGCTTGATCCAGTCAGCCCCAGATCCAGGTAGCAAATCCAGCCTCCTGGCTAACTCCAGTGTATGCCACTACCAACAATGAGACCCAAAAGCCCACGTTCTGCTTCTTCTAGCCTGTGTCCGTGGTTTTTCTAGAACTCTTTAGGGCTGAGATGATGCTATTCCCACAGTGATAGGTGCCATATAAACATTAAATTGTTCCACAATAAAAAGGGGCTCTCCCCCCCCCAAAAAAAGCACCAGTTCAGAGAACAACACAAACTTCTCCTCGTCCTTTCCACTTTGCATTCTGGATTCTTCAAAAGGTATGATTTCAGTACACAGGAGAATAAATCAAAGAGGAATTTTTCTCTAAATGAAAACATAAGCCTCCTTGTCAGATTCTGATAACCAAACACATATCCATATCCTACTACTTCCCAAAAGGAATTCCCAAGTCAGTTTCAATGTGATTGAGTCAGGCAAGTGACTTAAGTTTCCTCAGTTCACTTCAGAGGAAAAAAAGTAAGTGATCTTCAGAGAAAAACATATGTTTAAATGGAATGATGCACTGGAGAATTATTTTTAAAAAAATTCAGCTGTACTTAGAGGAGCTGAGGGAGAAAGTGTAAATAAAATGGTGAGTGCAGATTTAGCAGTTCTGCTTTTTGATCACACAGGGGACAGGAGTCTCCCCTGGTCCACGTCCTTCACATGACGGGGAGGGAAAGCTTGGAGAAGCACATCCTCACTTGAGGTGTAAAGATGCTTCCTTGACTGGCCTCTCACCACTTCCCTTCCTCCAGGGAACAAAGCTGAGGTAGATGAGATGCAAAGCCAGATGAACACTCTAAGAAGAAAACCAGGGTCCTTTCCCCAGCTGATCCAGCGTTTGCTCAGGAAACAGGCTGTGGCTGCCCCAGGCCAGAGAGTGTCCCTGCAGGTCAATTCCCAAGAGACCACTCTCCTGGCAGATCTCCATCCCTTCCTCCTCAAATGAATTTGCAACATACCTTTTTAAGGTGTGTAATATTTTAAAATAAGAAGTCGGGCTGGAGCTATAGCTCAGTGGTAGAAGCTTGCCTAACATGTGTAAGGTACCAGGGTTCAATCCTCAGCACTGGATATAAATAAATAAAATAAAGGTATTGTGTCCCTCTACAGCTAAAAATATTTAAAAAAAAAAAGTTGCAATGTGCATATTAAGAGAAAAGAAATGAGACTGTGAATGTCAGATGTATTCGCTCTGATGAATTTAAGAAAAAAAAATGCTGGAAAGGAAAGTGGTAAATGGGATTCCTGATATACCAAAAGCCCTTAGGATATTCGTTAAATACTTACTGGCTGAACTTGTCCGTTCAAAGAAAACTTGGAAACATATATGCCTTCAGGGAATATGTCTTGGGAGTCTGCAGTTCACTGAGTATCTTGCTTCTTAATAGTAACCACAGAATAAGGTTTATATTTAAGTTAAATATTTAATTGGTATAAATACACTACTGAGATCACTGAGGCAAAAAAGTGGACTTTTTATTTCTATGTTTTAATGAGCACATTTCTGGCCATTTATGTCTTAATGAGTACATTTTTGGCCATTATGCTTACACCCGTAGAAATTTCTGAGTTTCACAGTTCAAAGACATTTTAATATGAATTAGGTATTTTCATTGGCATCATATACACATGATGGGAAAATAAACAGGTATGTTCCATGAAAAGCAATTATCAACAACTTTTACTGCTTATTTATCTTAATGTTCAAAAATATTTTTATGGAAGAATCTAAAGCACAAAATAGCCAAACCAGGAAAACTGGTGCCTCAAGGATTAGGAGGTTATAAAATCACCTAACCTTATTTCTGCCAAGAAGGGTCATTTACATTGAAATGATAGCGTTCAACCAAGGAGCAGGGTGGACACAGGCTATAGATCTGAAACCAAGTAAGGAAACGAGGGCCGATTATATTTTAGAGAAGGCACAGGCACACACATGGGCTATGAAAAAATAAAATGTTTTGTTTTGTTTTGTTTTGTTTTTCATGCATGAGCCTCAGCGCCACTACAATTTCTGAGTGATTCAGAAACTTCCAAGGTTCTCGCAGAACCAGAGCAGACAAGGATTTTGATGTATATTGCCAGTAATTTAATTTTTTCTAAGGCAGGAGCAGTGAAAATCCATCAGGGTCGTCTCATGCCTGAAAATCAGAATTGAATTACTTTTCACAAACAGCAGAAAAGTAATTTTCATGAACGAGTATGATTTGGGCGACTCAGGGAGGGAAAATCTGAAGTAGGAACATGGAAGCAGAGGAAGGAAATGTGCTTTGTGGGGTTTTTCCTCCTTGAATAACGGAGAGTTCAAGTATTTCAGGCTGTTAGGCTTTCCAGGCAGACGGGGTATGCGGCTCTATTTGACTTCCCCACATGGCACGGGCAACACACACTCAACATTCCAGTTACTTAAACTCGGAGAGGGAAGTAGGCTCTTCATGAATTATGAAGTTCTGGAGAGAGGGCACCAGGGCAGTTTTGAATACGAAACGTAGTAAAATGCTAACTTGTGTTTCAATGTCTTTTGCTGCCTACGGATGTAGACTTTGTTAAATAGGCTGATGAGCTTCTGGCACATTTAAGAACAGCAGGGATATTTGGGGAAAACATTTTTTTGTTGTTTTGTAAATAAAGGGATGATATCACTGAAAACTGGGAAATGAAGAGAAAAAAACTACCAACAAAATCAATATCCACAGGCTGAGGATGTGGCTCAAGCGGTAGCGCGCTCGCCTGGCATATGTGCGGCCTGGGTTCGATCCTCAGCACCACATACAAACAAAGATGTTGTGTCCGCCGATAACTAAAGAATAAATATTAAAAAAATTCTCTCTCTCTCTCTCTCCCACTCTCTCTTTAAAAAAAAAAAAAATCAATATCCACTACTAATTGTTAGCATTTTGTATATTTCATTCCAGTCATTTTTCCTATTTCCTGTCTGGCAGTTAAATATGATAAACATATGAGAAACCAACTCCTGCATTTTAGTCTTTAAAAAAAAAAACAACAAACTGGGCTGCGGATGTGGCTCAAGTGGTAGCGCGCTCGCCTGGCATGCGTGTGGCCCGGGTTCGATCCTCAGCACCACATACAAACAAAGATGTTGTATCCGCCGAAAACTAAAAAATAAATAAAGAATCATTGTTATACAAAATTACATATAAGAGGTTGTGAGGGGAATGGGAAAAAAAACAAGGAGAGAAATGAATTACAGTAGATGGGGTAGAGAGAGAAGATGGGAGGGGAGGGGAGGGGGGATAGTAGAGGATAGGAAAGGTAGCAGAATACAACTGTTACTAATATGGTATTATGTAAAAATGTGGATGTGTAACCAATGTGATTCTGCAATCTGTATTTGGGGTAAAAATGGGAGTTCATAACACACTTGAATCTAATGTATGAAATATGATATGTCAAGAGCTTTGTAATGTTTTGAACAACCAATAAAAAAAGGAAAAAAAAAGAATCTAGATAAAAATATATCTTTAAAAAAAAAAACCTCTTTATTAAAGCTGTTAAATAAACAACAAAAAACTCTAGCAGTAAGCTAAGCCAAATCTTGCTTACAGATTTTCCCCATCTTTAAGGTTTTGCTGTTGTTTATTTAAAATTCAAAAACAAACACTGTTAATGCTGAGTTCAAAGTACAGACATAGAGCCTGGAGGTTAGCTAGGCTTCTCCTCCCACAGCCCCATGGTGTTGGGAGTACACAGACCATAGCTGCTCCACAGCACTGTTTGCTCTGAGTGAGGAGGTGACACAATATGGGGGTGTGTGGGTGGAGGGGAACTAACTGTCTCAAGGTTTTAACAATGTTTAGTTTCTGACTTTTATAAAATGGTTGTTTAGAACTTAAAAGAAATCCTAAAAGTAATGCAGGGGAGGGAAGTGGGTGTTTCCAATTTATTCTGTAACATTTATTTAATCCACATAGTTTAAAAACAAAAGTTTCAAAGATAATGTGACAATTCATTGAGGTATGAAAAGAATATTCATTTATGTTTTTATTTTCATTTTCCACCTTGTTCTTTAACATCTAGTTTGTTTCATTTTTATCGGATACAAAACATGAATAGAATACTAAAAGAATTTAATTTGTAAATACATGAAAATTTCACATACAAGCTATGAAAGCTCATACTTCATTCTATTTTTTTTAAAATGGAGAACTTTATAGAGACTATTAGTTTAAGCAATTATAATATGAGCCCTGTTTGTTACCATATTGATAATAAGATCTCTTTATAAAAACATGTTCCGTGATCCAACTGGCATAGCCCCAGGAATAAATCTGTCATGGAAACATACCATGATTCTGTGGATCTTTTTCAAATATCAGATTGGATAATGGGATTTTGGAACCCCAGAATAGGAGCTGTTAGCAGAAGCAGGGCTACTTCCTTCCTCCAGAGGGAACCCTCAACATGGCAGAGTTCTCAGTTTCTTTTAGTTCAGGCCCATCTTAACCTGGGAGGTGGACTGAACCTTCTCAGACATTCAAGGGCTTTGACTCACACACCTGCTGGAGCCTGGTGCATGGATTCCTGGGACTATGATCCCAGGGAGGTCAACTACAGGTCTGTCACAATGGAGGAAGGACCTCAGCAGGCAAAGCCACATGGAGATGAAGACTCCAAGTCCCATATGTCAAAATGCAGCATATTTGTGGCAAACACTTCAGTGGAAAATGGCTTGTGTGGATGGAGGCCAAGTCTGGGGTGCTTCTTTTAGTCAATCATGGTATACACACTCAGTTGTCATGTACATTTTTCTCATTTGTCAGATTTCCCATGGTAAATTGGCAACTCCTGGAATCCCAGACATGGCAGAAGGCAGATTTTCTGGTTCTGCACCAGGTCTTGTCAAGTTTCTGATCCCTACCAGATCTATTTCCAACTCTATGTAGGTGATTGATTCTCTACACAGAAGAAGTCAAATTGAACTTTCAGACACAAATCTTATCTGGTCATTGTATCATTCCTCCAATAGCTCCTTGCTGTCTGTTTTGTTTGTTTGTTTGTTTGTTTGTTTTTTAGAGAGATTTTTTTTAAATATTTATTTTCTAGTATTTGGCGGACACAACATCTTTGTCTGTATGTGGTGCTGAGGATCGAACCCGGGCCGCACGCATGCCAGGCGAGCACGCTACCACTTGAGCCACATCCCCAGTCTGCTCCTTTCTGGTCTCCTATTCTGCAAATTGAATCTCCACATGAGGCTGTGAAGCAGGGGGGTGGTGGAAGCTGATTACCTACCCTCTACTCCTCTCCTTTTGGAAGGAGCTCTGCTCCCCTCTGTGTGGCTGCATAGGGGTACTGCCTCAAAAGGATGGTCATAATTCCTTCCCCGCACAGAGACTGGTTGGTTGAGGTTAAGAACTTGATCCAATTAACAGATGGGGAACAAAAAAGGCCTGAATATAACACCCCGACCTCAGGATTAAACCAGGAAAAAGTGACTCCTGAGCTAATCTGGTTTGTTTTTGAAAAGGTTTCTCAACTTTCAACTGAAATAAACCTAGAACTCAGACCATGTTAAACCAACCCGCCTATGACAGATGTATAGTCTATTTATAAGGCTACGGGACTAAATATATCCTGATCTTTTCAAGTCAATGGGATGTAAGAATATCACATGATCCATGATTTCCACTCTCTAGTTTATGTAGCTAAACTACACTGAACCCACTCCCTTCTCTAATCTGGCTTGTTTAATACATCAGTGGGAATGGTTTTAATGGAGATTGCTCAGATATCACATTTCCATTCCTTAGAGAGTCTATACATCAAAGGTTTCTAGACTTCTAGCCCTTACTGTTGCTACACAAGAGCGGATGGGAGACTGCATTAGAGACGACCAGAATCTGTGCTCTAGGAACCAAAGCCTCAGGACCGGAAGTGCTGAGAACTGGGATTTCAGCTTTTACAGGTCTGAGAGTCTTCAGGTCTAGATAAAGATACTGGAGTAAGACATACAAGGCTTTTGCACAACCTGTCTTCCTCTTTACTCTCTACCCCAAGAATCAGCAGAATGTTAATCCTAGAAGGACCTCAGAGATAGATCCTTATTCAAAAAATAATAAACTGGGGGAGGGGGGGTAATTTGACTTAGAGCAGAGTTGGAAGAAAGTACACCCTTGCCCCACTCACAACACAGCTCCTCCAGGACATTACGTAGACTCTTGCACACCAGTACCAAGACACTGCCATCTCTTTTGGGTGCTCTGTGTAGTTGGATCAGAAATAGTGCTATCCATGTGGCAGAATAATAATAGGGTCTGAGCTATAAGGCACATCAACATAACTATATAGAAACTCAACAAACTTGTGGTCTTTTCTCTAGAGTGTGGTAGAATTCTGATTAAATGGAACAGATGACCACACATTACTCACATCTCCTTTCTAAGAGCCACTAAGATGTTGACAAAGGAAAAATAAATTAAAGAAATAGATTAGGGGGCTGGGGATGTGACTCAAGCGGTAGCGCGCTCGCCTGGCATGCGTGCGGCCCGGGTTCGATTCTCAGCACCACATACAAACAAGGATGTTGTGTCCGCCGATAACTAAAAAATAAATATTAAAATTCTCTCTCTCTCTCTCTCTCTCCCTCCCTCCCTCCCTCCCTCCCTCCCTCCCTCTCTCACTCTCTAAAAAAAAAAAGAAATAGATTAGGGCAAGAGAATAGGACTGAAGATAGCAGAAAGGTTTTTTCAACAAATTTTGGGAAGACAAAATAGAAATATGCCTGATTTAACTTCCTCAACTCTTATTCACAAAATAAACTAAAGGGGGGGAGTAATTTGACTTAGAGCACAAGAATTGGTGCTCTTTATAAAAGAACCGGCAGAGGAGATACTAAGAAAATTAACTTGCTCTCATAAATTAGAGGCTCAGATTTAGGGAAATTGTGTACCACAGAAGACAGGGGTAAGACCTGAGATTGAAAACTGGGAAAGTGTTAAGAGTTTAGAGAGCTATTAGGCTCCCAGGTCTTTGCCTTAACCCTTCATAGGTACAGGACTAGTGTCTTCTCACCTTCACCACCTTCCCTGAACAGGTAAGTCTGGACAAGGAAGGTTGTCAACCACAGAAATCAGGCACCAAAGGCTTAGAACGGGAAATAGTATTAAATAAAAATATACACTCTGAATGTATGTTTGTATCAGATAGTTTTCTGTTATTATAACAAAATACCAGAGGCTGAGTACTTAAAGAGAAAAGAGGTTTATTTAGCTCAAAGTTCTTGACACTGACAGCACATAACTTCTATCAGCTCAGCTGTGGTGAGGACTTCCCAGCAATGGCATCATGAATGGAGGCGCTTATGGGACAGGCGGTGGGGAAGTAGAGAAAGATAGATCATATTGCCTGACAGGAAGCCAAAAAGAGGCCATATTTGTTCTTGTAGAGTCAACACTCCAATGAGAATTAACTCAGGGCCCCAGAAGAACTACCTTAATGCCCACAGAGAGCACACACTCAATGACCCAATAAGCTCCTATGAGCTCCCTCCACTTCAGCAATGGCACACTGAAGACCAAGCCTCCAACACATTAGCCCCCGTGGGGCAAACTATATCCAAACCAAAGCCAAACTCATTACTCCAAAGTTTCATTTTCCCAAATGTTGTAAGTGAGACAGATAACTCTACAGTAAGAGATTTGAAGAAGTCTCCTCTGAAAAAACATAAAAGACTTTCAGTTATTTCTGGACATGTGGATTGACAAAACAGTTAGCCCCAAAGCCCACCTGTTGATTAGTCTAGCTACTCCCACAGAGCCTTGACTCAGATGAGTCACATTCTGTTAAGTAGGAACAGACAACCCAAAACACCTCCAGCAGAAAGCATAGAGAACAAATCAAATAACACAGTATAAAATGAAAACTCTCTCGCTAATAAAACATGCTTTACTTTTTGTCATTGCCTGTAACCCCTAACTGGTGTTAACCTCATCCTCTCATCCACCACAGCCACCTTTGGTAACAGTGCAATATACAAGGACTGTTCTTCCTTCTTCCACAGTATTTCTCATTTCAGCAAGATAGTAACAAAATTTTCCAGAATATCATTTGAGTTCCTCTGTGTCAGAAGAGAGATAG
This sequence comes from Callospermophilus lateralis, assembly GCF_048772815.1. Lineage (NCBI taxonomy): Eukaryota > Metazoa > Chordata > Mammalia > Rodentia > Sciuridae > Callospermophilus > Callospermophilus lateralis. The sequence goes on from NC_135309.1 coordinate 46,636,696, forward strand.
CCTGGCTGAGAGATTAAACTTGGAAAAGAATCCTTCAGTGGCACATTAGAAAACTTCCATCCTAATCCCAGTGGCTCGGGAGGCTGAGGCAGGAAGATGGCGAATTTAAAGCCAGCCTCAGCAAAAGTGAGGCACTGAGCAATTCAGTGAGACCCTGTCTCTAAATAAGATACAAAATAGGGCTGGAGATGTGGCTCAGTGGTCTAGTGCCCCTGAGTTCAATCCTCTGTACCACCCCCACTCAAAAAAAGAAAAAAAAAACTTGCATAAGTCAGTCAGTGGTATGCTTCTCAGATTTCTCCATGATCCCACTCTAGGAGGGAGGGCCAGTATATGAGCTGACAGAACCAGGGTCCCAGCCAGAGACTGAACAGATAGATAAAATAAAAGACAGAATTAACCAGTAACAAAATTAAATTTTATATTTAGGTTTTTAAAAACTACAAATAGAAGAAGACATGAATTAATTAATTATTAAGAATTTTTTAAAAACATCCCAAGAGGGCTGGAGCTGTGGCTCAGTGGTAGGGTGCTTGCCTGGCATGTGAGGTCCTGGGTTCGATCAGTCCTCAGCACCACAAATAAGTATATAAAATAAAAGATCCATTAACAACTAAAAACATATTTTTAAAAAATCCCAAGAACCTGAGCTTCCTATACATTCGGTGACTCTTCGATGATGCAGTTGCCTAAGACTAATGCCATTTCAGATGGTAGCAGGAGAAGGAGGTGCCTAGGACACTGGGGGATCTTCCATGTATCAAGCAGACCTGGCTGAGGCTCTCTGTGGCCACTGCATTTGAGGAGGGCAGTGAACAGAGAAGAACATGCCCACAGACCAGACTGACACGGCTCCAGACTTGAGGGAATCGTGTTTCCCACTTTGGTATTTCAGAAAGCCATTCATTTTCTTCATTCTCACCAAAAGGAATAAAAACTGTGTTATGGAAAATTAAGAAAGCGAAGCTGTTGATTTTTGCAAAAGGAAAAGGGGTCAGGGAAGTCCAGGATAAGTGATCAAGCCAGGTTACAGGAATCAGTGATCATGAGAGCTTCCACTCCCCGCTGAGATTCAGATCCAGTTTGCAGTGAGATACCATGTAGGGAAAAGTCCTCTTTAACTAGTTACTTATGCATGTTTAGACCAAAACATGTTTCAACCAAACATCCTGTTTTAGTTTAATGAATTCTGAAACTTGCAACTACACCCTCTGCATATCAATATATTCCAAAAACCCAGGTCTATTACCATGTTTTTCTTGCTCTTTTGTTCCTTTTATAGGATAGTATCAGGTGCTGACCTGATCTAGGATTTTACTGCATTTACACCAACCCTTTTCTGGAATGAACCTTCTATATAAATAAATGGATGGTAAAGAAAAGACTATTTTATTAAAATAAATGATTAACTCACATACCAGTTAAACTTCAATGACTCCAGAATACTCAAGAAAGCCAATTTTTGATTTCTGGAAAATAATTCACAAGTATTAGCCATACCCAATGCTTTTGCCCTTTTTCCGGTTTAAAAATGGATACTGGCTCCCTTTGCCTCCTGAACCAAGTTATCCATTCCTGGTCTGGCAACTAAGGCCTTGGCAGTCTGCTCATGGCTCTCTGACCCACCCAACAAATAGCCTGACCCACATTCAAGTTTTGCAATGGGTTGGAACACCATTACGGCCAACAGTAAACAGACAACAGGCTCCACTTCGGCAGTACAAGCAAAGTAAACATACAAAAATCTGGTTACCATATTTCTTTGGAAAGCACCTATGGAAAGATTAAAATTATCTAAATCTAAACGACTGATTCTAATAGGCATGGCTTATCTAATAAACAAATGTCTAAATGGGAACATGCTTTTCTTACTCTCAAATTACTTATGTAATGTGAATACAAGTGTTGGCCTCCACAACTCTCATAATTTCAAAACACATGGAATGGTCACCTATATTTCCATGAAATATATAAAATAAATACAGTGAAGTAATCTACAAGTAGACTTACAAGATTAAAACCTGTAAGAGCAAATATATTTTGATCCTCCAGTAGTTAGACTTTCAGCAAATGAAGGAAATACTCCAATTATATAATACTTGATATAATCTCTGGAATCGGAGCAAGAATGTGTTTAACATGTGCTTGGAGGTTTAGCTGATACATTATGAAACTTTAGAGGTCTCAGCTTTTAAAAAAAAAAGCTTTAAATAACATTTCCAAATACAACATTTGGCTACTATGAGTATCTCTGGTGTTTGAGAATTTACTTAGTCTGAAAGATAAAATGTCAGACTCCAAAAGGAAAGAAACAAAATTAGTGCAAACCCACAGTTCTCTCCCACTGGAGAAATAATTTCACTAAGCAAAGGTACTGATTTCTACCTTGGCGGCTGGGCATGAAGACAGCTAACCAATGCAAAGATGTCCCCCTAAAGTAATTAGGAAAACAGCCTTGCACTGCCCTGCTGTCCCCCAAAGGCCTGGTCTATACATTCTCATAAACATGACACTGTCTAAATACATGTGGAAAGAAAATCTACCATGACCACAAACTTGTCATAGAATCTGACTTTCTCCATTGTCATTCAATCTGCAGTGCTACCCACAAGTGTACAGAAGTTACTGATAAGCCAGTGTGGGTTCAAAATGACACAGATCTGTTAGGGTGAACCATCTGGGTAGTGCCTCCTTCTGGAAAGCACATAAAAAGTAATACTTTTTTCCCATGTAGGTTTATCCCCATCTTGAGGAGCAAAGAGCAAATCAAAGAAATCTCTTATAACCTCTTTTTTGTGTTCTCCAAGTCATCTGGTGTTTTTTTGTGTGTTTGTTTGTTTTTCTAATCCAAATGAACATTTCAAATTAATCTCAAGCTATCAGCAATCCAACTAGTCAGAGAGAACAGTGAGCTCAACAGAATTCAGCTCTTGCCACAATACCTTTGGAGCAACTGAGGACACAGGGCCAACAAGACATGGACCACTAAGATAATAGTTGGTTTGGAATCCAGCATGAAACACAAAACTCCTAGGGAAGAATTTTTAAACTGCACTTTATCACTCCGCAACCCTCCTAGGGATGTATGGCTTCTGGGTTTCAGCTTCTCAGTGTCAGTTAACAAGTGACAATGCCGCATACGTCTGTTTCTTCTGTTATTTATCCCCTCCCCCAAATGATGGAAAATCCAAAGGGATTCAAACCATAAAGAATTCCTACTGAGACAATTTAAAACCTATTCAATCACAGCAGCTGCCACTTTGAGAGGAAAAAAAAAAAAAAAAAGTCCAGGAGTAAGGACCAACAATGTAATCAGCATCCAAGGAGATCAGATAATGTCTGGAGTCTGGGCTTCACATGACACAGAGGCCAAGGAGCCAGCCTTTCTGCAGAGGGCTAGAAAGATATCTTGTTATAAAGGCTTTGAGATAAAGTCCTGGCCAAAAGTATTTCCCAGGAGAAAGATGGGGAACAAAAAAGAAGGGAGTTGTGGTGGAAAAGACACTTAGATTTAGTCATAAAACAAGGTTTACTAGTAGAGAATTTGATGAACAATGGAAGGAAAATAACATTTGGCCTCAACAACTCAGATTCTAGAGGTTTCAGGGCTCCAAAGACAGTTAAAACACACTTCCACGCCCTTGTCCCTGGACGGAGATTTAGTACAATGAGATCCCAACCCACTGAGGTATGTTTTAAATTGGTAAATTGATACATTCATTCTTCCAAAAGCAATTTCTCATAAAAAGTGAAATCTCATCTTGAGGTGGAGGAAGAGGGACGTGAAGGGGGAAAGCTAATCTCAAGGGAAGAGGAGCATGGTGTTCCCTTAGAGAACTTCAGGCAATCCAGAATCTTCCAGATTCAGAGAGAGGTATGGGAAGGGAGGGTCGATTTGATTTCTAGAACAGGAAGGTCGTTGGACCCTTTGACAAGGGCCTATTATTTGCGAGTTCAAGCGGAAATCCCAAGGAATGGCAAGAGGCAGCTAATCTTATTTTGGATGTAGTCAGAGGCCCCAAGCCAAAGAATCCTAAGAATATATAATGCTTGTGTTTCCAGCTGTCAGCTTTTCGTTATTTTCTCTTAAAGCTGTCTCGTCCCTTTCTGTGATTACGACTATGAAACCTTCCCACTGTTATGTTGTGAACTACGTGCTGCAGGCGCTGACTTACACACTGTTTCTGTAGACCCTTCTGCTCTCCTGCTTACCCATCACCTAGGGAAGGAGGGAGGCTGCAGTGCAATGTCTCTAAACCCAACCACAAGGATCATTCACATGATTATTATGTTCAGGACAGGACCCATGGCTTAATCGGTCACAGACCAGCAAAAACTGAGATCCAGGATGATCAGGAGATTTGAAAAAGTTCTCTGGAATTTTTAGGGGCTTTCCTCACTCGATCCCTTTCAGTTCACCATAGATCACATTCTTTCTACCTCTGACCTCAGTTTGTGGCAAAGGAAGGTGCTGGACACTGGTCTAAAGTCTTAAGGCCCGACCCTGCCCTGGAGCAGTTTACAGCTACTAGGGAAGATAGAGCTTATACATACAACACAGGTAATAACCAGGCATGGTGGCACACACCTGTAATGCCAGCAACTGGTGAGGCTGAGGCATGAGGATTGCAAGTTCAAGGCCAGCCTCACAACTTAATGAGACCTAGTCTCAAAGTAAAATATGAAAAGGGCTGGGGATGTGACTCAGTGGTAAAGTACCTCTGGGTTCAGTACACAGTACAAAATAAATAAATAGCCAGCTGTGGAGGCACATGCCTGTAATGCCAGTGGCTCAGGAGGCTGAGGCAAGAGTACCTTGAGTTCAAACCCAGCCTTGGCAACTTAGTAAGGCACTAAGGAACTCAGCGAGACCCTGTCTCTAAATAAAATACAAAAAAGGGATGGGGATGTGGTTCAGTGGCTGAGTGCCCCTGGTTCAGTGCCCTCAATAACAATAAATAAAGAATAGGTAATAATATAATTAGGAAAAAAAATAACTTACAAAAATCCAGAAGAGTGACCCCTTGCTAACAGCAGGGACAACTGAGGAATGCTTTGTGATGATGGAAACATTCAGTGGAAAAAGAGGAGAGATTCAATAAGGTCCACTCCCAGCAGGACAGGGAGGTGGACCTTAACCAGCACACCAAGGTGGACGTTGGAATGACACACAAGATACTTAGGTAAACAGAGAACAGCACGGATGGGGATGAGGAAGAAGTAGAAAAACAAGAATGCTTTTGTTGCCAAGCTAAGAAATGTGGACTTTCTATTCCAGCAGCCATGAAGACTTCTCCTGGGAGCTACTTCTTCAGACAGAAGTTTTAGTAGAAATAAAAGTGATGTTTAAGTAAAGCAGCATCTGAAAGGTGACAGTTCTGGAAGTGCAGTAGAAAGTATATTAAAGAAAAAACTGGGGCCAAGGAAATTGAGAGGACACTCGGTAGGGCAGGTATGAGATGATAGTGGGTAAACAAAGGAAGGACGGAAGTACAGATTAAGAAAGAACAATCTAAGGTTGTGGCTCAGAGGTAGAGCGCTTGCCTGGCAGGTGTGAGACACTGCGTTTAATCCTCAGCACCACATAAAAATAAAATAAAGATACTGTATCCATCTACAGCTAAAAATAAATATTAAAAATATTTATTAAAAAAAATATTAAAAAAAAAAAGGAAAGAACAATCTAAAGGACAGGTCAGGGTTGGGGTTGTAACTCAGAAGTGCCCTGGGTTTGATCCCCAGCATTGTCGAAAATAAATAAATAAATAAATATGGGCAAGGTCAATGGGATTTGGCCATCAAACTACATGTGGAGAAATCGAAGCTTTGAAGCCACAGGTATAGACATATTAGAAAATGACATTACCATGACCAGAGAGAGGATGTCAGGAACATGCAACAGGTGGCCACTGGGGTAGGGTGTGGTTCCCTGTTAAGACAAAGCCCACAGGCAAAAAATCAGGGGCTGAATTAAAGCTCTGCAGTGACCCCAGAAAGCACTGTGTGCGGAATCACCCAGAACTGAAATCCAAATCTTGAGGGTGAAGGAGAAACCCAAAGAGTCCCAGAACTCAGCCAGGGGTTCACCTCATACTCAGGGAGCTGAAAGAAGCCGAAAAGGTCAGGAAAGCAAGAAAAGAAGGAAAAACCTCAAGAGCAGGCTAAGGATAAAGACAGTGCATGAGAGAAAGGCAGGAGGGCACATCGCATCTCAGTAGCACTAGCTGCTCAAGGAATCAAAGTAAATGAACACAGAAAACCCCACTGGACGGGGGTGCACAGGTCGCAGACACCAGCCCATGTGCTTTATTCAACTTTATCCGGAATTACCAGTGCCTCACTACTAGGGTAAAATGAAAATATAAAAATAAATTTTATTTCTGGGTAAAGTCTTATAAGAAATTACCTTGTTGCTTTCTGAACTTCCTTAGGGTTGAAATACTGGTTTCTAAATCTTCTCAATGCTAAAAGGGACAATGTAGGTCAGATTTGGTGGGTCCAATACACTTACCACGAAAGGTCCTAAATAGCAAAGCTGTTTTCACCCTCCACGGCACCATGGAGTTCTAATATAAAATACTCCCTCCTCTGGGAACAGGACAGAACCATGCTCGCTGGTTCTTAGTGTACTGTGCAATCTTTTCACCCCCAGCCCTGTCATCGAAACACCTGATTTGGATACCACACTCCGGGGGATTCAGAAAGGCAATGGTGAGCGGTACGCAGTAGAGCTCAGTCCCTTATTTACCCTACAACAGTCATTCTCCTTCAAAGCTGCCAATCACAACAGCATCAAGGTCTACTCAGGAGGTCAGTGAAGAAAAGAGGATGACAGTAAAATATCCTGACTTTACCGAGGTCAAGTCAAAAGAATAAGAGTTGCTTATGGTCCAATCTCCCCAATGTCCAAGCGATATTCTTTTTCTTCAGAGCTTCTGTGGAGACAAGATTTCCCTTCAGGTCTGCCAATTCCATTCCCTCTACCTGTGTTCTGATCCCATTTTTTTTTTCCAGACTGTACCCAACTGTTGATTCATTAGTTATTTTCTCTCTTTTGCATCGTCTCTCCCTTCTTTACCCTACAAATCTGCTCAGTACCTCCAGCTGTCTCCACATCTGTGTGTTCAGGGCATATACAACCCACCTGCCGCGGCAGGGTCTCAGGGGCAGATAGCAGAGTGGCACGCTTTACCTCACTTTCAGTCTGCTCCACCAGGATCAGGGGAGGACAACTGAGCAGACAGATGAAGCTAGTCTCCAGGGCCTGATACCCAGACTTCCCTGCTCTGGCATTACCCTCTACCCCCAAGCCTTTGGTTTTTTATCATCTGCTAAGCTATCTGTGATTCTAAGACTTGCCATAATACTAGCCACTTCACACTCAAAAGCACAGTCTTCACAAAGGAAAAATTTTAAAAAAATATATCGCAGAATTTCAGGAACCACCATCAAACAATAAGAAACATCTGGAAATCTGGAAGGAAGAGAACTTCTCTGGCATACTGAAACCCAGACCAAAGACCGTATCCCTCTAAGGCCAGGCCTGTTTCCCCTCAGGTCTTAGAGATGGACTGTGGTAGCAGAAGTAAAGATGGACAGTGAAAATTTTCCACTGTCCCAAGTTACACAGAACCTTCTATCATTACCTCAGGGGAGAAGGGCAGCCACCATGCCTGAAGAAGAGGAGCATCTTCCCCAATCTCAATCTCAATCTCTCAAAGACTATGAGAGTCAGTGACTGTTCAGATATCAGAGATGAAAAAACTGCGTGGAAGATGGTCTCATCCAACCTTCTTAAGTTTACACAAAAGGAAAAGGGGATATAGAAAAAAGTTTGCTCAAGGGACCCACAGCATGATAGAGACAGCTGGGATCAAATCCAGGCTTCTTGTATCATCACCCCCCATCAGCCTCACCACCCTGCCTCCTGACATCTGTTCTTTTACGCGCTCAGACATGTGCCTTTACAAACAGGCTTTTTTGAAGTTGCTTAGGTTACCATTTTTTTTTTTCCCTGTGATCCTGTGTTCTTGCTATTGGAATCTTAACATCAATCACAAAGTTATGTCACAGGCTTCCTGGGAAGTGCATGCAACTGTTTATTTAAGCGGTGTGGGGAATTCAGATCAAATATTCAGTGACTCAAAACTGAAGATGAAGGCAGCCAACGCTGGAAAATGCATGTGGCTTTTTCAAATGGGCTGGATTCCAAGCATGTGTAATCCTACTCCCTCTACTTCCTATGCTATGATGACTGGAAATCTTGGGGTCAGGCCAAGGTCGACCTCCTCACACAAAGGGAACTCCCAAGGACGGTCTTAGAAAAACACGGCCCCCCAAACAGGTAGGTTTAGGACACACCGTTCCAGCAAACTGTCTCAACTGACAAATTCTCTACAACTGTGTTGGTACACAAAGGATTTATACCTCTCCTTACTAACTCAAGAGGCTGAGAATTTATCCAGAAGGGTTTCTTACAGAACTGCTTTAACAATGCAATCAGAACTACTTTACTCGGCTCCACTTTCCTGCATGTTAACAAATCACTACTGTTCCAAAGAAAATAAAGTTAAGCTTATGAACATCAGGAGGAGTATCTCAGTTGTCCACTACTGTCTCTGTGACTGGCGGGTGTGCTGATCACAAAATCTGGAATATGTTCAACATCAGTCTGGGCCAGCCGAAGGGTATGCTCTTCCGTAACTTTAATCAGTACCACCTTTTTTTTTTCCTTTTTAAGCAAAAACATTTTTATTGCCTAGATTAGATTTCAACTATTGAATTAAAGTTTCCATTTTATCCCACTCATTTGTGCTTGAAAGCAGAATACCACCATAAAATACACTAGGAGAAATTTTGAGAGAGAACTTCTCTGATAGTTTGGAATCCTTTACCGTGGGATCTCCAGAGTCAGGGAAGCAAGCAGAGTACTACAGGGGCTCTGCTGTAACCCAACATGCAAAGAGGCTGTCTGTAAGCTCACAGGCAGATTTGGACTGAGCAGAACTGTGACAATGTGGGGGAGCTATGGTCCCTCCCCAGAGGCAGCAGGTACTCAGGCTTAGCCCACTGCCACTGCAAGAAAGACCCTGCCAGTGTTCCTGGATCTCCCTGCCTCTCAAGAGAAGCCACGAATCCAGAGTTTAGGGGAAATCTCAATTTTTAAAATGTTAACTCAAGTTGAAAATGAAACAAAAACAACAACAACAACAACAACAAACCACTGCGGTGCCAACCAAATAGGCCCAGGGCTTGCCTTGGTTGCAGTCTGCTACCTCCCCTCCATAGGACATGGGAATAATGCATATTCAGTGACTGACTGTCAAAACCAGATTGTTTTGTGTCAGAAACCCTCCGGTGACCTGAGGGGATGTGTAAAGGGAAGAGGAACAGGAGAACAGACAGCAAAAGATTGTTTCATTGACTTAGGGATAAGGTATTCAGGTTCTCTGGTAAGGCAGGTAAGTCTTTTGTCCACTGAGGAAATCAACACAAAGATCTGCTCTCTTCACCCTGTTCCTCTATTTACATCCCATCAACACCTCACCAGTGGCTAGATTTTTATTCTTTCTGAAATGATCTCAAACAAGCGTTCAGGACCATTGTCCCTGTGCTACACATAGTTTTAGACCCTCAGCCACTGCCTACCCCACAGCAGCCTCTGTGACATCCCAGACTCCAGCTTCTCTCCACCTTACCCCAATCCTAGTCCAAATTACACACAGCTACTAACTGCCTTCTTCTTAAATGGGCACAATATAAATTCTCTGGAAGTACACAGGAAACTGTTAATAGCAGTCGCCTCTAGGAGGAGGATGGGAGAACCCGGAGCCTAGGTTCAAACAAGGCTTGTTTTCCCCTGCAGGTCCTTCCTGAATTTTTAAAACAATGAGAGTATTATTGGGATATATGGAATATATCCCGGAGCTTCTAGATTGAGTATCTATAAGACATCTCCCCATCCGCAACCCACCACAGCACATAATGGACTAGAGATTTTTATAAGTGAGATGAGAGTGCTTTGAGAAATCAACCACAGCAGAGCTTGGGACACATATGGGAAGAGCGGAGGTGGAAGTTGGCAGGATCTGAGATTAGAAGAAACGCAGAAACTGAAGGAAGCCATATGTCTGCAGAAGGATGGCATGGTGGGCTCCCCTGCCTTAGCCTGAAAGGTCAGCAGTAGGGTCTGCCCTGAAGTCAGACATCAACTGTCCCAAGGGCACAAGAGATGCACAGGAGGGACTGGCACCTCTGGATAGGGAGCTCCTCTCTGGCACTGGGAATGCCACACTCCACCCTCACTTTCAGTGCCCAGGAACACTCCTCTGGATGAAAGATGGGCCAGCAGGGCCAACAGATGAGAATGGGGAGGCAGCCCAGTGGGTACCTGTCCTCCAGGTGTGAACATGGAGCATTAACCAAAGGTCCCCAGACAGGAAAGAGGGTGGGGGGATGGATATATGTATGTATGTATGTATATATATATATATATATATATATATATATATATATACACACACACACACACACACACACACACACATACATACACACACACATATGAAGCAAATAAGAAATCCCAGAGAAAACAGAGATAGAGATCCACAAAATTGAAGCAAAAGAGAATTTTAGGAGGAAAAAATGAGTATAGTCAAAGGTATTACAAAACACATAATAGATACATGAAATAAAGACATTATTATGAAAAGGAAAAAGGATTCAACAATTAAAATTTGGAGTTTTGAAGTTAGAAATTCAATAGAATGATGGGGGGAAAAGAGGGTGACAAAATTCCCAGAAAACTGGGTAAGGGGAAGGAGGAAAAAAAGTTTAATAAGTCAGTTGAAGAGTTAGTCCAGAAATACATTTTTTAAAATATATATATATATATTTTAAAAATATACAACAAAAACTAAGTGAAATAAGCCAATCCAAATGTTATCTCTGATACGTGGATGCTGACTCACAATGAAACGGGGGCTGGGATCAGGAGTGGGGTGGTGAGGGTTCACCAGATTGGGCAGGGGAGAGTAGTGGGAAAGGATGGGGGATGGTAATAGAAAAGGCAGTAGAATGAATCGGACATAACTTTCCTATGTTCGTATAGGAATACACAGCCAGTGTAACTCTACGTCATATACAACCATAAGAATGGGAAGTTGTACTCCATATGGGTATGTCAAAATACATTCTATTGTCATGTATAACTATAAAGAATAAAAAATAAATAATAAATTAAAACATATATATATATATATATATATATATATATATATATATATATATATATATATATATATATATGACAAGCTGGGCACCATGACTTACATATGCAACCCCAGCTACTCCAGAGGCTGAAGCAAGAGGATAGCAAGTTCGAGGCCAACCTGGACAACTTTGAGAGATCCTGCATCAAAATAAAAAGACAGAAAGGGCTGGGGGTATTGCTCCTTGGTAGAGCACTTGCCTAGCACACTCCAGGCCCTGGGTTAGATTACCAGTACCACAATAAATAAATAAGTACAAGAAAAGGCAGTAGAAAGGATGCAATTAAATAAGGATTTCCAAGAGCCAACGAACCTATCTTCAGATTGGAAGAGCCCTTAGGTGCTAAGCTGAATAAAGGGAAAAAGATGGATTCTCATGAAATGTCACAATATCAAGCAGAAAACATTCTGAGTCTCCAAAGAAAGGTTCATCCAAAGGCACAGAACTCAATAGCATTGACTGCAATTCCTTTCAAATGCTGAGGGAAAATGACTTTGAACTCAGCATTTCACATTCAGCCAAATTACCAATTAAATATGAGGACTGATAAGCATAGGCTCAAAGGACACTTGCCGTGCATTCCTTCTCCAAGCCTACTTCAAAATGTGCCAGCAAAACTAAAAATATGTCTATGGAAAAAAAAAATAAGATAGAGAGTAGAATTTAAGAAAAAGTAGAATTAATCAAAAAATAAAAGGAAATTTCAGGATGATGGCTGTGCAGCAGGCCCTAGAAACAGTTCTTATTAAAGCAGTCAAAAAGTTGTATAATTAAGAGAATAAACTTTCATTGACAGAAAGAAGATAAATATTACTACTATTAATCAAAGCAGGCAATTAGGAAGTCCAGGAAGTTTAAGGCTGAACAATGATATCCATCTTTTTTTGGGGGGGTGGGGTGGGCAGAGCTGGGGATTGAACCCAGAGCCTTGTATATGTAAGGCAGGCACCGTACCAACTGAGCTATATATCCCCAGCCCCTTGAACAATGATATCCACACATGAGGAAACAGAAGTGTGCCATGACCCTTAGCAAATGACCAGACATAAAGACAGCTTCCCCCCACGTGGCCTAAGCTTAGCTTAGGGAGTCCACCTTCATGTTCTACTCATTTATGTTCCATTTGTATTTTTTGATACCATGTTTTAAGTGGCATCTGAGCCTCTAGAGCCAACCAAAATCAAAAGTAGACCATCTTTTTGGATTTTTCCCTACAGAAGAGTGTGAAAGACAATGTTAGTTGCCCGAGTTAACCTTACCTGCCTTTAATATAGACCTTCAGAAACAGAAAAGCTGCCAGGTGTGGTGGCGAATACCTGTAATCCTAGTGGCTTAGGAGGCTGAAGCAGGAGGATCACAAGTTCAAAACAAGCCTCACCAACTTACGGAGGCCCTTAGCAACTTAGCAAAACCCTGTCTCAAAAAATAAAAGGGCTGGGGAATGTGTCTCAGTGGTTAAGCACCCCTGAGTTCAATTCCTGGTTCCAAAAAAAAAAAAAAAAAAAAAACAGCTAAATTTGATTTCCCAGCCTCCTTTGCAACTTGATCACAGAGCCAAGGAGATGTAGGCCAAAGTCCTTTGGGGAATTATTCATTTGGAATAAAAGGCCATGTCTTAATAAGAATAAAGCTTTGCCCTGTCCTTTCCCTGTTTTTCCTGCCATTCTGTGTTGAAAATAAAAACCACACATTAAGAATGATAGGACTGGGCTGGGGATGTGGCTCAAGTGGTAGCACGCTCGCCTGGCATGCATTCGGCCCGGGTTCAATCCTCAGCACCACATACAAACAAAGATGTTGTGTCCACCGATAACTAAAACAAAATAAATAATTTTAAAAATCCTCTCTCTCTCTCTCTCTCTCTCTCAATCTCTTTAAAAAAAAAAAAAAAAAGAATGACAGGACTGAGGCTGGGGATGTGGCTCAAGTGTTAGCATGTTTGCCTGGCATGCGTGGGGCGCTGGGTTTGAACCTCAGCACCACATAAAAATAAAATAAAGATCTTGTGTCCACCGAAAACTAAAAAATAAATATTAAAAAAAAAATTCTCTCTCTCTCTTAAAAAAAAAAAAAAGAAAAAAGAATGATAGGACTGGAAGGCAAAAGTTCCAAAATGATCTCTATGTGTGCCTACTGCAGCTTTAGATGAATTTCAGATTAGAAAATTAACACCCTATAAACTTAAGAGTTTAGTTGCCTGTTTTTTTTAATTGTTTGGTGGAATACATTCCCAACCAAGAAGGAATTATTTTCTCATTTTGAATAAACCCCAGTTTGAGTTGAATTTCTGACATCAGCAAGTGAGAAAAATCTAACTAAATACTTACCTCCTTCTTTACTCTGCTCCAGAGAACAGTAACCCACTAAGGACTAAGTCTTCACCTTCAGCCTCAGGAGGAGTACGATGTGGAGGACCCCACAGAACTCTCATTTAAACACTTAATTGGCCCCAAACATAGCTAATCCCCACACTGCTGAATGGGATACCAGGCTAAAGATATGCTGCATCTGCCCTCCCAGGCCCCAGTACAATGGGGCAGAGAGTTTACAAACAAAATGCTGTCTGAGTGTGGCACTGTGTTATGCAAGCACAGCTAAGGGAATAATTCAGATTGATTCAGTAACAATTTAAAACTCAGTCAAATTTTAAAATTTGAAACAGCTTATTTGGCCTGATTTAGTCACATCAACATCTTATCCACCCGTCAATTCTGAATTATTTACTGAACAATGACAAAGATGAGCCAACACATTTGCCTTGAATGAATTTATATTTTAAACTGGGTGTATCCTTTGTTCTGGGAATTCACCACACCCCAAACAAATTGACTCCAAATGGAAGGTCCTAATTCAAGAGAAACCAGCATGTCCTTTGGTTGTGCTAACCCTGTTTCTGTAGTAGAGGAGTCCCATTCTTCTGTCTCTGCCTTTAGTATAGGAGTTCCTGTCTCTGCAAGAGCACAGATTGACAGCACCGCCACTCTTACTGAACCAAAGACCATTCTCACCACAGCACAGCATGGTTTTTTGTTGTTGTTGTTGCTGTTGTTTTCATTTTTGTTTTTTGGTACAGGGGATTGAACCCAGGGGTACTTAATCACTGAGCTGCATCCCCAGCCCATTTTTATTTTTTTATTTTGAGACAGGGTCTTGCTAAGTGGCTTAGGGCCTAAGTTGCTGAGGCTGGCTTTGAACCTGTGATCCTTCGGCCTCAGCCTTCACAGCCACTGGGATTGCAGTCATGCACCAATGTTTCATTCTTAAACAAGATTAGGTGGGTACCTACTAAGTCAGATATAGTACATATAATAGAAAATAAGATAGCCACCATCAAAGAGCTTATGTCTAGTGAGGTCAATGGCAGAAGTAGAGAGTTCAGACAGCTATCACCAAGCTATTACAACGCTTTATACTGAGCTCTAGAAAGGGGAAATTAAAGTACTATGAAAATAAAGATTTGGAACTTCTAGAGTGATAAGGAAAGAGTCCTAAGGGGGAAAAAAATGGGTATAGTAGGAATGGATTCACCATAGGAAACAGAATATGAGAAGGGTTTAAAAAAATATAGACACACACACACACACACACACACACACATACACACACATTCAGTTGTAGACAGACACTACACCTTTATTTATTTTTATGTGGTGCTGAGAATTGAACCCAGCCCTTCACATGTGCTAGGCAAGCGCTCCACCACTGAGCCCCAGCCCCATGTGAACGTTTTGAGGTGAGACCCAACATGGTATATTCAAAAAATCTTAAGAGTTCAAATCAGTGAACTTGTCTACCTGTACTGTAGATGGCTGTACCATTGGCTGAATTGACTGGAGTGATAAGGAATACTGTGAATGCATTCCAGGACATGTTGAGTTTGGGGTGCCTGTGAGATAGCCAACAGGATTCCAGAAGGTTGGCACTTAGGTTAAGAGCTGTACCATCCCTGCAGACACCGCCCCCACTCTCAACCGGTCACACACAGTTGCTGTAGCCTCAACTCTGAGAAGAGTCATTATGGCCTTCAAATCTGGGTTAATGCCATTTTTTGCTTTATTTCTATACCATACCTTATTTTTTTACTTGCTTTTCAGAAAATGCCAGGAAAGCAAAACCCAGAAACCAGCCTGAGAGCTGAATTATACTTCCTTGAGTTCTCCCAAGGTGACATATTTCAATTCAGATCTTCATAGGAGTAGGTCCCCTGGGAGAAGGTCTGAGTGATTACCAACTGTTTATCCTGCTTCATTAACCCATGTCCTGTACCAAGTGGTTGTCACAAATTCATCTCATTTTGCCCTTTCCCCTCTATCTTGTCAGGGAAGATTAGTGGAGGTTTGCAGCATTGCAATATATAGGCAGCTGGAGATTTGTGGGCCAAGTATGCTCAATTTAAAGGTTCATGGACCACTGGAGTATACTCAGGTGACATTTCCATTCGTCCTGACCTGGTATGGTGTGTGGGACCAGAGTTCAGACTAATGACAGATTTGCAAATCAGCACTGAGGCTGTGACCAACTCTAAGCAACCTTCCAGAGTATAGGGAATTTGGAAAAAGAATTCAAAGCTAGAACCTCAAGGACCTCAGCAACAGTGAGACAGAGGAAGAGGAGGCTAAGACAAGACCAGACCTCAGGCAATGAAAGTCAAGGTCAGATGAGGAACAGTCAACAGACTGACCTAGTGTGCAGAGTTCAGTGAGAAAGGGAGTAAGAAGTAGGTTTAATAAGAGGAGGTCTGGATGATATTGGAGAGAGAAGTTAAGTTGAAAAAGAAAAGTGAAGACTCAGAAGGTACAGAAAGTCCTTCATTAGTTGGCAATAAAGAAGGTATAGGGAAGGGGGAGAAAGCAGGAGTTAGGGACATGTGGGTTTAAAGAGTTTTAAATACATTTATTTAAAGACTGTTGGGAAGGAATCCATAAAGCAGGAAGTCAGAGCATGTGCTAAAATTAAGAAACATGATCAGGTATAAAGTTTTAGTTGCAATTGATTTTAGTGGGCTTTTTCTCTTTTTCTTTTTGGACAGGAAGTAGGATTTACTGGTGACATGATTGAAGAGCCCTCATGAGTGCAGGGCTAGCCACTTGTCTAGGGAACCGGGACTGGGGATGCATTTAATCTCACAGACATCCAGGATGAGCTGCTTCTCAGCCACCATGTCTTCATATCTATCCTCATTAAACTTGGGAAAGCCAAGTTTGACTGTGGATCTGCTGGCAACCAGGTAACTGGAACTTGACCCTGCATAGGGCCTCAATTCCTGGTTCTGAAAGTGGTTTTTGAGCCTACACTGGGAACAGCTGAGGTCACAAACATGAATGTCCACTGGAAATGGCTGTCTCCAGGTCCATAGGGAAACATATGCAAGCACCAGGTGGCATACAATGCCACAAAGGCTGCTGTTTGCAAGGACTGCACACCTGAGCCCCCTGGGGAAAGGAGTCCAGTCAGACAGAATTTAAGTTTAACGAGAGTAAAGAAGATATCCAAAAACCACTGTGCTGAATGCAAGAGGGGTTTTTCTAGGGCAGTATTTTTTCAGTGAGCTTGGGGTCCTGAAACCAATTTTCTTTTTGAAAGGGAGGAAATTAAAAAAAAAAAATCAAAGTACATTGGATATCATAAAGGCAAAAATTTTATATAATAAAATTAATGTAACATGTTTATATGTATACTGAATCATGATGTAAAAATGTACTTTCTGTGAGTGACAGGCAAAATATTTGAAGACCAATAGGCTAAGATAAATAAAAGGAAACCAAAGCACTAAGAACTCCGATGAGTTTGGAAACAGTTTTAGTTTGTGGTGGCATTAACCTACATAGCTATGATTTGTGCCTTACACCTGGCCTGGGTTAGAGGCGGTAATTAAGTTTAAAGCCTTCTGTTAAATGCTGTGACTCAAGGAGAGAACACATATAAAATACATAAAGTAATACATCTTATCACTTACTCTACTTAATTATGCTAATTAAAACTTTTAAAGTAATTTGACAGTAAATTAAGAGACTGTACAAGAAGAACAAGATCTGCACTACTCTGTTTGACCACATAATTATGCTTTTTGCTATCCATTAAAACTCTTATGCTGAACAATCTTTAAGTGATCTATTCAACTTGTACATATATCTTGTGAAAAAAAGGTTAAAGGTGCTTTCTTTTAAAACCATCCACATTTTTATGATTTAAAATAGCAAAAGCAAGACAAAAAATACTACACAGCTCCATTACTGTTAAATCTTCTAACGGGAGGCAAATCAATTGTCTCTGAGAAAGGTATTCCTCCACCTCCAATGAAACCAGAGTGACTCCATTATAGAAAAGTGCATTTGTTTTCCATCCTCAACAAGAGATGCCCCATGGTTACAGATGAATTTCAACTTAAACAGCCAAAAACTGCGAGTTCTCCTCTTTCTCACTTAGCCAAGCACCAAGGATTAGTCAGGGATCAGATTGTCCTTCAATATTATTCAGCACCTAGCCAGGTGTAGTGGCCCATGCCTGTAATCCCAGCAGCTCAGGAAGCTGAGGCAGGAGGATTGCAAGTTCAAAGCCAGCCTCAGCAACTTAGCGAGACATTAAAGCAACTCAGTGAGACCCTGTCTCTAAATAAAATACAAAATAGGGCTGGAGATGTGGCTCACTAGTTGAGTGCTTCTGAGTTCAATCCATGGCACTCTCCCAACAGAAATTTTAAAAAAACAAACAACTATAACAACAACAACAAATAAACACACACACACACACACACACACACACACACACACACACACACACATCATTCAGTCCTGACGTCTAATCCCACAAATCTACTTCATGGTTTGAAGACAGCCTTTGAAAATACAAGAATTCAGGTAATAGAGTCCATACACACTCCAGTCATTTAATAAACCCATTATCATTTGCCAAAGGAAAACAAAATTAATTGGAAAGCATTTTGCTCTTAATATGCTTCAAAAGTCATTTGCAAAGATAGCTGTGAAGCCATTTTATTTCTTTATCTCCAATAATCAGCTTAAACTTGGTGGGGGCAGGTGGGTAGGGACAAGCACGTGCCTTTTATTTTCCCCTTGAGGACAATTCCAACTCCTATAAGTTAATTTTCATCATAATGAAAGTGAAGCTATTTTATATGTGTGAAACTGTTATAGACACCACAAAATACCATCTTTTGCCTAGGTAAACATTAATTTCTAGGAAAAGAAGCTCAATATATATATTAATTCTAACCATAAAATGATTTTTAAAAAGTGAAAAAGATAATTTTTGATTAATGTATATTATATTTCATGTGCTCTGAATTCATTACAAATTCAGATGTAGAAACAGGAATCAACTATTTGAGTTCTGAATAAAAAGAATCTAAACACAGTTCCTCTAACCTAGTAGTTTTCAAGTATTTTGGTCTCTATCTTCACACTTTTAAATTACTGAGGGCCTCAAAGAGTTTTTATGTTGGTTACATTTATTATATTCAAAGAAAATTTTAAAATACTCATTTATTCATTAAAAATTAAATAGATTTTTAAAATTTGATTTAAAATGATTTTTAAGTTACATATTAACTTAAATACTATTTGTGAAAAAGGAACTTAGTTTCTAAAAGATAAAAAAATGAGTGAGAAGAATGGTGGTGGTATGCATTTTTGCTAATCTTTTGAATGTCTGCCTTAAAACAGTAGAGTCTCGGGCATGTTTCTGCATGCAATCTCTTGTGATATGTCATTTTGGCTGAAGCATGAGAAGAAATATGGCCTCACATAAATAAAGTTGGAAAGGTGGGACACTCCTGTAATCCTAACTACTCAGAAGGCTGAGGCAGGAGCATCCCAAGATCAAAAGCCAGCCTCTGTAACTTAGTGAGATCCTGTCTCAAAATAAAATAAAAAGAACTCTGGGAATGTAGCTCAGTGGTAGTGGTCCCCTGGTGGGGGAAAAGAATGTCAATCCCTGACTCTGGGCACTTTATTGCAACTGCCACATTTGCTGTCAGGTAGAAAGGAAAAAAGTTAAAGATAACCATACTTGACTTGGGTTTTGTAAGAAAAGGTACCCTTATTCTGGATTGGCAACTGTTTATATATTTGTGGCACTTTTTGAAAAAAAAAAAAAGAATTTCTTTCTTGGTAGTAGATAGACACAATACCTTTATTTATAAGTGTTGGCGAGGATGTGGGAGAAAAGGTACGCTCAAACATTGCTGGTGGGACTGCAAATTGGTACAGCCAATATGGAAAGCGGTATGGAGATTTCTTGGAAAATTGGGAATGGAACACCATTTGACCCAGCTATCCCTCTCCTCGGTCTATACTGAGGACTTAAGGACTTAAAAAACAGCATACTAAGGGACACAGCCACATCAATGTTTATAGCAGCACAATTCACAATAGCTAAACTGTGGAATCGAGCTAGATGCCCTTCAATAGATGAATGGATAAAAAAAAAATGTGGCATATATACACAATGGAATATTACTCATCAATAAAAGTGAATAAAATCATGGCATTTGCAGGTAAATGGATGGAATTAGAGAAGATAATGCTAAGTGAAGTTAACCAATCCCCCAAAACCAAATGCCAAATGTTTTCTTTGATATAAGGAGGCCAATTCATAGTGGGATAGGGAGGGGAGCATGGGAGGAATAGACTAACTCTAGATAGGGCAGAGGGGTGGGAGGGGAAGGGAGGAAGCATGGGGTTATTAATGATCGTGGAATGTGATGGACATTATTATCCAAAGTACAGGTATGAAGACACAAATGGTGTGAATATACTGTGTATACAACCAGAGATATGAAAAATTGTGCTCTATATGCGTAATAAGAATTGTGATGCATCCCACTGTCATATATAAATAAAAAAATTTTTAAAAAGAATTTCCTTTTTGGTAGTAGATAGACACAGTATTTTTATTTTGTTTATTTATTTATTTATGTGGTGCTGAGGATCGAACCCAGTGCCTCACATATGCTAGCACTCTACCACTGAGCCACAAACCCAGTCCCTGTAAGTCACTTCTTAATGGAAACATTTTAGGTGAGCCCATCTTTTATGCCTTTGTCTTCTTGTTCATCTACTGATCCATTCCTTTGTTGTTGTTCGGTCCCAGGGGTTGAATACAGGGGGAACTAAACCACTGAGCCACATCCCCAGCCTTTTTAAAATATTTTATTTAGAGACAGGGTCTCACTGAGTTGTGTAGGGCCTCACTAAATTGTTGAAGGTGGCTTTGAACTCATGATCCTCCTGCCTCAGCCTCCTGAGCCGCTGGGATTACAGGCATGGGCAATCGTGCCTGGCACGACCATTCCTTTTAAAAGGTGATACTCAATACTAGCAGTTATTGTTTACTGAGTATTTCGGTGTAGATATTTATAGACATCACCTTAAATCCCTATTATGGCTTAAAAAACAGGGATGGCTCTCCTCTTTTTATTGAAATAAAGAAACTGAAGGCTAAGCATGGTGGCACACACCTATAATCCCAGTAACTCCAGAGGCCGAGTTGGGAGGATTGCAAACTCGAGGCAAGCCTCAGCAGTTTAGCAAGACTTAATCTCAAAATTAAAAATAAGGAGTAGGGATGTGGCTCCATGGTAAAGCATCCCTTGGTTCAATACCCAGTGTGAAAGAAAGCAAAAAAGCACACAAGCAAGGTAGCTGAAGGTCAAGTAACCAGTTTCAGTTAGCTTGTAAGTAGCATGACTAGAATCTAAACACAGGTTTGGCACTAAAGCATGATGCTCAAACTTTAGTATGTCACCTGAAGGGTCTGTTGAAAAAAAGAAAAAATACTGAGCTCCACACCCTGATTCCTAGAATTGGGCCCAATAATTTGCATTTCTAACAAGCTCCCACTTGATGCTAATAGTGCTAGTCAAACTTTGAGAATCACCACTCTGACCCGATGAGCCAACGTGGCCTTGCAGAGGATTTAAAGCATATATAGAAAGCAAATGAAGGCTAACAGCCACAGAATTATTCAAGGGGAGTCAAAAGGTTGAAATTCCGATACATTTTTCAATTTGAGAAATCCTTTTCCTTACTTGGATATTTTTCTACTCTCAATAGATGCCCTTCAAGAAAACCTATTTTAGGCTTTGGTTTTCTTCCTGGTATCAACAGCAAGTCTGAAGAGTCACCATCAGTGTCCCATTACCATCCTCATAGAGAAATGCTGGTTAAGAAGCAGAAGTCCTCCTTTCTTTACCTTTTAGAGGGACAGTGTTCTCAAGACTGACTTTAAGAAGTAGAGAGTCTGCATTTCTTCTAAGCAAACCCAACAGTTCCACAGCATCGGCTGGAGTTAGAGCAGGCAGACAGTTTTCCAACTGGACTAGTCAGGAAAGATTGCAGCTACATCTAAGTGACTGTGATGGAAAGAACCCTTAATGGGAACGGAAGCTGAAGGCAGAAGACAAGGACATGGAACATACAAGAGGAGACATCTCAGGACATTAACTCTGGATCAGATACTGGCTACCATACGAAAGAATCATAGCTATGTTGCTAAGGTCTAATCAGTATGGCCCTGATTCACTTGGACAGCAGAAGAGCAATGGGTTCAATGTAACCTCCACCTGGGAAGCTGCAAAATTGGCCCTGTTAAAAACACAGCTCTTTCCAATTGTTTAAAACTCTCCTACTGAGATGCACGCATTTGAAGCAACATTTCATTTCTCAGAGTAACATAACTTTCAAGGACAGGGCAAAAAGATTGCAATAATTTTATTTCAGGGAATCCGCTCTAGAAAGTAAAAGCTGTAATAGAGCTATTACCTAAGGGGGTTATCTCCAGGAGCATCTTAATTTTCCTGAGACATTTATGGTGTGGCAGAAGACGGCAGGACTCTCGCATACCAATTCCACACAGATCAGACACAGAACACTTCAGCAGAGGAAGGCAGGAGCAACTGAAGGGAATTTAAAAAGGGAGGAAAGAAAACCAGTGGGTTATACTTTAAAGGAAGAAGGAAAATAGAGAAAAACAACCTCATCAAACTTATTTAGCCTAAGTCATTCATTGCACTGGGTCCTTTAATTCTTCATTGTACAGGAAACTCTTAAAATGAAAGAGGCAGTAGCTATCTGTGCACTTTGGAAACTAAAACCAAGCGATTCTCGAGGATGTGACTTTCCAGTATTTGAGACAGTCCATGAGGGAAACACCCAGTAGAACTGCTTCCTAAAACCAGACCACTTGATTGGCAAGGATGTGGAGGACCTGGAGCCCCGCTACAGCACTAGTGAGGACACAAAATGATACAACCACTTTGGAAAGCAGTTTTGGAGTTCCTTAAAAAGTTAAATATATGCTTTCCATATGATCTTATTCCCATGTGACCTAATCCTGGAAACTTAACCCAAGAGAAATGAAAGTACCACATAATAAGGCCTGTACACATACGTGAATAATAGCTTTCACTTGTGACGTCTAAAGCCTGAAAATGATTCAAACACCCATCAACAGACAACAAAGAAACTGTGGGAAATCCATTCAATGAAATATATTTAACAACAAAAAGGGCAGCCATGGGAATGAATTGTAAAATCTTTTCATCCAAGAAGCCAGACAGAAAAAAAGCACTTAAGATTACATTTATATAAAATTCAGTGAAATGCAAGCAAATGTATAATAACAGAAGGCAGATCAGTGATTGTTGGAAAGAGAAGGACAGAGAGATGGAATTTGTGGGTGGTGGGGATGGACACTGTTCATTATCTTGATTATAACAATAGTTTCATATGTACATACCTATAACAAAACTTCTTGAACAGCATACCTTAAATATGTTCAGTTCTCTCTATGTCCATCATACTTAAAAAAAGTCATTTTTTTTTTAAATGGCATACTTATATCTTTCAACTACAGAGAAGGGGAAGGTACACATTTCAGTGGCTAAATTATAGATTAGAAAATTAAAACTCTATAATTCTAATTTGGGCTTCACACAAAGTATTACACAAAATTCCAGGAAATTTGTCTATTTAAACGTGGAAACTGTATCTGGTCTTCACCTCCTTGATTCAATAAGCAGAGGGTCTCAGGCATGGGTCAAGCACCTGAAGACTAACCTACGAATTACTAGCTTTCACACTGAAAACCAGCTCATTGAAACTAAAATCTTTCCTTTATCTCACTGTTTAGTTGGAATACCAGCCAACTGTCTTTGGTCCCAGGGGACCAAATGAAAAGGTTAACACATTCTGTGGACACACTCAGTGAAAACTGTTTTTACCCACTTTGGCCATCATAAAAGCAAGGGGTTGAGATCTGCAAACCACAGTCAGGGGTCCAAATCCACCTGCCACCTTCATTTGTATAGCCTACTAGCTAAGAAGGGTTTTCTCATCTTTAAATGATCTAAAAAATCAAAAGGATCTCATGCCATTTAAAACTCACATGGAATTCAAATTCTAGCATCTGTAAATAGAGTTGTGTTAGAGCACAGCTACATGCAAAGGTTGGCATGCAAAGGTTGGCATGCTGTCCGTTACCCTGTACCCTACGATGACAGAGCTGATTAGTTGTGATGATCACATGACACACAGAGCTTAAAAGACATACTCTGTGGCCCTTTACAGAAAGTTGGCCTGCCCCTGCTCTGTGCCCAAGTCTTGTGTGCCCAAGTATCTTGAGACCCTTAGAAAATTAACCCTAGAAATAGACCATTGTACTGAAAATCAGCACTGTGGTTGTTCAACCCCATCCCAACCTGGAATCCTTAACAAATTCTAATTCTTCTAGTGTAGAACAAGGCAAGGATGTCATAGGATTTGCCCCAGCTACAATATCTGATCTCAGGGACCTATATAGCAGCTTCCTCTGTGGGGCCACATTTTCAATGACTCAGCCTGCTACTTATGTCCTATACTCTGCTTTCTAATAGGGCCTCATAGCAGTCCTAAAAATTCTGAGGTTTCTTGTCACTATTACATTGGGGCATGTTTGGTTGCAAATTCCCAAAGTCACTTGAGATAGTTTAAGCAAAACAGTGAACACACTTCCTTTTCATTAGTTGTAAGTACCTGGGGGTCTCTGGAACTTGAAGGGTAGCATTTGGGGAACTCTCTGCCCCTCTCCTTTCTTCCTCTCTCACTAAAGACCAAGCCCCTAGTTCAGACCCCAGCAGGGTTTACACTTTCTGAGTTTCATAGATGAGGAGTCTACACATCCAGGAGATAGGTCAAGTTCACAGTGAAAACAGAGCAAAAGGCATTTTCCAGAAAATGAGGAGCAGGGATGTGGGTAGGCCATACTCCAATATCCACTTTGCCTGCCATAATGCAGAAAGGGAGGGCAAGCTGTACAGACTCAGGAAGAGAGAGGAAGCCTCCTTCCAAAACAAGCTTACCAAGGGCTTCACAACATGCAGCAGTCTCATGGCTCTGACTTCAACACATACCAAGGCCTAGTTCCTGAGCCAGGAAAAACTGATGCTCCCTTTTTATGGTTCTTCAAAAAATTTTTCAATTTTTTTAAATAAGTGAAATAAAGGTATTATGTCCAACTACAACTAAAAAAATAAATATTTTTAAAAAATTTCAATTTTTGGTCTGAGCTCAGGTCACCCTCTACCTTCAATTACTTTTTATTTTTTGTTTGTTTCTGCATTCCCTTCTTAATGTGCGCTCGCTCGCGCACACACACACACACACACACACACACACAAAATCACCACTGCCAAAGAATCTCCATCACTTCTGAAAAACCCTATACAAGAAAAAAATTCAGACTAGTTATTTACTTTCCCCAAGTGGAACTCTCCATGTTTACCCAGTGACAATCAATAACACCTTTCACATGCGTTCAGTACTCCTTACAAATGCAGCCAGTCAGTGGGAAATTCCCAGCAGGTTTACTTGGGAAAGGGATGGGCAGCAGATGGGACAGTGCCACTCCCTTCCATTTAGAAGCCCCTTGGCCCATGTCAGCCTTTTCCTGCACCTTGTTGCTTACAAAGTGATCCTCAGTAATCCAGCAAGGGAAATGCCTTCTAGGGATGAAATGCCTACAGCCTGAAGAGATCAGGTCATGGAATCAGGTGCGGCAGGATCCAGGTCACATTTCAAGCCCAGAGCACTTTGTTTTCTTTCTTTTTGTTTTTTAAATGAGAGCCTGAGTTACTGACCAGTTAGCATGTGGCCTTCAGCCAATAATAAATTGGGTCAGAGAAATCCTGCACAGGCACGACTTGGCCAACAGTTAGCTAATTAAGAGAACTGAGCAATGATCACATTATTAAACCATTTCAGTAGAACAGGTTTAACACTCCTTTGTAACCTAGGGCTCGCGCTCTCTCTCTCTCTCTCTCTCTCTCTCTCTCTCTCTCTCTCTCTCTTTCAGTGTAACTATTATCCTCCTATCTTCCTAAGCAGGTTAGGGTTAGGGTCAGAACTTACCTTTAACTGTGCCCTGGGCAACCTATCAACTCTCAAGGAACTGACCACTGACACATGGAGGTGACTTTCTAAAGAGGCTCTTTCAGGCTGGCAAGTCACTCGTGTGCCACCATCAACCCAAATGGAATTATGCCCAAACGGTACTCCCTCATCTCTAGAACTCTTCTTCTTTACAGGAAAATGTTACAAAAGCCCCAAGTTTACCAACCCCAGCGTTCACACACATTCTCCAGTCTTCAGATTAACTCAGGAGGCAAAGTAGGGCACCACATTTAATAGGGGAGGCAGCCACTCCACCCTGAGCTCATTTCTCTTAGGCACCATTTCCCAGACACCTGATGCCAAATCAAAATCCAGTTACACACTGAGAATTCTCTCTCAAAAAAAGCTATTAAAATGATTTCTGTATCTATAGGTAACATCTTAATAAAAAAAAAAAAGATAATGTCTGCTGAAAAAATAATTGATCTTCAAGTAGAATGAAAAAAGTGGAATGAAGAATGAACACACCTAAAACCAGCTTCATCTCTGACTCCCTTCCACTCCCTTCTTTCCCAATGTTTCTCACTGACCGAATTCTGTCACGTTGATAGCCAAAACTTCTTCCATCTTCATCTAGGCTTTATTTCTGTGAACCTGGGTTACTAAAACAACCCCTTAACTCTCTTTCCTCATTACCACAGCTCTAGTCTCTTCCCTATCCAAACAGTCCTACCCGACATGTACAAAGCTCTTCTTCCACCAATCATGTTCCCTTGCACCATTCGCCTGCAGCGGTCCCTCCTAGAGCAGCTGGTGATGGGACCTACCTCAGCACGGAAAACACCCAAGCCATCCAGCAGTCTCACCTGGTCATGCTTGAGGACTCCCACACACACTCTCCTTGGATCTCTCTCAGGTACACAGCACCAGCACCACCAGAAATCCTTTCTTCCTGTTATGAGAAAACCTTCAGATGTTCCTCCTTCCTCAACTTCCCTTGATGATTCCAGACCATGTTTCTCAGAACTGTAACCGCAGTCTGACTCAAGTACTTAATACTTAGATAATAGGAGAAGTCAACTTGGTGTCCTGCCTCCCAGGGCCAAAATGCAGCTACAGTGGCCAGACAGGGTTATGTCTTCTGTGTCTCCTATCCGTCCACTAAGCGTAGGATACTGTTACACAAGGTGTCACTCTATATATCAACTATTAAAGAAGATCACGAGCTCCTAGAAATAATAGCTCACCATTCGCCATCTGTATAATATCCCTGCTACTGTTTGAATATGGCTTGTGTTCCCCAAGGGTCCACTGTGATTTTAAAGGCTTGGTTCCCCTGAATGGCATTATTGGAGGTGGTAGTAGAAGCTTTGGGAGGTGGAGCTTGGTGGAAAGTTCTTCAATCATTGAGGTGAGGATTTTCTTAAGACACCCTTTGGTAATTCTCATGACAGGGATGTCATAAAAGGAGCAAGCTTGGCTCCACCTAGTTTTCTCTGCTACATGGCTCACCATGGGATCCTCCCTCCAAGAAGCTCCGCCACCACCATCTGCCATGTCCTGCTAGAGCCTGCACTGTGCCATTTGAACTCCCATCTCCAGAAGTGAGCCTAAAAAAATCCTCATCTCTGATCACGTTAGTTCCCTCAGCTATTTCATTGTAGTAACACAGAGCTGACCAATACAACCCTAGAAGCCACTGGCAAAACCAAGAAGTTTTAGTTTAGGAAGTTTTAATCACACATCAGCAAATCTTTGGTTATCTGGGAACTAGTTTTGACTGGCTTCCATTGTGTTCAAACACTGGACTTAAGGAGGAAATAAAACCTCAGCTTCAACACACCACCTTGGCCGAACCTGCAATTTTATTCAATGGTGTCCTGATTGGCTAGGGTAACACAAAGGACAGGAATGTTCACAGCAACTGAGGTCATCTATAGAAGTCAGACTTACTTACCTCAAAGATGAGAATTCAGAGGGGGAGCCAAAGGGACCAAAAGGGACAAAAGAAAAATAGCAACAGAAATTAGAAATAGTGAAGATAGCAGTAGAAACAGCAGGGTGGGTGACCACGGGACTAAGAAAACCAGAATGAAGAAACATTAAAGTCAGACCAGCTTTGCAATCCAGAGGGAGCCAGGGCATAATTCTCTGCTCACAAAAACCTGTGGAACACCTGCAGGCAAGTTTTTTTCCTGGGCCAGGGTCCTGCAATAAGTCTCCAGGTGGAAACCAGGCCTTTTGACTCCAACAGGCTCCATTGTGGGGAACCAGAATCTGATAAAATAGTGAAGCTTTTTTCCAAAGAAACCCTGAATGATAAAGCTTCCTTATGTGTTGAAACTCCTCTCTCTTCAATTTAGCTACTGCAATGGCATCACATCAAAAAAGCAACTTTCTTCATATCTCTAGAATAATGTGTTTTTTTCCACAGTGACACTGAAACAAATGATTAAATTGTGGTAGCTTTCTAAATCTGATTAATGTTATTCAGGGACTCCCACAAACTGTTTGCCATTTATTTCACTTGCTAATTAGGAGCTCTAAGGTCTTTATCTTCCCCAACCTACGATCACATGCTCAGGATGGAGCTTTGCTAAAAGCAGGACTCCTGGCTAATACTGTTAATGAGTTTAGCACTGCCAAAATGTCAATGGTTTTTTATTTGTTAAGAAAGGGACTAATTTATCTAGTTCAGCTGCCCTCAGTAATTTTCATGGAAATGTCAGAGCAGCAATCAGGAGAAGCAATGGCAATAAAGATGATTACTAGAGGGGTAGCAAAGAACACCCCACTGACAAACTGGCTTTTATTTTTCTCTCACCATTGGGAGATTTCATTCAGAGATAAGGCAACAGAGCATGTACAGTTTAGAGCCAAAGCAAACCATATATTCTGTCAAAAATACAATGACACTTTTGAAATCTTGAAACATACTGTATAGGAAGTTTAACTGCAAATCTCCAAAAGAAGAGAGCATAGGATGTTTGGGGGCAAGAGGAGATAAGAGCTGAGCTGGGTAATATAATTCACTTTTGTTCACAACACAGTTTAGGAGGCTAAATTAAGATAGGGCACCTGAAGGAGATCTAGATTGCTGTTATCACTTTTGCACTAGAAAAATTTGTTTTTATGATGTATTCAAGGCAAAATAAGGATAAAGATTCCTTCTTTGACAATTTAGATTTATGCTTTCTTAAGAAAGTGTAAGTGGTTAGAAATGAAATAGTTCTATGGGTCAATAATGGATATTGGGGTTGCCCATCGTTTATTCCTCGAAGCTGAGCTGGCATGGAAGGCAATCACCTAAACTTATGACAGAATGTGTGGGGAAACCCTGTAAACTATGCTGATTTGGGTGGCTGGACTCCACCTTTCACTGACAAAAATTCTAAAATTTACCATAGGGCATATATCAAACTCATTCAAGTCTTTATAAGAAGGGAAAATCCTACAAATACAAAGTAAAAGATAAAGCACTCAGCCTAGTCCCCAAGGGCTGAGCTGCTGTAGATTAAAAAATTCCAGGGCTAGGGTTGTGGCTCAGTGGTAGAGCACTTGCCTTGCATGTGCAAGGCACTGGGTTCGATCCTCAGCACCACATAAAGATAGATAAATAAAATAAAGGTATTAGCCAGGTGCACGCCTGTAATCACAGGGGCTTGGGAGCCTGAACAGGAGAATTGTGGGTTGAAAGCCAGCCTCAGCAATGGCAAGGCATTAGCAATTCAGTGAGACGCTGCCTCCAAATAAAATACAAAATAGGGGATGTGGCTTAGTGGTTGAGTGCCCCCCTGAGTTAAATCCCTAGTACCCACACCCAACCCCCACTTCTCCCCCAAAAAAGACTGGAGATGTGGCTCAGTGGTAAAAAGCCTCTAGGTTCCATCCCCAGTACCCCCTCCAAAAAAAAAAAAAAAAAAGACCAAGTAAAATAAAGATATTGTATCCATTACAATGCAAACAAACAAACAAATTTTAAAAAAAAGAAATTCCAGGCACTTGGATCTAGGGCTGTAGCTCAGTGATAGAGCGCTTTCCTAGCAAGTGTGAGGCACTAGGTTCGATCTTCAGCACCACATAAAAATAAATGAATAAAATAAAGACATTGTGTCCATCTACAACTAAAATTTTTTTTTTTTTAATTCCAGGCACTCAAGATGATAATTTTTTGCATCAACCCCATTCCATCCCTGACTCCCTTTCTCTCACATAATGGCATTTAAAAATACTTCATGTTTTCTGATGCAAAGCCCATTTTAACTTTTCATTTTACTAGATTAAGGGGGAGAATATGGCAACAAGGCCCTTGCTTAGGAAATGGAAAAATGGAAAGTCCGATGCCAAATTCCATGTGACCTGAGCTACACCCTCAAATTCCCATGCATATTAATTTCCAAGAAATTCAGCATATCTTTGTTATTTAAATCACAGGGTTCACATACTACCAACATAGGTGTTAAGAAAAATGTTTGAAGCGAGGTGTGGTGGTGCACATCTATAATCCCAGTGACCTTGTAGGCTTAGGCAGGAGGAGCACAAGTTTGAGACAGGTCTCAGCAACTTAGCAAGACCCCATATCAAATTTAAAATGAAAAAGGTCTGAGAATGTAGCTCAGTGGTAGAGCACCCCTAGGTTAAATCTTTAATACCACAAAAGATAAAAATAAAGAAAAGCCTTTGACAGAAAACTTTCACTTTACCTCTTAAATTTCTTTTCAAAAAACAAGTACACAAATACAAAGTTGGTATATATGGGCTTAATTCAGCCTCCCCTTCAGGAAAATTAACAGTCCCCTAAGGCAAGGATAACAAAAATATCCCACTTCATTTAATTTTTTATCAATTCATCTAGCTTAACTAAGCAATTCAACCAAGTTTTATTCATTGCAAGAGTGTCTCTAAAATCTGGACCTTTAAATGATCACATATGTTTACTTTAATATAAGAGAAGGAAATACTTTTATCTAAGGGGGCTCTGTTTATATTTCTAAGCAGAGAACTGCAGGGATATAATGCTACTGACTTGGCTGCCTGGGTATTCCTATGGCCATAAGAAATGTCTTGCTTTCCCTTGACTCAACTCCCCCATGATTAATAATGGCATAGTTGTGATCTACCAACTACCCAGAAGACTAGAGTCACAATTCCTGAAAAAGAAATAAGCATTGTGCACAGACAGTGAGGGTCCAAGGCTCAAGTCTAGAAGCAGAAGACAGACAAAACCCCGCACAATCTAACATATAAAAAAGGAAAAGGCTTCTTATAATTGGTCATCCTGGGGCTGGGATTGTGGCTCAGTGGTAGAGTGCTTGCCTAGCATGCATGAGGCACTGGGTTCGATCCCAGCATCACATAAAAATAAACAAAGGTCCATCTACAACTAAAAATAATAATAATAATAATAATAATAATAATAATAATAATAATAATTGGTCATCCTTATTCTAGTAAAAATTGTCAAGTGTAAGATTAGAAACACAACTTGGAATCAACCTCAAAAATAAAATGACTGACCAACCATTATGGTTTGTTCAGTATGAACACATTTTTGTTGTTTTTGTACCAGAGATTAGACCCAGGGGTGCTCTACCACTGAGCCACATCCCTAGCCCTTTTGATTTTTATTTTGAGACAGGATCTTGCTAAATTCCCAGACTAACCTTGAATTTGAGATCCTCCTGCTTTAGCCTCTTGAATGGCTGGGATTACAGGCAGGAGCCACCATGCCTAGCAGGACTAAAGCAGGTTTTATAATGAAATTCTTGGACAAACAGAGATAGCTGTTTGCTTTAACAGAAATTCAAATGAGTAATTTTAGAATAAAAAAATGACGGGTTAACTTCAATACAATTACTTGATGCTCAATTCTCTACATTAAAAATTTAAGGTTATTTAGCTCTAGCTTGACAATTATTTTTTTTTCTTTTTTTTTTAGGTAACAAAAGGGAAATTTGTATGGATTTAGTTGTTTGAGGCTCTGCCACTTATAGTGTGACTTATTTAAAACCCCCGTCTTAAGTTCCTCACCATGCCAGGCACATAGTAAGCACTCAAATGTGGGCCAGCAGTACCATCATTACTAAAGTTCCTCCAGTAGTCTGGCTGTATTTGTTCTGAAGGTCATTTTTAAATACACCCATCATCTATATAAATACTGTGGATTTTTTTTTTTTTAAATCTCAGAAGAACCTACAAATATCATCAGGTTGATACACTCTCCATTCTTCTCCTTTCCCTGACAGATCAACATAAAAAATAAAAAAAGTAATTTCATTTCCTTTTTCAATTAGTTTTTTCAAAACTAGGCTCTCTCATGCTCATTTTAGCATAACCAAATGATAGAAAATCCTTTTAATGGCAAAATATCATTATTTCTCTCTCAGTAATTTCTAATTACCCGCACACCCGTGTCCACGTCAGGGTATATTCTCTTTCCCAACAGCTAACCTAGAAACAGCAACAAACTCATCAGAATTCTAGCAACACCAGTAACAAAACATAATTAGCTTCTTGGAATTTATGAGCCTATTCTTTCCACAAAATATAGTAATTATTCTTTTTAAAATGGATTCGATAATGCTTGGATTGCAAGGAAACACTTCTGTGAATGAATTATGGGTCACTACTCTCCTGTCATATCTGGTGAGTTTCCTTTTACCGTGTTGTCCTTCATTCATTTAAATTTTCAATCTCAAGGTAATAAAACCACTGACAATCAAGTGGGTAGGCCTCACAAAATTACTAAAAAGAAATAATGTCAACTAGGTGGTGGTTGATTCTCAGGGTCCCCAGTAATAGGGATTATAGAAATGGGGCAAGAAAGAGTTTAAAGAATTTGCTATTACTTATTATCACTATTTTACCGATGTGAAAAAAAAAATTAATGAACTAAGGGAAAGAGAACTGTTAGTCCCATGAAAACAGAAAGGAAAATAAGAAATTCTTAATCTACTGTTATTCATCAGCACAGGACCTGAGGGGCTGAAAGTGACACTGGACAAACTTTTGGAATGGAAAGAAAAAGACTTTCCTCCAAAGCAAGAAGTTGATTTGTTAATTACAGAGTCAATGCATAGTTCCTAGTAAATAGGAGGAATGCCCTGACCATGTGTCCTTTCCCTTCTAGCAAAGCTCCATGATTAGCTTCAGGGTATTATGTAAGAGGATCAGAAGTTTTTCACTTGCTCATTGGCTCCTGAAAGCCACTTCCAGGGAAAGTGCTATAGAATAGAAATAAGATCTCAGAGAAGTTTATATCTTAGCAAGTCCAGACTCCATGCTTTCTTTTCGTTTCTTCCAAAATCATTCAACATGATGACCTTCAACACGGCAAGGTCTTTCTCAAATGGGGCTTGATTCTCTAGTACTGTGTTAGGTATTACAGACGGACAGCAGAAGAGCACATAAATGAGTCTGACACTCTCAGCCACTGAAGATGCTTACAAGCTTATAGAGGAGGTAACATTTAAACAGGAGAAACATTTTACATCATCTAGGTATGCATGTGAAAATGAAATGCAATACAATTTTTAGGAAACAGGTCAAAGTAGACACATGGTGGTGCTAAGCACAGTTAGCTGCGCACACACACACAAAAAAGGACATTTTCATGATTAAACTGTATTAAGCAAAGAAATGTAAATAGCATCATGCAAATGGTTGTGGTAATAAAGATCAGGAATCTCTTCACCCATAATAATAAAGTGATGAATAAAGTGAATAATATCGAGGCTGAATAAATTAAGAGGCCCTTCTGCCAAGAAATAAACTCTATGCCCCGTCTCCTTTCTCCACCCTCCCAGGCTTGCCTATCAAATCCCAGTGCTAATTCCACCCCTAGTTCTGTGGTCCTCAGGATTTTTGTGTATGGCCAATATCCATAGGAAGAGAGGGGTTTACCTCTTCACAGAGAGATGCCAGCTTCTCCAGCACAAATCACTGAACATTTACATCCAATGGCCATATGAAGCAGGGCCCCCTCTAGGTCACTGAAGAGTGCCATATAGGGGATTTATTTCAGTCCTGCCTACTTCCCATGATGGCCTCACAGCTGTCCTGATAAATAGGTAGCATGAAGTCAGACATTAGAAACTGCTCAGTTGCTTCCTCTACTTTGCTATGGATGGTATAATTCTTAGCAAACCAACTTCCTTCTAGTAAAGGGGGAGCCAAGAGGGAAGTATCTATATTAAGCTGGGATAATTTAATTTTAACTAAAAATACCTTGGAGGTTAATGAAATCAAGGCCAGATGAGCACTCTGGAAGCTATTTTCCATCATTCAAATGATCAAGTTTCTACTACAATCCTTTGATGAGCCTAATACTGGTCTATTGGTCTAAGTACAAATGCTTCTATCATCCAAGTTCCCACAATTAACTCTTTCTATTTTCATAAATACTCATTTCTGAATGAATGTTATACCTTATGCTTGAGAAAATATGTTTGTGCTGAATGACATTTCTGGCTAGGAAGCCAGGCTCTGACACCTCCTGTACCATGCCTAGATTCCCAGCTTGGCTTTCAGCATGCCAGAAAAGTGGGAGCAGAGGAAAACAAGGATAGCTTGCAGATGGCTTCACTCACGCAGCTTACATCCCTCCCTTTGCTTCCTGAAAGCAGCAAAGCCCCGAAGAGCATCCTAGCAACCAGAGCCTCTAGCCAGTGGGTCATCCAGGGTGGGCCACTGGATTAATGAGATCCTTACAAGAAAAACCAAAAACACCCTGAAGCGACAAGTTGGCCCTCCTCCATTCTGCTACAAAAATAGTTACTCTGACTCCAAGAGCTAAATTGATTACATGGCATAGTTTGCCAAGTCAGTAGGTTAAATGTTGTTCTAGATTAGCATTTTGGTCATATCCACTTAAAACAAAAATTAAATAAAGCCTTTAACTGTAGGCTTGTACTTAGCGACATAGTTTGATTTAGGAATTTCCAAGTAATAATCTTGTTGTTATTTATAGGAAGCTACCATTAAAACTGAGAAACACTAGCATTTCACAATGGTAACATTCTTTGGCCAGAAAATAAAATTCAGCAACCCTTCTGATTAAAAAGGATGGAGGTTCCTACATTTAGATTGATTCACAGAGGCTGGGGATGTAGCTCAGTGGTAGAGTATGTGTGAAGCCCTGGGTTCCATGCCCAGTGTCTTCCCCACCTCCACCCCCCATACACACACAAAATGAGAGAAGACTTTGCAAAAATCCATTAATACACAGAGACAGGTGTATATGCAAGAAAGGAGTCATACAGTACTAGATGTTCAAGTGAAAGGTCCTTTTTTGAAAACATCATTGTAAAATTGGTTTCACTTGGTGGTTAAAAAAATAAATAAATACAAGGTCAGCCAACTCACACCTCCCACCATCCCATAATCCATGGATCAGAATGTCTCAGCCATGGTTATGATGATCCCAGAGGGTAACCAGTATGGGAGCTGGGCAGCCCATGCTGGCTTCCAAGTCTGCTGCCTGGCTTTCCCTGTCTCTGCACTCCTTCCCTGGCTGCTTGCTGACACATGGCAGCATTCCTTCACCATTTTATTTATTTATTTTTAATATTTTTTTTAGTTGTTGATGGACCTTTATTTTATTTATGTATTCATATGTGGTGCTGAGAATTGAACCTAGTGCCTCACACATGTGAGGCAAGCTCTCTACCACTGAGCCACAACCCTAGCCCCTCCATCACCATTTTAAAGGCATTCTTAAATAAGCAACAGGCAGAAGACTAAGCAAGCAGGCCCAGGTAGAATAACAGATGGTCCCAATTTATTATACAGCCTGTGTGTTTGGTCTTTTTTAAACTGGTCTTTAGATTATTTTACAAAGACCACCCCAGGGCCTTGAGGTATCCTTGTGTTTTCTTCTGTAACATCAGCTGCGAATACTGCACAATGTGCTGCTCAGTCTCTTCATTTACACACATTTTTTTCTCCCTTGCCCCCACCCTTCCCTATTTGTCCCACTCTCCTCTGACCTGCCCTTAAAGACACTGGAGGCCTCTTTAGCCATGGTTTTGCCTCCTGCAGTTTCAAAAACCTGCACTCAGCTGTACTCTAAAATTATTAAATGAAAAATTCCAGAAAAATATTAAATGAAAAATTCCAGAAGTAAATAATCCATAAGTTTTAAATAACTTTTATTACAATACATTGCTATAATTGTACTATTTTACTAATAGTACTGTGGTTAATCTCTAACTGTGCATACTTATAGGATGTTTGTGTAGGCAAAATCAGCATATACAGGGTTCAGTGTTATCTAGTTTCAGGCATTTACCAGGGGTCTTGGAATGTAGTCCCTGAAGATAAAGGAGGATTAGTATATAAGAAAATAAGTTATGTAGGGTCATTATTAACATGAATAAAGATTTTAAGACAAAACATTTATTCAATAGCTAATTATATATTATGATCTATAAGCTAAACCATTAGTTAAGTTTTATATATTAGTTGTAGATAGACGCAATATCTTTATTTATTCATTTTTAGGTGGTGCTGGGGATTGAACCAGAGTCTCAAGTGTTTGAAGCAAGCCCTCTACCACTGAGCTACAACCCCAGCCCTAGTTAAAAAGTTTTTAAAAAAATAACATCTCAAGAAAAACTTAATACACAGACTATAAAAGTATAGTATGATCTCCTTAAAGAAAAAAATAACTAAAAGAACATACCAAAATGTCACTAGATAGTAAAAATCACAAGACTCTTTATTTACTCTTATTTTTCAAATGTTGCCTAGATACACATCACTATTATGATCATACCTGCATATGATCTTATTTCTTACCCTACTATTTCTTTAAGAAGTCAAAGGTGGAAATGTTTGTGTGGCATGAAAGTTTTCTTTAAAAAAAAAAAAAAACAAATAATGATGACTTAAAAAAACACAATCTGCTCCAGTTTAGAATGACAGATTCTGAGCCCTAAATGCATGTTTACTATACACGCATAAAAAGCTAGAAGGCAGAGATGACAGTCCTTTGACCTCCATGTGGTTACTTTATACTCCTCTTTATTTATGTGATATGTATGTGATATGTGAACTTTAAGCATCTACTATGGAGAGACTGGAACAGGACAATGTCATTGTGAGTGTGCAGCCATGAAGAGGAAAGCTTCCCAAATCCTAACCTCTGAGTACATCAGTCTTATGAACCAACAAGTGCACTTCCACTTAGCTGACCAACAAGCGCTCAAACTCAGCATGTCCAAATTGGACTCATCATTCCCCACAGACTGGATTTTACTATGGGCTCTCTAATCTTTCCAATCAGCATAATCTTCCCCAAAACCTGGACTTCATCCCCAGTGCCTATGAACCCACTACAACCTGTCCACCCATGCATCAAAACCCAGGTCTTACAGATGCCAGCTCTCAAGGTCATGACTATTCAGTCTGAAAAGACAGTGTGCATTGTGCACACAGCAGGTACTTCTGGACTAGCTGAAAACAAGCCCTGCAACCTATGAGATGCAGGACTTTGAGACAGAGTCTAATCGGTATAAGCTTTCATTCTCTCACTGCCAGCGGCCCCTCTAGACAGGACCTGTCTCTTGGGAGTAGGAAAGTTTAAACTAAGTTCATCCTCTCAAAAATGAACACTGAGGGCTAGGTACTATGCAAGTGCTAGGACCACTGGTAACTAACAGTCATTCTGGGAGGAAATACCAAGTCCATGGGCATGTATCATGATTAAGGAGAGGAGAGGACAGGAAACCTAGACTACCACAGGAACACCAGGGAGGTTTTCCAGGGGAACTAACATTTAAACTAAGGATGAACAGGAAGTAGATATGGCAACAGTAGAAAAGCAAAAATTGTGAGTCCAGAGACAACCAGGTACCTTGAAGGTACTGACACTAATTGAGTTTGCTGAAGTCTAGAACATAAGAGTGAGAAGTAACCAGAAATATAGCTGGTGAGGTCAACAAGAGCTAAGGGATTGGGTATCCCGAAAGCAAAGATTTTAAGCAGGGAAATAACCCCAAAATGCATTTAAAGTGCCATTACTGTAACTGATTTCATTTTTGCCAGTATACATTCTGGTTTATGCTGTCAAGAATTTGTAATCAAATGCATTTTTTATTTTTTTGGCAGGGATGGATAGCACTGGTGGTGGAGCTCAGTGGTAAAGTGCTTGTCTAGCATATAGGAAGCCCTGGGTTCTACTTTTAACACCATTCAATTTTTAAAAAATTTGTTTTAATTGGTTTCACATGACAGTACAATGACCTTGACATATCATACATTTGAATCTGATGGGATATAATTTCTCATTTTTCTGAGTATACAGGTTATAGAATCATATTGGTCATGCAGTCACATATATACACACAGTAATAATAATGTCTGTTTCATTCTACTATCCTTCTAGCATATAGGAAGCCCTGGGTTCTACTTTTAGCACCATTCAATTAAAAAAAATACCTTTCTTCTTAAGCTGACATTTCCTACTAATTATTAACATACTAGAATATTTTTAAAAAGCAATTTAAAAATTCTTTCCTCAATTTTCTGAGTGAATTAAAGATAGGCACATAATTAGAAAAGCCCATTCACTGTTAGCTGTACTCTTATAGTCAGAAAAGCAATGAAAAGGTTAATTTCTTTTCCAAGTTACAAACCCCCAAACTCCCTACAAAATGGATCACATTAACTTCCCGACTCCAAATACTGTGCAAGGTAGCATTTACAAGACACCATATCCCTGTCATCATTTTGCAGCATCAGTTATACCCATCTTCCCATCCAGCCCATATAAGCACCAATGGTTCAGGATGCTCACCAAAGCACAATGGGCTGACTTCTTTGAGGAAAACTTAATTCTGCCACTGAGGGATATGGCAGTGTCATATATTGAATAAAATCCAATCCGTAACCCAGGCTTTATTGGAATACCTTATTAGCTCTACACAGTAACCTATGAACACTGACATTTATAAAAAGTCAAATTAGTGAAATGAATTTAAATCTCTATCATTCCTACTGGATTCAAAATCATTCACCCAAGAAAAGCAATTAACATATTTCTGTCACTTGCAAATGAATACTGAAATTTAACTGCAAGGACTTCCCTACACTTGTGAAAAAAGGAATTTTTTTTTGCATGTAGGGC
This sequence comes from Callospermophilus lateralis, assembly GCF_048772815.1. Lineage (NCBI taxonomy): Eukaryota > Metazoa > Chordata > Mammalia > Rodentia > Sciuridae > Callospermophilus > Callospermophilus lateralis. Next base: position 46,675,480 of record NC_135309.1, read on the forward strand.
ACAATTATATAAATATCATTATTATGAATAATAATTCCCATGAGATTTGACTAGACACAAAGTCCCATCCTTAAATACCACACATTCATTTCTAATTTGTAAAGAAACTTTCATTAGGCTAGAGGCATTAGATTACTATTCTCATGAGTTATAACAGTTTTATGTTTGATTAACCAGAGTATCAATGGACAATATGCACTTAATAATTTCTAACAGTAAGCTTTTCAGTATCAAAACTGTTATTGTGCATCATTAAACAATTATAGTTTTGTTCTACGGAAGGCAAGATGTTTCTAAAAGTAACTTTTAAAAATGAAGAAAGGGAGGGAAACTTGCCTGGTGACACAAAAGTAATTTTGTACCACACTGCTTCACTTCAAGTATTTCAACAAAATATTAATACAGATGCTCTTGACTTACTAGGAGGTTACTTTCTGATAAACCCACCAGAAGTTGAAAATGCATTTAATACACCTACTCTACAGAACACCATAGTTTAATAGCACAATAACCTGATCCCATGGCTGGCTGGGAGCTGTGGCTTGCTGCAGCTCCTAGCATGGAGAGAGAGGATCATACCCCTTGGTTGCTAGCTCAGGAAAATATCACAATTTGAAATCTGAAGTACAGTTTTTATTGACTGCATATTGCTTTCACACCATTGTAAAGTTGAAAAATCTTAAGTGGAACCATCAGGGACCATCTGTATCGCCATCCTTCACATTTATCATTTCTAACACAATCTGCAACAATCCCAGCTCCTGGAGCTACTCCCACCATCCCACGATTAGAACCTGTTTCCAATCACCCTCTGTTCTGATCTCTTCTCTTTGGGGGATGGGGGAGCGGAGGACACCTAATACCAAACTGATATTCCCATGAGATTGGGCTGGAAGTGAAGCTCTCCAACCCCAGACCTACTGGATGGACTCAGTGTTTGCCTTCAGAAGCAAACAGGGGGGCAGTACACCTTCTGTTTATTTTATTTTAACATCTTTCTATCATTCATAACTATCAGGTATCTGGTCAACCACACTGCAAGAATGTGCTCGAAAGAGAAAGCATTTCTCCTGCCTGTGAACATCCAAGTAAGCTTCCAAGATGGAGAAGCAGAACAGACAGTATTACCAAGTGCTGCATGGTAAGCCCTGAGGCACAAAGAGTGTGGCCAGGCCCCACGGCATACTTGGTATTAACTGGGAGTTGAGAAAGGCCTTCCAGAGAAGGATATGTGTTGTTGGTCTAAAAGATGAATTGGTGTCATTAGGTGAAGGCACAGGTCATTGTAGGAGGAGGGACAGGTATGAGTTTTGCTCTGATAAGGAAGGAGGAGGAAGAATACTGACTTTTTATAAAGGTTTTGTATTACACAAGACCTGTGCTTCTCCTTTTACCTACTGGATATTCAAATCCATGTGGGCTGGAGATAAGTTATGAGGCAACAGCTCAGAGATGGTAGTTTAAGTCATGGGAATGGAAACATCACCATAGGAAGCTTCACAGAGATGAAAATCTAAAGGCTCCAAAACTCCACCCCATAAGTAAGAGGTTAAGACTGAGGTTCAGGACTCCTGTTGAGAACAGGGCAAAGTAGGCAGGAAATAAAGAAGGGGTGGGGGTCTATAAAAATGCAAAATATCCCCACTCTTGCGGATACCAGCCCTGGGTCCCCTTCTCCTCTCTGTGGGGTGGGGGGAGAGCAAGGACCCAATCCTGATTTCCAAGACTGGTATCAGCATCAGTTTCCTTCACATTGCTCTCAAGCTATTAGCTCCTCAGCAAACAACCCATATGCTTAACAACTTGAAAACACCCGCAGGCACATAGTACCTCTTCCTACTTTCTGACCATTAGACAAAGCCTCAATAAAGTACCAAAAGCATTAAAACAACAACAACAACAACAAAAACAACATTAAAAAAAGCTTCTTTCAAATGAAAAAGTTAGCTGTAGAGAGAAACACAGAGAGTCTTCCTTATCGTGAAGCAAAGTCAAAGTCATCTCAAACCCACTTACCAAGGCTCCCCTCTCATCCTCCTGAGGTGCTTCCTCCTGCAATCACTGCCAGTCCAAAGCAAAGCTCCTACCCATACTGCTGCACCCTTCTTCCAGTTAACAGACTGAGACTTGCAAGGGAATTCAAAGACTTTGCATCGCTGATAAAACTTTATCTACATGAGCAAAATGGTTTTGCAATGCATAAAGACCGTCTGTTTTGCAGCAGTATGTCCTCATTCCAGACGTGGCAGCTTGCAATGCCTTCCCATGCTGACCCTGAGTCACGGTGGTCATCTTTGAGGCCACTTCCGGGCCCTGGGTTCAATAGAAAAACACTATAGAAAACACTATAACTGGGACAAAATTGGAATAAATTTCATACTCAAAATTTAAAAGCAATTAGTATTATCACTTATTAGCTCATTAACATTCTAGCTCTGTGACTCCAAAAGAAGAAAATAGCCACCTTTCTTTTCTAAGACTTGCCAATATTTGGATAAACATTTTCCCAGGTCATGAGCTTTTGGAGTGAATGTTAAGAAGAAAAACAGCTGCAGCCTTCACTCTCATGATTCCTGGATATTGTTCTCATGACAGAACTTCTTTTACATTATTTCAGTACTCCCAGCTACAACTCCTAATGATTCTGTTTATCAAGTGCTTCCTTTCCACTTGGCACCTTTGCTCTAGAGTAAGCACTGCAGCAAACACAGTATTACTATCATTATTATCACAGCAACAAGAGTTGACAATACCCATATATTCACCAGGCATTGCGGTAAGTAGTACATGGTTATGTCACTGGTCTTTGCCGTTTGTCTGGGGCACATACTCTTTTTTTTTTTTTTTTTTGAGAGAGAGGAGGAGAGAGAGGGGGAGAGAAAGGGGGGGGGAGAGAAAGAGATAGAATATTTTTTAATATTTATTTTTTCAGTTTTTCAGTGGACACAACATCTTTATTTTATTTTATATGGTGCTGAGGATCGAACCCAGCACCCCGCGCATGCCAGGCAAGCACGTTACTGCTTGAGCCACATCTCCAGCCCAAAGGGCACATACTCTTATCACTATTTTATAACAGGGAATGTGCAGCCCAGAAAAGTAACTTTCCCCAGATTGCCTAGCTAGGAAGTGCCGGAGCTATGATTTCAGATCCTACAACTTTACAAACACATAGTTTTCAAAGAAAGAAACTGAAGTAACCTGACTCATTAGAGATGTAAGTTAGGGTAGCCAAAAAAAACAGAGGTTTATCCTAGTTGTTCAACATATTATCCTGACCCCAATATGTCATCAGGGCTAACTGGGGACATTTTAATGCTAAAGACGCCCCATCTTTGACACTCGGAGAATTAAAGGGTTTGTAGGCAGCTTTATCAGCATCAGACACTTTCTTCCACGCAGTAATTACATGTGTGTCCAGACAGCATTTCATAAGCAGCTCAGAAACCCAAAATGAGAGAGAAGCCGTCTCAGAAGTTGCTCTATCAATCCCACCGGAAGGCATACTGTTTTCGGTCTCTTGCTGACAGTAGGGCATACCAAAAAAAGAGTATCCCAAATCTGAGTTTAAATACCCATTCTATGTAGGAAATGGAAAATCCTCCAGTGCTGGGGTCTGACTCACCAATGTCCCCCTCCTCATTCTCGATGCCCCGTGAATCATCAGCCTGGACATAGCCAGCTGCCTCTGGGCCACTGCATTCCCACAGTACTCCTGTGTGATGCTCAATCAGAAGTCCTCCCAATCAAGCATGAAAGTAAATTAGATTTTAGTTTAACCAGGATTAGATTCACAGCACCAAGAAATGAAGTAACAGTTATCTAACCTAACAGGCCAGCCTCAGACTTCCTGGCTACTCTCCACAGGCCCCACTTGCTAAAACTCTCTCCTAGAATTCCTCTTTAAGGACTGTGAAATCACCGTGTGGGGTGGGAAAACATACCTCTTTACAGGTCATGGGCCTAATTCTTAACTCTGTGCTTACCTAAGGTTGCTGCATATCCCGTAACTCTTTCCAGAAGTTGAGCTGCTGCCCCTTGTTGGCCTGTGAAAGTCTGGCCCCACCTGCTTCAGAAAGTTACTTATGCCTGCAGAGCTGGGAGGAGCCTCCTGGGCTCCAGCACAGAACATTTTCCATGGAGAAGCAGTTCATTCTCAGGCCTCATTTTATAGCCCCTTCATCTGGAAATACTAAAGAGTGAGTGCTACGCAAAACCCAACACGGAAAATCAGACATGCACAAAAGAGAAGAGGGATAAGGGGCAAAGGGCTGATATCCAGAATACAAAAAGAACTCCTATAAATGGAAACAAACAAACAAAAAAAACCTCAATTAAAAATGAGCAAAGGACTTGAATAGACATTTCTCCAAAAATACAAATATGGCCTATCAGTAAACACATGTAAAGATCAACATCATTAGAAGGGCTAATTTTTTATTTATTTATTTTAAAAGAAAAGTCAAGCTGGATAGTACGCACTTATACTCCCAGGATTTAGGAAGCTAAGACAGAAGGGTCACCTCATTACAGAAGTTTGAGACCAGCCTGGGCAACAAAGCAAGATCCTGTCTCCAAAAAACAAAATGAGGGCTGAGGATTTGGCACAGTGGAGAACACTCACCTAGCGTGCCCTCAGCCCCAAGTTCAATTGCCAGCACTGCAAAAAGAAAATGAGAAACGAAAAAGTGTTGGCAAAGGTGTAAAGAAACAAGAAACCCTACATATTATGGGTAAATTGTGCAGTCATTACAGAAAGCAATGTGGCAATTTGCTAAAAAATTAAACACAGAATTACCACATGATCCAGCAATTCCACTTCTGGATATATATATATATATATATATATATATATATATATATGTGTGTGTGTGTGTGTGTGTGTGTGTGTGTGTGTGTGTGTATGTGTGTGTGTGTGTGTGTGTGTGTGTGTGTGCGTATGTAAATGCAGAGACTCTGACAGGTATTTGTACACCATGTCCATTGTAACATTATTCAAAAGTTGAAAACAACTCAAATGTCCATCAATGGATAAATGTGATATATAAAATGTGATATACACATACAATGGAATATTATTCAGCTTTAAAAAGGAGGGTAATTCTGACATGCTATGACATGGATGAATCTGGAAGACATTTATGTTAAGTGAAATAATCCAGTCACAAAAGAATAAATACTGTGATTCTACATTACGAAGTGTCTAGAATAGGCAAATTCATAGAGACAGAAATTACAAATGCTGGTGGTCAGAACAGGTGGAGGGGAGTTATTATTTAGTGGGTAGAGTTTCAGTTGGAGAAATGGGAAAGTTCTGGAGATGGATCATAGTGATAACTGTACCACAGGTGAATGTGCATACTACCATGGTTAAAATGGCTGGGCTGGGCATGTGGCTCAGTAGTAGAGCACTTGCCTAGCATATGCGAGGCTCTGGGTTCAATCCCCAGCATCACACACATGCAAAACATTCATAAAACATTAAATTTTGTTATGTATTTTTTTAAAGAGCATGAGAAGCTTGACCAAGTCATATACTGTCAATACACAACAGCTGACAGACCAGCCAAACAGTCACCCATCCCATTATTCCCCAAAATAGAATGCAACTGCTCTTTCGGATTTGCAGACCTGCTAAGCCCCAACAAACAATCTTTGCCAGTACAAACCCACTGAGAGCAGATAATGATAATGCACCAAAACACCATAGAGCTAAAAATAAATTCTTCTAATATTTTAATAGTAGGAGCTAAAAAAAATAATGCCATATGTTGACAAGATTAACTGAAAAAATAGAATATCTCCTCATAAAATAATTAAAGAATATTACAAAATACATACTATCATGTAAATATCCTGTGACACAGGAACAAAGGAAGTTGAGGCAGAAAAGGGAAAAAAGTCATTGGAATTAAAACATAAATCAATGTGGTTTCTACATTTTCCCCTTCTGCCATGAGTTAGCCTTCTTCAGGCCTCATGCAAAAGGTTTAGACAAGTTAAAGGTCCAGTCAAAGATAAGCATAGAGGTATCATCCAACAGAAGCATCTTGTCTGATTCCATGCTTACTGGTGACTTTCTGATCATGCTCTGATCATCAAGTTGCTTTTTAATAGGAAAAAAGTACCAGTATTCCAGTCTCCTTAGAGCTATATTTGTTATAAATCAATAAACTGGTACTAAATTTCATTTTTAAAAAAGCAGTGATTCTTAGTAGTTGGAGGAAACTGATCCAAGTGATGGTGAAAGCAGAGTCCAGTTTTCCTAATTCAGAAGCCACTTACATTCACATCATCAGCATCCATCAGTACTGAACCATCAATCAAGGAAAGACAGCCTTCAGACCTCTCTTGGCCAGTGTCTGTGCCTCTCAGTTCTTTAAATCATTCCTTTTAAGGGAAAAATGAACTTGAATACCCTGAAATAATTATGGTTTATTTTTATGGCCTGAACAATTATTTCTGATTATAGAAAATGACACAGTTTGAAAATTTGGAAATACGCGCAGGCTTTCAAGGAGTGAGCAAGCAAAAGAGGAAGCATCTGACAACTCATCACTTGACCATCTTCTGAAAGTAACTTAATTGGCTTTTGGAAATGACCTTCCTGACCTTTTCTTTCTTTTTCTCTCTCTGGTGTCTATGTGTGTTTCCTGAATCTCTGAGTCTAGCCTGACCCACAGTGTAGGGGGAAAAAAATTATAGAAAGAATAAAAAATAAATTCAGGCCTATGTTCAAAACTCTCCAGAGAGGTTCAGATTCTTTCTCATGGCTTACAAAGCTGCAGGTAATCCAGCCAGAAGTATTTTCTAGGTCTGCTCTTCCACCACCTCCCTGCCACTCTTTAAACACAACAGGCATATTCTGATTGCCCCCCACAATCACACCTTTATCCCTCACTTCTTCCCATTCTCAGTCACAGACTGAGGTCTTCCCTGACCACTTAATAGCGACCCTCAGTACTTCAATCCCTGCATGTTTTTTTTCTTTATAGCACATATTACCGCAGGATACACATCTGTCTGTGTGTGTTATCTGGCTCCCACTAGAGTGTGGAGTCCATTAGAAGAGAGACTACATCAATTTTGTTTGTTGCTGTATCCCCAGACCTAAGATAGCATCTGGTATGTAGAAGGCACACATGATATTTGTTGAATAAATAAGTAAATGGGGAAGAGCTAATAAGTTACAGTCATAATGACCAAACCTGATTTCATCAGATGTGTACCTTAACTAAAATAGAAAAGTTATCTATCCAACACATCTGTCACAGTAAACAACTGGGATTTGGTCCAAAGAGGCAACTTTGAAGTCTGCTGATGCCCTATTGCATCACAGATTGACTTAGATGCTGGCAATACAGTGCTTCGTTGTACTCTACACATTCCTTCAAAGATTTCAGGGTTTCCCTAAGGAGGCAGACAATACGCCTGGATCATGAAAGCAAGTGTTCTGAATACAAGTGAGGAAAGAAACGATTAACCTGGAGAAGGTAGGAGGAGTCAGGGCAGGGACCCAGGAGCAGTCAAAGTGTGCCCCGTATTCTATAGACAAGTTCATACAACCACAGGAAAAGAGGGTCAAGCGATTACTCCCTCTCTTACCAGGCAACCATTCAGAGAACTTCATTGCCTTTCTCACTGCAAGGCAATCTTTCTCCACACTGGCATTCTTCCCTTGACAACTGCTTTAAGTATTTCTCACAAATCCTGTTGGAGTTAACTGACATGTGCACACACACTGGGGTTTTGTGTTACCTTCTATTCTCGAGTAATCAAACACTAGAACCTTTCCTTGACTTAAGATGCATTTCCATATCTAGCCCTACATGTCCCATCATGCATTCCAAATGCTAATCAAATCTCATGGCAGGGGACCTGCCTCAAACACATCCCCCAACAAAAGCACCAGGTGCCTTTCACCAACCACACAAACTCCCCAGCCCAACAGGCTTTTATGGCTTATTTACAAAGTTAATAAACCAACCTATAGCTTTTTATGTGGCAAGTAGAATCAATAGCTACTAATTTTGGGTTTTTCTACAGGACTTTCTTTAGGCTTAACATCTTTGCTGAATTTAAGTAATATCTTTTAAGATTTGCATATATAAAGTTTTTTAGGAGCTCAGTAACTCTTATGATAATGCAAACCTTCCAAAAGGTGCCCTCTTTTCCCCTGTGTACTAATTTTAGCTGTTTCTGGTCAGCAAGAGAAAAAGGACATTCAGTAGTAAAACAGAGAAGCTCTGTGGTTCCAGTAAATATTTACCCTATTAATTTAACTTCTGTTTATCTGTGTAATTCAGGTTACTTGTTTTTTTGCCTAGAGTGAATGATACCCCTGCTAGGAATTTAGGTTGGTGTGAACCAGGGGAGGTTTCAAGAAAATAAATGCCTATAATTTATAATCCATGTCCTGAATAATATCTATCAATCTTCTGAATCAGTCTGTCTCTGTCTCTCTCTCTCTCTGGCTCACCTGATTCTGTAATCTTGCCAACACAAACCCCTCTCCCCAAATCTAGTGATTACTTAATATGTAACTTGATTTTATGCAATTTTATTCCTGGGATCAAAAAAAATTGAAATTTTTGTTCATCAACTTCTTAATTTTGTTGCAAATGCAGATTCAGTCTTCCAACAGCAGTCTTACCTGGGAAACCTTCCTCCTGACTGGTCTGGGATAAATCACCTTTAAGCAGGTCTAGGTAAGTATGCCCACTCACTCTGTGTTCTGGTACCTCATACCTGGTAGCAGAAGGCAGGTCCTTAAGATGACAAGTCTTGGGAATCAAATTTTCCCAAATGGACAAAGCACATCCTCACAATCCAGGTTCTCTCTGTGCCTCCATGGCTACGGCCATCTCAGTTCCTGAAGAACTACCACCTGGTCTTTGATTAACTTCCTTTTCTCATATTTCCTCCTCCTCCTTGTTGTCTCGACTTCCACCTGGTTTGAGCTCTGCAGACCATCTCTATGGCTTGGTCTACTTCTTCTTGCCTCTGGGTTTGACTCATAGCCTCACTGATGTGCAGCATGTGCTTCCTTAGGACCTGGCTGCCAGCCACACTCTTGCCATACAGCCCTGGCTGCCAACTTCATTGGGCTCCCTGGCCTTGCTCACTGGCATCAGCGCTCTGAGGCCCAGTAGTGATGCTGCCTACTATAGTAGCAACCAAGAGTCCTGCTGCAGGGTGAGAGAGCGCCAATTCTTTTGACAAAGTTTTATTCTCTTTGTTCCAGCACCTCAAATATCACAGCACCAACCCTGCAAGTGCCTGAGTGTATGACAGGACAAGGGTTAGCACCCTATCCCCTCTGCAATAAAAGGAAACAGAAGGCCCTTGGTGAGGGTGAGGATCATGCTGTTTCTTGTGGCCAATTCTGCTTTTAGGGCTCTGGAAACTCAACACGTAGTGTTTTCCAGCCCCTTGGAGGGGATGGCAGGGACTATGTCCCTTTACTCTAATCATATCCATTTCATTTTTACCAAAAACACTTCTCTAGGCATTGCATAGGGGTTACAATATGGATCAAGTTAGGCAGGATTTTTAAATAGAATACTCACTCCCTCCTGAGAACATGTGATCAAAAGTTCAAAGTCAGCAACAGAAACTCATGAAAGGAAACAGTTAAATGACAGTGCTCTAGGAAAAGCCCACCTGGACATGAATCCTGGCCTTCACAGATTTAGTGGCCGTGAGTTTTCTCACTTGTTTATGCCTCATTTTCCATACCTGCAACATGAGTATGACGAAAGGTGTATCACAAGGGTTTTGACAATTAAGCATGTCAGTATCTAGGAAGAGCTTAGAAAATGTTAACTACTGGAAGCCACTGAAAAAACAGCTAAAATATAAAATAAAACAACAGAAACTATTGCCAGACATAGGGAATTAAGAGACCAGTGTTTCAGAAAAAGCTCAGTCATTCTGGAGCCTCTAAAATGGATTACAAATGGCTGCAAATTCTTTTTCACACCCCCCCTTGAAGCAGTGGGATCTATTTCCTTACTTCTTTGAACACAGACTATACATATAGCTGGTTTGACCAGTAGAATACATACATAAATTACCCCGAGTCAGTCTCAGTTCTACATTTTTGTTGTTGTTGTGCTGGAGATCAAAACGAGGGCTTCACACGGGTTAGACAAGCTCTCTGCCACTGAGCCACATGCCCAGCCTAGTCTTACATTTTAAGAATCCTGGCAGCTTATACTTCCTCCTAGGAACCCAGCCGCCATATTAAGAGGAAACCTGAGCAGCTACATGAGGAGGCCCACAGAGAAGAGAAATGAGTGGATCTCCCAGTTCATAGTAAACCCAGCCATGTACTTAAGCCATTTTGGAACTGGATCCTCTTGCTATAGTCACTGAGCTCTGTCCAAATTGCAAAACAATGAACAAATAGATTGATTAGTTCCTAAATTATGAGTTTGTTACACAACCACAGGAAAGCAAACAAACAAACAAACAAAAAGGTGGGGGGAACCCAAACCAAGCATTTAATATCATTTCCTCAAGGAGGAAAGCAGCAGCAAGGTGATCTTTCATTTGAACATCTGTAGAACACCTACTGTATTCCAGACTCATCATCAGGTCTTGACACTGCTCTTCTGGGTGCTTATAGTCTGCAGCTAAGACAGACATACATTAAATAACTTATTACCAAGCCATGTGACTCTGAAGACAGAGCAGTATGAAGAAATAAAAAGGAGTGTGGGAATACTGGTGATCTCGCAGGCCTCTTCCTACTCTAAGATAATTAATTTGTGATGAAGAATAAGTACTTCTGTGAGATGGCCATTTAGAGATGGTCACATGAGATAATCCAAGTAGAGAGAAAGCTTTCTTTTACACAAGTCTATTTCTTAATTAGAGCATGAATGCAGAGGCAGGGTTTCAGATGTTAGTCAACAGATAGACAAGAAGGCATGGAGAACTGCCTCTAGTCAGCAGTGGAATGATCGATCTGATGAAAGAGGTTTTGCATAAACAGATAAAGAGACAAGATGAGAACAATGATTTCCAGGGGCAACCAAAGTAAATAATGATGGAGGAATTTTTTTAATCTTGTTCATAATTTAAATAATGTTTAAAAGGTAAAGAATCTAAGTTGATTATTTCAGACAAATTCTTTGAGTAAGAAAATATTTCTTCATCTCCAGAATGATTGCCAGGAAAGGAAAAACTTCAAAAGATATGTTTTTATTTTCCTGCATAAATAGGTTGATGTCTACCAGACAAGCAGGTGGAACAGACAGACAGCTATTCCACAGGGATGGTGGTGAATTTAAGTATCACCCAATATGGCTGCTTCTCAAGACACCTTCTTTCCAAAGCCTGAATTGGTATAAGAGCCCAGAGATGGGACTGTGATAGTGAAATGTTTAGGTTAAATTGCACACTAGCCTCACAAGATATACTGAGATATACAGGAGTTAACTGACAACCTAAAACACATGCCTATGAGATGTACCATTCCCAAGCTTTCCCTTGACAATCTTTGGGAGAATTGAATTCAATGCTACTACAAGTGTAGCCATTCGGTTTCTTGATTGTGGGTGGGGGTAGGCTGGAAGTCAAACATTTAATTTTCTAAGTACTTTTAATTTGGCTAATGTTAAAGTCCTTCCTTAACCTCCCATTAAAAAAAAAAAAAAAAAATCCCTGCTGTCTTTGATAGGGGCAGGTAATAGGGAAGAAACAGAACAAATATCCAATTCATGCTTCTCAAATTTTCCTTCTGTTGTTCATGTTGCTTTTGTCAAAGAGTTCAGTCTTGATATAAGCATTTGTGAGCAAAAAATAAAAATGTGTATGAATGCTCATAAATAGAGGCAATTTTACTCTCCCATAATCAACTCACAGAATCTGAAATGGCTATCTTTCAAACTAAAGACACAAAAGGAACACATTCATGAATTTCCTGTTTTTCCATTTTAAGGTCTCACACTTGCAAAACACCTCATGCCCAACACCCAGCTCTAGGTCTCCCAACCTGGTATCCCCCACCACCCACACCCTTCCTGCTTGGTTGTATCCAAGCCTTCCTGGAGCACACGGGACTAATACCTCCATTGCAGACCAAAGCTTGTACTGGTTTTACTAAAGAGAGGTCAGCAGGTTACAACTAGAAATTGATTAAAGTCACTCCCTCTTGTTCAGGATGTTACCAAGTCAGTGTCAACATTATTGTCAAAGAGTCAAAGATTCCTGTGGTTCACAAGTCAACACCAACCAGAGGCCTCTTTTTTATGACACCCAGGACAATGGTGGGTCCTTTCAGAGTTCTTCTGAAATGCCCAGTGACCATCAGACATCTGACCCCACAGGTGACCTCCAGACAACCTCAAGGCTCCTGAGCAATACGAGATATGGCACTAAAGAGGCTCTCAGAGGGTTTTTATTAGCTTTGCTTCCAGGTGAGGAAAAGGAGTTAAGCATCAAAAGAGAATGAGGAGAATGGGGAGAATGAGAAAGAAAGAGAGGGGGGTGGAGAGAGGGAGGAAGAGCGCGTGCGCGCTGGCAACTTTATCTCATGAGACATTAAAGGGAAACCAGTGTTTAAAAAAATCACAGTGAAAACAAGAAACTTCACCAGAGGCCTAATGTGAGAAATAGAAATAATTTGTATTTACATCTAGGGATTCTGATCTCTGGATATCATAGAAACAGTACATGTTAAGGCTACTGCCCAATAAATTGAATGGAGATTTAGGATCCAAGGTATGAACCATACACATTTGTTCACCTTACAAATTCTCTTTACTGATATCCTAGTTTAAAATATGTACCCTTAGAGACAATTGCAATTATTCAACCAGCAGGAAAACCAAGAATGGGGGGGGACAGAGGGGCACCTGAATCATGGAAACCAGAACTGGCTCAAAAGAAAGCAAAAAATGAATGAGCAAACACTGAGGACAAGGAAAGAAAATTTAGTAAACTTGTTTATTTCCTTAGGGACAAGACTGTGTCTACAATGCTTAAATATAATTTTTCCAGCCAGTGCAAGGGCCACAAATCATCTTCAACCCCTTCATTTGGCCACAGTTTTATAGGAAATACAACTGGCAAAGAATGGTGCTTTCCTTTGCAAAGACCCTCCAGGCTCACTAAATGCACTCACAGATGGTCCCAATACTACTCAAGTAAATTCATATCTTCTCTTTCTCCACTCAGCATGCTAGCCACCCTTGCTCATCCTAAATCTATGATTCACTTTTTTTTTTTTTTCTTGCAATGCTGGGGATTTAGCCCAGGGCCTCATAAATGCTAGGCAAGAACTCCACCACTGAGCTACATCCCCAACCCCCATGATTCACTTTTAAACCAATGGTACACACAGCACACTTCAGATGACAGCAAGTTAAAGCGGCTGTACAGAGAGAATCGATGTGAAGGGACTGTCAAAGACCCCCTCTCTGCAAGAGATATGGGTGCAGCAGCTTTCGGTTTTAAAATGACCTCAGAAGATGGACCAAAGGCTTTTCCTTAAACGGTGTTAGTTATGGAGCAGGTCTCTGGGTTTCAGTTCAAATTTGTGACCTTTCCATCATTATTATGAAATGGGCAAAAATTATTTAGTTCCGCAGGTCTCCTATGGGCTCCCATTTCTAAACTACATCCTTGGTCTCAATATTTCTCCAGTTTCTTTTACATCACAGGGATGGAGGAGGGAAATAGGGATTAAGAAGTGCCTCTACCTCATTCAGCAAGTCCCTCAACATGCTTTTCCAACCCTGGGCAGAACAGCACAGGAGCATGAGGGATGACATTCACCACAAGACACCAGAAACAGACTGGGGCTTCCCCCACCTTTCTTCTCCCAGTGTCTTCCTGATCGCCAGTAGAGAGATCCATTCTTTTCATTTTCTTTTCATAGTTGGTAATCTGACATCACTGCTGTCTGCCTTCTGGCTGTTTTTGTACATTGGTTTTTCTTTTCTTTCCCTTTTCTCTGTTTAGCAGGACTCAGGAAGCTTAGAAGACCTATGCTACTTTGGCCCCCATAAATGGCTTAGTGATGGCTAAGGGGGAAGCCCACCGCCCTTCTGCTCTAGACCCCAACACACAGACCTCCCCTCTCGAACACCCACTTCTGTAGGATTCCCATCACCACTTTCAGGTATTCAAAGCTTTGGGGGGATATTGCCCAGGCATCCTTGAAGTCATCAAAAAAAGGTGGCTTTGAGCATCTTACTATTCACATATTTGCATACTGTTTGTTTTAATTCAAAGACATCCTAAACACTCTAGTAGATACATTACAGTGAGAGCCCAGGAATTGCAAATACGCTTGCCTCAAAGACGCAGGAGTCCAGACTTGGGCAGGAAATAAAAGTTCTAAGCGGCTTTGATGTGCTTCCTCCCCCACCCCACCCCCATCCCCGTGCAGACCATTCATCTCCGCCCAGGGAGAGACCACCTTGCCAGAACCTAACCAAAGGCACCACACGTGGAAGCCCAAGTGGGAGAGTGAATAATCCAATGCTTCCCAGTCCCCCAATCTCACCCCCACCAAATCAGTTACCACCGGCTTTAAACTCAGCTGGGATCGCCTTGTATTTTCCGAATACGAAACGGAATTTTGAATATAAATAGGGGGAAGCGAGTGTGCAGGGACAGGGGATCCAGATTTTAAAGGAGAGTAAAGCGCTGAGCGGTTTGGTTAGAGCTTGTTTCTTTTTTAAGCTGACTGAACCATCAAGCCAGTTCAGGTCATTTCCTGAGTAGCACTACAAGTTAAAACAAGATCCAGAAAATCAATTAATCTTCCATTGCGCTGCCTCCAGACTGCGAACACAAGCGGGTTGGGTGGGATGTAGGGCTGGGGGAGATGATCAGGGGCACGGTGGGATGTAGGGCTGGGGGAGATGATCAGGGGGACGGTGTCGAAAAGCAAACGCACCAGAAACCCGAGCTCCCGACCTCAGCTGTTCCTTACCTCACTCAGCTCGGCTGAGGAGTCGTTCCCATATTTCATGGCAACTCCAGAATTCATGACTGCACTTTTCAGAGCCGGGCTCTTCCTCCTCCAGGTCTCAGAGCTTAGGAGTGGGGCTTAACAGGCTGGGTATCCACTGCTTGATCCCTTTTGGCACATCTTAGTCTAGACAGCCATTTTCACTCAGGACAGTGTTCAGAAAGCCCAGGAAGGATGCAGACAGTCCTAAAAGGCACAGTCCCGACGAGCCATGGCTGCAGGAGGCTCGGTGCCGTGGCGCGCTCGCAGCTTGCTGCAGCGGCGGAGCGGCGGGGATCCGCCCGCGCGCGCCCACCGCCGGGTCCCGGGGCAATGCCACCCTCAGCGCCGCTTCGCCACTCCTACGGTGCCTCGTCGACCCCCATTACCAAGCTGCAGGGCACCTCACAGCTGGCGCCAGTACGCTGGAGGACTCGGACAAGCTCTCCAAAGAACCAGGGCGGCGGAGCGAGAAAGATCCGCGCCTCGGATTCCGGGGAAGGAAAGCAAGCTGGAGAGAGCCCGAGCGGAGCTGCACTTCACGCTGAAGTTTCCCCTTTGAATCGTCTGGAGTTGTAAGTGGTTTCTGATTGAACACAGCTGTCTAGCTGCTGGCTACGGGCTGTGCGGAGAGGGCGGAGCCAGAAAGAGAAAAGGGTTGGGGGCGGGGGAAAGCCGAGCAGAGAAGACCGTGCTTGGAGGGAGAGCCGGCATCCTTCCAGTTCTCTGCAATAGTAATTACAGGACTCAGGTCCAGAAGGGAGAGAAGAAACAGGAAAAGCCACCTGAGTAATCGAGCAGGAAATTGAAAAAAAAAAAAAAAAAAAAAACTTCTCTCGTAGGAGCCACTTTGCATGATTAAATGAGGTCAAGACAAACCTGAACACTGTACATCAAGCAGCGCTGTGCGCTTCTCACGGTACATTAAGATTTTACAAGAGTGTGGGGCGGTCATTTTCCCTGATCAGTCTAAAGTCAACACTGATGGTGTCAATTCACTATCAAACTCCCTCTTTCTGTCGCTAGGGCAGAGTACATTTTTCTGCATGTCCATAATGAATATAAAGATAACTCATCCCTTGAAAGATATAAGATAGGCTTACATTTCCCACCCTCCCCAACCCTCAGATCTTCTTAAAAATTGTACTGCTTATATGAGCAGAGCTAGATTTTAGAGTATGACTCAGAAAGCCTTCAAGGAATTCTTACATCCAGGGGACCCCATAGGGTCAGAAACCCCCGCCCCTAGAGCTTTGAGTTCCCCTGAGGTAATACATCCTGTGTCTATGGGGAGTGGGTGTGGAGGAGGGAAAAGGCAGAGATTTTATCTCCACAAAGTTAAAGCCTCGCTGCATTAGAGATGCACTGGAAATGGTCTGATCCTTTAAAGCAGGAGGTCTGCTGGATTGCTTAAGAATCCTCATCAGTCTCTTTCTACACAATAGGAACAAAATGTCTCCGGCCCCAATGACAGACCTTGGCATTTCCTGAAGCCTTCTATGAAAAAGCCATTGTATTGTTCACTTCCAAGTTCTATTTTTAAAAAAATCGAATAGGATGTTTATTCTGCTCTTTAAGAAGGAAGCAAAGAGGGCATCATTTGCATAGATCTTCTTACTTAGCCCCCCCCCTCCCCTCCCAGCTTCCTGTCGAGTTCATTCTTTGCCTGGAGACCCTGCTGGGATGGGGAAGAGTTTGCTGCTCTTTCTAGAGCTAGAGCACCTTGTGCATGGGGAGGGGCTGAGGAGTTACTTTATTTGATTTGTTTATTCATTAAAACCTGCTGAGAACTGACTGTAGTTGAAGCTGGAGACCTTTGTGGATTTGAGGATATTGGTATAGACTCTGCATGTCAAGCATCCATATATCCAAACGCTACAAAATCCAAGATCCCAAATGCTCCAAAGTCCAAAAGTTTTTGAATACCCTGTTAGTGCTCAAAAAGTTTCAGGTTTCAGATGATTTTGGATTTTTAGATTAGGGATGCTGAACCCATATAAATATGAAGAAAACTCAAGCACAGTCCCTGCTCCTGAGGTAGTCAAACATGATCAGAAATATAGAAATATAGATAGAAAATGATACTTGTCATAAATGTGGTATAAATGAAGATCAATTGCAATTGAGAGGAGGGAAATATAATTTTGGCTAGGCAGGGTCAGGGGAGAAGACTGTGAAGCAATCTCAAAAACAGAAGCGTGTGAGTTGATCTTGGAAGAATGGCTGAGCCCAGTGGAGATGGGGAGTAAGGAGAAGGTATTCCTGGTAGTGGTCCCATTGTGAAAGTATGGGTATAGACTGGAATGGGCAGAGCATGCAGAGGGATTGCAGGCATTCCACTCCAGAATGGAAGCTGGGTGAGAATCTCTCGGATCGAAATCAGATCGCGAATAGTTTTGAGTACCAGACTAAAAAAATGCAACCTCCTCCATAGGCAACGGAGACCCATAAATGTTTCTGAGCACAGAAACATCAGAGTTGTGCTTTTAGATATCCTAATAGATTTTTATCACACCCTTGAGTAACTAACATGAGTTCAAATATGCTAGTGTTAAATGTGATTATGATTTTCAAAGTACTTCTGTTGTTGTTGTTGTTATTGAGGATTGAACCCAGTAGCTCTCTACCACTAAGCTCAATTAAAGATACATTATTTTTCATACTACTTGGGCCCTATCGCCAAGCAAATGATATCACCTGGTGTCCAACCAGAAGAAAAGTGTTTTGTTCATCAGGTGGAAGAAAAACTTTCATTGTTGAACTTGTTAAGCTAAATGTCTGCTGGGTGCAGAGGCACATACCTATAATCCCAGAGGCTCAGGAGCCTGAGGCAGAAGGATCAGAAGTTCAAGACCAAACTTAGCAAGATCCTCCCTCAAAATAAAAAATAAAATGGTCTGGGGAAGGGGGATGTAGTTCAGTGGTAGAGTGCCCCTGGGTTCAACCCCTAGTACTACAGTATGTCTATGGATAATATAAGGCATTTCCAAGGGTTATGTTGACTGTATGGAATTTTCTTCATAAACAATGACTTTGAAACTTAACTCCTACATAAGATGGAACCCCACCACAATCCAGCAGCAGAAGAGGTGGAAGAGTTGAAAGTAGGAAGCAGACTTGCCAATTGGACTATTACAATAGTCCAGCAAGAGGTTAAAAGGGCCTGAATTGCCAGGTACAGTGGAATACTCCTGTAATCCATGCAGTTTGGGAAGCTGAGGCAGGAGGATCTTGAGTTCAAACCCAGCCTCAGCAATTTATCAAGTCCCTAGGCAACTCAGTAAGACCCTGTCTCTAAATAAAATACAAAAAAGGGATGTTGAACATTTTTTCATATATTGATTTTTTCATATATCCTCTTCTGAGAAGTATCTGTTCAGGTCTTTGGCCCCTTTATTAATAGAGTTATTTGGTTTGGTTTTTTTTTTTTTTTTTTTTTTTTGGTGCTTAGCTTTTTGAATTCTTTATATACCCTAGAGATTAGTGCTCTATCTGATGTGTGAGGGGTAAAAGTTTGCTCCCAGGATGTAGTCTCTCTATTCACATCACAGATTGTTTCTTTTGCTGAGAAGAAACTTTCTAGTTTGAGTCCATCCCATTTATTGATTCTTGGTTTTAATTTTTGCGCTATAGGAGTCTTGTTAAGGAAGTTGGGCCTAATCCCACATGATGAAGATTAGGACCTACTTTTTCTTCTATTAGACACAGGGTCTGTGGTTTAAAGGGCTGAGATTGTGGCTCAGTGGTTGAGTGCTCCTGAGTTCAATTCCTGGTACGGAGAAGGAGAAGGAGAAGGAGAAGCCTCAATAGTCCATGCTATAGGAAGGAGGGAGGCCTGGAGTTTGGTAAAAGAGTATTTCAAAGATATGAATGTCTTTGTAAATCTGAGGCAACACCAGGCAGATTACCACAGGGAATGAGGAGGAACTGGAGGTGGTATCCACACACTACTCTTCTGTAAATTTGGTGATGACAGAAATGAGGAGGTTGATCAGTCTCTTGGAGTCAGAAAGCAATGTTGAGTAGAGGGTAGAACAGACATATTTGTAGGTTGGTAGAAACCGTGGAGATACAAGGAGTGGGGATGTGGAGCAAAATACCCCCCCCCAAAAAAAAAAAGGGAGAAAAGGAAGGGCCCAAGGACTAAAACCATGAGATCAGCTTTTGAATAATCTTGGAGAAGAGGGGATTCTATTGCCCTTCCTGGGAGACCAGGAACAGTTGGGTGATCTGTCAAATTTATAGAGAAGACTTTAGACACTGTTTTAGTCAGCTTTTACTTTGCTGTGACTAAAGGACCCAAAAAGAATGGTAGAGGAGGAAAAGTTTATTTAAGGGCTCATGGTTTCAGAGTTCTCAATCCAGAGACAGCTGGCTTTATTCTTCAGGTGTCCAGGTGAGGCAGAATAACATGGTGGAAGAATGTTGCAGGGGGAAGGAGCTCTTATGGTGATCAGAAAACAGAAAGAGAGGTCTCCACTTGCCAGCTACAAATATATACTCCATAGCCATGCCCCCAATGAACCACATCCTCCAGCCATACTCTACCTGCCTCCAGCTACCACTCAGCTAATCCCATCAGGGATCAATCCACCAATTATGTTAAGGCTATAACCCAATCATTTCTCCTCCAAACCTTGCATTGTCTCACATGTGAGCTTTTGGAGGACACCTCATATCCAAATCATAACAGACACTACAACTAGTAGCATTTATTTGAAGAGCACACCAGCGTCTTCCTATGATTGTAGAGGAAAACTGAAAGCCCATGACAATTTATCATGAGATTCTGACTCAAGGAAAGGAAGACCTTAGTGATGTCTGTCAATGCAATGGAATAAAGTAGTTGTGATCCCATCCCTTAAATTGTTCAAGCATAGGTTTTAAGATGGTGGGACACTCTGAAGCCAGACATATATAAAAGTAGGGCTTGTTGTATTGAAAAGAAATCTGATTTTTCGCCCCCCTGTATTAGGGATAGAACCTAGGGATGCTCTACCACTAAGCTACACCTCTAGCACTTTTTTTTTTTTTTTTTTTTTTTTTTTTTTTTTTACTTTGAGGCAAGGTTTCTCTAAATTGCTGAGGTTGGTCTCAAATCTGTAACCCTCTTGAATAACTGGTATTACAGGCATGCACCACTGCACCTGATCTTTTTTTTTAAATTTTATATTCCATAAAATGAAGATAAGTTTTTGCTATAATTTAAATGCCTTATTTTTTTTCTACCTCTTAGTCTTGCTCTCTGCTATTAAAGGCTAAGATAATGCTTTAGACAAGACTGCACCTGGGTCAATATCCAGAACATTAGAAATGTGAGAAACATTTCAGCACACCACAGAACAATAAAGCCCCAAGTGTTTCCAACACAAGTCAAAGATCTTAAGCTGGGCATGGTGGCACATACCCCTAATCCCAGTGACTCAGGAGGCTGAGGCAGGAGGATTGCAAGTTCCAGGTCAGCCTCAGCAACTTAGTGAGACCCTGTCTCAAAATAGAGAAAGGACTGGGAGTATAGTTTAGTGACAGAATGCTCCTGGGTTAAATTCTCAATACTGCTAAAAAAGAAAAAAAAAGTCTCGAGATTACAGCTCACATAGTTGACCAAGCGTATTACTGTATTTGACTACAAATTCTTCCATATTGTATCCATGACAGCATGATTTCTCCAAGAAGCTTCTCCCAATCTGTTTGTGTGTGTGTGTGTGTGTGTGTGTGTGTGTGTGTGTGTGTATGTTTGTGTGTGTTTTACTGGGGATTTAACCCAGGGGTGCCCTGCCACTGAGTCACACCCCAGCCATTTTTATTTTGAGACAGCATCTCACTGTAGTTGCCCAGGCTGGCCTTGAACATGGGGGATCCTCCTGCCTCAGCCTCTGGAATAGCTGGGATTATAGGTACATATCACCATACCGGCTAGTTTCTCCTAGTCCTTCTGCTTTAGCAGAGATTAAACTCCTAGTGAGAGGTGTAGGCAGGAGGTGGCAGTGGAATTTATCAAGTTCAGGGAGTAGTTACGGGAGAAGGAGGAAGAACTGCTTTCTATCTTGACAATAGTGCTTGGGTTCCTCTCCTTCTCAGACCTTGTGTTCCTAACAGGCCAGTCTCTTCAAATCTGGTCACGAATATTAGAGGAGGCAGCAGTAGTCCTGGGAAAGTTTTTCCGTAAGTGGAAGCTGCTGGTTGCATAACTGGAAGATACTGTACCAATTCCTTGCTGTTGGCATACTGGCCTTACTTTTCAGGCCCGTCTGGCCCTCTGTGTATAGCTGCTCATCTCAGCAACTCTCTAGTTGAGGTTCCACCCTGGGACTGATCTGTATTCTCCAATGGCAGTGAATATCAGGTTAATCAAAGCAGCCCAGCATTATGGAAATTGACTGAATCCTTGGGACTGGCTGGCCTGGTTTCTTTGTCTCTACCCCTGGGGCTCATAAGCCACCCTTGCCTGCCCCACTGTATGTTGAAGGGTGTCTGCCCTTCTCCAGCCCATGCAAGGTCCCAGACTCCAATATTTCCCCTTTTCTTCATGATTCTCCTAAGCTAAATAAAATGTAAATACCGAGGTTTTAGGAATTAAGCACAAGGGGGAAAAATAATCTTCTCAACCATGCCCTAAGTATTTACCTTGTAAAAAGAGGATGCTTTGAAATAATTCCTAAGGTGGTAAGATTTCCTGAAGAAGACAGTGAATTTTGAGAGGCAAGAGGGATTTTGGAACCATGTGGAGACTCAGGAAATTCCAATCCTCTAAGTTCTTAAAGGTTGTAAAAGTTAAGGAGCCCTCAAAGTATACCCTCAACAGAATTTCCTGCCCTAAATCTATAAGCCCAGCTTACTCTCCCACCCCATGACTCCAGAAATGTTCTTGCTATCCAACTCCTATGGCCCTGTGTTCAATGAACAGGCCCAAGTCTTGGGTGGGGAGCCTCTAGCCACCGTCCATGGCCTGCCCAGTTGCAGACATCATCAGCTCCAGTGCTGCAACACCAAGAATTCAGAAAGCATTGCCCTGAGTGATCTACATCCTTGTCTGTGTCCTCAGAGAACACAACAAAGATCCAGAAGGACTCCTACAGTGCCCTAGTGCTTTCTTGCATCCCTCTCACTTCGGTTAAAATACACAGAGTCAGCAGGTCTGTGGTGTTCATTCAGAAAGAGAAAAGAACCACTGCATGCATTTGCCGTGTGTGTCCCGGGATGAGTGGTATATGGGACAGAAACGATCCTGCTTCACAGAGCTAGTGTGCTTGGTGAAATGATTACTAAATGCATGAAGAAGATAGAGACAGCTGTGGTGGATGCTGTAAAGGAAGGAAATATGATGGGGATACAGGACCCTTTGGTGGAATGGGCCAGGAAGGCCTCTATGAAGCGATGCCACCTCAGAATAGAGGCCAAGAAGGAACCGACTAGGCAAAATGTGGGGACACATGACCTGGCAGAGGGAACACCCTAGGGCAACAAAGGGCTTGACCATCAAAATATTTCAATAAACTTCAAAGTTTAACTTAAATTTCAATTTCAATGAAAAGGTAGACAGTGAGGTAGAACATGATGAAAACAGTTGCTGGAGGAGGAGGGTTCTACAGGGAATGTGTAGACAACAATTTCACTCTGTGCATCGAGATGCTGCAGGGGATCTTTAGCAGGGCAGAGACATGACTCAATTTACATTTTTTAAAATTTATGTATATATTTATTGTTTTTGTTACTGGGGATTGAACCCAGGGGTACTTGACCACTGGGTTGCATCCCCAGCCCTTTTTTTATATTTTATTTAGAGACAGGGTCCTGCTGAGTTGCTTAGTGCCTTGCTAAATGGCTAAGGCTGGCTTTGAACTCATGACCCTCCTGCCTTAGCCTCTTGAGCCACTGGGATTACAGGTGTGTGCCACCACACCGGCTTCAATTTATTTGTTCCTTTACAGACTTTACTACTAGATAACCTAAAACATAAACCATGGACAGTCCCTCCTTGCTGCTAATAAATGCAGAAGAGTTGATAGAATAATAAATTAATACAAGTTGAACAGCCAGACACATGAGGTCTGATGGGGAAAAAAACAATACGACCTATAAAGCCATCTTAGCAGTTTTAATGCATTCCTCACGACTAAACACTCAGGGTCACTCCAGGTGAACTGGGCTGCACAAAATAACCACACAAGAGACAGAGATACCTTTTTCTTTGGGGTCCTGTGATGGCTCCTCTGAACTTAAGGGTTCGCAGAAAGAGAGAGAGCACGTGCTGAACCCTTTTATTGGAGAGAAACCATTCAAATGAGGCAAGGGGTCAGGTTTCAGGGGGCTGAGTCTACCTTCATGATGTCTGCGGTCAGCAGGTTGATGGACATCTAGGAAGGCCATGCCCATTTCATGTGCTGTGTGGGGATTATGGCAGAGTGAGGCCCGGCCAAACAGAGGGGCAACACTGGTTCAGTCTACTTTGTGTGCTCAATACTCATAGTTCACACACACACAGCCCATGGCTGGCTTGCCACATCTCCACATTCTCATCACTCAAGGCTAAGGGGCACTTGATTCCTATGTGGCAGCTCCCGACAATGAAGCAATGTTACATTTTCTACAGGGATGCAATTAGCAAAATCTAGACAATAGCTCTACAGAAACAAAAATCTGGATTCTTCAACAAGTAAATTACAAGGGGGAAAGAAAGCAAGTGAGCAAGTGATAGATTAAAGGAAGGGGAACTTTATGGATTAAAAGAGACTCAAAGACCTATCAACCATTTGCAGTATGTGAACTCATGCAATATTGAATCTAATAAACTAACAACTGTAAAAAATACATGAACTATAATCATTGATATTTGTATCAGAAATATACCTTTTTGGATATTAAATGATATTAAGAAATTACTAATTTTTAATGTTAATGTTAATTTAAAGGAAGTAAGTCCTTTCAGAAATATATACTGAAAAAAAAAGAAATACATATTGAAATATTTAAGAATGAAATGATCTAACGCCTGGGACTCATGTCCAAATACTACAGGAGGCAGGGTAATAGAAGAGGTTATTAATAAAACAGACTGGCATAGTGCATTTATAACAATTAAAGCCAAATGACCAGGTATTTGGGAATCTATGTTAACTTCTGCCCACTTGTATATGTTTCAAATCTTCATAATACACAAGTTTGAGGAGATTGCCAATGAAGAAGTGTCTGGTTTTGGAGATTTCTGGTGACCTTGAGAGGAGCAATGTCATTTCATGGTGGAGAAATGTAGAAGCTAGATTGAATAGTGTGTATTAAATAGTGTCCAGGAAGTGAAAAATTTGAAAGCACATAGAGATAACTTTTGCCCAAAGCCTCACTGCTACTGAACCCTCAGAATGAGTCCGTCCTCTCCTGGCTGGGTTTTCATCTTATTGTTTGTGAAGTTGCCTACACTGCTTAAGCCTCAATGACTCTACTGGGAAGTAGCTGTTTGAAATTTGGTCAGCCTGTTTGAAATTTCTAAGAAAAGCAGTACTTGCCTATTTCCAGATTAAATCTCACACATAGAACAAACAAACAAAAATCCAACTTTCTCCAACTGCAAATATAACTCAAGCAAAGGAAGAACCCCTGTGCTTATTAACTATATTCATGGACTGCCTCACACCCAGCCTAGGCATTCTAATAACCTAGAATCATTTGGTACCAATTCCTGCCTTTATCCGTGGGGAATTCCCATTTGAGATTTTGTGCCTCATGCAAGTCTCATGTGATGCTTCAAAACTGCCTGACTGTCTAACAAGATATTTTGGAGCCCAAAATTTTATATGTGTATCTTCACTGATTGATAGAGTATCTTTTTATGCGTTTGTCCTTAAATTTCTTTAAACTCCATCAGATTCTCTAAGGAAAAGAAAAAAAATCAGTGGAGATTAGGGATTTGGAAATCCAAAGAAGTTAAAAGAAAGAAAGAAAGAAAGTGTTAAGTCCTCATTGGAGTACCTGCATATGTTTAATTTCCTGGAAATGAAAACAAAAAAAAAATTAGATGCATAAAAATAGATCGAGTAAAATTTGGAGAACATGCTTAAATTAAATGAATTCCAAATGCCTGCCACTGTTATTTCTGGAGCTCTTTGGGCTAAAACAGAATCATCATTCCATTGCTCTCTTTTAGCCAGAATATGTTATAGCAGCTGTTCAAAAGGGGCAGAGAAATTATCAATGTAACATAATGCCTCATCTACCTCGGGACAAAAGAGCCACCAAGCTGAGGGGTGAAGGAGGTTCTGAGACAAAGGCTAGGAAAAGCCACCTTCCCAGTCTTGGAGTCCACAAAGTGCCCGAGGATGGACTGCTGTGGTAGGGATTCCCACAGGGACACTCTGGGGTCTGAGGAATGGGCTCTTGCCTCCCTTGATGAGTAAAACTTCCCTCTCTCAGCCATCCTCAGTTGCTTTGCACAATTGTTACACGAGTTCATACTTTCCCTTCTGAGCAAATACTCTTCAGTTTCCATTTCCTGCCACGACCCTTACTTGTGCTCTAGTGACACTCCCCTCTCTCAGTTAATGTCTTTTTATGCGACCGACAGACACTTTGGTAGAATCATGTCTAAAATTTGTCACTTTCCACCAAAACTCAACTTTAATTGCAGCTTACAGATTTCTGTAAATAGAAGCATTGTTTCCAGACTAATAACTGGAGTCATTTGGGGGTCTCTGCCTTCATCCTCTCTTCTAGCCATGAAGCCCCTTCCTTCTTCCCACTTGCTCTCTCTCTTGTAGCACCGTCTTTCAGGCCTCATCCCTTCCATTTTGGTAACTGTAATTAACACTGTGACTCAACTCCAAATCATTCTGTATACTCCAGGGCAGCTATTCTTCTCCGAAGTACAGCGTGGTGTTACACCATTCTGGTAGTTATATTTTATAAGGTTTATTGAGGTATAATTCACACATCATAAAATTTACCTTTTAACATATACAATTCATGAGTATATGCACAGCGTTGTGCAACCATCACCAATATGTTATTTAGAACTTTTTTTAAAAATACCTTTATTTATTTTTTTATGTGGTACCAAGGATGGAACCCAGGGCCTCGCACATGCTAGGTGAGTGCTCTACTGCTGAGCCACAACCCCAGCCCCTAGAACTTTTTTTTAATCACCAAAAGAAATCCACACTCATTAATAGTCATTCTTCAACCCTCTGCCTAACCCTAACAATCACTAATCTTTTGTGTATCTCCATGGATTTGCCTGTTCTGAACTTTTCATATAATAGAATAAGACTCTTTGGCTTTTTTTCACTTAGCATATTTTTAAGGTCCATCCATGTTGTAGTAGGTATTAATATTTCATTCCTTTTTGAGGGGACAGGGAAGGAATACTAGGGATTGAACTCAGGGGCACTCAATCACTGAGCCACATCCCCAGCCCTGTTTTGTATTTTATTTAGAAACAGGGTCTCACTGAGTTGCTTAGTGCCTTGCTTTTGTTGAAGCTGGCTTTGAACTTGAAATCCTTCTGCCTCAGCTTCCTGAGCCACTGAGTCATTCCTTTTTATTGCCAAATAATATTCTATGGTATTGGTAGACCGCATTTTGTTTATCCACTAATCATGGATGGATATTTAAGTTGTTCCCACTTTCTATTATGAATACTGTTGCTATGAAAATTTGTAAGCAAGTTTTTATGTGGAGGTATGTTTTTAATTTCCCACCTAGAGATAGAATTGCTTATTAATAGGGGAATTCTATGCTTAACATTTTGAGGCACTACCAAAATTGTTTTCCAAATGGCTGCCTTTTAGATTTCCATCAGTGATCTTTAAGTATTTCAATTTCTCCACATTCTGCACTTATTATCCATATTTTATTGTAGCTCATATGGTTTTGATTTTCATTACCCTGAAGAATGTGAAGGTTGAACATTTTCTCTTGTGCTTGTTGGTCATTTGTATGTCTTCTCTGGATAAAAGTCTATTCAAATCCTTTGTGTGTGTGTGTGTGTGTGTGTGTATGTGTGTGTTTATGTGATACTGGGGATCAAACACAAGACCTCATTTACGTTAATCAAGCAGCCTACTACTGAGTACTGTCCCAAGCCAACACATTTTTCAATCGGGTTGTCTTTTGTCATTGAATTTTAAGAGTTCTTTACATATTCTTGTGACGAGGCCCTTATCAGATGTTAATTTGCAAATATTTTCTTTCATTTCATGGTTTATATTTTATGAAGTCCAACTTACCTATTTTTTCTTTTATCACTTGTGCTTTCATTGTTTTATTTAATAAACTATTGCATAATACAAGTTCACATAGATTTACTGCCATTTTTTGTAATAATTTTATGACTTTAGCTCTTGTATTGATGTCAATGATCCATGTTGAATTATTTTTAATATAGTATAATACAAGGGTCCCACAGCTATCCCACTTCTTGGTATTTTCCCAGAAGATCTAAAATCAGCAGACTATAGCAATACAGCTGCCTCAATGTTCATAGCAGCACAATTTATAGTAGCTAAATTATGGAATCAACCCAAGTGCCCATCAATAGATAAATGGATTAAGAAATTGTGGTATATGTATACAATGGAGTTCTACTCAGCCATAATGATAATAAAATTATGGCATTTTCTGGTTAATGAATGAAAATGGAGAATATCATGCTAAGTAAAGTAAGCCAAACTCAGAAACTCAAGGTTCAAATATTTTCTCTCATATGTGGAAGCTAGAGTAAAATAAAGGAAAAGGGGAGGGAAGGATAGGATATCATAAAGATAAAGGGAAGATCAGTACTGTAGAAGGAGATTGAGAGACAAGGTACAAGGTTGGGTAAGTGGGGGACAATGCAGAATGAATTATTTTAAAAAATCATGTGAAGCAGCCAGGCGCAGCGGTGCATGCCTGTAATCCCAGTGGCTCAAGAGGCTGAAGTAGGAGGATCACAGGTTCAAAGCCAGCCTCAGAAACTTAGCAAGGCGCTAAGCAACTCAGCTAGACCCTGTCTCTAAATAAAATATTAAAAAGGGCTAGGAATGTGGCTCAGTGGTTGAATGCTCCTGAATTCAATCCCCAGTACCAAAAAAAAAAAAATTAATTAAATTAAAAAATCACATTAGGTGCATGTTTATTCAGGTGTTTTGCTGCTGTGACTAAAAGATCCCAACCAGAACAACTGTACAGGAGGAAAAGTTTATTTGAGGGCTCATGGTTTCAGAGGTCTTAGTCTACAGAAGGCCAGCTCCATTCCTCAGGGCTTGTGAAAAGGCAGAACATTATGGCAGAAGAGTGTGGCAGAGGGAAGAAGCTCACATCATTGGGAAGCAGAGAGTTCCCACTGCCAGATACAAATTTAGACCTAAAGCCACACCCCAATTCCCACCTCCTCCAGTCACACCCTACTACTTCATTTATCACTGAGTTAATCCCTATAAGGGGATTAAATCACTGATCAGGTTAAGAGTCTTATAACCCAATCATTTCTCCTCTGAACCTTCTTGCATTGTCTCACACGTGAGCTTTTGGGGGACACCTCACCTCCAAACCATAGCAGTGCATATGTAAATAACTACAGGGAATTTCACCTTTATGCATAAGGAAAAAGAACCAATCAAATACAAATGAAGAGACAAGTCAAAGAAAGTCTAGTAGAGTAGAGGAACATCAGGAGAGAGGAAGAGAGGGAAAGTGGGGAAAATTGAATTCCATGCATGTATGAGTTTGGGAGGATAAACTCAGCTAGTATGTATAAAGCTCTAATAATAATAAAGAAGATAAGGGTCCCAACTTCATTTCTGGATATCCAGTTGTTCCAAAACTATTTGTTGAAAAGATTATTCTTTTCCTCCATTGAGATTTCTTGGAGCCCGTGTTGAAAACGAATTGTCCGTAAATGTAAGGGTTTATTTCTGGACTCTCAAATCTATTCCATATAGGTGTTTTTGTTTGTTTGCTTGCTTGTTTGGTTTTCAGTACTAGGGACTGAACCTCAGGTGCTCTACCACTGATACATCCCCACCCCTTTTTATTTTTATTTTGAGACAGGGTCTCACCAGTTGCCTAGGCCAGCCTCAAACTTGTGATCCTCCTGCCTCAGTCTCCTATGTAGCTGGAAATATAAGCATGTGCTACCACATCCAGCTGTATTCCCTCTATCTGTATATCTATCTTTTGCCAGTACTACAAAGTTTTGATTTATTATTGTTTTGTGCTAAATCGTGAAACCGGAAAGTGTGAGTTCTCCGATTTTAATTTTTTTCTTTTCTTTTTTCTGGTTGTATACAAAGTATATTTGCACCAATTTGTGTCTTCATATGTGTACTTTGGATAATAATGATCATCACATTCCACCATCATTTATAACCCCATGCCTCCTCCCTTCCCCTCCAACCCCTCTGCCCTATCTAGGGTTCCTCTATTCCTCAAGGTTGCTTTGGCTATTCTGAGTCCCTTGCACTTTATTTTATTTTATTTATAGCATTGGTATTGGGGTTGAATCTGAGGTGCTTTATCACTGATCCAGTTCCTCAGTCCTTTTTAAAAAAAATAGTTTTAGTTATAAATGGACACATAACTTTATTTTATTTGTTTATTTTTTATGTGGTGCTGAGGATCGAACCCAGTGCCTCACACATGCTAGGCAAGCACTCTGCCACTGAGCCACAGCCCCAACCCCCCAGTCCTTTTTTAAATTTTACTTTGAAACAGGGTCTTACTAATTTGCTGAAGCTGGTCTCAAACTTGTAATTTTCCTGCTTCAACCTTCTGAGTCAGGTTACAGGCCTGTGTCATTGTGCCTGGCTTCCTTGTATTTTAATATGAATTTTAGTATCAGCTTGTCGGTAGCAAAGAAGCCAGCTTGGATTTTGGTAGCAACACACTGAATCTGTAGGACATTTTGGGGACACCAACATCTTAATATTAACTCTTTCAATCCATGAACATGGA
This sequence comes from Callospermophilus lateralis, assembly GCF_048772815.1. NCBI lineage: Eukaryota > Metazoa > Chordata > Mammalia > Rodentia > Sciuridae > Callospermophilus > Callospermophilus lateralis. The sequence goes on from NC_135309.1 coordinate 46,705,370, forward strand.
ATGTCTTCCCATTTCTTAGGTCTTCTTTGACATCTTGCAATGATGTTTTGCAGTTTTCAGTATACACATTTTGTACTTCCTTTGTTATATTTATTCCTAAGGATGTAATTTTTAAATCTACTATAAATGGAACCATTTTCTTAACTTTATTTTCAGATTACTCATTTACTCCTAATGTATAGAAATGCAATTGATTTTTCATATTGCTCTTGTATCTGCAATCTTGCTGAACTCATTTATTCCAAGTTTGTGTGGATTTGGCGGGGGGAGATTTTTCTATATCCAAACTACTATCTTTGGCAAATAGAAATAGTTTTACTTTTTCTTTTCCAATTTGAAATCTTTTCTTTTTCTTATCTGACTCCAACATAATTTTGAACAGAAGTGAAAGAAGTAGATATCTTTGCCTTATTGGTCACCTCTAGGGAGAAAACACTCATTCCTTCATTGTTAAGTATAATAGTAGCTATAGGTTTTTTCATCGATGCCTTTTTATCCAATCAGTTTCATGTCTCACTGAATGGGAAACATTTCTCTAACCAGTGTGGTTTTCTTATATTCTTATGAGTATCAAGCTCACTCCCACAGTCTTTTTCCTCTCACCCTCTCTCCTCACTACACTATTAGCCCCATTTGCCTCTCTGAACCCCAACAACTCTTTAACTCTTGTTCTGAACCTGATACTCTCTTATCTCAAGTCCTTCAGCACTGCTGGCCTTGATAGCTTCATTCAAAAGTGAGTTGTATGATTCTCAGCCCAACTAGGTAAAAAGAAAAGCAGAGCTGGAATAGCTGTGTTGGTATTAGAAAATGGAAATAATTCTTATTCAGTTGGTGCATAAGTACTGCTCCCGATCATGAAGTGCCCACTCCCAGCCCTTTCACTGCCCAGTCTGCTTAACCCCATCGCTAGAATCCTCCAGAACTTTCCGAATTTGAGTAGCCACAAGACTAACAATTTGCTCAGTTGAAGTCTTTAGATCTTCCTCTATGGCTATGGACAATATTGTGGATATTTTCCCTGAAGAAAAGAGATTATATTACTTACGCAAATATTCCCAAATACATTTTCCAGTTAAATTATCCTCATTCTCATAGGATTTCCTAGCAGCACTGGAATCAGCATCACCTACCTCTTTTGCCACTCTCTGAATAGAAGATTCACTTATGGTTCCATGTTCTACACAACGACTTTCTTTCTCTTCTTCCCTCCTTTCCTCACTTCCCCACTTCCTTACTTCCTTTTCTCCTTCTTCTTCCTTTCCGCTCACCTACTTTCCTTTATTCCCTCCTTCCTTCTTACTGTGTTTCATACCCTTATTGATCTTTAAGGATTTCAGTTCCACAACTAACCAGACTCCAGAATATTTGGCTTATTTTCACAGTGATGAGGAACACGACTATCTGAAGTCACCATGAGTCTTCTCTCAGCCCCCCAAAGCTTGTTATGTGGAAGTCTACCAGGGTTGGAATGATGCGGTCCCCTCCAAAATTCACGTTGAAACATAATCCCCAATGCAAAGTAGGAGGCGTGGCCTTTGGCAGGGTTTTGCCCAGGTAAATGGGATTAGCACTTTTGTCAAAGAGCTGGAGGCCAAAGGGAGCACTCTTGCTCTTCTGCTCTCCCACCAGGTGAAGACAGCATCCCTCCTCTGCAGACAATGCAGCAACTGGGAAGCATCTGCAAGCAGAGGGCAGCCTTCCCCCTACACCAGTCCTGCTGGCACCTTGATCTGGGACCTCCCAGTTCCCTGAACTGTGGGAAGTAAATGTGTCTTCTTTATAAATTACCCAGTCTGTGACTTTCTGTGATAGCGGCACAAAGCTAAAGCCTCTGGCATGACAGAAAGCTTGCACAGAACTTTGTCCACCCTTATTTCTCCCTCAGATCCAAAATATGAAGTTTTTTGGTCCCCTTCATTCACACAGCTCATACTTAACTGTATTTATTTGAAATTACTTTTCAAACACCTTCCTCTACATCTGGCACCAGAGATAGGGATGGAAATGTGTCACATGGGAAGTAAAAGCTAACTAACTGTGAGTGGCAAACAGCTGTTTTTTAGGGGAATTTTGGAATTTGAAAAAAAAAAAAGGCTAACAATTTTAAGTTGCTTTCTTTTATCTTCCCTAAGGTAGGAAACTTTTTTCCAAAGTGAATGCTTTTCTAGATTCTTGAGACAACAGCATTAAATTAGTGCCATTTCATATTATGTCCTTTCCTCTTTAAAGAAATACTTATCACCCACTGTGCATCTTGGTAGGTACTAGATATATAACAGCAATTAAAAAGAGACACACCAGCACTGCCTTCACTTGAGCTTAGCACCGCACTGTGGTAAGACTGAAGAAGGCCCCCGTCTTAGTCCCTCTGTGCAGACACTTCTTTTGCCTGTAACTTTGCAATGTTCTTCCACTCTGACTCTAGCCTTGTCCGTGTGACTTGCCTTGGCTGATAGAAAAATCTGCCACTATCGTGTGAGAGTGACTGAGCTAGCCTTTTGGAGGATAATGTACACATGGGGCAGTTGCCCCAGTCACCCAAACCAAGGCCTAGATAGATCAACCATCAACCAGCTTTCTCCAGATACACGAGTGAGTCCTGTCCTTACAGCCAAGAACAGCAGCTGTCCTGCCAACTCCCAACTACCCTCAGACACGTGAGCATAAACATATTAAATGTCGCTGTGATTTCATGGTGTTTTATTACCTAACCTTACCGTGATACATTGCTTAACCATACAAAATGAACGTAAAATTACAACTGCATTATGTCCTCTGCAGGATGGCAATATAGAAATAGGAAACACACAAAAGGTAGAGTTGACTTAGACTGGGTGGGCAGGGAAGTCAAGGTCTACTTTTTTTTTTTTTAAAGGAAAAAATGTGTAAGCTAAGATCTAAAAGACATGTAGAAGGTAACTAGGTGAAGAACCGAGGAAAGAGTTATTCAAGTCACAAGACCAGTATATGCAAAGGCCCTGTTGAGAAAGAGTACAGATATTTATTTACTTATGAGGCCAATGTGGCTGGCTGGAGTATGGAGATGAAGGGGATAATGCAAAACAACAAAAATAATGATTAAAAGGCTAGAATAAGCAGTGACTAAAAAAAAGGAGAAAGCCTTATAGCATAGGAAAGGTTTGAGACTTTATCCAAGGAACTATGAGACTCAGGGAATGGTTTTAAGATGGTAATGACAGTTGTTTTTCTCACATGCTTACCTTTTTTCTGAAATGGATAGGAAATTTCTCAAATACACACCTTGAAATTTGCCCATGAATTTCACAACCTCTAAAGCAAGGATATTTATTTATTCAATGAACATTTATTGATATGGTCCAATTTGGAGTAAGTAAATGATTCAGATTAAATAAATGAATGACCCTGTACCAAGTCACCTAATAGGCACTGGAGAGGAAAACGGGCATGGCTCCCGCCCTTGATAGCTCGTGGTCTGATCAGGCGGGTTCGCCTCTACTTTTTTTAGATATAAAAAAGAAGTCTTACTGTTAATCCAGAATGATATGAATAATGCACTTTTAAAAAAATGTGAAGAGGAGCATCTACTTCTGTGAGGGCCAAATTACTGCTCCTGTTCTGGCCTGAGACTCTCTGTTAGGTATTATCTGACACTTGGTGGTTGAGGGGGAAATGAGAGGCAAATAAGGAGGAGAGATCCAGGTGTCTTCCCAGTATGGAAGTCCATCTCCTAATCCAGAGGTCACAGGTCACTATGGACATTCACCTAATTACTTGGACTTTTATTTTCTAAAGATGTTCTTTGTTCTTTTCACCAAACCCAGAAAGATACCTATAATTAATTCTAAGTAGATATTCCAGATTTTCTTGAAGTTCCTAGGAAGGCCTGCATATGAATCTGCCCTTTTTCTAGGGAAAACGATGGAGTAAAATCAAAGGGCTTATTGATGGAGAGCAAAGCTCCTTAGAAAATTAATTCTATAAACCAAGAGAATATGAGAATAAAAGGTTAAAATCTAGAATAGTGAGCAAAACTCTAAGAAGAGCCCTAAGACCAGTCCTGCCAGACCCTTGAACTGACTTCTCAAAGTGAACATTATGAGGCAGTGGGGCGAACGGTGGGGAGTAGAGGGTCCCACTGCAGGTCTTCCTTGGTCCATGTAACCATGTGCACTAGCAACACTCCTAATGTCTGGTTGCATGCTGGGTGGAGTGAAGCAAAATGTTCTGTCAGGTGAGATGCTGATACTTTCAGCACTTACCTGCCCCATTCCTGATTTTGAACAACTCAGGACATTCAGGGAAATGGAAGCCCCATAAAGCTCCAAAATTGCTCTCCATCAATAGGTAAGAAATTGTTTTATAATATAAGACATTATAAATGCTATTCCTATTCACAGTCTGTAAAAATAAAGTCTATGATCCTTACTATGTTTTTAAGGTGGAGGTATTTTTAAAGTGGAGCTAGAGATTTAAGAAGATAGAAGATATTAAATAGAAATCCAATGCTCATTTCCCATTTTTCTTTCATCTGTGCTACTGACTCCCCAAATTCCTAATGATATTCATTGCTAGTGAGCTTTTTTTCAATAGCAGTTTCCAAAAATGCTGTTTCTTTCATTATTAGAGCTTGAATGCTTGAATATTCTTCACATAATACATACAATGATAAATCCAGTAGGTGTTCAACAAATTATGGACATTAGTCTATTTTTAATAAAACAAAAATAGAAAATATTGACAATTTAAAATTGTCAAGCAGGCTGGGGATGTGGCTCAAGTGGTAGCGCACTCGCCTGGCATGTGTGTGGCCCGGGTTCAATCCTCAGCACCACATACAAACAAAGATGTTGTGTCCGCCGAAAACTAAAAAATAAATGTTAAAAAAAATTTCTCTCTCTCTCTCTCTCTTTAAAAAAAAATAAAATAAATAAAATTGTCAAGCAATATGAAGTTTTGCTGCACACGGCCAATTTAGAAAGGCAAGTTGAATCATGTTATAGAAGTAATCACAATAGCATCTTGAATGGTCAAATGCTTTTCATTCACCTTTTTAAAAATATGACAGCAAAAGGCTGGGATTGATTGGATCATTTCTTCTCATATTATGCCCAGCAGACTATTTTATAGGAAATGGGGGGAAAGAAAAGAGGAACCTCAAGAAATGTTTGTTGTATTAAATAGGAGAATCTACTTAATATCAGTCACATTCACAATTGAAGGCCAAAAACGTAACTTGATAATATTGCTTAAGACCCTTTGAGCTGCTAGCTGAATTAAATGCTAATAAGAAATAAGAAAAGAGGGAAATAAGTTTGTAAGCCTCATCAGATAGCAAAGGCAACTACCTATGTCTTGATGGAAATGAATTCTCATCAGGGTTGACTATTCTCTTACAGGTTATTTATATTTCTGTCATGATCCAGTAAGTTCTAAGAGCAAAAGACACCACATTTCACATAGCCCACATGAGCCCTGGCACATCTAATCTTCAATCTCCACTTTTAATTTATATCTGAGAAATGAATGAATGGGCAACTACAGGGATATAAAAACCAGGGTCACATAAACATAATGCATAACTCTATTACACCTGATGCCCAGTTCTGAACAAATAAACTGTATTAGATGTGCTGGCTTTGTATCAAGAGGGTAAAGCAAACTGCTCTCCCCCTGGCAGTCATGCAAAGTCTGTCAAATAACACAGCATTCAGCCCAATGACTTGGTGTGTGTGTGTGTGTGTGTGTGTGTGTGTGTGTGTGAGATATACACATACATGCATATATGATATATATATACATATATATATGAAACGAGTTTTTATTTTGGTTTAATAACATTCCTTCTTAATTTAAGCAAGGCAAAATGGAAATAACACTGGAACAGATGCAAAAGCATGGTGAAAAATGTCTTCTTGGACAAAGCTATTTTAATGAAAGCAACATTCTATGTGGTCTCCCTGATTTCTCCTTAGTATTCAACCACCCAAATTAGATTCACTTCGCTGGCTGTCTTCATCAGATTTCATAAAACTGAGAACCAAAAGAAATAAAAGGTGAGGGTTTTCCTCAAAGCAGGATGCTAGGTTTTGAAACAAATATTCATATTAAGTGAAGGAACTTGATTAAATCCACAATTCAAGATAATGATGAACTGAATGCTGGAACTCAGCTGCCTGACACACTTTAGCATGTGAATTAGATTTTTCTCTTAGCTAATGCACTAAAAAATAAAAAAATTAAAAAATAAAAATACTACATTCAAACATCTCCCTTCAGGGAATTGGCCATTTGTGGAATAAATAGGCCCTTGGGTCCACATGGGGCTTGGCTTACAATTTCTGAGTTTGCTAAAAATGTGAGTTTATTACCCCATATTAAAATGGACACTGGTAGATTACATGAGCATATGACACTGTAGTGGGCATGTCTATTTAATTAAATGTGCCATCACTCAAACGTATACAGGTGTACCAGCAATTGTTCTCATGAATGATAATTCCCCAAAATTGATGTTTATGGCCAGATGCTAATGAATGTACCTCAGACCAGGAAGCCAGTACGTGTGGGGCTGATAGGAGAAGGGTGGTCATAATGGACGACTTGGATCTTCCTAAGCACATTCACAACTCTGTAGCAAAATGTTTTCCATAAAGCCTTCATTCCACAAATAGAATTTAAAAACGGGATTGTAGCATATGGCCATGTAAATTGTAAATGCGAGCCACATGTCTTCAACAATGCCAATGTGGTGGGCTGAGGAAGATGCAAATGGGGAAAGGTGTACTATTAAGTTGGCTACCTCACAACACCCAGATGGCCCAGAGATTCCAGAGCCCTTTTGTGAATATCAAAAAGAAAAATATGATCCAGATACTGTCACATCCTTCTAAGACTTCACATAGTTTCCACATCATAAAGTGCACAGGGAGACCTATGTGCTGCAGGAATCAAAGAAAAAAAGGAAAATAAATCAATTATAAAGAGGTAGAGGCCAGATGATTTCCAATGATTGACACTGTGCTGTAGGAATGATAATTACGTCTTGAAGTGCTTGCTAGCTTGGGATCAGCTAAGATTTGAATACATCTGTTTTTCAAAAACATTGTACTCCAGACTTTACATACATGTGTGTCACTGTTAGTGCCATTTTGAGATGAAAACAACTAAAGCTTAGAGAGATGGAATAATTTTTTCAACATCACAAAGTTAGTAAGTGTAAGTGCCAGATCCGAGATGCAGATTTCAAGTCTAAGTGACTCCAGAGTCTGTCCCCTCTCTCCCCGCCCTGTGTTATTAGGGATTGAACCCAGGGCACTCTATCACTGAGCTAAACCCCCAGGCCTTTTTAAAAATTTTTCATTTGAGACAGGATCTCACTAAGTTGCTGAGGCTTTGAACTTGGGATCCTCCTGCCTCAGTCTCCCCAAGAGCTGGGATTATAGGTATATGCCACTGCTCCCAGTTCCTATTCTTTCTCTGCACAAGAATTTATCAAGGAAATCTTTCATGTATGACCTTTACAATTTGCCAGACCACATAACTTCTGTGTTATAATCTACTTAACAGTTTTCTCTAAACTGATAAATTTATACTTCAAAATAGTTAAAGTGAAAATATTATAATGTTATTATTAGTGGAAAAGAATTGTCAGTGGCCTTAAGCAGAAAGCAACTATAAAAATGATTTAAGTTCTACCTAAATACTGCTTCTTAGCAAAGCTCTGATCATGGGGCCTACCTTTTCCTTATAAAGAAGGTTTTGAGGGCTGGGGTTGTGGCTCAGTGGTAGAGAGCTTGCCTAGCACATGTGAGGCACTGGGTTCAAGCCTCAGCACCACGTAAAGATAAATAAATATGGGTATCATGTCCATCTACAACTAAAATATATATATAAATAATTTTTTTAAAGAAGGTTCCAAAAGTTAAGGAGGTATTACAGAACTCCCTGCACCCAAATGAAGCTTTTCTCCTGATCTGAACAGAAGGACTAAAAGAGTACTAAAAAGAGAATTCTATTCCTGTAGTGTGATAGTCTTGCTTGATGTCACATGGGTGTGCCACCTGTAATCACTGTGCCTACCACCTGTAGCATTCCAGCCATGCTTTGGGAAAGTGTGCACCATTGGCTGAGCTTTGCTTTATTTTTTTTTTCTGTTACTTGGAAGAAAGGAAGATAAAAATGAAGTGATTGGATCTGATTTTTTTTTAATCAAAATTCAACTGGAAGGAAACCAGACGTAGGCATCCATGTATCACTCAATTAAATATTATATGGAACAAAATAATGAACAAATTCAAAATTAAGCACAGACTTAAATTCTTACAAGACTCTAATGCCCAAAAGCCTTCAAGCATGTCAGCTCTAGGAACCACTGAAGATTATTAGCCAGGGAAGGACATCATTGTGCAAGCATTGCCATGTCCCTGCCTCTTACAAAGCTTTGCCTTGGAAAAGACAAGCTGAAACTTCCTAGTGCCTTACCTAGTCCTGAATGAACCTGACTTGAAGAGTGGTCACCCAAAGAGATTTCTGAGCATAATTTCTCCTGGGTTTCTCACCTTCTATAAAAAGTACAGAATGACAGCATACCATTTGAATACCAAGATTCTTACCAAAAAAAAAAAAATTGAAAAACCAAGCCCATGTCTCTCTCTCTCTCTCTCTCTCTCTCTCTCTCTCTCTCTCTCACACACACACACACACACACACACACATTATTTTAAACAAATAAAACACTGAATTTCAGAAGAAGAGAAGGCAATGGACTAAGTGAGATCTATTTTGAAAATGAATTTAGTCATGTCAGGAAACAGATTTTAAAATTGTGATAAAATTGTACACAAGACAAGCCTGTTTAAGAAATGCATCAGAGTCAGTGAAAAAAAAAATTAAAAACTTAAATAGAAGCGACACAGTACTGACAAAGCAGCCTGATAACCTACAAGCCCTCTACTTACTCCAAATATTTATATTTCTGAGGAAATACATGTTTAGTTTAGGAGTAGGAAAGCAAATGCTTACATCTTAAAATTTCAGGAGCCAATACCTGGTTTAATTATTAGCAGAGTTCCTTGCCCAAACTACCGCTTCCAAGAAAGGCAGTACCCTGACATACTATACGCACTTCTTTTTTTTTTTTTTTTTTTTTTTTTCTGGTACTGGAGATTTAACACTGGGGCACTTTACCACTAAGTCACATTCCCAGCCCTTTTTATTTTTGAGGCTGGGTCTCACTAAGATGCTTAGGGCCTCACTTGAATTTGTGATCCTCCTGTATCAGCCTCCAAACTGGTGGGATTACAGGCATGTTCCACTATGCCTGAATACCCCCACTTCTTTGCAATCCCACGGCCTGGCCCACTGACTGACACATAAACATTATTGAATGAAAATAATGGTGGGTAAATTCGTATATAGGCAACATCTTGCTCTTAAATATAATTTGGCAGGATTTTGGAAATGTGAAGACAGAGTTGGCTTGAATGCCAATCATTTCACCTCTCTATAGCAGAGCGTCAACATAACACTAATGATACTTTCTCAAATATTTTAGATATAATGTCCTGCACTTTCTTAGTTGACACATTATATAAATAGCTTTAGAATATTGAATTGCTCCAATTTTCTAAAGCTAAATTTTTAATTAAAAGAAAAAGCTTAGGCATGAAATGATATTTCATCGTATACTCATGGTTCAACAATCATTTTGCTCTATTTTAGGGAAATAACCTCCCAACAATAAAACTGTAGAGGAATGAAAACAGAACCAAGAAGGTTAAGCAATTTCCATTTTAACTGAAATTTGAAAACACAGATCTCTATTTTTAATTTGAGGTTTAGAAATGAAACTAAAATATATCTTTTCTACAGTCAAATTTAACAACCAAAGTAAAATGGAAAAAAAATAGGAAAATGATTTTTAAAACAGGAAAAAGCTTTATTCTCTGGGTCATATCATTTTAAGAAGCCTGGGCCCTATTTTCTCACTTTGGGTTTTACAACCTGAAGCAACTAGTTCTCTGCTCTTACTAATTTGAGGAAGTAGGAGAAACCTAACTCAGAGCCAACCTTCTGGATTTGAGAGGAATTACACCAGGAAAGTGCACAGGCCACATCAGGAACCGCCCTAGGAGGGCAATGTCATGTGATCAACACAAGGAAACATCTTCTCAGCTGGAAAAACCTCAGTTACAAGGAGATGCTGCCTCTCATTCCCGAACTTGCCTGTGGAAAAATAAATGCTCCCCTTTCTTCTGAAGTTCAAAAGGCTTCCTAAATGCAAAGTCCAGGTTAAGTCCTAAAGAGCAATGTTCCTCAAAGTTCATCATGCACGTGAGTCATCAGAAAGCTTGTTTAAATGCAGTGTTTGATTCACTAGGACCAGGGTGATGCCAAAATTTGTATTGCTAGCAAGTTCCCAGGTCATTTGGATGCTGCTGATTTGCAGACAATCTTAGTGCACATCAGTGCCTTCCCAGACTTTACCATTAGCGGTAAAAACATGTAAATAAACATGTAACCATTCTAGTGTAACTTCAAATTATCCCTACTGTTTCCTATCTAATATGATTATAATAAATTTTCATTTTGATGACTTATGTATTAACTATATTGGAACAAATAATTATATAAAATTATTACAGGAAAAGATACAACAGATAAATCTGTTATGGACAGTTTCACTTTAAAACGACAAGGGAGAGAGAAAAAGAGTCAGGAAGTTAATCATGAGAAAACGAAAACCATACATTACAATTTCCTGATTTAAAAGTGAAAAATGTTTCAGTAAATAAAGAGGAAATCTTTATTTATTTAAGGGATACCCTTAGTCCCTCCCATCCAATTCTTCAATTAAAATTTCTTGGATGAAGTTGACATTAACCTGAGTTGTTCATTTTATATCCATTCCTACCTCCTGTTTTAAGCAATTGGTTGACTTAGGACATAAGGATTTCCTATTTCTTCCATAAGTATTTATTGAGCATCAGCTGCATATTAGGCACTGGTCTGAGCCCAGAGGACAGAGAGTAAGTGAATGGGGGACACAAACAATAAACACTTAAAAAATTAATTGGTGATTGTTTTGTAAACATTTCCAGTTACTATTTACTGGTGATGGAAGACGCAGGACCAGCTTCCAAGACAGTCCACAATGGTTCTTGCAATGGTCCTAGTGTTCATGCCCTTGAATAGGCCCATTTCCAGCTAAACAGTGCTGGCTTGCAAACAACATTGCATAAATGATGGTGCATGGCTTCTGAAGCTAGTCCACAAGAGACTCTGTAGGTATGCCTGGCTCTGTTGGATCCCTTGCCTTGGAGGAATCTAGCTGCTCTGTTCTTGACAATAATCATGCAGCCCTATGAAGAGATCCACATGAGAAGGAACTGTGGCTTCCTGCCCCCGACCAGCAGTCACTCTGGAAGCAGATTCTTCAGCCCTCTGATGATGCCACCCTTGCTGACAGCAATCTTGTGAGAAACCTAGAGCCAGAACCACCCAGTCAAACCACTCCTGGGTTCCTGATCCACAGAAACTGTTATGAGGCAATAAGTGTGTGTTGCATTAAACCACTAAGGTTTGGGGTAATTTGTTGAGTGAGAACAGATAACTAATCCAGAAGAGAGGGTGAGAACATACCTACTTAACCAGTGTGGTCAGGAAAGGCTTAAATGTCTCTGAGGAGACATTTAAGGTGTGTCTGGGTAAAATGGAGCCAGCTCTAGAGTATAGGGTGGTGGCAGAACTGGGTGGATGAACTGCATTCCCGAATAAAGGATCCAAGTAACAGTGTGGCCAGAGCAGTACTAAAGGAGTGGGGACGATGAGGTCACAGAAGTGGTCTTGGCCCTATCTGGTAGGGCCTCTTATAAAGACTTCAAATGATATTCTTAACACACTGCAATGCTTTGATGAGTCTTTAACAGAAGACTAAAGTGATCCTTGTTGCTTAAAAACCTCACTTGGGCCAGGTGCGGTGGCACAGGCCTGTAATCCCAATGGCTCCACAGGCCAAGGCAGCAGGATAGCTAGTTCAAAGCCAGAATCAGAAACCAGGTAAGGCCTTAAGCAACTCAGCGAGATCCTATCTCAAACTTTAAAAAAAGGGAGGAGGGGTTGGGGATAAGACTCAGAAGTTGAACCTCCTGGGTTTAATCCCGGGTACCCCCCAAAATAAATAAAACCTCGCTTGGGCTGCAGCCTGGGGAGAACACCAATGCTCCGTTTGCTGTCTACACTCCAGTTACTCTGAGGCTCAGAGAAGAATGACCAGGAAAAGTTGAAAGTATTAGGAATTACACAAATGCATAATTACTATTAGTATTGCTGTTGCTATTATTTCAGACCCAGGTCTGGTATGGCCTCTGCACTGTTGTAGGGGAAGAAACACAGAGAGAGGAAAAGAGCAACAGGGATCTCTGCTGGCTTCTGTAAAAGTGTGGAGCCCTTCCCAAGGCAGTATCTGAACCTCACTAAACCTAGTTCCAAACACAGAAGAAAGTTATGTACTTGCTAAGCCCAAAATGTTACATGGTACAAGCACACACTCAAGAACAAATATTTACCTTTTGGTTTAGGTGTGATTTTTTAAAAACAAAATTTCCATTTTTCTTCAGATAATGTTCATTATGGAAAAAGGCTCACTTATTATGAACATAATGTGCATTTCAGAAAAATAAATGTGCAAAAGAGATGAAACTAAAAATTAACAATGATCCCACTTATTCCAAGGTAATGTTTCTATGTTGGTGAATATCCTTCTAGTGTTCCTATGCCTAAACGTAATATATGATGGTTAAAACAGATTTTTTAAAAGGATTTTTCTTGACAGGTGCCATGGTGCAACTCAGGAAGCTGAGATAGAAGAATTGCAAGTTTGAAGCCAGCCTCTGCAATATAGCGAGGCACTCAGCAACTTATTGAGAACCTGTTTCAAAATAAAAAGTGTGTGGGGGGGGATGTAGCTCAGGGATAAGGCACCCCTGGGTTCAATCCCTAGTACTGGGGGGAAAAAAAAGGTTTCTTTTCTTCCTCTATTAAAAACCCATAAATGCTGATTTTAGGTAATTTGAAGATATAGAAAAAATAACTTGCATCAATGGCATCAAATCCTTTTTCTTAGAAAAGTAAAATAAAAGTTTAAAATTTGAGGGTTGTTCACTATGAGGAGGGATTGTTAATTTGATTAATTAATTTACTTTAGTTAATTTAACTTTTTGCAATGCTGGGCATTGAACTCTACACATGGAACACGGAGCTTTGTGCATACCAGAAAAGTGCTTCACCAGTGAGCGTCAACCCTTACCCTGCTGGGCACTTTATATACCGAGAAAATTAATTTAGGGAGGTAGGAAATAAAGGTGTGTTGTGATAATAGTGGGAGAAAATTCCCCTTTCACCACAAATCCTAATAGACAACAGCCCTCTGAAATATATTTTAGGGTTAGCACTTGAAGAGATAGAGAAAATTTTAGAAATTTACACAATAAGAATGCTCAAACTAGGGGCTGGGGCTTTAGCTCAGTGGTAGAGCGCCTGCCTTGCACGTGTGAGGCACTGGGTTCGATCCTCAGCACTACATGGAAATAAATAAATAAATATATTGTTTCCATCTACAACTAAAAAAATAAATAAATTAAAAAAAAGAGAGAGAGAGAATGCTCAAACTAGCTAGGTGCAGTGGCGCATGATGTAATCCCAGCAGTTCAGGAGGTTGAGACAGGAGGATAGCGGGTTCAAAGCCAGCCTCAGCAACATCAAGGTGCTAAGCAACGCAGTGAGACCCTTTCTCTAAATAAGCTGGAGATGTGGCTCAGTGGTCAAGTGCCCGTGAGTTCAATCCCGGGTACAAAAAAAAAAAAGAATGCTTAAATTAAAAACAAACAAAACACAAAAAAACCTACCTGGAAAAGTGTATTAAATTCTAGGTGTTTTCATCTTAGGTTTTTCTTAATATTTCTACTGATCAAAATCTAATTTTGAAATAAAGACATCATGGACATCAGCTGTTCCTTTTCTCATGTGACTCTCTAGACTTTCCTGCTAAATCCTCTGCTGCTCTTAGGCCATCACCCAGAATCATAAGCAGTGTGGGCCCAGAGAAAGTGATCTCAGTGATAATCCTGAATATTTCATTGAACAACTGAAATTCGTTTACTTAATGGAAAGCATTACAGAGCACGGTGCCATTCCAATTGAGGTTCAATTCATTTGAAGGCAGACTTTCAAGAAAGTTGAATCTATTCTTTTGCTCATAAAAGGAGTCATTCCACAGTTGACTCTCAAAGGAATTTAAAACCGTTGATCCACAGCCAATGCTGATATGATTTTACCTCTCTGATACTAAAGTTACTTTTTTGGATTCAATGGGAATCATTTTTAGCCAACAAGGTCTACCAGAGACAGGATCTTAATGCACCTGGACTCTGGAAAACTGAGTGGGGAATTTAGCCCCCAGAGTCAAAGGTAACGTGAGATGTACTGGAGGTCAGGGAGAGAATGGGGAGGGTGAGCAAATACATGAATTAGGGCTTCATTTATACTTTTGGCTGCAAATTAGATATTTTGTCTAGATTAAACCCATTAGCAGGTGTCAGTAGGAAAAAATGTATTTGAACGTGGTATGGTTTGAATTTCTCACATCTAAATCTGAATCAAGATAAGAATAATACGGGGCACACCAAAAACCCCAAATAGAACCAGTGCTATCTGGTTAAAAGTGATTTGTTTCCACAGTAAAGGGAAAGGTAAGACACATAATAGAAAACCACTATATATTATTTATCTATAGTTTGGGTGCTAAGCACATTTGTGCTGCTATAACAAAATACCTGAGACCAGATAATATAAAGAACAGAAATTTAGGGGCTGGGGTTGTGGCTCAGTGGTAGAGCACTTGCCTCATACACGTGAGGCCCTGGGTTTGATCTTCAGCACCATATAAAAATAAAATAAAGGTATTGTGTCCACCTACAACTACAAAAATATTTTTATAAAAGAACAGAAATCCATTTCTCACAGTTCTGGAGGCTTGGCAGTCCAAGATCAAGGTGCTAAGGTCTTCCAAGATGGCACCTTGTTGCTGTATCCTCTGGAGAATGCCAACTGCAGTGTCCTCACGTGGCAGAAGGGATGGAATGTCAAAAGGGCCTCAGCTAGTTCCCTCCAGCCCTTTTACTATAAATACCCTCATGACTGAATCACTTCCCCTAGAACCCTAACTCTCAATACCACCACAAAGGAGAACACATTTCAACATGAATTTTGGAGCAGGCATATTCAAGCCAGATTGTTTAATATGGTGCTACCTTAAGTTTATAATAAATTGTCTATAGTTCTCACAACAGTGTATGGACTCAGTTATTTTCAACATTCTTTTTATCTTGATGATTTCCTGTGTTAATGTATCCCTTCAAGTATTATGTCAAACAGAAGTTATATTACATATAGAATATCTGAATTAGAGTGCATTGTATCAGTCTGTTTAGAGTAACGATTCTGTGAATGGTTCCTCGCTTCAGAATTCTGTCAGGAAGGCCTATTCGTATTAAGGAAATGAACATTTTAGTCCCACAGACTTTCTCTTAAGAAGAGTCTTGTTTCCTCGACAGGAACACTTCCATTAACCACGTGGAATTTTGGAAGATGCTAAGACCATGTTCCTAAATCACAGGAGGCTCCTGAATCAAAGCACGTAATATTAGGAAAGGAACCTGCTCCCTGTTGGGAAGGAAGACTCAGGGAAGGTGAGTGAGCAAGGGCCCTGCTGGGGAGAAGGGCATAAAGGCAGAGGTGTCCAGAGGGCAGAAGTGTCCAACAGGGACTATGAGGTATCTTGCTTAAAAATAAGGGTGGGGCAGGGTGGGGGCTTTCATGTGATATCCATCTGCTTCTCCGCATCCTCATTGCTTAATAAAATCCATATTGCTCACTAATTCTTTTGTGATTCTATCTTCCTCACTGAGTTTCAAATCTGTGTTGCAATGAGGCAAAAAACAGATGAAATGAGCAGGAACTGAATCTGAAGGACAAAGGGGCAAGGGATTTGGATTATTAAAATAATCATAATTAGGGCTGGGGCTGTGGCTCAGTGGTAGAGCACTCGCCTAGCACGTGGGTTTGATCCTCAGCGCCACATAAAAATAAATAAATAAAATAAAGGTATTGTGTCCAACTATAACTAAAAAATAAGTATTTGAAAATAACGATCATAACTGGTTCTCAGTATGAAATTCATACTGACGTCTATAAACATGGAATAAAACCTAACAACAAATGACTGCTCTTCTCAATATAAGAAGAATTGATGCCATAATCCATACATCTATTGATCCTTTTCTGCTGTGTACCTGGCAATTTTTACTTCTTGAGCTTGTTTGGATGGTGGTCTTACAAACAAGCAGGGTCTTACCCTCCCCTGGGAGGAAGGAATGGTATGGTCAATGGTGGCTTATGGAGCGCTAGGCTTGAAAAGCGCCTGGCTGTCAGAGAATTAAATGAGATGATATTGGCAAGGCCCTTCTGACAATAACCTGAATGTACTAAACAAGCAATGAATGTGACCAGTTATTCACAGGAATAATAGTAGGACACATAAGTCCTTTCTGCTTTTGTTTCTGGAGAAAGGTTCAGCTGATCCATGGTGTGAGACTATTTCTTCAAAGACACAAGGGAGTCGGGGCTGGGGAAGAATTACTCCTCTGTCCGTGGACAATCTCCTGGGAGCCTGAGGTGGTGTTCTTTCTTGTTACTAGCTCTTTTTCCTCTCCACTTTTAAGTCTAGCTGAAGAAAGCTCCAGTATTCCTGGCAATTAGATCGAGATCTCTGGATTCCAAATGATCTTTGATAGATGCCTCTAACTGCATCAAAGCAGCAGGTGTAAATTGGCAGGTGTATTTATCTCAGCATTTAATGCTAATCCCTCCTGTCGTCTAAGGACAAATAGCTACACAACCATGTCAGAAAGTCCCAACATAAATCCATGAGGGGTTTTAATTACTCTCTACTGACAATCAGAGAAATTAAAACCGTGTGTGTGTGTGTGTGTGTGTGTGTGTGTGTGTGTGAAAGAGATGGTACCACCAGGCTGTCCACAGAAAGATCAGGGCATCATTTCTGTCCCTATAAAGGAGTAAGGCAGGAACCCACATCCTGTCGGAGTTCAGCCTGTTGGAGAGAGCAGAGCATCATCTATAGGGAGGTTAGTCCCATGGCTCTGCCTGCAGCATCCTCCATTCCCTTGGATGCAAACAAATGAGTGACTACAAGCTCAAGCCGTGGAGTCAGATTAACCGAGGTTTACACCTTATCTCATCTACTACGTCCTCATTGTTTAATCCCAGAGGACCTCTCTAATCCTTGACTTTCTCATCGGTAAGTGGGGATCATAACTATAAGTACAACACAAGGTTGTTGTGAAGTTTGAGCACGGTCATCTATGTTTATCTTCCGTAATCTGAACACAATATGTAGCGTATAATAGCGCTCAATTCACATTAGCAATCTCAAGAGAAATATAGGAGTCTCCAGCCCCTGTGTGATAAAACACAGGCAGCTACAGGTTCCAGGTGACTCTCCTCCCACCCAGATCTATGGTTGGGTGAATCCAAAGAAGAGCATCTCATCTCCTTGCCTGAGCCCAAGAGTGACACAGCAAACAAACATCTTCACACACACACACACACACACACACACACACACACACACACCTGCTGTAGATTTCAAATTTTTTAATTTTGATTTTCAAAATTCAAAAGCAAATACCTTCAACATCATTCTCTATATAACTTTTATTATAAAATCAGGGACCCACATAATCCAGTTTCAGGGGGTTATTCCTTTGAAAGAAACAATCCAACAACCAAATGTAATTAAAAAATAAATCAGATCCTTTATTTAGGATCCTCTTATTCTCTCAAAGGCAGACTCACAAATAATCCCCTGACATTCTTCTGAATGTCCCTTTGCTTTCCTCTTGAAATCCATTGCTAGTCCTCCGCACTAGAACTTCTCTCTTCTCTACCCTACACTCTGCAAAACACATAGCCTAGTGACTTTACCCTCGCTTTCCACTCCCTTCCCCAGCCGGTTCCTTTGGTATAAGAGATCAGCTTATCTCTCTTCCAGCAACCAGGACTCTCTCCTACTTAGAAGAGGGCACGAGAGGTAAAACTGAATAAGCTCCAACACTTCTCTTTAGTAAGAAGGAAGCAGCTCTGCAGACTGGTGCAAGCACATAGGAAATAAAAGAAAAGCCCCTGCACCTTTCTTCTCCCTCATTCTTTCTTTCTTTATTTTTTTATATTTAGTTTTTATTTTTTGTAGCTGTACAGTATGTCTTTATTTTGTTTATTTTTATGAAGTGCCAAGAATCAAACCTTGTACCTAACACATGCAAGGCAAGTGCTCTGCCACTGAGCAGCAGCCCCAGCCTTCTCCTTCATTCTTCATCCACTACTATTCTCAAATACAAAGACAGAAAACCTTACTACCCTAAATTAGGACTGTATGTATCCTATGGCCCTTTTGCCTATTCTTAAAAAAAAAAAATGTCATAAAGATGTTAACAAGGACTCTACTATTAAAGCCCCATTGAGATAAGTCACTGGAAGGAGGGTGGAGAAGCAAGGACAAGGAATGATAGGGTGCTCAGACAGCTCATCTGTTTTTATAAAACACTTCCAACAGAAGTAGCATTTGCATTGTGTGGAGGAGACTCCTCTTCCCCTCGCCTACACAAAAGGAAAGGCAGAGAGATGCTGAGAAAGTGGTTAAGTTGTAAGGTATCTACATATGGGACCACTGCCCTCTAGTGTGTACTTAAAATTCTTCAAAATACTGTTCTCAGAGATCTTACCCCCCAAACAGTAGAGAACAGAAAAAAAGCGAACCTATATTGAACTATCCAACAGAATCCTTTTTTTAAAAAAAATAATGCACTTATTAAAACAGTGCTATCTGATGACTTCCTACCACCTCACGTTCTTTGGTGGTTGTACTCTTTATAAGACACTAAGAAATGGATTCCTTGTTTCAGTTCAGCAGATTGCCAAAAGGCAAGAAATATGAGACATATTTCACAGCCAAGGTGGCATAGGTACCACCGGCCAATCAGAATGCCAAAGATCACCCAGCAGTGATACTACCTCTCTCCAGTGGATGCTGATTCATGGGGAAGTTGAGGGTTCCTGGGAGAAAGCCCAGGTCCAGAAAGAGTAGGGACCCTGGTACAGTTGAACATCCACTCTTCCGCGGGGCTTAGAGGAGATAACAACAACCCAGTACTGCCCAGCACGAAAGAGTCCAACAGCGAAGATCCTAAGGAGGACACAGGACTCCCAAATTTCCTCCCAATAGATGTTTTTCCTCTTGCTGATGACCAGGGGTTTCCCCTTAGTCCAAGGCGGAGGTGCAGTGGTATCAGTTGTGGGCATCAGGAAACCTACCCTCAAGTCTTGGTCCTCCTACTTCCTCCCAACAACGTTAGACAGATTTTTTTTACTTGGGCCTCCATATCCCTGTTTTTCAAATGGATGGGTTGACAGGTGTTGTTCAAGGATTCTTTCTTTCATCTGTAGGCAGAAATTATCATCTGTTTTCATGATCTGGGTTTCTGTGTTCTACATACCAAATTATTCCATATAATGTTTAATGCCAATACCACCAACCTTGAAACAAGTGATTAGTAAATATCTTAAAATCTTCTTGAGAGATCTCTTTTCTTCAGAATTTTTTCTAGTTTTTGTTTTCAAATATCACTTCAAATTTATCCACTTGTACAAGCATTCAAGATTTGTTACTGTTAATGAGATATGAAAATAGCAATAGCAACCATTATTGTTTATTGAGGACTTATTTTCACCAGGAATTGTATTAAGCACTTCGTATGCCTTATCTCATTTGATTCCTGTCACAGCCATATGAGGAAAATATTATCATTATCTCTCTTTTATGAAAATGACGAATCTGAAAAAGGTCAAATGACTTGTCCAAACTCTGACATAAAAGCCCTCCTTGTGGGGCTGGGGTTGTGGCTCAGTGGTAGAGCACTTGCCCAGCATGTGTGAGGCACTGGGTTTGATTCTCAGCATCCATGTAAATAAATGAATAAAATAAAGTTCCATCAACATCAAAAAAAAAAAAAAAAAAAAGAGCCCTCTTTTGTGAATTGCTAAAGTCCACATCCTTAGTTACTCTACTGGAGAACTTCATCCATGCCAAGTTCCTACCAGTTAGTGGAGAAATGTGAAAGACAAAATAACTTCATTCTTGCATAAAGTTAAATTCAGTTTTTCATTTACTCACTTATTTGGGGAGAGAGAGGGAGAAAATAGTAGGTACTACTTTCTTTGGTGTTTTAAAGTCCTTTCTTTGATGAAATGATGGTGGTATTAGTTTAAAGATTGGCAACATGAAAAGTTGGCAAGGCTCAATCTTTTGAAATGCTACTGGTCCATGAAATCGCAACATCTGCCAGTATGAACATCATGTATGAACAGTGCCGCGCAGGTACCCTGTCCATTCCCAAGCCTCAAAGTACATGAAGGGTGTGGAGCTTGCCTTTTGTAGACTTTGTTGATAGTTACTTATTGGTAAGGAGAGGCCTATGCTCCCTTCACAGTCTAACTTGGGCACAAAAGAAAAAGAAGGGGATTTCCCTGGTGGCTCCTTCCATTTGTGACAGAGATATAGAAGACAGACGTTAAAAAGGAAAGAGGAAAAAATCAGAGTAAGCTCAGATTCTGCTAAACAAGGACAAAGAACCTCTCTGGAAAAAAAGTAACTTAAGGCACAGATTCTGCACTGTGGGTTTTATACTAATAATAGCAATAACAATAACAGCACAAATTCTTTAAGTACATCTTTATGTCCACAAATGAATCGGAAAAGATTTTTGTCACATTTAAAGTCCTTTCCAAAAAGTTTTATAATTTCAATAGGATGTTAGAGCTTAATCTCTTTATGCCTGCAGAGTATTTTAGAGATTAAAAGCACTTATGAAGATTTTAATAATTCAATATTTGTGGAGAATTAGAATACACCATAATAACTCATCTCCGTACAGTTTTGGAAATCTCTCAAATGGCCAATAAATATCCAAAGAAATAATTTTTCCTTACTTATGCTATTTTTTTTGACAACTGCTGTGTACTTCAATACTTTATAAAAGTGTGAATTAATTCTAAGTACATGTATGAAGACACGAATGGTGTGATTCTACTTTTTGTACAACCAGAGACATGAAAAATTGTGCTCTGTGTACTATGAATTGAAATGCCTTCCACTGACATGTATAACAAATTAGAATAAATAAATAAATTTAAAATTTAAACAAAATGCTAGTTTTGCATTTACCTCCTCTTCTCTTTTACATTGACAAAGCCTTGACCTCAGGTGACTTGTTTGTAAAACCTGGCAGAGTTTGACACTGTTAGTTCCAAGTTTCTCCCAGTGATATAATGGATGTTTTGGGAGATAAGGAGTTTACAGGTCTTTGTTTTTCCATTCTATTCTTTCCTAGAAGTGCCAGCTTCAGGACCTAAATTAGAGACAGAGAGGGCCATGTCGTAGAAGGGAGGTGAGAGTGAAGAGGGAGAGGTAGAGATTAAAAACAAAGAACGAAAGGATGTAAGTCCTCAGTGAGAAATAAGACAGAGACAGAGTCAGGAGGAGACTCACTGGGTCTGGCTTAATCCAAAGGTCACACCTGGGGATAACTTAGACTGAAACTATGAATGCTTGCTTCCTTTAACTACTATCTAGCGCTCTGTTTTCATCAGCCATAAACAAAAAAGAGAGTGGAGGGTCACAATTTTCCAAAAAGGGAAAATATCACTTTCATATTAAAACAGAACCAATATTTTCCCAAGATGTATTTAGTTCATTGAGGAACCCAACAGGATGATAAAGCTGATTCAAAGACGGATAGAAGACACTGGTTAATATAGTCAAGGGAAAAAAGAATGATGGAAAAGTTACAAAATGGTTATTCTATTACCAGGGCAAATAAAATATAACATCTGGGTTTATCTTCAAGAAGTAGTTTATAACTCTACCAAAAATCATTGATAACTTACCAATCTTCTTCGAATTAACATCTAAATTGATAGAATCTGGACGCTAGTTAATAGTAAATAGTAAGCCAAGTTAAAGCCACATCTCCTGACATATCAGGTGCTTTAATATAACTTAGAAAGGACACTCAGCAATCTATTTGCTTTATTTCCATTTTTTTGGATAACTCTCATTAAGAGTTTTCAAAGCATGCCTATAATATGGCTCAGAAGGCTGAGGTAGAGGATGATTTTGAGTTCAAAGCCAGCCTCAGCAACTTAGCAAAGCCTTAAACAATGTAGTGAAACCCTGTCTCAAAAAACAAAAAGGACTGAGGATGTGGCTCAATGGCTAAGTGGGTTCAATCTCTAGTTCCAAAACACCCCCAAACAAAAAACAAAAACAAGAGTTTTCAAACAACCCCCTTGATTCTAAAACAGCAAGGTAGCAAATCTAGATGAGAGAGTATAATAAAGATGATAGCAATTGAAAAATGTAAAACACAAAACACACAAACAAACAAAAAAACCCTTAGTATCTTATGACTGGAGTGAAGAAAAGAGGAAACTAACAAAAAACTAATGTGAAACACAAGAATTGATCAAGTGGTTAAACTAAAAAAGAAAACCCTAGTCTACCTCACCGCTGCTATACAAATTCCTCATTCATTTACAAACATTTTAAAGATGGTTCTGTATTGGCAGAAATGTGCAGATTTGAAGTGTTCTCCAAAGTATCACAACTATGAATGTTGCATCAAATAAAGTTAACTATATTAACAATTATGATCACATATCAGATTAGCATGATAATAGATACAGTTCTAATTCAACTTCCAATTCCTAGATCTTATTAACAGCTTAAAGGAAAGAAAGATAAAGAGGCTTAGAGTTTCTGACTGTTGGACATACAGAATAGCAAAACTTGCTAGGTCTTTGTTTGTGTTCTGCTGGGGACCAAACACAGGGCCTTATGCATGCTACCCAAGCACTATGTTGGTTTTTAAATTTGTGTAATTTTACTTGTGCAAATTGTGACTATCTTTTTTTCTCCTTTAAAGATATAAATTACTTTTGCATAAATAAATAAATAAACCCTTAGGAACAAAACTACATCTTCAAATGGGCAAAGTTGGAGTCAAATTAACTAAAAGGAAGAAAGGCAGCCTTGAGCAGCAGAGTAAGACATCACCATCTTCATCTGCTTCGAAATGAGGCCCACTCAGCCCATCTGTGCTTATAAACGTCATCATAGTCATCATTTGAAACGTTAGAGGGAAACATGTAACAGGGCACTTCCCCACAGAGGGCTGGGATGTGAGACAGTTAATAGTACAAAGCCCAATGTCTTTTTCTCTACATAGCCAAATTCTATTACAAAATTAGTGAATCATTTGGATGTAGAAATTCAAGGTTTTGAAATTTCTAGATTATATCTTAGGCCTTTAAGAAAATCCAATATTTTATTTTTACTGTCCTGAAAACCTAAAAGATGAAGAGCAAGCCCTGTGCTGAAGACTTTCTTGTTCTTTGACACTGGACAATGCCCAGAAGAGGGTGCTCATGGAACAATCAGCCTTGCTCTGACCACAAAGCCAGGACACATTCCCTAGGCCAAAGGTTTCAACATGGCCATCCAGAATTTGGCAACTCTGCAATGATTGAACATCTTAAAATTACAGAAGGAGAAATTTTAAAAATCCCTATATGAAAAGCAATTTAGGGATACATAAAAAATATTGGGCTGGGAGTGTACTCAGTGGTAGAACACTTCCGTAGCATGCATGAGATGCTGGGTTTGGTCCCCAGTAGCCCCCCCAACACACACACACACACAAAAAGTGAAAACCATGTAAATAAGGAAAGATAGGGAGTCAAATGACAACTTAATTTTCATCAACTCTATTGTATTGGTTCAGGTACTTTATATCATGTGCATAGTTTCTTTGATAGTATAAAACAATAAAAATTAATTTATTAATAAAATAATAATGCTAATAATACTTTAAAAAGTAATATGGATGAAGGAATCTATCTAGAATTTGATATTTTGCTCAGGAATTTTATCAGTTCTATATCTAAAAAATGAAGCAGTTATAGTTTATGCTTTAAAGTACTTAAATATATCACTATTCAAAATTCATAACATTACAATTTATACTTGCACTTTTCTCTGGGAATCTGAATCTTTGAAAATAAAATCCATCAGAGAACAGCAGCATATTTTTCCCATTGTAGCCCCTCTCTACCAAACTCCTACAGTATCTCGGGTTGCTTTGCTCATAGTACTCTAAATAGGGCTCAGATTGTACTGGCAATTCCACTCATGTTCTGTGGTGGTTTGGTACTCAGTCAATTCAGTTATGTTGGAGCCATGTTTCCTGAGTTCTCTTTGTGTATGGTTCTGTGCAGCCATGGGAAACATTCTATGGTAAATACAGAAGATAGGAATGAAGAAGTCATAGTTCTTATCTTCTGAAAGTTGATACAGAACACTGTTTTATGCTGCTATGGCAGAATGCCTGAGATTTGGTAATTTATAATGAGCACATATTTCATAACTTACAATCTAGAGTCTGGGAAGTTCAACAACGTGGTTGCATTTGGCAAGGGCCTTCTCAGTGCATCATCACATGGCAGAAAGTGGAAGGGCAAAGAGAGAGTGATGAACAGGGAAATAAATAAAGCTGTGTGTGCTCACTTAAGAGAATCCCTGATGAGAATTGAATCATTAATGAAAATATAGGCACCAAAGTCCTGTAACAGTGCTATTTTTCTCAATGAGAGGAAAAAATTTTAAAAACAATTAATTCCATTTGAATTCACAAACCTTAATAATGACTTTGGGCCCTATGGTTGAGAGTGTCCAGGCCCCCATTCTTCATCCCTTTCATAATGGCAATATTCCAATCATCTCTTATAAGTCTCACTATTTAGAACTGTTATATGACAATTACATTTCAACATGCATTTTGGAGGGGACAAATATTTGAGCCATAACAGCTACCAAGTAAAATGGCAGTCTGAACACATTGTTGTTAACCTACTGCTTAAAAGTTGATGTACCAGGCTCTAGCTCCCACCAGATTTCCTCCTTCAATTTCTTGGAGTCCTGGGCGAAGTGTGTGTACTACTCCTTGACAAAGGGCACCATTTCCTCTTGTAGGGCACCCACAGCCGGTTGGTTGTGAAAAGAGACAGAAGTGGGTTCTCATTTGTTCTTGCTTTCCAGCTTTCATTCTTAGCTGCTAATCTGATGGACCTATAGTAACTTCAGGTTTAATACTAGATGCAGAATCAATAACTTGCATAGACTGCATCACCAGCTCCCATATTTGTGTAAGGTCTAGCTTCTACAATAAATCTCTTAATCTAAATCACAGATAGATATCCTGCTACCCAGATAAAATCATGGCTGCTACAGGGGCTCTATTTACAACACCACTTGTTGCCTTTTTATTTTGAACAGTATGTTAAGTCCCAAAGTTGTGGTACCTACTGTCTTAAGTAGAAGGAGAAGAAAAATTTTTGGTGATCAGAGAAAAAGAACACTCACAAAGGCAAAAGGTTGTGTAGGAAGCACTCAGAAGCTTCTCAATGCCTGTGCCAGTTACTGGTTTGGTGTCTCTCATCTCCAATCCATCGTTGTCGGGTTTTGCAATACTAGGACTGGACTCTGTCAACAGAGGGCGCTGGAGGGACACTGGAGGAAGAAGGGAATTCCAGCCTTGACTGTTGCTCTTCTCTGCTTGCACCTGTGATGAGTGGAAGCCAGCAATGCAGGACATCCACAGGCCCTCACTCCTAGTAAGTTTTAGTGGCACCATGTGGGGGGCCTCTTGGTGGATTCTGCGACCATTTCAGCAGGCTCCCTAGTGAATTCTTCTGGCAGTTCTGTGGACACCTTCCTCATGACACTTGATGGGTCCTGTAGATGCCCTAATGGGTGGCATCCCAGCAGCTGGAGTGATGCTCTAGGGGGTTGGCTTCCTGATTGCCAGCCCTGGCCTGAAGCCTCTTAGGGAATTTCTCTGCTGTCCATTGGGCACAGCCATTTCCCTCTGCAGCGTCTGAATCAGCTCTGGGTGAAGGATGAAACCCTTCCAAATCTGTCCTGTCCTTGGGCTCTCTACTTCAACCTTAGATGGAGGGGCTGCTCTTTCTGTGTGCTATTCCTTTATTAATTAAAAGCTTTCTTTAACCCTTAGTAGGTAACTTCTGCTCCTAGTTAACAATTCTTTATTCCAAACCATCCCTGTGTGAATTATTGCGTGCATTCTCTTTCCTAACAGGACACCTGTAAATGCCTTTTACTCTTTAATAGTTTTTCCTTTAAAAAAAACACCAGAATTTAATTTTATTAGTTCAGGAATTTGTTTTAGACGAAACAAATTATTTCAATGTGATTTTATTTAAAAAAAAAAAAAAGAATTGCTCAAGTGTGCAGCTGAAAGAGGCTATTTGCTTTCTTTGGCCACATGTCAGGGTATTCCTCAAACCAGGATCCTTGGACCCCTGTGAGCAGACCCTGAATCAACTCTGACTGAAAAAAAATCACCCCAAACCCAAGAGTTAACACAACAATTATTACTTCTCACTTGTCTGTCAGGAAGACTCTAAAGTTACATCACAAGTGGTAAAACTGCAGGAAGGGATGAAGAATGGGGGCCTGGGCACTCTCAGCCACACGGCCCAAAGACATTAATTATTAAGGTTTGTGAATTCAAATGGCATCAATTGTTTTTAAATTTTTTTTCCACTCAGTGAGAAAATAGCACTGTTACAGGACTTTGGTGCCTCTATTTTCATTAATGATCCAGTTCTCATCAGGGATTCTCTTAAGTGAGCACACACAGCTTTATTTATTTCCCTGTTCATTTCTGGTGCCAATTGTTTGTAAGAGTTATAGTTTATTTTTCTTTTAACTTATCCAGAGTATTCCAGTGAATAATCATTACCTCTGACTGCATGTCATAGCTTTTATATGCATACTGTAAGCACCTGAGCTGCAGGTGCCTGGTTCATGGCTGTCCCTAGGGGCAGGTGCTTGACAGTTCAGTAAGTGTTTCTCCAGCTGGCCCTGCAGAGGCCACCTTGGCACCATCCTTGCAGTTTAATAACCAACAGTACGCAGAGAATGCATATGGGTGGGGGGCACCTAACCTGGATAAACTGGTTATGGGAAGCCCAGGGGCTGAGCTGACCTCTGACCAGAAGAGTCAGGAGAACAGAAATCCATGGAGAAGCTGAGAACCACAGAGTCACACAGAGGTAGGAAATAACAAACCCCCACAGTTTTCAACAGTGAGTTTGCTGCAGAAAACTGGTGGGCCATGAACCCCGAGCCCTTCAAAGCAGGCCACCAGATATTAATATATAACACTGATTTTTCATATATAACACTGATAATATATAACACTGTACTGTGGGGGCAATGCGGATGTAGCACGGAGGGAGGTTTAACTTACTGCACAGGAATGGCCTATGGCCAATTCCAATGCAGAGAAAGATGGCATATTTACCAATAGTTGCCTAGTCTACTGAGCACATGGGAGGTGAGGAGAATAGTTACTATTTTACTCAAACTGCAAGATTGTTCTTGAAGGCGGGCCAAGTGATGAACAATATGTAACTGTAGGTGTGTTGACAGACTCTGGGAGACGGAATCATGCCCTAGTAGTAATGGTGTGTGTGCTTTTAATATATTTTCTATTTTATAATAGTTTTACATTTACAGAAAAGTTACAAAGATATGACAGAGTGTTCTCATATATCCCAAAACCAGTTTTCCCTATTTATTAGCATCTTACAGTATTATGCTATACTTGTCACAATTAATAAAAGAATTAATGAAAGAATATTATATTGTTTATCAACTAAAGTCTATACTTTATTCAGTTCAGGTTTCCTTAGTTATTTTAACCAATGTCCTTTTTTGGGGGAGGGGGGTATTGAGTACTAAACCCAGGGGCCCTTTTACCATGGAGCTATATATCCCCAGCTCTTTTTAATTTTTTATTTTGAGACAGGGTCTCACTAATGTCCTTTTTCTAATCCAGGATCCCATTGAGGACCATTTCTTCTTAGACTTGCTCTTATATGAACAGTTTCTGTTCTCACACTTTCCTAGCTTTTGATAATCTTAACAGTTTTGAGGAATACTAGTTAGGCATTTTGCAAAATGTCATTTGACTGGGATCTGTCTGATTGCTGTGTTTTAGTCATTGCTGGATTATGTATTATTTAGTTCCTTCAAATATCTCACCAAAAACATCTGAATTAGAGAATTTGCCTTACATTTGTTTGTAAACTTCTAGTCTACACCAAAGCAGATCATAATACATATAAATCAAAGTTGTGGAGATGGTTATTCCACCATTCACACTTCAATTTCAAAAAGCCAGGTAGGTTTTTGACCTTCCCACACTGATTGGATAGCAATCTCAATTTGTAAACTGCATGTCACCTAAAATGGCACAGGCCATCAGCCACCTGCCTTTGTTCCCCAGCTGTGACTTAAAAGAAAGCAATAACTCTTCACCCAAAGGTCACTATAGTAATGACTCATCATCTCAGGATAAAATAGAAGGCTAAGGGGCTGGAGAAGAATTAGCTCAGTGACAAAGTTTGCCCTCAGCACATGTGAGTGTGAGGCTCCAGGTTCTATCCCCATTCCCCAGCACCAAAAGAGGAAAGAAAGGAAGAAAGAAAAAAGAAAAGGAAAAGATTAAAAATGAAATTCTAATTTGTCCCATAGTTTTCAAAATATTTTAAAAGTATAAGCAGAAATAATAATCAAGCTTTCAATGAAATATTTTCTTGTTTTTCCAGTGGGTGAAACCTAAGTTAGGGAACATAAAGATGTGTTTCCTTTAATCAGTGATGTCTGTTACCATAGAAACAGTCTAGTTATTGAAAAGCTGCTATAGATATTCCAGCAAATAAACCTGTACAAGTTCCAGACTTAATCAAAACACCTTTCAGGAGTCGAGTCTGATCTTTTATCTATTTATTTTATTCTTTGTGGCACTAGGGATTGAACCCAGGACCTCACAAATGCTAGGGAAGCACTCTATTGCTGAGCCCCAGCCCCAGCCCTTAATTTGGTCTTAATGATGAGATTGAAGTTCTTAAGTCCTTAGGTGATGGCCATTTTGGAGTACTTCGCATTATTGGCAATGCTGGAAATGGTACAATGTTTAGCTTAATGAAAAAGACAATACTCACTATGTCCCATGAAGCTCAAAATTAAAATATTTGTATTGGAATACAGACAGGCCTAAAGATGTGTTCTATGAACCAAAACACACTCACCGTGTTGGCCAGCTCCAGATAGCTTCCTCCTACAGAGTTGCCAAAATGAGGAGACTGTGTCAACGACTTGTGGAGAGCAGTCTGCTGATGCAAAGAGCTTCTGCTGTACTCGAGCAGCTTCTGTAGGGCCGACTGACTCTGCAAGTCTGGGCTCTGGAGGTCCCTGGCACCAGAATCATATTCCCAGCTCTCCCTGGCTGCTGATAAGGCACCTAGGTCCAGGAGAAGCAGGGAAAATAAAAAGACATTTCCTTCATTAGCCTGTGGGTGGCCAGTAGGCAATGATTTGGAACCTTCTAACTTTTCCATGTGCCAGCATCTCAGAACACATGTGGAGCCCAGGCTGCCTGCTAAGCACTTTCCCTTTCAATTTGATACATGGGGAGCCTGGAGATAAAAGCAATTTTAGGCAAAGCATTCAGAAATAACTACTCAATGAATATGTGCCCCCCAAACAGAAATGCTTAGCAAAAAAAAAAAAAAAAGACCTGGAAAGCCAAGTGAAAGGAATCCAGAACCAAGCCACATCTGTCTGTGATTTACACAGCATTGCTGTGTTGACCTTAGCACCAGCAATTCTTTTTCTTTAGAAGAGGAAGCAAGTGAGAGCACTAAGAAAGCTAAGACACAGCACTTTATCAGGACTTTCTAATGTCAGTGTATTCATTCCTAGAGGAAGCTAGACTGTATTTTCCAGTTAATTATAAATTATAAGTATAAACATACAGCTGAATTCTGGGCAAAAGAAAGTGAACAAAAGTGGTAAGGGTCACTTACAGACCTTGCTCATAAAACCATGGGCAGATTCCCCTTGCCCTTTGCCTTCTAGCCTGGATCAGATCAGAAGGGCACCCTTGGAAGCCATCTGGTACAGATGGTGGAGCCACAGGATCGAAGGTGCCTGGATCCCTGAATCATCTGCTCATCCCAAGCACTCTGTTTTGATTTTGTGTGATTAGGAAAGAAACTTCTATTGTGTTTGAGTCACCATGTATTTTTTTGTTTGTTGGTTAGAGCAGCTAGTATTACCTTAACAATTACAGCAGATTAGAACCCCATAAAAGTTAGTAATATTTGTAATACACTGGGATAGTACAATAAAAAAGTAGACCTAGAGGAGGATTGTCTAACCTGGAGCAAGTACAGAATAGTCATGCAAGACTTCCTGGAGGAGAAAGCCTAATGCTTCAGCTGTCATCCTAGATAGAAGAATTACATTTGAAAAAATCCTGCTTTCTTTGCTGTTCACTGCTGAACAGAAGTCTCTTGTGGGTACATCTGGAGTTTTTTGTTGTTGTTGTTTTGTTTTGTTACTGGGGATTGGACCTAGGGGCACTCTATCACTGAGCCACAATCCCAAACCCTTTTTATTTTTTATTTTGAGGGAGGATCTTGCTAAATTGCTTAGGGTCTTGCCAAGTTGCTAAGGCTGGCTTTGAAATGGCGATCCTCTGCCGGGGTCCAGCCCCAGCGGGGTCCAGGGAGTCCTGAAGGAGGAGTGGCGTCGGCGAAATGATGAGACAGGAGTCGTTCCGTTTGAGCAATCTCCAGAGAGAGAGCTAAAGCAGCTTTCTCTGGGTCCCCTTTTTATTACAATTTTTCTCATCATTATAGATTCACAATACGTCATTGATTATATAATTTAAAACTTTGCCAAGACATGACATTTCCTTAACCATGATTGAGAGCACACCGATCTACATTCTTCCAGGATATGACCCCCAGCTATACAATCATCAAAGTACAAAATCATCAATAAAACATGTCACCAATTTACATCCTTCAGATTTTCCCAAGATTTACTATTTTTCTCAAGATATGTTATTTCCTTATTAACTGATGCCAAACTACGTAACCAGACTCTAAGTCTCCTAGCCAATCATTAACCTAAAGTACACTTGTACTTTATTTCTAATTCAAAATTCCCATCTAAAAAAGTTCCTTTAAATCTTATATTTAAAATATCCTAAAGTTTATGAATCATCCTTAAAACATATCAGAAACCTATACAACTTAAAGACTTAAGAATTTCTAAACTTAAGAATCTAAATAAAATAACATTTCTAACATTATTTTAAAACTGTGTCTTATAAACCTATTTTAATTGATTCCTAAATTTATTCTCATAAAACTGGTTGAGCTGCTTTCTCGAAGAGTTTCTTTGTTTCTCAGTCAAGGTACACTAGTTCTCAAAGAGTTTGTTTCTCAGTCAAGGTGCACTAGTTCTCAAAGAATTTGTTTTTCAGAGGATGATTGTTGTCCATTATTAGGTTTGTCCACAATGTACTAAGATAGAAGAATAGCCTTTTACTTTGTCCTTGATATGCTGAGGGGTGGGTAGAACGGCCTCCAAGGCATGAACTACCTGTTCTGTTCTAGCCATCTGAAATTTAATTTGTTTGGCATTTAACATGCTCATGCCTCCTGTGAGAAACATAAACATGAAAATACAAAGTCCCAATTACATAAAAAAGGGTCTCATGGTTTCGGTTACCCACCAACCAGTGTGGCTTTGCCAACATTCATCCTCACTGTGACCCTGTCAAGACAGTGGGAGAGCGGCTTTGCCAACACTTTTTCTCACTGTGACCCTGTCAAGACAGTGAGTGGGAGATCGCCTCCACCAATCCTCCTCAGTCTCCCAAGTTGCTAGGACTACATGCATGTGCCACCGTGCCCAGCTGCATCTGGAGTTTCTTTGGTGGAGGCTGGATAACATGCATTTGCCTTAGCTACAAGGAAGGTTAGAAAATTTTGTTTTCTGGTTCCTGCTTTGGGGAAGTAGATTCTGTAAGGTAAGTCATTTCCTAAACAGAGGAAGGATGTTCATAAGATCTGGGCAGCTAAAAACAAAACAAAGGTCTACAGAGGCTCAGGACTAAGTATCGGGGACATGGCAGTAAGCATGATAAATTGTAGTCCCTGCCCATGGAATTTTCATTCTGGTGGGTCTTTACTACATGACTTTTAATGACAAAAAAAGGGCTTCAAAGTGATTCAATTTGTATTATGAAGTAAGAATATACACAGATCACTGTACAATGTACTTGGGTGTAATTACAGCAAAACATGAGTGGTGTACAGTGGGTTCTGATATGAACATCCAATCTCCTGTTATTGGGTACTGATGAATTTAATCAATGTGATTAGGAAAAAATATCTTCACATGGTTTTCCATATTGTTCATACTCTACATATCTTGTCAGTCCAACCCAACACTCTTTCACAGTATGATGTGGCTGGGATTGTATCAAAACAAGTGATTCTATCACTACGTTTGCAGTTGCTCGAAGTTCATTTTAATGCAATGTCTATCAATGGTATTATAAGGGAGGTTTTGGTTTTCTTAAGCATAGACTGCAAACAGCCTGACTGCTTTTCCAAATACTTGTTGTTATCTGCCTAATAGACTCACATTCATTGTCATGGCCCCAACAACATGTGGCAAGAAGACAGAAGTCAGAGTTGAAAAGTGGGTCTCTTACACTGGATTGAATCTCAGGGCTTTTCATCTCACATCACAAACAGACATAATGCTGGACCTTGCCTCTTACATTCAACATAGTATACCCAGCATAGTGCACATGTCCTGTGACATATCAAGTTTTTAATAAACATTTATTGGATTACTGAATTATCCACGGCTATTGTGCCCAAGGGTCTCATTTTGTTAACCTAGAAAAGCAACATGAAAATTACTTTTTGAAAAATGAAAATAAATTGTACATTTTTATACAGACAGGAGCCTCATTTTCGAATAATAAAATGCAGTGCTTTTGGGATAAAACAGTCAAAGGAAGCTTCATTTGAAATTTATTATGCCATATTAATAGATCCAAACCCAGTTTCTGGCAGAATCATATAATCAGGTTAGCCAAGCTCCATATTAATCAGCAAGATCAAAGGCCTTCCTATTATTACCATAACAATTTTTGCTGAAGTGATGTGAAGAGCTCAGATCTTTTGCAAAGGAGTGAGTCAAACATAATGCATTCACATAAATGAGACATGAAGAGGGAAATATGTTTTTTAAAAAATATGGTTGATTATTCCCATTTCCTTTCTTCATTTTCCCCTTCATGATACTGGGCGTGCAAC
This sequence comes from Callospermophilus lateralis, assembly GCF_048772815.1. NCBI lineage: Eukaryota > Metazoa > Chordata > Mammalia > Rodentia > Sciuridae > Callospermophilus > Callospermophilus lateralis. The sequence goes on from NC_135309.1 coordinate 46,738,820, forward strand.
CCAGAGCTGCATGCATGCTAGGCAAGTGCTCTACCACTAAGCCATATCCCCAGCCCTTTTTATTTTATTTTGAGACAGGGTCTCACTAAGTTGCCCAGTCTGACCTCAATCTTGAATCTTCCTGCCTCAGCACAGACAAAAATCTGTGTGTTAAGGAGTTCCCCACTCAAGTAAAAGGGTAGAATTGGTTCTATAACTTTTCTGAAGTTCAAAGTATTTCCTATTTTTTCCGTGCAACAGCACTGGGAGGGGGGCTGTAAGAGAGAGAGGGCTTATGAACTCATTCTTTCAAAATCTTACTTTAACTAAATCTGTTCCTCGATAAAATTTATATTTGTATACTAACATGAATGCTCTGTCATTAATATTCAAGTTATTCTCCATCAGAAGAAACTTTGTAAACACACCATTAGGTTACAATTCCCCAAGTTCTGCCTGATATATATATATAAATGAGAACTGTAAATTAAATAAATATTGGGTGAGATTTAAATATGATTTGGGTTTTGTTTGATATCTGCATATCAGGTGAATGGTCTCATGAAATGTCTTATAACTCATCTCTTCATTTAAAAATTTGTTCATTAGTCTGGTGTGGTGGCACACACCTATAATTCTAGCAACTCAGGAGGCTGGGGTAGGAGGATCGCAAGTTCAAAGCCAGCCTCAGCAACTTAACCTGGTACTGTCACAAAATAAAATAAAAAGGGCTGGGATGTAGCGTAATGGGAGAGCACCCCTGTTTAAATCCCTAGAATAAAACAAACAACTCCAAACCAAAATAAAAGCCTGTTAGCCCCCAGGAGAAGCCTGTGTTCTAGCTGTTTTGATGCTCTAATTGCTAGTCCCCACCTTCTTTGTCTGGCTCAGTTCTCAGAATTCCTGAGTCCACAAACAAATGACAAAATTGTTGTTGGGAGGCTCCCAGCACTCTGTTCACTGTCATTCCTGAAGCAGAAGGACTTGGGGTCACCACCATGGGTGCTGGCTTTAGGCTCTCATAGCATGAGTACCAGCTGTGGCCTTAGCAACTGTGTGATCTTGGACAAGCCGTGATGAGAAGGGTAACAGAGTTTACTACAAAGGATAGTTGTGGAAAATGAAAATAAATAAAGATTACAAAGTTGAAACGTCTATCTATGTAGTCACACAATACTTCTCTGAATGAAGGTCTTTCTTTTTAGGCTTACAAAAATACATTGCCTAATAGTACCAAACATAAGGAGCCCTACAGTTATTCATAAGCATTTAAACCGGTATAGGATGGATAACTTGTTAAAGGCTCCTTAAATATTCTCTCTGGCCTAGAGAGTCAATCCTGGGATTCTAACACTGGTCAGTCTACAAATGGTTAGGGTCACTCTAGCTGTCTATACTGCACACTTAGCAAAATGCATGAGTCACTTTAGCCACCATCTTTCTCTCTCCCCCTACCCTCTCCTTCTTATGGAGATACCACTTGACATAGCCATGTACATAGAAGGATTTTATACAAAAACTAATGAAGACAAGTAGAGAATTCTTTGGTCATTTTCCCCCTTAGGAATGGTATAAAGAAAACTAATAATGGTCACTATTAGGCACTAATACCTTTGTAAGCATGTCATTATTCCTTTGTCCACTGGGAGTTACTATCTGAAGTTTGAATATAATCATGTTAGTCAGAACAAGTTAGATTATGCTGCACTAACAAAAAGGCCTTACTTACCACTCCACCCCAAAGTTGAATGATTTGGGGGAAAAAAAAGCTATTTCCCCTGCATATTACCATCTACCATCTGAAAGTCAGCAGGGTCTCTGATCACAGTAGTCCCTCTGGGCCATTTGTTGTTCTCCAGGAGGAAGAGAATGTTCTGGAGGGTATTTTACTAGCAAATGAAATGTTCTTGCCTGGAAGTGGCTCACATGGTTCACAGTTTACTGGCCAGATACAGTCACATGGACCAAATCAACTCTGAGGGGATGCAGGTTATGCAATCTTACCACATCTCCAGAACTGGGAGAATGGGAAATATTTGGTGAATGTAAGGATGATGTGTCAAGAGTTTAATATTGGTTAAACTTCCATGATAACATCTGAAGTTTCTGTCTTTTTTTATTTTTGCAATGCTGGGGATTGAACCCAGAGCTTCTTACATTCCAGGCAAGCACTCCACTGCTGAGGTGCCCACCTTGCCTCTCTTTTCTTTTTAAAAAAACTATTGTATTATGACCAACCATCTGCCCTGTATATTATTACTGCTCAGTATCCAGAATTAATCGTTAGACATTATCCTTGGCTTGTTAAAACAAGAATGTGGCAATAGCATGTTGTACATTCATAGAAAAATACTTAGGAAAAAAAAGAATCATCTTTTCTATCTGACTATAATATTCTTATTGAGAAATTCTCTATATGTGTACATACACACATAAAGAAGGAAATACTATATGTTTCAGTGAGATTTACTACAATGAAATATCTGAGACAGCTAACTTATAAAGAGAAAGGGTTAATTTGCTTACAGTTTAGGAGGTTCACAGACACAGTGCTTGCATTGGCTTAGTTCTGTTAAGGGTCTTCTCTCTTGGCTGTAATGCATCATGGTGGAGATGTGCAAATGTGTTAGCACTTTCATTGCCAAACACACACACACACACACACACACACACACAGAGAGAGAGAGAGAGAGAGAGAGAGAGAGAGAGAGGAGAGAGAGAGAGAGACAGGGGTCCTACATCCCCTCCAAGGGCATGCCCTCATTGGCCCATGATCCTCTCTCTAGCCACACTTCTCAAAGGTTCGACCACCTTCCACTACCGCCACCTTGTGGATGAAGTTTTCAAACACCAAGGACCCTTGGTGGATACTCTTGTTTACCCACTTGGTGGATATTGAAACCATAGAACTATGTTAGAAAAACAGTAAAAGTGTAAGAAAAAAAAATCCTTATTTGAATTTTACCTGTATTTTGACAACCCAAAGAACTAGATAAGAGACATGCTAAAAGGGGAAGAACTGGGGAACAAAGTTGACCAAATTATGCTACGTGCATATATGAATATATCACAGTGTCTTCCAATTTTATACATATAAAATAAATACATATGCCCAGTTAAAAAAAATAAATAATAGAAGGAAGACAAATAGATTAAAGGAAGGAGATCGGGCAGGAAGGAGGAAAGGGAAGGGATTAGTATTATAAATTGAAATGGAGAAAACTGTATTATATGCATTTATGTATATATGTCAAAATGAAGCCTATCATGTATATATACAGTGCTTTAGAGAGGGAGGGAGGAGAGAGAGATACACACTGACCAACTGCATCTTAGTTAAACCATCAGAGAAAGACTGGGCAGGTTGATCAAAGAAAGTACAACAGAAATGCACCAAGGGGAACCCTTTACCACAGGCCAGAGGAGCCTCCTTTGGTTTGGGAACTTTCCATCTATCACCATTATGTCTATTGCATTTTAAACTGAAATTCAACCTCTCTCCTATCTTGCTATTCCATAGTCATCTCCTACAGAGCTAAAAACAACTTGTCTAGCAGAGAAATAATAGATAGGCAGTGCTCACTTGTGCTAGTATTATCTTCTTTTCCTATTTTTTTAAAGGCTCCCTAAGGAGGAGATAACCACTCTATTAGTCTGCTCAGGTTGCTCTAACAAAATACTATGCAGAGCCTGGGTGACTTGAGTAAGCTTCATGGTATCTCTTCTTGTGGGGGCACTCATCCCATGATGAAGGCCCTACGCTCATGACCTCATCTAACTCTAATTATCTTCCAAAGGTCCCCTCTCCAAATATTATCACACTGGGGTTAAGGCTTCAGCAAAAAAAAATTGGAGAGGACACACATATTTGGTCTCCAACAACCATTAAGCAGTTGCTTTCTAGGCCAGTAAGGAAACTGAGCACATGGTGTCCCCATAAGTCTGAAAGTCCAAAGCACTCCCTGGGCCCAGAGGTCTCTGTGAGCACAAAAGGAAAGGAAGCCATTATATCTGCTATTGCAACTCCTTCAGGGCTCTCTAAAGTTAGAGGTGAGGTATATTCTTTAAAAAAAACGACAACTGGAAAATGTAATTGTTAGTGTTAGAAGGCAGCAGAGCACAAATTCTAAATATTCTACTTATTTAAAAAAAGCATCAGGCTGGGCATGGTGGCACGCACACCTGTAACCTAGCAACTGGAGAGGCCCAAGCAGGAGGATCCCAAGTTCAAAGCCAGCCTCAGCAATTTAGTGAGGCCCTAAGCAACTTAGAAAGACCCTGTCTCAAAATAAAAAATAAAAAAAGCTGGGGGTGTAGCTCCATGGTTTCTGAGTGCCCATAGTTTGAATCTGTGGTTGGTTTAAAATATATATATATATATATATATATATATATATATATATATATATATATATATATATATATATATATATATATCATGGGGCTAGGGACATAGCTCACTGGTAGAGCACATGCTTAGGGCCCTCCTGGTGGCAGGGGCAGGAAAAGAAAAAGAAAAACAAGTAGCAATTTGACATGTTTATAAAACAGATCACTGAGAAAACCCTGTTGTCAGAGTGAAGGCTGGAACAGAAAACCTGCCAAACACTGAGATCCTTGCCCTGCTGGGTACTTGGCAGCAATAGGCTAGTACTTTAATCTCATCTTCAAAGTGCCACCCAGGTTGGGCTCCAAGGCCTGCAATTACATCCACCAAAGGCAGGATGCTACCTTCCCAGCAGGCTTCCTAGAGAACAAAGTGAGCCAAAGCCTTTGGAATACCTAACATGCACCTTAAAGACAGATAAAGGCAATTGTGACAGCTAACATCTATTCAAGGGCCACTACACTAGGGGCTGAACACCATTATCAAGCATTTTACATATATTATCTTATTTGGTTCTATCAATAACTTATGAATAGCTACATTTGTTTTTCTCAGTTTTAAAAGAGGACATTTTCTCTCTTTCATCTTAACACGGTATACATTGCTCTTTTGTGTAGAATAATAGTTAAGAGTTGGGATTTTGTATCACGTTGTTGGGGTCAAATCAAAGTCACCATGACCAGTTATGTGCCCTCCAGAAAACTATTTAATCTAACTTTCAGTCTCTTCATCTTTAAAATGGGGATAATAACATGTACTTTATAGGTCTGCTGTGAAATTTGAGTAAAATAAAAATATATGGAACACTTAAGAATTCCTTCATGAGGCAAACTGATAACAAATGGTAGCCATAATGTGGTCACATATATTTGGAATCCATTTGAGATAACAGAGAGCAAAAATATGGGGAACTGTATACTCTGACTTTCTGAAAGGTACACGTTATGATTTTTTTTTTTTTTTGTCACCAAGATTAAACCCAGGGGCACTTAACCACTGAGTTACATACCCAGCCCTTTTAATTTATTATTTTAAGACAGGGCCTTGTTAAATTGTTGAGGCTGGTCTTGAATTTACAATCCTCCTGCCTCAGCTTCTGGAGTCAATGGGAATACAATCCCAGCACCATCATGCCTGCCTTGGTTACTAATTTTTTTTTAAAGTTTTTAAAAAATAAATGTTATTTTTTATAAGTTTGTTTTATATATATATATATATATATATATATATATATTAGTATTTATTTTTTGGTGTAGATGGACACAACACAATGCATTTTATTTTTATGTGGTGCTGAGAATCGAACCCGGGTCCTGCCTGTACTAGGTGAGCGCTCTACTGCTAAGCCACAATCCCAGCTCCTATTTTATATTTTTTATGTGGTGCTGAATATCGAACCCAGAGCCTCGCACATGCTAGGCAAGTGCTCTACCACTGAGCCACAACCCCAGCCCCTTGGTTACTAATTCTTAAAAAAACAAAAACAAAAACTTTTGGTGTGTATCCAGTGCCTAAAAATCCGCACAATAGTAAATACTGGCATTATTGTAAAGATAATGAAAATAGCCAATTATGTCAGAATTTCTCTTGAGTATGGAATATTCCATTAATAGGTCAGTAAGTTTTGAGGATTGATGGTCCTTGCTTTCCTCTACCACTGGGCCCACTCCTATCTGGAGAAAACGACCACCTTCCCAAAGCTTGAGGCCAGCACTGAGAGGAAATGTGCCTGGCCCAGAGGCTGCTTAGAAGCAGAGGAGTCATTCTTTTTATTTATCCAGACGATTGGTGTTCTGGCCACCTCATCTGCCCCTGTTGACTGCCTCCAGTTCCTTTCTTTCCATCCTTCATTAGAATTCTGGGGCCTCTACCACCACACAGGACTTATAAGGGCTTACATTAAAGTGTCTTACGATATCGTCTACATTTTTTTTGCACTGTGTAGAGAATGTTCCTTAGTTTACTATCCTCAGAGGCAAGAGCAAACCCTCCTTTCAAAACACCAGAAGCAGCAACCTTTCTGCACTCGGAACTCCCACACCGACAGAAAGAAGTGTATGAGAACTTGAATAGATTGGTTGCCAGGTGTCAGCCTTCCCTGTCAGCAACACGTTTACTATTCCTCGATAACATTGATATCAACAGAAGCAGCAGTAAATTGTTTCATCCACAACAGAATCACCATAGGAGTCTTTAGTCATTTGTTAATGTCAATGTTTGGTACCAAAGTCAGGAGCCGGATTCCCACGAGGGCCACAGGCTTCCTTGGCCACAAATTACATTGCAAACTCTGGCCAGTTGTTTCTGTGCCTGTGGTCACAAGGAGCAGGGAAGGAGAGATAAATACAGCCTATCTAACCTTCTCCTGGGAGAAAGCAAAAAACAAAAAGCAATTTAAAATCACATGTTCCACTAAGGGGAGGTAAATAACATTACCTCTCAGGTGATGAAAATCAGGTCTTTGCCCTTTGGCTGCCTTCAGTAAGTGAGCTTATTAGTGTCCTTTTTGGAATATATATACACATAGATATTTCATATGCATCCTATCTAGAGACAATGTCCTGAATTTCAAAGTAACATTGGAAATAGTGTGGAAGATGTATTTAAAAATGCAATTCTCTCTCCCCATCCCACCTCCCTCCCCAAGACTGTTAATAGGTGACAAGAAAGAAATGAGGAAGTACGTTCTTTGTACTGAAGTGTGCTTATCACACCAGCAGTATTTTTTAATGTCCTGCTGTGCACAAGCAAGTTCAACAAACCCTGATGTTCTGCAGCCCAGGCTTGAGAATGCTTAATGGGAGATATTTTAGAGAGAACTAAAAGAGCAGCTGGAATAAACAGACTTTCAAATTCTCCTCCAGCTACAGCTCCTATTGTTCTCTTCTTCACCAAATTTAATATAAAAGGCAAAGTGTCTGCCCTTTGGCAGTTAATAATTCAGTTATGAAAGCACAGCTGAGACAAGCATCTTTAACCTTTTTAAAAAACAATTAAAAATAATATTTGGTAGCTTATTCTCTTGGCTTGTCTAAACTAGATATACGGAGGAGATAAGCAAGAGGTGTTGATTTAGGCTAAAGAATTCAAAGGAGAGTTTAGGGAAAGAGTGTTAGAGAGAAGAGACTTAAGCACAAATAAGTGTTAATTAAGTTTCTGTTGAACTCAACAGAAGGTTTGGTCACTAAGTCCCTTGAGACTGCCTTGGGAGTGGGGGATAACATCCATGCTCTGCATGCATTTAAGATTTTTGTTTTGTTTTGTCTCTCGTGGTTAAAAAGCAGGCAGTGTGTTTTAGATCAATTTATCTTTCTCTTCTAGGGCATATTAATGAGCTATGAACTCATTAAACTGATGGTCTTCAGACTGAGAATGGGGTACTTACGCTTGGCTAAAAAAACAGCCTAATCCAAATGGAAAATGCCAGGGAGGAAAATACACAAACAGGAGTCTGAAAAATAATTCTGATTCCTGCTACTTAGCAAAATAGAAATTTGTTATCCTTTACTTCCCCACAGTAGGTGTTTTTTTTTTTTTTCATTTAAGTTTTCTTAATATGGTGGATCACATTGATTTTCTTTTTGAAAATGTTTTAATTAGTGCATTATAGTTACTCATAACATTGGGGTTGATTTAGACTTAGTCATACAAGCATGGAATATAATTTGCTCCGCTTGAGTCCCTAGTACTTTCCCGCCCCCAGAGGTCCCCTTTCTCTACTGCTTTTCCTTCTGTTTATTTGTAGATTTTTAAATTGGTGCTTTAAAGATTTATATAAAGGTGAAATCCACCGTGTTGTATTCATATACATACATACACACACATATGTATAATAATAATTTGGTCATTTTCGTTGTTAACCCAGCTTACATTCCAGGGACAACCTAATGTTGTTAAAATACATATAATCTTGTCCATGTATTGCTGATCTTGGTTTGCTAGTATTTAGTTTAGGATTTTCACATCTCAGTTCAAAGTAAAACTGGTCTATAATTTTTCTTTCTCACACTGTCTTTGTCAAGTTCTGGTGTTAAGGTTATGTGGGGTCTGTATGAGCCTAGACTGGAAATATTTGTTTGAATGTTAGGTAGCCTTCATCAGTGAAGCTGTCTGGGCCTGGGGTTCTGTTTATGAGAAGATTTTAAAAGTTGCTGTTTTAATTTCATTCATTGTTATAGAACTATTCGAGTTTTATATTCCATAATAAATCAGTTTTAGTAATACATTTTTTCTGGAAAATTGCTTATTCTAAAAATTTTTTTAAAAGCTATTCATAATATTTTCTTTTTGTTCCCATCTGTAGCATTTGTAGCAAAATCTCCTTTTCACTCCTGATATTGATTGGAATAGACCATGACACAGCCACCTAGCCTGCCAATAACAGTGTTACTTGTTAGATGACAAGGTCTGCACCGAGCTGCTACACATATAAGGCCCCAGGATGTAGCATACTTACATAGTACGTGACCTTCAGCTAGCCCAGTGTGTATCTAACCAACAAGCCCAGACACTTGCAGACAATCGGCGGCACCCAGGGGCTTTGCATTCCTAATATGCCACTGACACAATTTGTGATCCTTTCTTTTCTCCCCAAAATTTCCATCTGGAGAACTCTCCATGCTTTGTTCGATTGCCTGGTTGGTAGTAAAACTTTTCCACTCAGTAGTCAATCCCGACCTCTAATGATCTTTCAAACAATTTTTTTTTTCCTCTTTAATAATTGAGAGGCTACTTGACAGGCTGCGGCAAGATGATTCCTTGAGGGCTGGGTTTGTAGCTCAGTGACAGAGTGCTTGCTTAGCATGTTTGAGGCCCTAGGTTTGATCCTCAGCACCACATAAAAATAAAGATAAGTGAAATAAAGGTATTGTGTCATCTACAACTGAAAAAAAAAAATGATTCCTTGAATCCATGAGTATGAGGATTGCTTGGACAAATTCTGAAATGCTGTCTCTTAAAAAAAGATCAAATAATCCCACCCCCCATCACACACACATATCAGTTATTTGTTCCTTCTCTTTTTTTCACTTCAGCGTTCTTGCCATGAAGTTATCAATTTTGTAAATCTTTGTGGGCTGGAGATGTAGCTCAGTTGGAGAGCGCTTGCCTAGCAAAGGAAAGCCCTGGGTTCAATTCTAGTACCATGCACAGACACACAAAGAACTGTCTTTAACCTTATTTGTGCCTTATATTTTGTGCTCATTTTTAAAATTAATTTTTTGTTCTTATCTTTATTATTATATCTTTTCTTCTATTTTATTGTATTTAATTTGGTGTTCTCTTTATAAATTCTTGGAATGAATACTCACTCAACTTAGCCCTTGATTCTTTTGTTTCCAAATATCAACACAAAAGCCATAAGCTTTCCTCTAGGTACTGCTTGAGTTGCAGTTTTCAATTGATATGTTCATAATCACTCAATTCAAATTAGTTTTGAATTTTCATAATTTCATCTTTGTCCCATGGGTTGTTTAAGACTGTGTCTGTGATGGAGAATTTTAGGTGTCAACTTCACCGAGTGAAGGGGATACCCAGACAGCTGGTGAAGTATCATTTCTGTGTTATGTCCCTAAGAGTGTTTCTAGAACAGACTGGCATGTGAATTAGTGGAGTAAAGAAGACCTGCCCTTCCCCATTGCAGGCAGGCCTAATACAATCAGTTTAGGGCTTAGTTAGAACATGAAGTTTGTTTTTGTTCCCTGTTCCTGACAGAGCTCCAGAGAGCATAGAGTGGAATCTTTGAAATTTTATGGGCTATAACAGTGCTTTCCTTAAGCTAATGAGCTGCCTCAAGGAAGGCAGAGAAAGGGGAGTTTCTGCTCATATATATTTTTTTTCTTTCTGGAAATCTAATTATGTTATGTTAAATTCTCCTGACTCTATTCTCTCATATTTTACCTCTCTTTCTTCCTAAACAATGTCCTCTAAACCTCTCTTCCAGTTCTCTAATTCTCTCTTCATCTCTAACTAATTTGTTAATTTTCACTGGATCTTTATTTCAGTCATAACATTTCTCATTCTTAGATGTTCATTTGGTTCTTTTTCAAATTTGTCTGTTTTTTTTAGTTTTCTATTTCTAACTTAGATTTTTCTTTCTGAACATAGTAAATATGATATTATATTCTGATCTGATAATTCCAGTAAGTGAAATCTTGGTAGGTTTATTTTTTATGTGAATTCTTGCTCATGATGTGTAGACACTGAATATTCCCTGAGAAACTATTTGTAGGTACTCTTTTAGAATTGCATTGCTCATTTCTAAGGCAATTTCCCTTGCAATATTCTAAAGGTACTCCAATCATGTGAGGTGTTATACTTCTGTTCAACCTTACACAGAATGCATAGTCCTCCAGGATATTAGCTTCCCTACCTGAGAAGTCCTTGGAATTGGTCTTTTTTCCCCAAAGCCCACAAGTTCATGTACTTCAAAGGTAAGTGTTACCAGGTTCAGATACCAATCTTAAGGTAAAAGTGGCTTGATGTTTCTCAGGTTTTCTTATTCACTTAGATTTTAGAAAATGCTTACTATTGTGCTAAATATTCATTGTGTTACAGGAGGAGTTTTAAGATACATTTATTTCAAAAAAATAAAAAATTAAAAAAATATGTTTATGGGGCTGAGGTGTGGCTCAGTGGTAGAGTGGCTCTCCTAGCACATGTGAGGTGCTAGGTTCAATCCTCAGCACCACATAAAAATAAAATAAAGGTATTGTGTCCGCCTACAACTAAAAACTAAATATTAAAAAAATAAAAAAATATATGTTTATTTCAACTTTTTGTGTTGAAATTTTTTTATGTTAAAAATAGCTGGTATGTTCTGATACCTAATCATATTATTTGATATGGAAATCAATATTTATTATTTAAATTATGAGGGGCTAGGGTTGTGGCTCAGCAGTAGAGTGCTCACTAGCATGTGGGAGGCCCTGGGTTTGATCCTTAGCACCACATAAAAATGAATAAAATAAAGGTATTATGTCCAACTACAACTAAAAAATAAATATTTTAAAAAATAGATAAATTATGACTACATAAATGATAAAATAATCATTTAGACCATGATTATTTTCCTTCTGTTGAACAACACCATCCCACCAACCACCCCACCCACCCACCCCAATCCCGGTCTTTTTTTTTTTTTGTATTTTCGTTTGTTTAGTTTTCTATGTACTGGGAGTTAAATCTGAAATTCTTAGTCAGATATGTAAATCTCTTCTCAATAATTTAAGATGCATAGATATTCCATCAAATTTAGTCTGAAAAATTTCTCCTGGCAATTTTTTCTAACTTCTCAGGTCTGAGATGGTTCCAATGACCAGTATGCTTCACCTTTCACCTGTTTTCATTCTCTTATATTTTCAAGTATTTCTTTTAAGAACCTTTTAAAGAAGTCATGTAGGCTTTTTAAGAAACAAGGTGTGAGAAATAAATATTTTGAGACTCCATATACATAAAAATATCTAGATTCTATCCTTACACTTCATTAATAATTTGGCAATTCTAGGTTAGAAATTTTTCTTAAGTTTCTAGGATTCGGCTTATTGTTCATGTGTGTTTCCTGTTCCGAAGATTTGAAGAATCTTTTCTTTGTCTCCAGTGTTATGAAACCACTGTGATGTGTGATGTGGGTTAACTTTTTGTTGGGGTACTTCATAGGCATCCTCTAACCAGAAACATGTCCTTTGGGTTGGAGGAAATGATTATAGACAATTTTACTGTTGATTTCTTTCCCTGTTTTGTTTGTTTGCTCTTTCTAGACTGCCTACACCAGCCCCCCAATTTTTCCTAATATTCTTTCCTTCATTATATTTCTTCACCTTTTTGCTTTTCTTTCTAGAAGACATTCTTATTTCCATTTCTCATTGGTCTTACTGAGGCCATTCAATACCTACACTATTATTTTCCTGGAGTTTTAAAAATCAATCCTCTATCTTGCTCTTTTTCCATAGGTATAATATTTTCTTCTTTTCTTTTTTTTTTTTGAAGGTCACTGTCTTTATTAATCTAAAAACCTTTATAAGGATAGTGACTGTTATGCCAAAAAAGTGCCAAATGACATCAAACAGACCAGAGGTGAAGGTGGGGGTGAGGGAAGGGGCCAGGAATCCAACTAGAAAAGCTGGTTAATGGTTTCCATGGAACTGGCAGGGGAAAGAGAAAGGGAGTTGCATGCAAGAGCAAAAATTCCAAAAAGATTGAAATGGTGAGGGGAGAGAACTCCAAAGACCCTGGAGTATGACAACAGCAAACTTTTCCTTTGCAGAGGACAAGGAGCCCCCACTCAACTGCAGACTCTGGACACTTGATAATGGGGCTAGGGATTGAGGGCTCCCCAGAGAACCTCACAAAAAGGCGTCACACCATTCTCAAAGGCACCCAAGGCAGTCCCAGGACTGCTTGGCATTGGCACCACATGTGTCCTTCAGCCATTCTGGAAGAGGTCCTCATCTTTCTTTAGCACCAGAAACTGACCGAGGATGACATACGCCTTGTCAAATCCCCTTTCCTCCAGCTTCTTGCCCAGGACTTCACCAATCCCAGCCAAGCTCCCCACTGGCTTTTCCCCCATAGGCTCTACTTTTGGGAGGTTGTCATCTTGATAGAGCTTAATAGGCAGCTTCGGTTCCTGTAACGGTTGCTCTTGCTACTCGGCCGCTCCTGCTGATACCTCAAGCCACTAGTTTTCTTCTGTTTTTCATAGTAAATTAAGGAGATGTTTTGAGTGTTCTTTCTTCCGGCAGAATCTTGGTTCCCTTTCTTTCTTTCTTTTCTTTTCTTTTCTTTTTTAAATTCTTTATTTGTTCTTTTTAGTTATACTTGACCATAGAGTATATTTTGACATTCATACATACATGGAGTAGAACTTCCCATTCTTGTGGTTGTACCTGATGTGGAGTTACACTGGTTGTGTATTCACATGATGTAATGATGGCCTTAATCTAAGAAGGGCCTTAGCCTAAGAAACTCCATTTTAAAATAAAACTGCAGTCCCCACCAGGCAAACCCACGGAGCCCTCCATTATTGTCAGCAGGCATAGCCTGATAAAATAAGTCACTTTCCACAATCCTGATAAAACTCAGAGTGAAGTCTTTGTCATTTGTCTTCGCCCTGATAAAGTCAGAGGCAGAGAGATCAGGGCGGAAACCACCAGACCAGATGTCCTGACTCTAGAATGAGAAACCCGGTTAACAGCTGATAGGGATTGAAAGGGCGAGTAGAAGCCCCCAAATTTAGCATAAATGATGGAGCAAATGAACAAACATTCAGCCAGTTAACACTGATGCCCACAGTGTTGGAAAGCCTGATGAGGACCTGGACTGACATCCCAATTCTTCTTATCATCTGCCTGATCCTTTGCATCATCCTCACCACTCCCAAACTCTATAGCCACATCTTTTAAAAAAATATTTATTTTCCAGTTATAAGTGAACACAATGTCTTTATATTTTTACTTTTAATGTGGTCCTGAGGATCAAACCCAGTGCCTCACACATGCTAGGTGAGCACTCTACCTCTGAGCCACAATCCCAGCCCCCTATGGCCACATCCTGACCCTGTAAGAATGGTGACTTCCCCTTAGGACGCTCTCCTCAGCCGGCCATCAGCTCCGCCCCAGGAGAAGCCTCCATTGGTTCCTGGCCTGATCACTGCAGTCTGAGTGAGTGTGCATCTGCTGGACTTAAGGCCTAAGACTCACTCGAGACTTTAGATCTGGCACTTGAGCTTAGCATGCAGAGGGAAGGTCTGTAATGAGCCTGTCATGATTAAGTGTGTTTCCTGTGCTTGGAATTAACTTAGAATTATTTGCCTTGAATTGATTATGTCTGTTGCAGTGCTCAACATTAAGGACTGTCATTTTCTTCATTAACAACCTATAGAGTAGAATTGTATTGAGTGATTTGAGTGGATGAAGCATTGAAAAGGGCAGAAACACATGGACTTTCTTTATTTCTCCCCCTTAACTGCATAAGTTGCACCTTTGCCCATTGCGACACATGAACATAGGAAAGTTGTGTCCAATTCATTCTACAGTCTTTCTCATTTCCATTCCCTCCAATCCTTCCTAAGCAATCAGGTGAACCTCCACTCCTCTCTGCTACCATCCCCCCAACACCTATTATGAGTCAGCATCTGCATATCAGAGAGAACATTCTGACTTTGTTATGGGGGGATTGGTTTATTTTACTTAACATGATAGTCTCCAGTTCCATCAATTTACCAGCAAATGTCATAATCTCATCCTTCTTTAAGTCTGAGTAATATTTCATTGTGTATATATACCACACTTTTTTTATCCATTCATTTGTTAAAGGGCACCTAGGTTGGTTCCATAGATTGGCTACTGTGAATTGAGCTGCTATAAACATTGATGTGACCACGACACAATAGTATACTGATTTTAAGTCCTTTGGGTATATGCTGAGGAATGGGATAACTGGGTCAAATGGTGGTTCCAGTCCAAGTTTTCTGAGGATTCTCCATACTGCTTTCCAGAGTGACTGCAGAAATTTGCAGTCCCACCAGCAATGTGTGAGTGTGCCTTTCCTCCCACATCCTCATCAACACTTATTGCTGCTTGTATTCTTTTTTTTAACTTTATTTTATTCATTTATTTTTATATGGTATGAAGCTTGAACCCAGCACCTCGCACATGCTAGGCAAGCGTTCTACCACTGAGCCACAACCACAGCCCCTGTCACTTGTATTCTTGTTAATTGCAATTCTGGCTAGAGTAAGATGGAATCTCAATGTATTTTTAATTTGCATTTCTCTAATTGCTTCTGATATTGAACATTCATATATTTGTTGACTGATTGTATTTCTTCTGTAAAGTGTCTGTTCAGTTCCTTAGTCCATTTATTGATTGAGTTATTGGGGTCTTTTGTGTTATGTTTTTTTAAGTTCTTTGTATATCCTGGAGATTAATGCTATATCTGAGATGTTGGTGGTAAAGATTTTCTCCCATTCTGTAGGCTATCTCTTCATGCTATTGATTATTTCCTTTGCTGTGAATGAGCTTTTTAGTTTGATACCATCCCGTTTATTGATTCTCGATTTTACTTCTTGTGCTTTAGGAACCTTTTTGAAGAATTTGGTTCCTAAGCCAACATGATAGAGAGTTGGGCCTATTTCTTATTCTAGTAGGGTGTCTGGTCTCTGATCCACTTTGAGTTGAGTTTTGTGCATGATAAGAGATAGAGGTCTAATTTCATTTTGCTATCTGTGGATTTCCAATTTTCTCAGCATCATTTGTTTAAGAGGCTATTTTTTCTTCAATGTATGTTTATGGCATCTATCTAATATTAGGTAACTTTATTTATGTGGATTTCTCTCTGTTTCTTCTATTCTGTACCATTGGTCTATGTGTCTGTTTTCTGTTCTCTTTCAGTTACCTCTTTTACTTGTTTAATTTCTTTTATTTCAGAGAAATTCCTCATGCATCTGGCCCTCTTTGGTTGTTTGCCCTTGGGCCACGTAATCTATTCTAGTTCTAAGGACTTAGTTCACCTTTCTTAAAATAATAGAATTCTATTGGGCCCAATTTAGGAAACATTAATCTATCTCATGAGATAAATAGAGATTTTATATGCAAAAGTGAACAGGAAAAAAAAAGTGTTTTACATAAGCTCTCCCTCCCTCCTCTTTCTTTAGGTTTCTCCCACAACTTTAACTCTCCTTCATTCTATCTCTGTCTTTGAAGATCTCTCCCTTGTATTTTCGTTGCCAAATGCACAGACAGGTTTAGTTAGAAAAGTAGATACAAATTCAAGGGAGAATGGAGACAATCTTTTTTTTTTTTTAATATTTTTTTCTAGTTGTCAATGGACCTTTATTTTAGTTATTTATATGTGGTGCTGAGGCTTGAACCCAGTGCCTCACATATGCTAGGCAAGTGCTCTACCACTGAGCTACAACCTCAGTCCAAATGGAGACAATCTTAAGAGAGGTTGCATTTGGCTTAAAGCAAGGAATATGAATTCCAGAGTGTACGGAGGCTATCTCAGGAGGGAGAAACAGCCTCTCCCTCATTTCTTTCCCATATTAGAATCAGTTTAAGTAAAGAACTCGATCATTTTATGAACAATATGAATGACTAATAAAGCTAAATATATTCTCTGGTATTTGGTTTTAAAAATGAGGACAGAAATATTACTTGGAAATAAATCAAAGAAATAAACTCTGAGATATAACTTGGTCAACATCAAAGATCAAGAAAATAGACAATTTCCTTAATAAAAATAAATTTCTTTTTTTAATGGTACTAGGGATTTGAACGCAGAAATTCATATATGTTAGGCAAGTATTCAATCACTGAGTTACAACCCCAGTCCTATTATTTTGAGACAGGGTCTCACTAAATTTCCCAGACTGGCCTTGAACTTGAGTTCCTCCTCCCTCAGCCTTTGAACAGCTGAGATTATAGGCATGTGCCACTACGCCCAGCTAATAAAAAAAAACAAAAACAAAACAAAAAAAAAAAAACACCTTCTTATCCTACAAGATTGGCAATGGAGTGAGAATCTCCACGATGCACTAGGTGGCAAGACCCTATAATCCTAACTGTATCCTATATCATTCACTTTCCCCTTCAGGATTTTCTTCTAATTACCCCATCCACTATTCCTTTGCCATGAAGTGGAAGAATCGTTACTCTTTTGACATGGTGGCCCAGGAATGGATGCCTATTTTTCCTTAATACCCCCAAGAGAGCAAAATGATGGCATTCCTAAAAGGTCTTGTTATGTCTAAAGATTAATTGTTGTAGATATTGGCATGAAACTAGATAATTAGACACATCAGAAATGATTTACTGTTTGGGGATACTAGCCCTATCCTATCCTTATTCCCAGTTCCCAGCATTCAGGAACACAAAACTAGATAGTCTGATTCCTCTTATTCTAAAAACAAGATAGGAAGGCTCAGAAAGAAGCCACCTCCTACTCTGCTGACTTACAATCTTTATTCTGCAAGAAACAGCAGACTGCTAGACTATGGACTCGGTCTAATCCACAGACATGTTTTGTTAGCTCTGCTTTAATTAAAAATAAACTTTCCCTCCTCTACACTGTTCTTGTCAGGTCTTTTAGTCATGGTGATGAGAAAGCTAACTAAAACATACGTAGATACATACACAGACAGTCTAAAAGTCTGGCTCCCGTTCCTGCATGCTGACATTTGGCTGGAGTTGAGTATCAGCATCTTTTTTTTTTTGCGTTAGGTATGTGCCTTTGTTTTGCTGCAGCCTCCATCTGATAAACTTCACTCATTCATGTCCTCTAACTTCCCTCCTGAGCACTTGCAACACTTGCTTCTGAGCTGTAGTTCTGTGTCTGAGGATTTAGTCATTCCACATGTTGATTTAGGAAGAACCATCAGCAATCACCTTGACCTTCAGAGGAGACCCCAGCCATCTCAGTGTTGTGGACTTACGAGACCTACTTATATATCAGAACATAGCCCCAATAGTCATACAAGAGGTGTACACTTGTAGTGGGCTGGTTTTATTATAAGAAGGGCTTTTGTGTAAGAACTGGTAGCACTGAGCAGCATATCTGAAGATGGATGACATCTCACTTCTTTGTTGACATATGAAATATTAGTGTTTCTACCCCTGAGTTCTGTGTCTGATTCTGTTGTCAAACTGAGATACACATCATGTGAGACATCCTTTGAAGTGTGCTGTGATCTAAATGTCCTTGTCCCCCCAAATTCATGTTAAAATGTCTATCCCTGAAGTGATGGGATTGGGAAGTTGGGACTTTGGAGGTGACTACGTTGTGAGAGAGAAGCCCTCACAAATGGGATTAGTGGCTATAAAAGAGACCCCAGAACGCTTAGCTCATGTGTCCTTTCCCATGTAAGGCATAGTAAGAAGGTGCCTTCTGTAAGCAATGGCCCTCACCAGACACTGAATCCTTAGACACGTTGACCTTGGACTCCTCATCCTCCAGAACTGTGAGAAATAAACGTCTGTTGTTTATAAGCTTCCCAGTCTACAGTCTTCTTAAAAATAGCAGCCCAGACTAAGACAAAGTAAAATATAAACTAAGCAGAAAGAAAAGAGCAAAGTGTAAGTTGCTAGAAAAATAAGGACATTTTAAATGTTTCAGGTTTTGGCACTAAAGCAACTAAAGAGGGAAGACTGGTAACTACTTTATTCCTTAGGGGCCCAGGGTGGCACTTTCACACCTTAACGTCTACAGAAAAGCTCCTAATAAGGGCGGGGCTGTGGCTCAGTGGTAGCGCACTTGCCTGGCATGCATGAGACAGTGGGTTCGTTTCTCAGCACCACATATAAATAAATAAAATAAATAAAGTTATATAAATATATATAATAAATAAAGTTATATAAATATATATAATAAATAAAGTTATATAAATATATATAATAAATAAAGTTATATAAATATATATAATAAATAAAGTTATATAAATATATATAATAAATAAAGTTATATAAATATATATAATAAATAAAGTTATATATATATATATATATATATATATATATATATATATATATAAAATAAAAGTTCCTGATAAGAAAAACAAACCATCTTAAAGACTTGAATTCTAAGATTTTGTCTATACAGCAAAATAAAAGGAGAGAAAGAACCCAACAGTGTGACTTAGTGGGAAGACTAATTCAGGAGCCAGGGGAGTTCCATTCTGGTCCCAGCCATGCCATCAACTAGGTCTATGACCTGAGAAGTATTACTTAATCCTCTGGCTCTCCTTACTACTTGTTTAGGTTTAGATGTGGTGTCACTCAAAGGTCACCTGTGAGACAATGCAAGAAGGGTCAGAGAAGAAATGATTGACATATGAAAATATTAGTGTTTATACCCTTTGGTTAGGAGAGCCTTAACCCAATCAGTGAATTAATCCTCCATAGGGATTAGCTGAGTGGTAACTGAAGGCTGGTAGGGTGTGGCTGGAGGAGATGAGACTTTGGGGGCATGGTTTTGGGATATATATTTTGTTCTGATGAGTGGTCTCCCCTCTCTCTCTCTCTCTCTGCTTCCTGATCATCACCTCTGCCACATTCTTCTGCCATGGTGCCCTACCTCACTCAAACCCCAAGGAATAGAGCTAGCTTTGTAGGGACTATGACTTCTGAAACTGTGAGTCCTCAAATAAACTTTTCCTCCTCTAAAATTGTTCTGTTGAGATCTTTTAGTCACAGCAGCAAAAAAGCTGACTAAAACGCTACACTATACAGAGGGTGAAACTAAATGATATTTAACAGGCCCTTTGGATTGTAATCTTGCAATTCCAAGGGCAAGATTTTATCAAAGTTCTCTAAATCTTAACTCAGATCAAAGAAAACATTATACATACTAAAAAAAAAGAGTGACATGGTAATTATTTTGTATTAAAATTTATCTATAACTGATTGTTATGTATCCATAAAATGAGAGTTAAGTAAATATTTGAGGTACCAGATTAAATTATGCTTTGACTCAAAGCAAAAATGTTTTTCTTATAGATAGCAACTTAAATGGATCAACTGGAAACCATACAAAATTCTTCCAAAACTATATAAATTTAACTGATGTAAACAGTCATTTACTAATGCCTTTTCATTTGTGTTCTCCAAAGAATTTGCAGAAGTCTTACAAGAGATAAGACAGGAAGCAAAAATAAAGCCTTTCTAAGTCTTTTGTGATTATAATATGGAGTGACAGATTCTCCAGAATGAACAATGGACAATGGATCAGTCTGGCCAAACTAAACACTTTCCGTGAGCAGACTGAACCTTTATCTCAGCCAAGTAATCAATTTATTCCATGAAAAAAAAAATCTCTAAAATCATGCCAAGTTGTATTGCTGCCACTGAAATTGGAATAACTTCAACAACCCATAAAAACCAGTGACACTTAATGAATTGCTTCAGTAAAATCATACTGGAGAGAGAAAAGAGATGAACGGCTTTATTGTGTTCTGTGTGGTTCAGAAGCTATCACACAGGTAATCATTGGTGTCCTTCATGCCAGGATTCCCTCCTGAGATAAGCACACCTGGATTCCCATGAATTATTTGGTTCCTGCTGGCTAAAAAGAAGTGATTAATGCCACTGGGAAGTGGATAAAATAATAGACCCAAAAGGAACAGCACCAAAGAGTGTGAGATGTGCTGATAAAAGAGGCAGCATGAAAGGTGGATCACTATTTGAGATATCATTTTAAAAGAATTTAGACCACCACGGAACAATGTATTGAAGAATAGGGTAGGAATCTACAAAACAAATCTGAAATATTGAATATCTTGAAAAATACCTGAGAATCCAGTGGTCTTATGCATGCTTGCTTAGAAGTTTAAAAGAGAAATGTATCAATTTTTCTTCTGATATTGCTCTTTAGTTTTCTTTTCTTTCTGCAATGAATGCAGAATGGAGAGGTGATATCCAATATACCACAAATAGAACTGTTAAGTATAAAATTCAAATTAGAATTAAAGGCCTTGTTAAGTATAGAATTTAAAATTCACGGGCTGGGGTTGTGGCTCAGTGGTGGAGCACTTGCTTAGCATGTGCAAGGCCCTGGGTTCGATCCTAAGCACCACATAAAAAGAAATAAGTAAAATAAAGATATTTAAAAATAATAATAATAAATTCACACTAAAGAACTAGTGTGGGAGATCAACCTTGCACTTGACTGAGTCACACTCCCCAGCTGGGTGCTGAGGCACTCAGTCACAGAAATGTGGCAGAGCTTTCCCCACCCTTCTTGGGTTCCAGGGTCAGTATCTCCTGCATGGGTGTGTCTTGCTACAGCCCCATAAGTAAAGCTATGTGCACCTGTTCCTTTGTAATATAACCCCTTGCCCTGTTTAGGATAGAATCTTCCATGGAAGTGCCTTGTGTGTCCCCTTCTCGTACTGTGCCCTTGGGTGTGGCCTATCCAGGTGTCAGTCAACCTGCTGACAGTGGACATCATGAAGACAGAATCAGCCCCCTGAAACCTGACCCCTTGCCTCATTTGAATAGCTTCTACTCAATAAAAGGGGTCAGCGCGTGCTCTCACGCTCTCTCTTTCTGCGGACCCTTAAGGTCAGAGGAGCCGTCACAGTGACCCCAAAGAAAAAGGTATTTGTGTCTCCTGTGTAGTTATTTTGCACAGCCCAGTTAGCCCAGCTCAACTGGAGTGATCCCTGAGCCTTTTAGTCGCGAGAACAGAAACCCGGCAAACTAGAGTTCAAATATATCCAATATATAAACATTTTCATTCTGATAGATAAATAACATATATCTGGCTTTTGACTATTTTGTCTTAAAGGAGGTCAACGTATTGATTATTTTGGTTTTCACTGGCTATTTTGTATTTACATTCAATATGTGGGTTCTATTTTCTGAGAATCTAATATATATAATAATAATAATTATATATATATAATATAATAATAATAATAAATGAGGACATAGCTTAGTGGGGTTTAGGGGAAGTTTCTTACAGTTTCCTATTTCATTTCCTTATTCAGAAGATCTTTTGATCTCTCTTCATGACATAACTTGCCAGGATAAATCTAAACAAGTTTTCTATTTTAGAGCTCTGTATTTTCCCTTGATTTAGGATAAAGAAAAATTTTCTGTTTCAATGGATGCTAATGATGCAAGTTACAAAATCTGTGAAAAAAATTAGGATGTCATCATACTATATCCTTAATTGTGTTTATAATTTGAAACCAAGATTTTTCCAACATAAGCTGCTCCTAAATAATCATGATTATTCTTGTGTTCATACATTTCCACTAGAGGATTTCTTCCCTCTACATGCTAAGATGGGACCCTTGTTTTTTTTTTTTTAATGTCAAAGCCATTGTAATAGGCACCCCAGGAAATGCCTTTGCTGGTTGGCATCCTAATGGTGTTTGGGTAGCCTTTGACCTCTGTACTCCTTGATCTAGATGGGCTTTGTAAGTCATTCCCTGATGTCAAAGCAACAGTCGGTTTAAATGTCCGAAGCCCTAAACAGCCCCAAAAGACAAACTAGAAGAGAATAAGCTTCAAAGTGTATACTTTTTTTTTTCAGTTGTCAATAAACCTTTACTTTATTTTGTTTTTATAAGTGGTGCTGAGAATCGAACCCAGTGCCTCACACATGCTAGGCAAGTGCTCTACCACTGAGCCACAACCCCAGCCTCTCAAGGTATATACTTTTAAAGGAATTCTTCCATACAGAACTTCCTAATTTTTTCCAACAAAGTATACCAAAAGGCAGAGGAGAGTCAAGAACTCTGGGGCAGAGGGAAAGGCAAGAGAGGGCAGAAGAAAAGGTGGACCCGATCAAGGAACAACCTATGCATGTAAAGGTCAGAGTGCAATCCATTAATTTGTACTAACAAGTGATAAGACCACACATCCCTGATCAGACCTCATAGTTCATGAGTGCTCCAAGAGGTGAAGGAGGAAGCTGCAGAGGATTTTGAGTTCTAGGCTCTAAACTTGTACAATTCTTTCAACATTCTACTGGCCAACCTAAATCACCAGGCCTCCCTAGAGTCAAGGAGTGGAATAAACACTTCACCTTTTGAAAGGAAAAGCTGTAAAATGGTGTGGGCTGTGGTTTTCAGTCCACCACACCATGCCTGCTTTTATCAATTTAGGAACAAGTTTCCTTGGGAAGGTACTTATTAGGCATTAGTTGAAGTGACCTCAGTGTTCTGGTGCTTTCATTTCATCTAGCTTACAACTATAAACTCAGAGTAAGAATCAATTTGAAAGAAAATTAATATCAACAATATTGATCTAGAACTCATTACTTGAACTCATTTTATTTGTAAAAAATGCCTGGATCCAAACACACATGGAAAGAGGTCCATGCCTTGAAGGCTGACAATAAGTAACAAATATTGCTGTATCTGAGACTAGGTGCTGTGAATATCAAAAGAATTTTGTTGCCTGATATACTCATTTATTGATTGAACACTTAATCAATGCTTGTCATGTGTCAGGTTCTGTGCCTTTTTTTTTTTTTTTTTTTTTTTGGTACTGGGGATTGAACTCAGGGACACTCAACCACTGAGCCACATCCCCAGCCCTATTTTGTATTTTATGTAGAGACAGGCTCTCACTGAGTTGCCTAGCACCTCGCCTTTGCTGAGGCTAGCTTTGAACTCGCGATCCTCCTGCCTCAGCCTCCCAAGCCACTGGAATTACAGGTGTGTGCCATTGCACCCAGCTAGGTTCTGTGCTTTTTGCCCAGAATGCATAATCTAATAGAGGAGATGAATATACAAGTGGATAATTACAATATGATTCATAATGACAATGATATATATGCATAGGGTATAACAAAAATATATAAAACCAAACAAAATGTCTACCAGTTTATTTTTAAAAAACCTTGTAATTTGGTTGTGTGACAAGATGCACATTAATCTCCTAGTTGCTAAGTACATATACATACATATCAGTATGATGTAGCATAATTTAAAACCTTTTGAGCACTGTGAGTGTACATATACAAAGAAAATAAACCAGGTACGATTTCCTTAAAGGACATGTTGTGGACATCTGTTATTTTTGCCTGCCCAGCATCCATTCCTGTGTCTTGTAGTAACAACACCTTAATTCCCTGGCCCCTTGCCTCAACTCTCAGTCCATATGAAGTGGATAAATATACTACCACCTTTCCCTAATTTTACAGGTTGATGCTGTGATCCAGTCAATCAGACCACTGTATTCTTCCGGAAAGAGTGGCTCATTAGTATAAGTATATGGCCCCCCAAAATGCTAGTGAGTCCAATTTCCAGGGCTTTTGTATTGCTCCTCTGAAGAGAAAATCAGTCCTTTTTCTGTGGCTACACAGTAAAATAAGCCAGGGGCTATTGGAAGCCACAATAAGGAGCCTGAAAATAAAGACAATTCTGAAGGAAAGGGCTGAGACATGGTGGGGAAGGAAGACTGGTGGCAGTTGAAACTAGAATCAGCCATGTTGGGTCTTATTGCCTAGACTTCTCCAAAGCACTCAGATTGTCTTTCTATCTCCCTCCTCTCCTTCTTCACACCTTTTTTTTTGGGGGGGGGGAGCTTTGAAATAGAATTGGCCATTGACTATTTGTCACAAAAAAGCTCAAACTAATATAGTATGGATTAAAACGTAAGTGGGTTTGGGGGGTGTGTATATAGGGATAGTTAAAAGGGCATCATCATCATCGAAGTTAAGGGTTCATGTGGGGAAGTAATGGGAAATAAAATTGGATAAAGTAGAATGAGTCCATTAAATAGTAAGGAGTTTGGGCATTCAAAAGGTTCAGAGGTGAGATAGCAGTTTATTACGTAGATAAAAGAGAATCAAGGCTGGGAACATAGCTCAGTGGTACCGTCCTTGTCTAGCATATGTGAAGCTCTGGGTTTTATTCCTGGTTGGGGGCGGGAGGAGGAAAAAAGAAAACAGTGCACTGTACCATGCATACATATTAAAGGTATTAGGAAGTCATAGCACCAACTGAAATGAGCAGCTTCTTTCAATGAAATGAAAGAACAGCTGGGAAGAAACGATGGGAATTAAGAGGATACGGGAGAACCTAGACCTGGACCTGGTAGTGCCACTCTGAGAAGTGTGAACAGAAAAATCAATAGGGACAGGAAGGACAAGATTAATAAAGAAGGATTCAAATGGGCTTGTTAGTCAAAGAACAGATCAAGTCTACCCAAATAAAATCCAAATGACAATCTAAATGCAGTAGTTTGACAGTGTTCTTTGCGTGCAACTCAAGAAAAGAAAGGTGAACCCTTTAGTAAAAGACTTCAAAATCTATTCTAATTCCCAATAAAGGAGTAGAATAAATAATTTTAAAAACCCATATTTTGCACTATGGCATATGGCTCACAGTACGTAAAACAAAACAATGATAACCCTTAAAACTTTCTGAAACCTTCAACTGGGACTGAAAACTTCTGGTTTTAGGCTGGTTGGGAGGTATTGTGTTTTTGTTTGTTTGTTTTAAATAATGAATTACTCTCATGAGTGATTTTATTTAAAAGGCTCTGTGTTAATTAATTGCTTATGCAGAGCTCACTGGGGACTTAAAACATTTTTGATACTTTCTTTTCTTCTTTTTTTTTTTTTTAGGCAGCACTAGAGATTGAATTTAGGGTTCCATGCATGTTAGGCAAGTTCTCTATTACTAAGCTATACTCATTATACTTTCCTCCACCCCACCCCTGCCTTTTTTTTTTTTTTTTTTTTTTTTTTTTTTGGAGACAGGATCTGGCTAAGTTGTCCAGATTGGCCTTGAACTTGAGCCTGCTTTCAGGCTCCCAAATTGCTGAGATTACAGACGTGCACCACTGCACCTGGCTGATTTTTCTAATTCCTCAGCCAAAACTCAACCAGGGTTGATCCAGCTGGACTGAAAAATGCCTTCTTGTCTCAGTTTAGCCTGTTCGGAAGATTTAGGAAAATATTTACACACATGGAAAAAAAACCCCTAGAATGAATGCTAAAAGTTACATTCTTTCTGGAAAACTGGGATATGTGAAGATTAAATTATGTATCTTAAATAATTGTGGTCCTTTTTTTTTTCAGATGTCAAACTCACATTCAGGGTCTTGATTATTTGTTTTTAAACATCTTCCAAGGAATCAGAATATTTTCTATATTTTCACCCTCAGCCTTGTGAGGTTTGGAGTCCTTCATGCCTAAACCATGTATTCTTTGATCTGACTTTTTTAAAAAATATTTTTTAGTTATACATGGACACAATTTGTGTATGTATGTGTTTATTCATTTTTATGTGGTGCTGAGGATCGAACCCAGTTGGGGCAAGCGCTCTGCCACTGAGCCACAACCCCAGCCCGGTCTGACTTTTTACTTCAAGTTCCTCTTAGGAAAAACTTTTTTGCTGTTGGCTTTCCCAAGAGACTTCAATATTTTATGTATTTCTTGAGGATTAGCCATCAGGCTGACACATAAGGCTACTTCATGGAAAGGCCAGAAGAGTCTTTGAAGATCCAGATGATAGGAAATAGTGCCTTGTGTTCTAATCTAAGCATACATTAAATTTAGTTGGACTAATTAGCAGTTTCCAATGTCTGCTCTCTAAAACGATGTTTTAAATTCATGGTGATTTGCTTCAAATAAGTTCTTGGGCTCTCTGAAACCTGACCAAGGTTAAGAAAATCAAGTGTCCCAAAGCTCAGCAGAGCACAGACAGGCGACCAGCTCCTTCGGGTAGTTGACAGGCTGCATCAGCTCTTCCCGGGCAATCCAGAGTTTTTCCCCTGGTCCTCACCCAGACACACTACCTCCCTCACATCATCCACACTTGACACAAGTGCGTGGAATGTATGCTTACAGCTTGGTCAAAATTTAAAAAATAATAATTTTTAAAATATCCTGTTTATGTAAAAGGGCGTGTTCAAATAAAGGCTCTGTTGGCATCGCTAACATATGGAACTATCTAAGGCTGGGATTTTTTCTTTTAAACCCCAGAGTCTTTCCTAATCACAAAGAAAAGCACAATTTTCAAAATGAAGTTCCCAAATAGTTATAAGGAACTTAGATGGTTTGCTTTCTGTATTCTGTATCAGGCAGCATACAGAAAACTTCACAACTGTTTGGTATAATAAAGGTGTTACTTTTCTTGGGAAGAGAAAGGCCTAAACTAACAGGAATTGCCCTCAGATCTCCCCTCAAGACCCTGGGGACCATGTGTCTGTCATTTCTGGGAGTGGACTCTGGATGGTAGTGTTCTTTTTAGTTTGCAATGTTGGTTATCAAAACAAAGTCTTCTAAATTAAAGTTGCTGGGGACTCAAAGAATTATCTCTTTTGACAGGGGACCGTAGTGTTTTCCACCCCTTGATTGCCCTAAGCTCTGTGGCTAAAAGCCTCAGTTTCCTCCTCTATATGAGATGATCCTACTCTAAAGGATTAGAGGGATGAGGATTGTTATAATAACCATTACTTGTTGAAAGCCTACTGTGAATAGGCACTGTATGGGGAGTTTTACAAGTAATATCTCACTAAATCCGTTCAATTAAGCCATAATGCACATAGTATTACTCTGATTTTAGATATAAGAAAACCCATGCTCAGCATCAGGAACCTAGTATAAGTCCCGTGGCAACTCAGTGGTGAAGATGGTATTTGTCTTTTAAGCACATGACATAAGTGCCTAGCAAATCATCTTGTATGAAGTACATATTAGTAATTTTTAACTATTTCATTGTTATTGCTATAACTATTGCATTATATAATTGATGTCTGATATACACAGAAAGATTTAGAAATATTACTGATAAGGTGACCTAAAGTGGATATAAAAATCTATTAGGACCTAGTCATTCAGGTACCTTCATTTTCCCCCAGAGTATATTTGAGCAGACAATGGAAGGCCTAAGAGAAGCTTTCTAAGTAAAAGTTGATGGTCAATTAAGTTTGGGAAATGATATATATTTTATTATTCTCCTAGAGACTCACAAGAAGCAGTGCCATATTAAAGGCTCTGAGGTATTTTGCAGTAAAGAAAACTATTAATCTACTTTAACTCAAAGTTTGCAAATTATTTGACAAAGGAATTTTTTCTTTACATAATATTTATGACCCTCCCTTGAAATGACTGTTCTGTGGAAAACACTTGGGATCAATGAATCTATTGAAATTCCTCTTCCAAGTTGTGCATGTTGGAATGTTTTGACAGGTCTTCTTTTTCTGCCAACTCGACTCCCTGCTGTGGATGTGCTGGGAAATGTCAGGGCTGATGATAAAGTTTTTCTGACAGTTAACCGTTAAGCCTAAGTTTTTCCTACACTTTTCTCATGACAGTCCAACATTCTTTCCGCTTCCCTCCATTTTGAAACCACAGGTCAAATCCCAGCCCTTTCTTGCAACTTGTGTTCACAGTATTTCTCAGATCTCATTATGCACTGTATTTTCTGCACCTATCAGCGGCTCCTCGTATTTTGTTAACTGTAATTTAAACCCTATTGCTGGGTGGGGAGGGTGTGCCTTAGTGGTAGGGTATGTGTTTAGCAAGGGGTAGATCCCTAATCCCATAAAACAAACAAAAAAACTAACCTTAACATTATTTAATTTGTCATGAATATATATTAATTAAGATATCAGTGTCTGAAAATGTACCTTGCACTTCTGTATATCCCTAAAAGAACACATAAACAGTGGCATTGCTCAATTATTCATTCATTCCAGAAATGCATTGAGCATCTCTCACTTGTTGCAGTAAACAAGTCAGTCAAGGTCATCAGTACTCTGGAGGAAACTTTTTTTTTTTTTTTTTTTTTTTTTTTAGCAGTACTGCATGTTGAACCCAGGGCCTCCTGTTTGCTACTAAGCTACACCCCAGCTTCTTTTATTTTATTTTGAGACAGGGTTTCACTAAGTTTCCAGGCTGGCCTCAAAGTTGTGATCCTCCTGCCTCAGCCTCTGAGTCACTGGGATTAGAGGTGTGCGCCACCACACCTGGAACTCTGACGAAATTTTAATTGTACTGGGAGAGATAGACAAGTAAGTGTTCAAGTAGGTAAATAATCTAATGTCAGATAAGGATAAGTGGTACACAGCAATGAAGGCATGTGAAGAGTGCATAAAAAGAGGTTACTTTAGTTTGGGACCTTCTTCCTGAAGACAGTACAATTAAGCTGAAATCTGCATAACAGGAAAAAACCAGCCATGCAATAAGAAGGTTGCAAAGAAGACAGGAGTAGGCCCAAGAAATGAATCTGGGCAAAGGTTAGGAGCTGGTTGAATTTGCTGAAGTAAAGGAATAGCAGGAAGGCCAGTGTGGCTGGAATACAGAGTAAGTCAGGGGATCCATTATGAGATCAACTTAAAGAGTGTTTATGAATCAGGCTACAGTGCGGACTATATTTTAAGATGATATAGAATTTATAGCATTTTAGTCATGGCAATGACCTAACCATGTTTTTTGTTTTTGTTTTTAGTACCAGGGATTGAACCCAGGGGCACTGAACCACTGAGCCAAATCTTCAGCCATTTTTGCTTGTTTGTTTATTTGTTTGTTTATGTTTTATTTTGTGACAGGTTCTTGCTAAACTGCTTAAAGCCTCGCTAAGTTACTGAGGCTGGCTTTGAACTTGTGATTCTCCTGCCTCAGCCTCCTGAACCACTAGGAATACAGGTACGTGCCACCGTGCCTGGTCTAAGCATGTTTTTATAACTTTAAAAAATTACTCCCGGGCTGAAAATATAGCTCAGTTGGTAGAGTGCTTGCCTCACATGCACAAGGCCCTGGGTTCAATCCCCAGCACCACAAAAAAAAAAAAAAAAAAAAAAAAAAATTACTCTGACTGTAGGGTAGAGAAGGAAATGTTGGGATCAAGGGAGGAATTAGGCCAATTACATGTTATTTTAGTAGGAAAACAAGTTATGATGGCAATTTGGACAAAGGTGACAGCAAGAGAGAAAAAGAACTAGACAGATTCTAGGTACACTTTGGCAAAAGAGACTATGGGACTGACCAGCTGGACCAGACTGGTGGAGAACAATAATCCTGGCTGTAGATATATCCAAGACAGTGCTATCTCAGCAAGGAATGGGCATGGGAGGAAGAGAAGAAGAAGAGGGAATCGAGTTCTTTTTTTATTGTATTGAGATTGGGAGGTCTATAAGACATCCAGGAAAATGTGTCAATTTTACCTGATTCTGGAGCCTGTGGGAAAGGGCAAGATGATACACATACACATACCTATGTATCATCCTAAGGAGTTATATGAAATCTTTTACTGAGATAATATGATTCTAGGTCATCACAAAATTTGTGAGTAAAACAAGGAAAGGGAGCAGGGAGGCTGAGAAAGGAAAGCTACAATAGTCAACAGAATCCCAGAAGAATGCGGCATCAGGAATTGGAGAGAATAAAAATGCAGCTAGAATGAGGGAGTGGTTTGCTGGGTCAAATGCCAAAGATCTAGACATGGTCAGAAAAGGAACCACTGGATTGATCAACATGGATGTAGCCAAGAGCAGAATCCATGGTGAGGACTGAAGATGGTAGAGGTGGGTTGAAGGAAGAAGGAGAGGTCAAGACTGATGACCCTTCAGTGTAGACAAGCTCTTCAAAAAGTTTTGCTGTCAAGAGGAGGTGAGAGCTGGGTGCTATGTGCAAACCTGTATTCCCAGCAACTCGGAGGCTGAGGCAGGAGTATTGTGAGCCTCAGCAACTTAGGGAAGTCCTAAGTAAATTAATGTGACCCTGTCTTAAAATAAATATAAAAAGGGCTGGGGATGTGGCTCAGTGGATAAGTACCCCTGGGTTCAATCTCTGGTACCAAAAAAAAAAAAAAAAAGAGGTGAGAAGTGGGTCAGTAGTTAGGGAGGCATGGAGCCATGAGAGGGCTTCTACCCACCCCAAGATGGGAGTTACTGGAATTTATCTAGAGTCAGAAAGGTTAATGCCAGCAAAGAGAAGGATAAATGAACACATACATCTCTGTTTAATTATTGTCAACTTAAGAATGTATTTGATGCACATTAAAACTGAACAGGAGGTTATTTTCCAATAAATGAGTTGTAATGGTGACAAACTTTAGGACTCAAACCTGGGAGGTAAGAATAATAACAACATTAGTTTTAAGTGTTGCTATGCTTTGGACATGGTTTGAGTGTTCCCTAAGGCTTCATGTGTTGAAATTTAATCCCTGCTATGAGGTACAAAGAGGGTAAAAGCTTAATCTATGATGTTTAGAGGTGAGGCTTTTGGAAGGTGATTAAGATTACATAAGGTCATCAAGGTGGAGTTCTGATGATTGAATTCTGGTGGCTGTAAAAGGAATCTTCCAGCAAGAAGAACTTTACCTCCAGAACTGTGAGCTAAATAAATCTCTTTTCTTTATAAAGCTAGCCAATCTAGGGCATTTCATGATAGTAATGCAAAATGAAGGAATACACATGTTTTTAGTGTTCACTCTCTACCAGGCATTATTTTATGTGCTCACATATATATTAGTTGCTCCAAATAATAATAATTATCCCTATTCGACCCTTAAGGAAACTGAAAGACAGAGGTCAAGTAATTTTCCTGGTGTTATGCTGGCAGAAAGTGACAGGAACGAGATTCACATGGAAACAACCAGACTCTGCAGCCTTACCTACCAAGACACTGGTCAGAGGTTTCATAGCTGTCTGCAGTCCCTCAGTTCATGACGTGTGTTATGATTCACCTCTTCTGTTACCTCTTCTTACTTACTTGCTTTCTTCTTTTGTATTTGTACCAGGGATTGAACCTAGGGGCCCTTAACCACTGAGCCACATCCCCAGCTCTTTTTTGTATTTAATTTATAAACAGCATCTCACTGAGTTCCTTAGGGCCTGACTAAATTGCTGAGACTGGCTTTGAACTTATGATCCTCCTGCCTCAGCCTCCCAAGTGGCTGGAATTACAGGCATGTACCACCATGCCTGGCTTGTTACTTCTTCTTTCCCTAGTGAATCAGGGTATGTAAAAGAGGAAAGAGAATTTTTTTTTTCAATCCTTTCTCTGGTTGGGTCAATCTCAAGAGATGGTCAAATCAGGTGGATGATGTCAGCAGCATTTTAATTGATTCCTTACAGAACACATATAAATATATACTATACATAGAAATACATTTTGACATTTAAACAGTATAGTTTTTCCCACAAAAGTATTTCTTCCATATTCAGATTTGATACACATTTAGACATTATTTTAATGATTGTATAGTATTCAATTATTGGGATATTCCAGAGTTTACCTAACTTGTAAATATATATGTGTGTATGCTTATGTATTTATATAAGCAATTCACATTCTTGGCAAAAAAAAAAAAATTAGAAAATACAGCTAGGCAGAAAGAATTCCACTCATTCCTTATGTAATAATTATTTATGAAGCATCCATTTTATGTCAAGCAACCATTACGAATCATGCTTTCATATTATATAAAAGCATGAAGAAAATGCAACGGTTTTGCAAGAGGCAAAACCATACAGAAGAAATTAGTTATAAAAAAACAAGAAAAGAACAGGACTAGAGCTGTAACTTAGTGGTAGAGCTCATGCATATTAGCACACAAAAAGCCCTAGGTTCAATCTCAGCACCAAACCCCACCCCCCCAAAAAATAAATAAAACAAAAAGAAAACCCCAGGAAAAACAAATAAATAAAGAAGGAAAATAAAGAGATAAAAAGAAAAAAAACTATTTTAAAAAATCATATACAGAGAGGAGAAACAAGAGTGGGAGTGAGAGCTCGTGCCAGAGAGACCCCAGCAGCAAACATGTCAAACACGAGCTGCAGTTATTATTTCTGGAAGGCGAGGTTAAAGAGGATTTCCAAATTTTCTTCTACTTGCCTTTACCCCTTGTTTTTCTATAATGAACATATATTATTTCAATACTCAACAAAATAAAAGTTATTTCAAAGTTCAATATTTCTTCATATTCTGAGAGCACAAGCATTACCAGTCACCTCATAGACTGCCAAAGTGGAATCCATTAAGGTAGCAGGACATTTTTATTGTTTCAATTACCGAGTAATAATGTTCCAAATGATTCCACTGTTAGAGCATGCTCAGGGTGTGTGTGTGCACGTGTGTGTATACATAATTATTTGTGCTAATTAGTATATACATAAAAGTAGTATATGTAGTGTATAGTCTATATATTAAAACAACTAATTGGAGCTTTACCTTGTTGTCACTAGATCTGCATATGTATATTAAATCCTCTATTCCTCCAGCTGACAATAATTGCCCACATTCTATACCCAAGAAAACTGAGACAGAGAAGTCAGGTAATTTGCCTTGTATCATGTTCACAGTAAATGAAAGAACCAGAAATTACACTTAAACAGAAAAGAAGTTCCAAGAGACATTTTCAAGGGGAAAGAGAAAAAATATCCCTGACGTACAGGTAGAAAATTCAGGTACTTTTCTATTCCTTTGTTCAGGCTACTCTTTAAGATGCCTCTTTTCTTTTTATGATGTAAAATTTCAAACATCATAAAAAATACATATAGTTGAGTACCCAAAAATACGTGCAGGATACCTTGTGTTCCTGTCTGCCAGTGTCAATAATCATCAACAATATTAGGACTCTCTCTCCAATTGCTTATCTTGTACCAGAAAGACACAGTAATACCTCTGAACAGAAAAAGAATTCTATAGAGAAAAAAGTTTTAAGATTAAATAAAAAAAAGAAATGACCTTTAAAAACCTTTGCACTAAGTGGTGAGAAAGTCCCCCAATAATTCCTAAGATGTGCTGATGTAGTTGCCACTTTTCCTACCCATTCCTCCATCTTTTCCATAGCTACTTGAATGCATATTACACCCAGAAAAATGGGAAAACTGAAATAAATCCACAAAGTTCTACCATTGGGTAGAACTGGGGAAATGTCTAGTATTTGCCCAAGGAAAATGTGGCCAGGAGGACAGTCCAGGAGCAGTGGACAGGAGGCTGGGGAGATCCTCTCATTACAGGGATCACAGAGCAGGGCTGGCAGGTCACTGTCACATGCCACCTGGTTGTACCTACCCAAACTGTTGTCACTGCTTGTGGGCCAGGAAGCAATTCTATCCCTCAGCTTCTTCTTTGTACAGGAATTGTCTGATTTCACAGAAAGGTCTACTTCTTCCTTCCTAATTTCTCGAACGAGCTGCATGCGACACCGTGTAAAATCCTGAAAGGAGATCTTGCCATTTTCATCTGCGCCCAGTTGGTTCATGATCTCCGTCACGGACTCTTCCATATTCAATTGGCGACAGACCATCAGCAAGTCATTTCTGCAGAGGGGATTGAAGAGAAGAAAGTGTGTCAGGAGAGACCTTGGAGCTGCAGAAAGTGGTCAATGAAAAAAAAAAAAAAAGGAGTAGTTCTTAAATATGTTTGCACATAGTAGACCTATTTTCAACTTTCTCAATGCTTCCAGAAAAGTGGTAGTATACCCAAAAGAATCTGTTTCATCTGAGTTATTCTAGACAAAAACTCCATTGTTATTTGGTAGAGTGAGGCAATTTTAATCCTTTGTTCTCTTCCTGTCTCCACTCTGTCTATTTCTTTTGAAATTGAAGAGCTTAGAATTTTTTTCTTTACACCTGTAGAGTGCAGCACTCTGATCTCTCCACAGGATAGAGTTTCAGGACACAGAAAAAACATTGTTTAAACTCTTGGCAGAGTCCAAAATCTCCTCAGGTTGTAAAAGAACAACAGAGATTTTAATAGACTCAATTCTCAGCTTTTTTGGACCACAGATGATTTTAGTTTTTCTTTAAGATATTATTCAATCTTCATTTTCATTTTTCATGATTCACGCTCACCTACCTCTGGTGTTTCCTGCTATTCTATGAGTATTTTCTACCTTCCGAGCAGCGATGGATAAGCCTGGACTACAGAGCAGTAGCCAAACCCCAGATATCTTCCAGGACCAAATGTAATATAAATATGTGTAGTGGGTGGATCTAAGGCAAATGTGTGGAGTTGGTGGGGTTTGGGGATGGACTAGAAAAGTGTATCCAGTTTATAGGGTCTCATATAAAGGGGAAAAAAAAGTAAAAAATGGGATAATAAGAACACCACCACCATGCCGACCAGGACTTCTAATTTGGAGGACATCAGTTTGATCCCTGACATTTAAGTCTTGTTCTTTTTTCTCCACCTAAACTCCTTTGGGCAACATTTTGTTCATACTGCTTCAACTATAAATCTCAATAAAGGTCAAAGAATTATAGGATTTAAGAATTGAAAGAGACATTAGACACTCATCCATGTCACAAACAAAGCTTAATAAAGCTAACAAATTATGCTCATCACAAGTTCAGTCATCTTGAGAACATGACCCAGATTTGATGTCTGAAAACTAGCCATGAAAAATAAGACCACCTCTTGGCACTTTCTTGGGAGGATTCCCTCATACGTGTAAAATTAATAAAACTTTCATGATTTTCTTTTGTTATTGAGTTTTTGCACAGGCTCCCAGATTTAGCCAGAGAGCCCACATAAGAACTGAAGAGTAGGGGTTATTATGGTTTTCATCTTAAATGTCCCCCAAAGGCTTGGGCATAAAAGCCTCACTTGCCAGTCTGTGGTGCTTTTCTGAAGTGGCAGAAACTATAGGAGGTGATGCCAAGTGGGAGGAAGTTGGGTTATTTTTTTCTTTTTTTTAATATTTATTTTTTACTTTTTGGCGGACACAACATCTTTGTTTGTACGTGGTGCTGAGGATCGAACCCGGGCCGCACACATGCCAGGCGAGCGCGCTACCACTTGAGCCACATCCCCAGCCCAGGAAGTTGGGTTATTGAAGGTGGGCCCTTGAAGGGGATATTGGGACTTTGGCTCCTTCCTGTATCTCTCTTTGCTTCTTGGCTGTCATGAGCTGAGTAGCTTTGCTCCAGCACACATTTCTCCATGATGTTCTGCCTCACTACAGGCCCTCCAAAATGGAACCAAGTGACCATGAACTAAAACCTCTAAGACCATAAGCCAAATAAACCTTTCTTCCCTTTAAGTTATTTTTGCAGGCATTTAGTCACAGCAATGGAAATCTGACTGACATAGGGGTTGAGGGTATCTTTCTTCTACAATACTTACTCTTTATTGTGTTTTCCCATAAGTTCAAGTCTCTAAAACCTTCTTAATTTATGCTAGGTCTATGACCCTAACGTTTTAGCTGATCACTCTGCTTCCATATGACATCCTATTTTCATGTTCCATAAAGAATTTTAATACACAGTTACTACATCTTTTTTCCCTCTCATATAAACATATTTCTCTCATATATATATATATATATATATATATATATGTATATATATATATATATATATATATTTGTAAATAGATGGATATGTAGATGAATAAATATATACATGGAAGTGGGTATAGAATTTATATTAATTGGAATTTTCCATTTGTCTACAAATGTTGTACATCTATATCTTTGCTTTAACCTTAGAGGCCAGGACACTCATGGCAGGTGTGTCCTTCCCCATCCCTTAACTTCAGGCTTGACATTGAACTGGTTTGCCCCCTGGGATGTCAATGGACTTACATCCCTCCTACTTGCTCCCTCCTACTTCTGCCATTGATTTGAGAAGAACTCACCATAGTAATTATAACTTCTCTACCTTGAGTTGCAAAATAAGCCACCCTGGCCAACCTGCAGACTCAGAGCCTAAGAGCCTACTCCAGCTACCCACAAGATGTGTGCTCAAGAATAAATTCATACCTATCAAGGCTAATTATTCAGCTGAGATTTTGTGACTGTTCCTCAGCAATAATTAATTGATACACCAAAAATAAGGTAATTTTAAAAATGTTTTCATATACTCATCTGTTTTTGTCCTCTCCTATGTACAATCTGCCTGATATTCAGCTGGATTCATGTGAGATTTAGGGCTAGTTTTAATTACTAATGCAGAAATGAAAACAGAAAGAAAGTGTACAGATTTGTCTTTGCGTATGAGGTGCACATTATGTTTTCTAAAATAAGAATCTATACTGGGCACGCATACTTCTGTAATACTAGCAGCTCAGGAGGCTGAAGCAGGAGGATCTCAAGTTTGAGACCAGCCCAGTCAACTTAGAAAGATCCTGTCTCAAAATACAAAATACAAAAATAAATTAAAAAGAAATGGGGGTGTAGCTTAGTGGTACAGTGCCTCTGGGTTCAATCCCTGGTAGTGCGCATGCACACACACACACACACACACACACACACACACACACAAGTAAAACCCAAAAAGAATTTCTTTTTAACATTTTTAGACAACAATTTAAAAAAATGAAACTTGGTCAGAAGTAAAAAAAAAATGTTTTCTACGTTTCAAACAGTCAAATAATAAGATGTCAGTAATCTCTAATGATAAGAATATGGCGTTTTTCATGTTCTTATTTTTGCCTTTCTGTATTTTATAACGTTCTGTAGTAGTAGTAATAGTAATGTAATACTTTCATAAGTTGACATGTCACTTTAGGTTTTTAAAATGTGGATGATAATAGTACCTACCTCATAGGGTTGTTCTCAAGATAAATGAGGTAATGCATGTAAAGCACTTAACATAGGACTTGGCACATATTAAGTACTCAATAAATAGAAGTCATCACTATGACTATTTTATAATTATTGATCATAGATCTTTTACAGTGTCCCAGTTTCATGATTAAGGCTTTTGTGATGAAGCATGAATTTCTCAGGGGGATAGAACACCTACTGACCTGAAGTGAAAACCTCATCAAGCAGGACACCCTGTCCTGTTCACACAGACCTCCTTCCTGGCTTCCTGGGGCCCACTTACTACATTGGGTTCCCCTGGGAGAAACCCATCTGTCCAGACTTGAAAACTCCCATTCTATAAAAAACAGCAGCTTAGAAAGAGAATTTGTGTTCTAGAAATGCCAACTCAAAGTAGAATATGTAACAATGCGTCATTTGGTAAAAAATGTGGTCAATGAGAGGCTGATATGAAAGATCAAAACCCAAAGTACATTGCACTATGCTAATACAGTAAAAATACATTAAATATCAGCATAGTGCAATGTATCAGATTGTAATCTATGAATAGTAGTAGCAGTTTTTTATTTTTGTTTTGGTACTGGAAATTGAACCCAGGGACACTTAACCACTGAGCTGC
This sequence comes from Callospermophilus lateralis, assembly GCF_048772815.1. Lineage (NCBI taxonomy): Eukaryota > Metazoa > Chordata > Mammalia > Rodentia > Sciuridae > Callospermophilus > Callospermophilus lateralis. Next base: position 46,776,764 of record NC_135309.1, read on the forward strand.
ATCCCCATCCCTTTTTATATTTTATTTTGAGACAGGGTCTTGCTGAGTTGCTTAGGGCCTCACTAAGTTGCTGAGGCTGGCTTTGAACTTGTGATCCTCCTGCCTCTGTCTCCTGAGCCCCTGGGATTATAAGGGGTGTGCCACTGTACCTGGCTAGTACTAGTTTTTAAAAACTAAATTAAACTGAAATTTTCTCAGAATAGAGAAACAAACAATAACAACAAACAAGTCTGCAGGGGAAGTACTATTATCCCATTTCACACATTAAGATACAAAGGCTGAAAGAGTCATAGAAATAATATGTGGCAAAGCCAGGAATCTAAACCATGCCAGTCTCATTCCAAAGCACTTGCTCTCCCATTCTACAGCCTAGGGCTCTGAAAGTCAATGACACCTAAATTTTACCACGTGAACACAATGAGGGAAAGCACTAATATTAGCAGTTTAATCATTACAGGTCATCAGTTAATAATTCTATATAAACCAGAAAGTCTATTCATTTATTTAAATATTACTTTTCTATGTTAATTATGAATGAAAATATTAATTTACATTTTGTTATCAACATTATGGAAAAAAATGTTACATGAGAGAAAAATTTCCAAAATCCCTCCTTGATATCAAGAAGTAAGTCTCAGATGGTGAATACTATGGAAATCATTATCCTGGTACATGTGGTATGACTCTATATCCTGTACAACCAGAGAAATGAAAAGTTGTGTTGCAATTGTGTACAAGGAATCAAAATGCATTCTGATGTCATATATACCTAATTAGAATAAATAAATACATAAATTTTTAAAAAGCCAGACACTTAAAAAAAAAGAATGGGAATTTATGGGACTGTCAAAATGTGAAAGTTGAATCAAAAGTGTTATGACTTGTGCTTTTGAGCCAGATAATCCACATAGGCACATCGATGACAACATTTACTGGTGATGAAGTGACATTGAGGAAGTTGCTCAACCTTTCCAAATCTCTGTTACCAAATCTTATTGGTAAAAAGGTTTTAAAACAGGATGCACCTCAGAGTATTTCTGTAAGGATTAATAGAGACGTGGTATACTAGACTGTCTGACAATAGTAGTACTAAATATATGTTGCTTCTTTTGTTATGATTTTTTAAAAAAAGTAGAAGAAGTAAATTTAGAGCCAGGTGCAGTAACACATACCTGTAATCCCAGCAGTTTGGGAGGATGAAGCAGGAGAATCGCAAATTCTAAGCCAGTCTCAGCAATTTAACCAGGCAGGCCCTAAGCAATTTAGCAAGAGCCTGTCTCAAAATAATAAAATAAAAAGAATTGGAGATGTGACTCAGTGGTTAAAAGCTCCTGGGTTCAATACCTGGTACCCTCCCCAACCTCACTCCAAAAAGAAGTAAATTTAGAGAGCTTGGATCACAGGCAGCATGTTAGGCTGGTAAAAAATGGCCCTCAGTGCTGAGCATGGTGGTGGATATATGTAAACTTGGCAAGTATGGAGGCTGAGACAGGAGGATCACAAGTCCCAGGGCAGCTTCAGCAACTTAGTGAGAACTTGTCTCAAAATAAAAACAGAAAAAGGACTGGGGATGTAGCTCAGGGCCAAAAGCACCCTGGGTTTAATGAACCCTTGTGACCTGTGACCATACCCCTTTGCAATATTTCTTTGCCATCCCTTCTCTCATCAATAGGTGGAGGCTCTTTTCCTGTCTTTGAACCTGAGTTGTCCTTGAGATGTGCTTTGACTAATGGAATGTGGCAGAAATAGCCACATTCTAGGCTTTCTAGACTTTAAGATACCTGTGACCTCCACTTTCAGCTCTAGTGCGTCCAGCTCCATGCAGCCTGGTAGTCCTCTGAGGATCACAGTGGTCTCTTTCTTCTGATAATACTTTGGTGTGCATGTATAACTTTGTGACAACTTGTGGGTGGTTGTACTAAATTTTTATTTCTCTCTATTTAAAAAAATCATCTTTGCATGGCTGGGACTGTAGCTCAGTGGCAGAGCACCTGCCTAGCACATGTGAGGCACTGGGTTACATCCTCAGCCCCACATACAAATAAAATAAAATAAAGCCATACTGTTCATCTACAACTACAAAAAAAATTTAGAAAAATTATCTTTGCACATTTAATTAAGCCTTATCTTTTCAACCTACCATGGGCTCCTGGAAGCAAGGATTGGTCCTATATGAATATCTTTTGAGACTTGTGCCACACCCGACATGTCATTTTGCACACAGAAGTCCTTCAACATATTTGTTTCAATGGGTTGATTCATGAACTCTCAGAATTTTAAAATGAACACTTTCTTGAAGGGGATCCCTGCTTTAATATTATTGCATATATACTTTGTTGTATTTTCTTAGAATTCAGCACACAGAATGCTCAGAAAGTATGAATGGTCCATGGAACCCTCCAAACAAAACCAAAAACCCAACCACTGAAAAAAGAACACCAGTGGTCCTATAGCTGGAGTAATAGAGCAGCATGATGGCTTCTCTGCCCTGGGAGAGAAAAGTTTCTCAGAGGAAGAGCAATAAGCTGGGATTGTCCAAAACTAAATAGTACTGTGGGGAGTTATTGCAGTAGCAAGAACATCATCACATGAGGCACCTGCCTCCAAAACAAAAGCTTTTTGTGTATTGCATGCATGTTCCTCTTAGAGAGAGGGACACATCGTGAGAAATGTGTCACTAGGTGATTTCATCATTGCATAAACATCATACAGTGGATTCACACCAATGGAGACAGCTCAGTGTCACTAAGTGATATATGCTCATGGGACCATCGTCTATATATGTAGCCCATTGTTGGCTGAAATGTCATCATGCAGTGTGTGCTAAGTCAGATTTTTGTCACTGTGAAAAAATGCCTGAGAAAATCAAAACTTAAAGGAAAAAAAGATTTATTTTGGCTCATAGTTTCAGGACTTTCAGTCCAAAGTCAGCCAGCTCCATTGCTTTGGCCTGGGGTGGGATCATAGTGGGAAAGTGTAGAAAAGCAAAGCTTCTCAACTTCTTGCAGCCAGGAAGTTGAGAGAGAGCCAGAGAGTGAAGAGATTGGGGACAAGGTGTATCCCTCAAAGACATGCCCTGGTGTCCTACTTCCTCCAACAGGGCCCTAGCTCCTAATAGCCCAATTGAGTACAAACTCCAATCAATCAATCAACTGATAAGGTTAGCACCCTCACTGTCTTAGTCAGCTTGGTGCTTCTGAAACCAAGAACCACTAAGAGAAGGAAAAGCTTATTTGGCTCATGGTTCAGAGGTTTATTTATTTTAAAATTTTTATTTGTTCTTTTTAGTTATATATAATGGTAGAGTCTATTTTGACATATTTATACAAATATGGAGTATATCTGATTCTAATATAGACCCCTTGTGGATGTACATAAAGGTGAGATTCACTGTGGTATATTCATATAGGTACACAGGAAAGTTATGTCAGATTCATTCCACTGCCTTTCCTATTCCTATCCCCCCTCCCTTCCCTTCATTCCCCTATGTCTAATCCATTGAACTTTTATTCCCTGCCCACTCCCTGTTTGTTATAGGTTAGCATCCACATATTACAGAGAACATTCGACCTTAGTTTTTTTTGGAGTGGCTAATTTCACTTAGCAGGATAGTCTTTAGCTCCATCCATTTACCTGCGAATGTCATAATGTCATTCTTCTTTATGGCTAAGTAATATCCCACGTGTGTGTGTGTGTGTATGTGTGTGTGTATATATATGTGATATATATACATACATATATATATGTATGTATATATATCACAATTTCTTTTTTTTTCCTTTGGTGGTACAGGGGATTGAACCCAGGGCCTTGTGCATGTGAAGCAAGCACTCTACCAACTGAGCTATACCCTAGCCCTGTATCACAATTTCTTTGATGTGCATCTAGGTTGTTTACATAGCTTAGCTATTATTGTGCTGCTAATAAACATTAATGTGGTTAAGTTACTATAGTGTGCTGATTTTAACTCCTTTGGATATATACCAAGGAGTGGTATAACTGGGTCAAATGGTAGTACCTTTCCTAATTTTCTGAGGAATCTCCATACTGCTTTCCAGCTTGATTGCAAGAATTTTCAGTATCACAAACAATGTATGAGTATACCCTTTTCCCCACTGTCACAAGCCAGCCATGGGCTGTGTGTGTGAGCTATGACATTTGAGCACATGAGGGGACCGGACTGACATTGCTTCTCTGACTGGAGTGTGTGACATATGTGTCCTTTTCACTCATTCTGCCTTTGATCCCATACAGCACCTGAGATTGGTGTGGCTTTCCAAGATGTCAGTCAATGTGCTGACTGCAAGACATCACCAAGAAGCCCCCTGAAACCTAATCCCTTGCCTTATTTGGGTTGAACTTTCTTGAATAAATAGGATAAATAGGATGGTTTCAGGCATGCTCTCTTTCTTTCCAACAGACCCTTAAGATGGAGAGCCCTTCCTGATTCCTGCAAGCAAAAGGAATTTCTGTGTGTTGTGTGCTTCTTTCACTGTTTTCTCAGTTATTGATGTAGCCAGCTCTTGTGAATCCAGCTCAGGTCGCCAGCCCAGCTAGCTGCTGATACCCCACATTCTCACCAACATTTATTGTTACTTGTATTCTTGATAATTATCATTCTGACTGAAATGAGGTGAAATATCAGTGTACTTTAATTGATATTACTCTAATTGCTAGAGGTGTTAAACATTTTTTAGTATATTTATTCACCATTTGTATTTCTCCTTTTGAGAAGTGGCTGTTTAGTTTCCTTGCCCATTTACTGATTGGGTTATTTGTTTTTTTGGTGTTAAGCTTTTTGAGTTCCTTATATATCCTGGAAATTAATGTTTTATTTGAGGTGTGGGTGGCAAAGTTTTTTTTTTTTTTTTTTTGTATTCTATAGGTTCCTTCTTCAAGCTCTTGATTGTTTCCTTTGCTGTGAAGAATTTTTTTTTTTAATTTGACACCATCCCATTTGCTGATTTTTTATTTTACTTCTTGTGCTTTAGGAATCTGTTTAGGAAGTCAGTTCCTAAGCCAACATGTTGGAGTGTTGGGCTTACATTTTCTTTAATAGGTGAAGGTTTCTGAGTTTTGTGCAGGGTAGGAAATAGGAGTTAAATTTCATTTTAGTACATATGGATTTCCAGTTTTCCCAGCACCATGGTTCAGAGGTTTAATTCATGGTGTGCCAACTCCATTTCTCTGGGCCCAGGGTGAGGCAGTACATCACAGTGCAAAGGTGTGGTGCAGGAATATTGTTCCATTCATGGCATCCAGGAGAGAGAGAGAAGAAGAAGGAGGAGGAGGAGGAGGAGGAGGAGGAGGAGGAGGAGGAGGAGGAGGAGAAAGGAGGAGGAGGAGGAGGAGAAAGGAGGAGGAGGAGGAGGAGAAAGGAGGAGGAGGAGGAGGAGAAAGGAGGAGGAGGAGGAGGAGGAAGTGGAGGAGGAGGAGGAGAAGGAGAAGAAGAAGAAGAGAAGAAGAGGGGAGGGGGGAAGGAAGGAGAAAGTAGGGTAGGAGGGAGGATAGGGGAAGGGGCTGTAGGGAATGCCCCTGTGACCCACCTTCTTCAGACACTCCTCACCTGCCTACAGATATCACCAAGTCAGTTGATTCAAACTAGGATGGAATCAAATGTATTAAATATGATATGTCAAGAGCTTTGTAATGTTTTGAACAACTAATAATAATTAAAAAAAACACCAATATACCCTTAAAAAAAAAAACTAGGATGGACTGATTAGGTTACAGCTCTCACAGTTCAATCATTTCACCTTTGAACTTTCCTGCATTAACACAGGAGCTTTTGGAGAACACCTCATATCCAAACCCTAACACTCATGATCCAGTCACTTCCCCAAAGCCCCACCTCTGAACACTGCTGCACGGGAACCAAGCAGATCCAAACATAACACAGTGCATGACTACACATCAGAAAATAAGCAGTCAATGTAGAAAATGTTGACAAGCAAAAAGAAGACAATATAAATTGCATTTCATTGCTCTACCCAGCAATAGTCACAGTGAATATATTGGTGAATGTCCTAAAATTTTGGTGAACATTTCTGCCTCTAAATCATCACTATTACAAGTACTCTAAAAGATGTTTCAAGCTTCTTCATATTCATACATATATATATCCTGTCTTTAGAGAAGACCACCATAGTGTGAGAAAGAAATCGGCTCCAAATTATAGCAGAGGCCCTGGCTCAGTGGGTAAGACAGTGTTTCATTCTGTAGAGAGCATCAATCACCAGGTGGTAGAACTGAAGTGCGGCTGAACACGGATGCTTCAGCCCCAAACTCCGTGGTTTTCAAGGCACATTATTACTTTCTGTATACAAAAATCTATTTTTTTCCTCTTGATTATTATTCTTCCTCTAACTTACAAAGAAAATAAGTAGGAAGTGAAAATTCAATGAAGATATTTATCATTCAAGGAAATTCACAGCCTTACATCAGGGAACTATAATAGGAAAGATGGGCTTTGGTCTCTCAGGTGCAGGGGAGGAGAACACCACTATTCTTTCCCACGATGACAGTAAATCCCAAACCCAGTTGGAATGAAGAATAAGCAAAGGCAATTATTATGTTGATTAATTTTGTTATATGCTTCTGTTCAAAATTCTTAACTGAGACCCTTGGATCTAACACATGAACTCATAGTTAAAAGACCCAAAATAGATTCTCATGAAAAAACAACTTCTTCCAGTTGGGCCCCACCTCCAAATAAGACATTCTAAAAAGCTCATGTCTAAAAGCTTATTTGGCCCCTGTTTAATTTGAGTCACATAAAAATCTTATTTAGAAGACTATAATTTCAGTTCCATAAATATTTCAGATTTTTTAATAAGAAATATATTATTAGAAAACAGGTTTCTGAGCTACAGTTGATAATTTCTAACTACAGCTGCTGTCTGGAGCAAATCCATTTGCCTTTCATTATTACTACTTAGTCAAATAAAGTACAAGTCAAAGAAGTAAATAAACACATGAACCCATAGTTAAAAGAACCCATAGTTAGAAGAGATTTTGAACGTTAAGAGATTTCAATACATTTCAAAAAGGTACAAAAGAGATGGGAACATGTTGATGGATGACACAGGGACTACAAATCCATGTTTAGAAAATGCATCGAGGGAGCTGCTGAGGAGGTAATGAGCTGGCTTCAGGGTTCACAGTCAGCCCCTGTGCTGGACAGTGAGAAGAAGGAACGGAATTGAAAAGAGCAGAGCTATCCTTCCCTTTCACACTGTGGAATAAAGGCATATTGTTTAAAATTGGTAAATACAGATTCAGAGATATCTGCATATTCTTCAGTGCTATGAAAGAAAGAATCAGGAAAACCAGAAGCTCAAATGGCAAAAACCAAAAACTGCTTCTGGGGTATGGAAGTTGGCACGGAAAGAGGATAGTAGACTTGTGTTTTTCATAAACTACTGTGTCATTATATTACATTTGTTTTAACCTTGCACATGAATTACTTTAATAAAAAAACAAAACAAAATAGGTCATTAATGTAATCTGAGAAACGACCGACAAAAGATTAATATTTAGACTTATAAAGAATTTCTACAATGCAATAAAGAAAGATAACAAGTCATTATAAAAATGAACAAATATGGAAACAGTTAACTTAAGAGAAAAGAAAACTAGAATGATCAATAAAGACATAAAAAGATTCTCATCCTTGCTAAAAATAAGGAAAATGCAAATTTAAAAATTCAGATATCATTTTAATACCCATGGGATTGACCAAAAATGGTAGTCTCACTAACCAAGTGCTGGCAAGGAGGCAGAGGCTTGCATGAGGTGCTGGTAGAAGAAAAGTGGGAACCACCTCTTAGAGAGGACTTTGGCAACATATAAAAAAGTAGAGTTAAACATACCCTTTAGGACTAGGGTTGTGGCTCAGTGGTAGAGCACTCACCTAGAATGTGTGAGGAAGTGGGTTCAATCCTTAGCACCACATAAAATAAATAAAATAAAGGTATTGTGTCTATCTACAAATCTCCAACAAAAAATAGCCTTTAGCCAGCAATGCAACTTTTGGTTATATGTGCTGAAGCAACTTACACGTAGATAGAGGAGACATGCATAATATCTGTAACAGCAAAGAATTAGAAACAGCTTAATAATAACATGAATAATCATATTGATGATAATAATAGTTCATATATTTTGATGTTTATTATGGGCCAGAGCCTGAGCTAGTGATATATATAAATTTAATCCTCACAACCAACCTATGAGGTTGGCATCATTAATATCTACATTTTCCAAGCAAGGAAATGGAGGAACAGGGGTGGTAAATAGCTAATCCAGATACCTATCAATAGAAAATATATCTAAAAATTGAGGTAGCATTGGGCAGTGAAATATAACAGAATGGAGTTTTTGAAATACATAGATCATCATAAATCCCCTAAAGAGTAGTGAGTAAAATCCTCAAACAGAAGAATGACTTGAATGACAGCATCTATCTAAAAACATACAAAACAATACTGTACATTGCATGTGGATCTACACATAAGCAAGCAATAAAAACAAGGTCAGGAAGGATAAATGTCTGCTGCAAAGTGGTGAGGGAGAGAGGGGAATAGAGTTTAGGAAAAGAAAAATGGGTTCAACAGGCATTTACAATGCATTAAAAATTATAGGCAAATATAACATTAACATCTCTTCAATCTCAATTATGGTATATAAGTATTCATCATATCCTCCATAATTTTAAGTATTTTAGAATATTTCTTACTACAAAAACCAACATGTAAAAAGTCAACTTGAAACAAATGTGGTTCAAGGCCATGGTGGGAGAGGGAAGCCAAAATGAACCATGTCACTCATCTCAATAAGCATTTACAGGACATACTGCTTGGAGTTAAGTGAAGTTAGACTATCCAAAATGTCACTTCAGGATTTTTGCTCATCCTTACAGAATATAGCACATTGGATTATTTCCCTATGAGAACATCTGGTTTTTCTTTCTTTCTTTTTTCTTTCTTTCTTTTTTTTTTTTTTTTGTATCAGGGGTTGAACTCAGGGGTGTTTAACCACTGAGCCACATCCCTAGCCCTTTTTATATTTTTTTCTAGAGACAGAGTCTCACTAAGTTGCTTAGGGCCTCCCTAAGTTACTGAGGCTGCCTTTGAACTGTCTTCCTCCTCTGCCTCCAAAGCCTCTGGGATTACAGGCATGCACCACTGAGCCCATAGGATACTGTGTCCCTACACAACTGCAACTGTGCTCAGCTGAACATCTGATTTCTAAAAGTGGAATTACTCTTGGTTAAATGGTTCAATCTTGCAACATAGTTTTCAGAACATCCCTTGAGAACTATCCATCAATTATTTTTTTTTTTTTATTTTGGGGGAGTTAAACTTTTTAAATTTGTTTTAATTAGTTTTACCTGACAGTAGAATGCATTTATGCACTTTGACATATCATACATAGATGGGATATAATTTCTTGCTTTTCTGAGTGTACATGTTGCAGAATCATATTGGTCATGTAGTCACATATATACATAAAGTAATAATGTCTGTTTCATTCTACTATCTTTCCTATCCCCACATCCTCTCCTTTCCCCTGCCATCACTTCCCTCTACCTAATCTAAGGTAACGCTATTCTTCTCTAGTGCCCCCTGCCTTTTTGTGAATTATTATCTGCATATTAGAGAAAACATTCAGTCTTTGGTTTTGTGGAATTGGCTTATTTCGCTTAGCATGATATTCTCCAACTCCAACCATTTACTGGCAAATGCCATAATTTCACTTTTCTTTAAAGTTGAGTAATATTCCATTGAGTATATATACCACATTTTCTTTATCCATTCATCTGTCTATCCATTCATCTAGGGACACCTAGTTTAGTTCCATAGTCTAGCTATTGTGAATTGAGCTGCTATAACCATTGACGTGGCTGCATTACTGTAGTATGCTGATTTTAAGTCGTTTGGGTATAAACCAAGGAGTGGGATAGCTGGGTCAAATGGCGGTTCCCTTCCCAGGTTTCTGAGGAATCTCCATGCTGCTTTCCATAATGACTGCACCAATTTTCAGTTCCAGCAGCAACGTTTCAGTGTACCTTTTTCGCCACATCCTTGCCAACATTTATTGTTGCCTGTATTCTTGATTACTGCCATTCTGGCTGGAGTGAGATGAAATCTTAGAGTAGTTTTGATTTGCATTTCTTTAATTGCTAAAGATGTTGAATACTTTTTTATATATGTGTTGATCAATTGTATTTCTTTTTCTATGAAGTGTCTGTACTGTTCCTTAGCCCATTTATTGATTGGGTTATTTGTTTTTTTGGTGTTATGTTTTTTGGGTTCTTTATATATCCGAGAGATTAACGCTTTGTTGGAGGTGCATGTGGTAAAGATTTTCTCCCAATCTTTAGGCTCTCTCTTTATCTTATTAATTGATTCCTTGCTGAGAAGAAACTTTTTAATTTGAATCCAACCCATTTATTAATTCTGGATTTTACTTCTGGCGCTTTAGGAGTCTTGTTAAGAAGGTCAGATCCTAGGCCAACGTGGTAAAGATTTGGGCCTATTTTTTCTTCTGTTAGGCACAGGGTCTCTGTTCTAATGCTTAAGTCTTTGATTGACTTTGAGTTGATCTTTGTGCAGGGTGAGATAGAGGTTTAATTTCATTTTGCTACATATGGATTTCCAGTTTTGCCAGCACCATTTGTTGAGTAGGCTATCTTTTCTCCAGTGAATGTTTTTTACATCCTTATCTAGTATAAGATAACAGTATTTATGTGGGTTTGTCTCTGTTTCCTCCATTCTGAACCATCGATCTACAAGTCTATTTTGGTGCCATTACAATGCCAATTTTGTTACTATAGCTCTGTAGTATAGTTTAAGGTCTGGTATTGGGATGCCTCCTGCTTCACTTTTCTTGCTAAGGATTGTTTTAGCTATTCTGGATCTCATTTTTCTAAATACATTTTATGATTGCCTTTTCTATTCTTATGAGAAATATCATTGGGATTTTAATAGGATTGCATTAAATCTGTTTAATGCTTTTGATAGTATGGCCATTCTGACAATATTAATTCTGCCTATCCAGGAGCATGGGAGATCTTTTGAGGTTTTCTTCAATTTCTTTCTTTGGAGGTTTTCTTTAATTTCTTTCTTTAGTGTTCTGTAGTTTTCATTGTAGAGGTCTTTCACCTCTTTTGTTAGATTGATTCCCAGGTATTTTATTTTCTTTTTTGTGAGGCTATTGTGAATGGAGTAGTTTTCCTAATTTCTCTTTCAGTGGATTCGTTGCTGATGTATAGGAATGCATTTGACTTATGGTTGTTGATTTTATATCCTGCTACTTTGCTGAATTCATTTATTAGTTCTAGGAGTTTTCTGGTGGGATTTTTGGATCTTCTAGATATAGAATCATGTCATCAGCAAATAGTGATAGTTTTGAGTTCTTCTTTACCTATTTGTATCCCTTTAATTTCTTTTGTGTGTCAATTGCTCTGGCTAGTTTTAAGAATGATGTTGAATAGAAGTGGTGATAAGGGGGCATCCTTGTCTTCGTCCAGTTTGTAGAGGGAATGCTTTCAATTCTCCATTTAGAATGATGCTGGCCTTGGGTTTAGCATACATAGCTTTTACAATATTGAGGTATGTTTCTACTATCCCTAGTTTTTCTTATGTTTTGAATATGAAGGTGTGCTGTATTTTGTCAAATGCTTTTTCTGCATCTTTTGAGATGATCATATGATTCTTGTTTTTAAGTCTATGAATATGGTGAGTTATGTTTATGGATTTCCGTATGTTGAACCAACACTGCATCCCTAGGATGAACCCCACTTGATTGTGGTGCACTATCTTTTTCATATGTTTTTATATACGACTTGCCAGAATTTTATTGAGAATTTTTGCATCTATGCTCATCAGGTATATTGGTCTGAAGTTTTATTTCCTTGATGTGTCTGTCTGGTTTTAGTATCAGCGTGATACTAGCCTCATAGAATGAGTTTGGAAGGGTCCACTCCTTTTCAATTTCATGGAATAATTGAGGAGGATTGGTGTTAATTCTTCTTTGCAAGTCTTGTAAAATTCAGCCGAGAATCCATCTGGTTTTGAGCTTTTATTGGTAGGCTTTTGATGGTGTTCTGTATTTCATTACTTGAAATTGATCTGTTTAAAGCATGTATGACCTCCTCATTCAGTTTGGGTAGGTCAATATGTCTCTAGAAATTTGTCAATATCTTTGACATTTTCTATTTTATTAGAGTATAAATTTTCAAAATAGTTTCTAATTATCTTCTGTATTTCAGATGTGTCCATTGTGATATTTCCTTCTTCATCTTGTATTTTAGTAATTTGAGTTCTCTCTTTTTTTTCTCTTCATTAGCATGGCCAGGGGTTTATCTATTTTATTTATTTTTCTCAAAGAAGCAAAGTTTTGTTTTGTCAATTTTTACAATTGTTTCTTTTGTTTCAATTTTATTGATTTCAGCTCTAATTTTAATTATTTCCTATCTTCTATTGTATTTGGTATTGGTTTGTTCTTTTTCTAGGGCTTTGAGATATAGTGGTAGGTCAATTATTTGTTGACTTTTTATTCTTTTAATGAATGCACTCAATGCAATAAACTTTCGTCTTAGTACCGCCTTCATAGTGTCCCAGAGATTTTGATATGTTGTATCAGTGTTCTCATTTACCACTAAAGAACTTTTTATTTCATCCTTGATTTCTTCTACTACCCATTCATCATTCAATTGTGTATTATTTAGTCTCCATTTGTTACAGTAGCTTCTATTTTTTATTTTATCATTGATTTCTAATTTCATTCCATTGTGGTCTGATAGAATGCAGGGTATTATCTCGGTTTTTTTGTGTTGACTGAGAGTTGTTTTGTGGCATAAGATATGGTCTATTTTATAGAAGAAGCCATGTGCTGCTGAGAAAAAAGTATATTTGCTCATTGATGGATGAAATATTCTATACATGTCTGTTAAGTCTAAATTATTGATTGTATTATTGAGTTTTATAGCTTCCTTATTTAGTTTTTGTTTGGAAAAATCTGTTCAGTAGTGAGAGAGGTGTGTTAAAATCACCCAGTATTAATGTATTGTGGTCTATTTGATTCTTGAAATTGAGAAGGGTTTTACTGATGTACATAGATGCTCCATTGTTTGGGGTATAAACATTTATAATTGTTTTGTCCTGCTTATAAATACTTCTCTTAAGAAGTATGAAATGTCCTTCTTTGTGTCTTCTGATTAACTTTGGTTTGAAGTCTACTTTATCTGAAATGAGAATGGAAACCCCTGCTTGTTTATGCAGTCCACAGGAGCGATAAGTTTTTCCCCCTCCTTTCACCTTCAGCCTGTGGATGTCTTTGCCCATGAAGTCAATCTCTTGAAGACAGCATATTGTTGGGTCTTGCTTTTTAATCCAATCTGCCAGTCTATGTCTTTTGATTGATGAGTTTAGGCTGTTAACATTCAAGGTAATTATTGAGATATGATTTGTATTCCCTGTTATTTGATTTATTTCTGGCTTTCGATTTGTCTTAGTTTCTCATTTGGTTGAATGTCACTTTAGTGTAGATCCTTCTTTTCTGATTTTCACTTTTTTTTTTTCCACTTCATCTTCATGGAATATTTTGTTGAGAATGCTCTGAGTAGAGGCTTTCTAGTTGTGAATTCTTTTAATTTTTTTTTTTTTTGTTTATCATGGAATGTTTTAATTTTATCTTCAAATCTGAAACTTAACTTCACTGGATATAAAATTCTTGGTTGGCATCTGTCTTCTGTCAGAGCTTGAAATATATATTCCAGGACCTCCTAGATTTGAGGGTCTGGGTTGAGAAATCAGTTGAAATCTGAAATGGTTTCCCCCATACGTAATTTGATTTTTTTCTCTCACAATCTTTAACATTTTATCTTTATTCTCTGTGTTAGTCATTCTCATTATAATGTGTCTTGGTGTGGGTCTGCTGTAATTTTGTACTTTTGGGGTCCTGTAAGCCTCTTGTATTTGATTTTCCATTCAATTCTCTAGCTTTGGGAAATTTTCTGCTATTGTATCATTGAAAAAATTGTGCATTCCTTTGGTTTGTATCTCTGTTCCTTCCTCTATTCCAATAACTTTTAAATTTGGTCTTTTCATGTTATTCCATAATTCTTGGATGTTCTGTTCATGGTTTCTTACCATCTTCTCCACATGTTTAATTCTGCTTTCAAGATTATGTACTTTGTCTTCATCTTCATTGCCTGAGGTTTTGTCTTCCAAGTAGTCTAGTCTGTTGGTGATGCTTTCTATTGAATTTATAATTTGGTTTACTGATTCCTTCATTTTGAGGATTTCTGCTTTTTTTTCATGATCTTTTGAAGTGGTATTTTACTTCCTCTATTTTTTCTTTGATTTCACTCCTTATACTGTCCTTTACATCACATATCAGTTTAACTATATACAATCTGAACTCCTTCTTGGACATTTCTTCTACTGTGTTATCAGTGGCTTCTGTTGTTAAAATATCTTGGTTTGTTTGGGGTGCTTTATTCCCTTGTTTTTTTCATGTTGTTAGTGTGTTTTCCCATCTAAAAGTATGGATCTAAGGCAGGATAAATTCTACCCTGTAGACCTATAGTGTTCCTGAAGGTTTCCAGCACTTTACCTTTACTGGTAAGACCAATATCAACAGCACCCAGTGTACACAATATATATCCTTAATATATTAGCTCCCACTAAGGCATCTACTGCTTTCTCACATTAAACCAAAATGATGAGTTCAATAACTATGTATAGTACAAACAGAATATTTGTTAAAAATGATTTACCATTTCAAATGGTAGATGAGAGAACAGAGGTAGTATAATATGCAATATTCCTGAGGGAGGAAGAAGCTAGAAGTAAAAAATCACAGAAAGAGTGGAAGAGGAGCCCACAGAAATTGGCTGTTGTTTGGAAAAAAGTTGGAAAGAAAATACAAGAAAATAGACAAGAGATAGGAAGAATACAAAGAGAAAAAATTAAAGACATAAGAATACAATAATAATGCAAAACACCATTCATGTATCATTGTCCTCCACACAATTATGCATAAAAAATCTGCCAAATATGGCAGAGAGATTAGTGAATCAAAAAATAAAATAGGGCTGGGGATGTGGCTCAAGCAGTAGCGCGCTCGCCTGTCATGCGTGCGGCCCGGGTTCGATCCTCAGCACCACATACAGACAAAGATGTTGTGTCCGCCGATAACTAAAAAATAAATATTAAAATTCTCTCTCTCTCCCCCTCTCTCACTCTCTCTTTAAAATAAAATAAAATAAATCTTGCTGGAAAGTTGAACTCTGTCAGTGTTCAATAGTATCTCAGTCCTGTCTCTGACATCTCTTGGGATCACCAAACCCAGATCAGCCCTCTCAAACCCAGTCTCTATCCCACCGATCTGGGCCTCAGATACCTCAGGCTCAGTCATGCTGCAGTCTCAAGATCTCAATGCTGCTTCTACCTACATAGAGACCACCAGGGATACACTCATGCAAAGGAGCAACCCCGAGATGCAGCAGCAAGACAAGGGCCACCAGCACTCTCATCAGGAAGACCTCAGGCTCCTCCAAACCCTCTGGTATCTCCACACTGGACCGGCAGTTCCCAGCTGGAGTCCCCAGACCGAGGCTTTTGTGGTGGTAAATCTGCTGACACCTACGCCTCAGGTCCTGGCTGGTGTCCCAAAATGGGTGCAGCCACGTGCAACCAAACCTAGAGCCTCTCCTGAAGCAGTCCTCTAGGCCGAGGTAGCAGCAGTAGTAGTGGTGTAGTGGTGGTGGTTGTTGGCAGCAGGCAGCAGGTCAGCAGCAGCGGCAGCTGCAGTGGCAGCCAGATGACCTCAGGCTGGCAGCAGCGGAATCAGGCAGCAGCAATGGCATAGCGGTGCAGACAGCAGTTGATTGACAGGAGACTTCCAGGTCAGCAACAGTGACCACAGAGGCAGTGTCAGAATTCTGGTCCAAGGTAACCAAGGCCGTGCCCAGAGAAGAGACCTCCGAGCCAGCAGCAGTGTTTACCTCAGCAGTGTCTGGGCCATATCTATCAATCTATAGCCCCACCAGTGGTGCTTTTGCTGTCTACACTGCAGGTGTGTTTGCAGAGAGTCTAGTTAAATTCCTGACCCTGGGAATAGTCTCTATGTCTTCACTCTCTTTTTTTGCAAAGGCATTCATTCTAAGTCATCCCAGAGACACACTTTCTCTGCAGTGCTTAACGCTGACTCTGGCTACTTTCTTGCTATAATTACAGAGTTGAATAGCTGTGACAAAGATGATATGGCCCATAAAACTAAAAATTCATACTATATAATGCTTTGTAGAGAAATTTGCAAGCCTGTCCTACACTGCATATTCCTAAAGGACAGCGTTCATTCTTGTTCATCTTTCAATTTCTAACACCTGGTGCATAGTAGGTGCTAAATAAATACATAATGATTAAAGAAATGAGTGGGTAAGTAAAACATTATTCTTGAGATAAAAGAAGTAGAAAGATAACATAATGAGAACCTTAAATCCCATTTCTTCTTTAGTGTTTGCATACCCCTATTTGTAAGTACAAATTAAAACAAAATAAGTTTATATCATTAGGTTTTTAAATATCTTGTAGTATGTATGGTGGGCTCCAGGAGGTTATAGTGGTGCTGTACTCTGGCAACATATCACAGTCACCTGAAGTGATTAAAATGTACTGACACTCAAGCCTCAGGGCCAACAAAACAAATCAGAATGGTGGGGTAAGTGGGGGAGGGTAACATCAATACTGAGACTTCCAAGTGATTCACAGAACTTCTGTTCTGTACCAGAAATTATAAGGAATAAGGGCTCTGAGGCAACTTGAGAATTTTAGTGTAAAAAGAAGAAACCATTAAATTGTGGTAATTTATGTTCTTGCAAGATATATGGAAATAGGTAGAAGCAGAAACAAAAAGGATTCCTCTAGAATGTAAGCTCTATAAGGATGCAGAATTTTGTCCACTGTCATATTCTCAATACCAAAGACGGCACCTGGCCCATAATAGGTGATCAGTAAATAAATTGCTTTTGATCAACAAGAAAAGCCCAATTCTAAATATTCCAGTTAATTTTACACATGAAGAAAGCAAATTGGCAAATATAGTTTTCAGTTAATCAACAAACAACTCTCTTCAAGGGCATAAGCATCACATTCTACAATTTAAAATAGTGTTTTGATGTTAAAAAGGAAAGCAGAGAGACTGCTGTATGTAAATGCACCTCAGCCTTTGAAAAAAATTCAGCCTTCATTTAAAAAGGTCAGTTCTAGTCTGAAAATACATGAGATGAGAACATGAAAAGCCACAAAGGAAAGAGAAAACTAACATTATTGTAACATTATTTATTTATTAAAAAAAATTTTTTTAGTTGTCAATGAACCTTTATTTTATTTATTTATATGCAGTGCTGAGAATCAAACCCAGTGCCTCACACATGCTAGGCAAGCACTCTACCACTGAGCCACAATCCTAGCCCTATAACATTATTTAAACAAACAAAATGCCCTATGACATGCACCCTGAGGAATTCAATAACATCATCTTTTGGCCCCTCCCCCTGTGATCTTAAGCCCTGGACACATCTGCTAAAGAACCATCAGATACTGGCTGCAGGTGGTTTCTCATACAACACAGAAACAGTGAAATCGTCAGTCTAATTCTTACATCTGAAAAAAAAAAAAAATGCTTTTAGTTGTGGCTACCAACTTGAAAAAAATGTAGAAAAAAATAGAAAAGACAAAACAAAATCAAGATGGAAAGAAGGAAGGAACACTTTCAGACATCTTATTTTATTATAAGGATTTTTAAAAAATTTCAAACCTAATAGAATATTGGGATATCAGCTTTTTGCCAAATCAGAATTTCTAATTACCAACTTCCTTAATATTGTCTAGTTGGAAATCTATTTCAATTTATTTGAAAACCTATTTTAACCCATAGAATTAATATACGTAGTCTTGGACTACACTGTTCAACATGGTGGACATCAGGCACAAGTGACTATGTTTAAATTAACTAAAACTAAATACACTAAAAATTCAGTTCCTCAGTTGAACTAGCTGATAACTTCATTTCACACACTCGGCAGCCACATTGCACAGCACAGATATAGAACATTTTGACCATCACAGAGAGTTCTATTGGTTAGCACTAGGGAAATATAATAGAGAACAATCCTTTCCAAAAGCTTTAGGTAACATCATCAGTCAAGCAAGGGAATTGTTAAAAATGTCAGTAATTATACTAGGTAAAGAAAGAACAACCAAATTGGAGGCATTTTTCCTCTGGAATATAAAAAAGCCATTGTCATCAGTCTAATTTTCTTTTTTTTTATAGTTGATTTTCTAATTTAGATTCATTCCTTTTCATAGGACATATACAAAAATATTTACTTTTTGATTAAGGAAATGTGATCAAAATTTAACTTATATTCGAATCAACAGCCACTTACGAAAAAACTTTGGCTGAAAGATTTATGAGACTTCAGGGGCAAGTGGAGGGATGTATATGTTTCCAAGAGGAAGTGCTGGCTTTATCTTTGTAGATTTGAGTTACTGCAATACTAATTCCTTCCGATGTCTATCCTGAACTTTCTAAGAGTTCACCGAAATAATGAATAGCTGAGATCAATCACTGACATGAGGGTTTGCTTTCTAGGTGAAATGTCAAGAGTGATGAACAGCCAACATTCACAAAGACAACACCGTAAACAAATATTACATTGACATATTTTTAAAAACCACATTTATTCTATAATTATCTTATGACTGTTTCCTTAATACTCTTACTCTTCTTTTGGTAATTTCTTAATTAGGCATTAGCTATTGATACTCCAGGGGAAGAAAATATTTTAATGTGCTTCCCCCTTGGATTATTTCTTTGAATCAATGAAGTGACATTCTACATTAAGCAAGACTTACTTTTCTTCACACAGATTTGTAAAAATATCTCCAAAGCAGACTCTGTCATTCGCAGGGGAAAATGCACATTTACACATTCATTTTTGGAGGCTGTGCTAGAAGTTTTAGATATTTATCTCATTGAATCCTTACTCTAACTTAGGTATTATCTCCCTTCTTAAAGGGTCTATGAGAGTCTTATAAAAAGGAACCCAGCCTGTGTTCCTGGCACCATACTTGAAGTATAGCAGTATTTAAACAGGCTGATGAGTGAATAATGAATGATTGAAGGGCATCATTTTGGTAACCTTGGTAATGGACATAGAACCTTGCAGTGGGTGCTAAGTAAATTCTCACTGATTGAATATGTGAGCAACACTGGTCACTATGACAAATGGCTAAGTGGTTCTTAATATTTGGGAAGTATACCAATTTTTAAAAACTTACTTATCAGTGTTTTAAAATAATGCTTCTAGAAATTATACCTTCAGATCCTTTCAAGGCATACCTTTGGGGAAAAACAACTCATGTCATACCACTATATAAAAAGACAATTACACTCCAATGTTTTTCCTCCAGGAAAGAAGATATTTACATTTAGCATGTTAGCTTATAAAAAATTTACAATCTACTATGAATGATAAACTTGTAATCAAACTTATTCTTTTTCTATTGCAGAAGAAGAGTAACTAAAAATGAAAAACATAAAGCAAAAATTTTCATTAAGTGCTATTCAATTAAGCAGACAAGGCTAAGAAATATTTTATGCTAGCTGCAAAGGTGCACCTGATCCCTGGCTCTTTACAATGCAGGCAGGCCCTCCCACAGAGCTCAGAGGATCCCTGTCCTTTTCTCCATTGTGTTTCAATCTTCTCTTCCTTGGCCTCATTCTTTTTACCATTTCATGCCTCTCTCGGTGCCTCTTGCTTCACAAGTCCTTTGGACCTGTGTGTCTGACCTTCTAGTTTCTGGAGACTCTGCACCCAGAGACAGGGATTGTTGCAATCACTCAGAATTCATGTTCCCAACGTTTATATTGGCTCTTTAGGCCATAGCTTAGCCTGGGAGAAAAACAAAAACAAAAACAAAAAAACCTCTCCCCAGGGCTAGTTCTCTGACACTTGCAAATTTCCCTAGAGGTTTCCATTTACATTCTATCCAAAACTTTTTAAAAAATTCAAATCATGGAAGAGTTTTTCTGACTGCAAAGTCATTGCATTAATTTTTTTCTCAATATCTTCCACAGTACTTTAGTTTTAGAAAATGGTACTAAAGCCAAAATAATATGGGGAAATGCAATTTACACTTTCTTTTGAAGGGTAGAAAAATGCAATTCTCTCTTCATGCATAATTTTCTGTCTTTTCTACTCACTCTCTTGGAATCTAATTAAGATATCATAACCGGAAAAGCTGATGAAGCCTTGTAGTCTGATTACAGAATGGGAAGGGGAAGATCTAATCCCAGTAATGCAGCAGCCTTAGGCAAGAAATTTTGTCATTGTGTCTCATTTCCTCAAGTATTACACAGGGATGTCACATTTGTCATCTTATGAAAACAATGAATTTTTTAGCAATATATTTCGCTTATAAGCTAGAGGATCACTGAAAGTTGAGGAATGTTTTTAGCTTATTGTAAAAAGAAAACCTAATCTATGATGAATTGATATTTTGTAGAATAAAATAAAACAAGTTATTGGGGAAAAAAGATTTTAAAAACAACATAAAATGCAAGCTCAGTTTTAAAAATTGAATTCAGTGCTGTCAAATTGCCATAAACCTTTTTGAACTTCCAGTTAATTTGCTTACCTAGTTACAAACATGCAAGAAAAGTACCAGTTTGTGGGCCACTCTTGGCAGCAATGTTCTAGATGTTCTGAATGTGGTTAAAATAACTCCTTCCTCCATAGCTTGGAGATCAATGTCTAATGTGAAAGAGGATAGTACCAAACAGCACAATGGCAGTACCTTAGGTAGCTTGCCATCTTTGTTAACCTTGACATATCTATTCTAAGGAAACCAAGTATACTCTAATAACACGTAAGTCTATGTTCAGTATTAGTAACTACTGAATAGAGGAAGCAACCCACAGAATTGCCATCAAAGCTTTATATTTATAAATACATTTAAATTAAGTTAAAGCCAAATCTTTTTTTTTAAATCTCTATTTTCCAACTAACCACAACATCATATATTTAAGTGTTCTACATATTTGAACAAAACAGGCTCTTTACATTTTGAAAGTCTGAAATACAAATGGTATTACAGATCATCATATAGTAAGCACATGGAAGGGGATCTATAGCTATAAAAATCAAACAGAGCCTGCTCTGGCTTGTGCCTGAACCTATAGAGTTGGGCTAGTGGCTGAGGGAGCTATCAAAACTGGATGAGCAAGAAGAGAAGAAATGAAGGTAAGGGGTGAGAAGAGGAAAGGAAGCTACAGAAAGTAAAATTTCTGGCAGGAAGCCAGCCCCTGGAGTGAGAATGAATGTGATGGCTGG